>NC_052085.1:7889007-8636507 GCF_015852505.1 Tachyglossus aculeatus | reverse complement strand
GAGCTAGTTGCAAGTTTACATAATTTTGTATTCATAGGGCTGGAACTGATCTCAGGAGATCATCTGGGCCAACATGCTTCATGGTAGACTGAAATTTCCCACATTGTCCTGAAAGCTGGAGGGGGGACAAAAGGAGAAAGGCAGGAAAGGTTGACACAGAGAGAGGCAGAAATAGACAAATAGGCAAGAGCAACACACATGCATATCATCGTATGCATGCACGTGCACACACACACACACACCCAAAAATCCCCAAAACAAACAAAAACCATTTACAAACGTACAATCTCCCTGACCCACACTCATATTCACCCAGTACAGAGCTGAGCAGGAAATCAACCAATATTGCCACCTTCCCTGAGTTCACTTCCCAGGCGGAAGCTTATACTCAGTCCTTCTCTGGGGCTTGTAGTTACTGCAACTCCAAGAACTGGTGGTGGGGACCACTGTGCATAGTCGCTCTTTACCTCCTCAGTTGTTGCTACCTCTCCTTTTGAGGTTCTTAGCACCACCACCATGGCCCAAATGGGAATTTTGGGTGGTGGTAGGTCTAGAAAGTGACTGTTCCCCAGTGATTTTGCAGGAGGTGAAGCAAAACCCATATTTGTCTGGATGCAAGTCACTTTTACTTGTTGGCAGATTCTATCCTAGGCAATAGCCTACATATTGGGAGAATCTAATGCAGTGTAAACATCCAGAGCCCTGGGAATTGAATAATTATGGCCAGGCACTGTAATAAACACCAGGGCAGATACAGGCAAATCAGGTTGGACACAGTCCCTGTCCCATATGGGGCTCACACTCTTAATTCCCATTTTACAGATGAGGTAACTGGGGCCAAGAGAAGTGACGTGACACCCAAGATCACACAGCAGACAAGTGGCAGAGCTGGGATTAGAACCCAGGTCCTTCTGACTCGCAGGTCTCTGTTCTATCCACTAGAACACGCTACTTCTCCGATATATTTCACTTGCTTGGATTTTCTATTTCCAAGCTGGAGCTTGTCTAGTACTTGAGCAAGTGAAGTCCCTCACATTCTGGAATTTGTAGAGTAGAAGTCCTAAAATGTGAGGGGATCTTTATGCATTTCTCCCCTTTCCCTCCCTATTGCTATGGTCACTGAGAGAGTCAGAAGGCATGTAATTTAGGAACGGTGCCGGATGGCTTGATTTTTCAACAAAGACTATATTAAACCCATTTAATTAAAGTGAAACCTAATTCAAATTCATTTAAATGTCTGGATCATCCAGATGCTTAATGTTTCGATTACTCTTCGTATATAAAACGGTAAGCCAAAAGAGGAAGTTGCAACTTAAGGTTGTAAACCTAAGTAAACTAGATATTTTGAAAGAATTGCCCAAACCGAAAAGAGGCGAGCAGGCTAAGTGAAACCTTTGAATCACAATGAGAGAAATGCCTTGGAAGTTTGGTTTTGTCTGGAGTTTGGCACCCTGTAGATCATGGAAACAAGAATTGTTGTTGATGGTGTCAACAACAAGCTTCGAGTTGGGTGAGAGCCAGCAGGACACAGGTTGGTTGCAAAATCATAGGCTGATGTTAAGAGTGGGTTGGAAGATTAGACCAGTGTCTCTGGGGTTGAGGGAAATTCAAAGAAAATGTCTATTGGACAATGCTTTAGGCACAGGGCCCCAATAACTATTTGTTACTGACTGATTAATCTTGCAGTTTCTTCTTGAGAGGTCAGTTGGTTACCACTTCATGGTCACGTATTTTTACTCAGAATAGTTAGTGAGCCATCCCTTTACTTAAGACAAGTTATTTGTTTAAAAAGTCTTACCACACTTTGAAAAGATACCTTTTAAGCATATGAAATTTCACTAATGCAAAGTGTGTGTCTTTTAAAAGGTAAACTCATAACTGAGACTTCCCTGCTTTCCTGTTAAATTCTTGTCACTAAAAAAAAAAAGTCCCAGAGTTTTGGACAAAATAAAATGGTTTGATATAGGTAAAAATTAGTGGGAACTGTGACAAGCTTTTCAAGCTTGGGTTTTGTTGACGCAAAGAGGAAGTAAATTCCAGGAATACAGACTCTCCTGGAAAGTATCATATCTCCAGTTTCTTGGCATTCACACCTGGCTGCTTTTACAAGGAGAGGTGATGGCTTAGTCATAAAGGAATAAAGACATACACTTTAGTATGAGCGTTTCTGCCCTTATAAATTGGGCGTGAAGGTTCTTCCAAATGTAATTAATCACACATTTTCCTTCTCCCTTCCTTAGTTTAGTGCTTGTTTTCTCCTAGTTCATAGGCCGCATATACTGACCTTGGTTTGTAATAACGGTTTTGTGCTGTAATCTGGTAGTCCTTTGAGGCTGCTTGTTTTACTATTGTGAATTGAGGCACATTGAGAAATCATTCTGGCATACTAATGTGGTTGCTAGTTCTCACACAGCTTTCCTTAGGAGGGAGATTCCAACTATTCACAGCTCCACGCTTCATGCTAAGCAACAAGCAGGCAAAAGAGTCCTGTTCAACCTCTTTATTATTTGCTTTTTTTCCTCTATCTTCGTTCCCTAGGCTTAGGAAGGATGTCTCTCGGCTAAATCACTCAGAGTTCCACCCCTGAGCTTCATGGCTGTACATCATTTCGCTTTCAAAGCTGTAAACATTCATTCATCCACTTTGACATCAAGTGTGGCCTTTGTTACTGTCTTCCCGGTAGCCACACTGTGCCTGACAAATAGAAGTGAAAGGAAAGTGGTCATGTTGATGGCTGTTTTCGGGAAACAGGCATTACACTTGCCGTGGTTTCCAAGCCCCTCCGTATCTCATTTTTAACTGCTCTGCCCCTAATTTGATAGTACCAAACCTTTCCATTGCCCAGCTTGGGATTTCTTTTTTTTTTAAAACTGAATGAGTCATTCCTGCCAGACATAGCAATTCAACAATGTTCACCAGTGACTTGGTGAGCAAATCAACCATAATGATGTTTATAATAATGACATTTAAGTACTTTCTAAATGCTAAGCACTGTATTGGGTGCTGGGGTAGATACAGGTAATCAGATCCCATGTGGGACTTACAGAGTAAGTAGAAAGGAGAACAGGTGTATTGAACTGAGGCGCAGAGAAGTTGTGACTTGTTCAAGATCAGTTAGCAGGTGAGTGGCAGAGCTTGGATTAGAACCCAGGTCCTCTGGCTCCCAGGCCTGTGCTCTTTCCACTGTACTGCTGAAGACGAATGAGAGAAGAGCTAATTTCTTCCCTATTCTTACCAAAGCCCCGTAAATTGCCAAGACTGCAGTGATACAGCCTTTCAGAATCACGTCCTGTTTCTGTTTGTGCACTCAGGTGAGCTCTCTGTAGAAGATGCCCAGGACCCTTTCCTTGTCAGCATCCATATAATCACAGACCCAGGCGAATCCCAAACTCTCCAGGAAGCCATTGACAAGCTGTTGGCTTGGCTCCATCCAGACCTCCAACTGTTCCTCGTCTCCGAGCGGAGGGTCCCCAGGAAACGGAAGAAGCCGGGGAAGGTTTCTCAGCCGGCGCTGGCCGTCATTTTGTTCCTTCAGGAAGAGTATGGAGAAGAGCAGATCTTGCAGTTCCACGAAAGCTTCCGGAAACCACCGTGGCACTACCACCATACAGAGCGAGTGCCAGGCAGGTTCCTTCCCTATTTGCCATGTAGTCAGGACTTCTTCGTGCTGACGCCGGGAACCCCACTGTGGGCCATCCGACCAGTGCACTATGGGAAAGAAATTATCCGCTTCACCATCTACTGCAGGTATGAAAACTTTTCTGACATCCTGAAGCTCTATGAGGTGATCCTTAAAAAAGGCCCAAGTCAGAGGAAGAGCGACTTCTGTATTTTCCCAGTCTACTCCAATCTGGATGTAGACATCCAGTTCTCCCTGAAAAGACTTCCCAAGGGCCACAGCCCTTCCCCAACGGAGTCATCTGTGTTGGAGTTCCGAGTGAAGGATTTAGGGCAGCTGGTGCCTCTTTTGCCCAATCCTTGTAGCCCGATCAGTGAAGGGAGGTGGCAGACGGAAGACCATGATGGGAACAAGATCCTTTTACAGGTATTGTAACCAGAAATGTATTCACTGGAGTGTGGCAAATTTCTTAGCCTAGATAAAACGGGAATTTAGAAGGCTGAGTGAATCTGGACAGAGAAAGGCTGGTGGGACGGAGGGCCAGATTTTGGTCTACACATGCAGAGTTTTCCATGAATTTCAGATCAAAAAAGGACACTTCCACCTCAATTTCTAGATATATTTAAGGCAGAGAGGCCCTTTTTCCACTCTCTTTTGTTCAGAAATGGTCTTATTTTATCAGTCAGTCAAGCAGTGACATTTATTGAGCACTTAGTGTGTGCAGAGCACTATAGTAAGCACTTGAAGAGTATGATCCAACAGAGTTGGTAGGCACCTTACCTGCCTATAAGGAGCTTACAGTCTAGAGGGGGAGACAGACATGAATGTACATCAGTAAACTATGGATATAAATCACCTGCCTTGTCATATTTTTGTCATCTTCCTTGTCAACATGTTCCCCTTGTAGCATGGATCAGGCCTGGGCTGAGGATGGAGTCTGAGGTGAGACCGTTGCTGCAGGGAGGCTGGAATGGGGGGCGGCCGGTTTCCCCCACTGTTCACGACATATGTTCGGGACAGGGCAGGATCTCAGTTGGCTCCCTGTATCTCCAACTCCATAATCATCTGTAGGGAGCTAGAGGAACACCCTCCTTATTATGTGAGCCCCTCCCAGAAATGAGGGCATCCCATCTGCTTCCCAACAGTGAGTCCCAGATGAGCGGCAAACAATGGGGCCATGTAAATCCATGATTTATAGTGAGAATGTTGGTCAGACAAATGAACATTAGGCTAAATTGGCAGCAGATTCTGTGGATTCATAAGTGAGAGAAGCCATTTGTGAAGAAACTTGAGATTCCCCCTGAAAGCAACAGAGCCTGTAATGAGTGTCTCCAAGAAAGTGAAAAAAAAAAAAGCAAACAATAATTGGTAAATACTCTTTCAGTATCTTGGATATTTTACTTTTCATTTACTTGTCACATAATCCAAAAGTAAATAGTATAGAATTTCAAGTTTTCCTCTTCCTGACAAGTAGCTTGGTGGCTGTTACTGTAAAGAATGAAAGCCACTGAAATGATCTGCCCTGGTTTCCGCACCCGCTGTTATGCGAGGCTACAGTGGCCCTCCCCTGCCCAGTTGCTCTTTCTCTAATGTTTTGGACCCCACCCTCAGCCCCATGGCACTTACATTCATATCCGTAATTTATTTTAATATCTGTCCCCACCCCACTACCCTTCCAAGACTGAAAGCTCCGAGGGCAGGGAACATGTCTACCATCTCTGTTGTTTAGTGTTGTGTACACGGTAAGCACTCAAATACCGTCGATCGATTGATTCTGAGTCCTTGCAGGGTACCTGGGCTGGAGGAGAATGTAGATAGGGAAACTCTCCTCTAACAGACCAGGTAGCCCTGGGAGAAGAGAGTGGAAACATCCACTGTTTTGAATCCTAGGGGCCATCCCCTCCCCAAGTAATGGTCAGAACCTTTTATGGAGACCTCAGAAAGCGCCCGTTGACCCCAACACCACAAGCTTTCATCCATATTCTCTGCACCCTAAGCACCACCTGTGTAACTTTGAGGAACCCATCCACCATGCTTCATCAAGGCTCTGCTACTCAGTTTGCTGAGGTGCTGCTTAACCAAAACCAAATATGTTTATGTCTGGTATTTTCATGACTCTTCTTGTCTAGATCAGAAGCATTTTGAGGGCAAGACCCTGTCTTACTTCTTTGAGGGCATCCCTGGCGCTTATTACAGTGCTTGGCATGGAAGAACAAGACAGGCCAGACACATGGTGATGATAATAATGATATTTACAAAGTGCCTTGTAAGCATTCTTTATAGCATTATTTTTTGTGTGGCCTTTCAAACTGGCACCACCCGGGGATCAGCCCCCAGACTTGAAAGGAGTTGTCAGACCTAAAAAAAAAAAAAAAAATTAGGCCATAGGCATGACTAATAAAAATATGTGTAGGCTTATTTATTAAGCTTTTGATATTTAGGCTAATTTTTCTCTCAGACAACCTTCATTAGAACTCTGCTCATTAAGGTATCCGTGATGTCCTCCTCCAAGTACTATTATAACTTAGCATACTTTTAAACTGTTAATGTCTTTATTGCAGAGTTTACCTTCTTTAAAGTTTGTCTGTAGAATAGTCTACTTATCCTAAGTATCTCTTTTGATTCTTTTGTGGGTCACGTATAGCATCCTAGTGCAATCTTGTAATTAATTCAGTAGTTTGCAAATTGTAAGCCCTTAATAAATGTTAGTAGTGATATAGAATAATAATCTTTCAGGTCTAAAACTTAAATCTACAGCTATTTGTATATAGTTGCTTATAATACTGAGGTTTGGAACCCTAATATAGCCGTGGTTTTCCCAACAGCTATTATAACTTTCTTTTGGAGGATGTACAGATGTGTTATAAATCTGATATGCAGCCCATTCTTTTAAACTTTCTAATATCTCAGAGAAATTCCAAGACCCGCTGAGTTCAGCATTCAAACCTGTTGGGGCAGGGGGGATGTTGGCTGAGCCCCTTCTTAAACTCCTTTATTGTTGGACCTTGTAAAGGGATCTTTCTCAGGAGTTACCAATGGAGAAGGGAAGATATTTAGAATAGTAGAGTTGAAAAAAGACCTCCCTCTTTCCTACATTCTACCTAAGGCCACCAGATTTTGGGAAGCTCAGAGAGGGTTGGAGGCAGAGTTTTCAGGCAGAAAAGTAGATACAAAATTAAAGGGAGACAGAGAGCAAAAAGAGACGGTAGATTATTACTCCGGACTGTAACCTCATTGTGAGCAGGGAACATGTCTACCTGCTTTGTTATATTGTATTCTCCTAAGCACTTAGTACACACACAGTAAGTGCTCAATAAATATGATTGATTGATGATGATGATGTTATTTGTTAAGTGCTTGCTAGGTGCCAAATACTTTACTAAGAGCAGGGACAGATACAAGATAATGAAGTCAGACAGACTCCCTGTCCCATGTGGGGCTCATAGTCTGAGGGGCTGGGGGAAATTGTGGGGGGATTATTGATTACCCATTTTACAGATGAGGAAATGGAGGCACTGAGTAGTTAAATGACTTGCCCAAGATTGCACAGTAGGTCAGTAGCAGAGAGCTGAGGTGGTTGTGAAGATAAAATGACCCAGAATAATAGAGGGAGTGAAATCAGGGAAGCCTTCGTGGAAGAGGTGGTTTTTAAAAACCTTCCGAAAGTGGGAAGGGATGAAGTTGGTGGAAGTGAGTTGGTAAGGGGAAATAACAAGAAATGGATTAGAGGTGGGAGAGGCAGGTGTAGTTGAGAGTTAGGAGATTATTTTAGAATAATTGGAGGACAGAAAGCCCAATGACTATTTTTATTTTCTAGGGAAGTTAAGAATTAATCGTTTCTGTAATCATTATTCCTGCTCTAGCCTCCAAAAGTGAATATGTGGGTATCTGTTGTCATTATGAGGTTTTTCTCCAGTTGGGCCAATTAATGGATTATGATTTGCTCTCTCTTTAATGTAGAAAAGTCCAAAGAAAATCTGTGTGTGTGGTGTGTGATAATATCCTGGGTCAAGTGTATCAGTTGGTACCCAATGATTTTGTTCTATCAGGCAGCTGAACTGATAAAGTAGGAAGTTTTTCATTCTAGCATAGGCCCTACAAATGATTTAGACAGTGCTGTGGCAGCCACAATGAAAAAAACAAGTGATTTAGACAGAGTTAGCTCGAGTTGATGAGGTTCTGTTTCTATGGAGAAGAGTCACAAGAGAAAAGAGCGACATCCTTGGAAATTTCCATGACTCATTTTACTAGTGTGCCCTTCAGCTCTCTATGGTCAGAATTGTAAGGTAAAGAGAAGGGGCTCAGCGATCTCACAGAAAACAATGTGGCCTGTGGATAAGACAGTGTTCAGAATCAATCAGTCAGTGGTGTTTATTGAGTACTGATTGTGTGCAGAGCACTGTACGAAGCACCTGGGAGAGTACAGTACAACAGAGTTGGTAGATGCCATCCCTCCCACAAAGAGTTACCAGTCTACAGGGGGAGACAGATATTAAAAGAAGTTAGGGATGGGGGAAATGGTGATAAGAATATTTACATAAGTACTTTGGGGCTTCAGTGAATATCAGAGTGCCTGTGGGGTACTCAGCGAAGCTCACAGTTGACACAGAGGGGAGAGAGGATTTGAGAAATAAAGGGCTTAGTCAGGAAGGCTCTTGGAGGAGATGTGATTTTAGGAGGGATTTGAAGCAGGGGAGCATGGTGGACTGTGACTGAAACATTAAGACCAATTCTTCCTGTACCTTAAGTTCATTCCTTGGGAGTCAGTTTCACCTTGTGGGATGAGCATTAACTCTTTCAGGCCACTGGGGATCGTTTGGTGCATTGCTGTGGTAAGTAGAATCCAGCATGCAAAGAAACACTGAAACTCTCTTTAGTGTTTTCTCTAGATCCCAGGAAAACTGCAAAGATGTTTCATTATGATTTAGAAAGTATGTGGCTCAATTTGCTCAGTTTAAAATGGCTTGGATGTTGAGAGAGAGAGAAGTTATTCTGTTGTACAGTTCTCTAATGCAGAAAGTCTTTGGAAGAGATATAAAAGTCATGACTGCAGGTGGAAGAATATTGAGGCAGAGGTTTACAGCTCCTGGAAATCAAGGTAAAGCAAGAAGTGTATGGCGAGTTGGAAAGTCAAACTTAAAAGTTGAAAGGAAGCTACTGCAGACAAATGAGAATGTGGCCCCCCGCTCCCTGAAAGTAGCCTCGCTGCAGCTTTAAGAGCTCTCTGGAGTTTAGCAAACAGAGATTTAGAAAGCCCTTGGAGGTATTGCCATAGAGATGGATGTTCATGAAGGCTGAATGAGGATTCCAGCTGATACAGGGTCAGAGTAAGGATAAGTTCGATGAGTGGTCTAGTGAGAGTTGGGAGCAGGCCTGCCCAGAAGTGCAACCTGCAAGGGAAAAGTAACTTCAGAATCACAAATCAGTCTGCCGAAATGATCCATAATGCTGAATTTCAGGCACAGCAAATGTCGCAAACTCCCTCTATTCTCTTTCCAAGTCCTCTGTCTGCAAGAGAGAAACGTGGAGGGGAGGGTTAATGTTTATAAATCATGTTTGAGCACTGTGAGGTGGTGGCAGAAGAGGAAGTCTGGGCCTGAGGAGAGTTTTGGAGAAGTTACTAGGTTCCAGGCACTGATGAAAATGAATTGGATTGGAGGGCTTTTTTGGTTTTGATTTTTTTTCAACAGATGTAAACAGGTGGTATGAGGGCAGGTGGGGCCAGGAAATTAAAGGATTGGCCAGGGTTACCCAGTGAGACTAAATCAGGGAGTAGTAATAGTAATACAACTTATTAAGGACTTACTGTGTGCACAGCACTGTTCTAAGCACTTGGGCAGAGTACATTAGCACTACTACTACAACTGTTACTTGCTCACAGTCACTGAAGCAACTTCAAAGTATTTTGGAAAGACAGTAAGAGATGGAAAATGGAAGACTGGAAAGAGGACGCATGATTCCTACTATTAGGGCTGAACTTATGGAATACTAATAAATGGTTTTTGCTAATTACACTGGTTCTGCCTAGAGTGAAATGCGGTATCCTGAATTTTAGAAAATTGTTGATTTATTTTCCTGAGGACAGTATAGCTGACACCAGCTTCACAGGTGTATGAAAATTTTGATATTTTGATCTAATCTAAGGTTGCACATGAAAAAAATCAGGTGTCAGTATCAGATGTCTACCAAAAAGTTGCTTGCTAGTCATTTCAGCTAGTACCTCTTTCATGTCATCGTTCTGTAAGATCATCAAAACAGTCAGGTTTGACTATGTTAAAACATTTGTGATGTTTTAATTGTTCTAAAAGAACCACTGTTAATTGTTTTTGTAATTATCGATTTTTGGAGCACCACCCATCCACTCAGCACTGAAAGGCATAAAGGCCCCTGAGATAAGATGATGAACAGCTCAGGCGGTAACTATTTATGACTAAGGGGCTCTAAACTCCAAGGTGTTGCATCTCTCAGTTTTTCATTTCAGAAAATCTGTGGCTTGCCCTTGATTATTTTAATGGAGAATATTCATCTTCTCCATTCAATTTTTGGGTTTGTCTTTTCTGAAAATGAAATTTTTATTCTTTATAGTTTATTGATATGATTTCTAACATTCTGGCTATTGCAGTTGCCCACGCAGAGTAGTGTTTGCTGGTGTCTTGAGCAGGACAAAATGTGTCACTGCCAGGCCTACATTAATGCTTTTCCTCTCTTTCCCAGAAGGCCCAGAGTTTGTACAGGAAGTCTTCTCAGACAAGCAAGCATAACTGCTGGTCGACAAATAATTTCTGCCTCACTGCTTCACCCAGCTTTGCCCCTCAGAGTCCTAGCCTTCTCTCTGATAGCAGCAGCGGCAGCCAGCAACTGAACTTGGGTGGTCCTGACAGTGGCCTGTGCCAGTATTTTGGCATCATCCCCCAACAGGGTTTGCCGGATGGGGCAGAGGGAAGGTACACCGGGAACTCCAGCAACCCTTCTGGCCCTCCATGGCCACTCCAGAGGAGCAAGTCTCTGTTTTGCTTGCCCTCCCTGAACTCCTCCTTCCCCAGGGACTCCTTGCCTCCGACCGAATCCCTCCAGTTTTTAAACGGTGGCTCACCAGAAGATGAAGTGGCAAATTGGAAGGCAAATCGCAGGCTCTTTATTGATGACTTGGAGGATGCCCAGGAGACCGATGTGGACACAGGGCTAATGCTGTCCTTCTCCGATCTCTCAGTGGTCTCGGCCTACTCAGCTCCCGGTGGATTTTGCGATGGTTCAGAAGCTTTTGCCTTGCCCCCAAAACGAGGCATCCACCGGTCAAAACCCAGTGCTTCCAGGAGAAAGCCACCGTCAGCTATTAGTGGGTCTGCCCCGGAGGCCTCCTGCAGTTCTCTTCCGTCACTGTCCACGTGGCCTTCCAGCTGTCCCATCTCAACTCCGGCACCTCCGTCGGTGTGTGGCTCCCCGCTCAGTGTGGGCCCAAGAACCATCCTTAGTGGAAAGCCTGCAGTGGGAAACACCTATAAGCCTTTGGGGTTCCCCAGAACACCATCTAAAGAAGAAGAAGAAAAAGAAGAAGAAGAAAAAGAAGAAGAATTCTACATCTGAGCTTCTCCTGTCCCAGCCACTCCTCTACCCGGTTTTGAACTCTCTTAGCTTCTGTCCCACTGAGTTGTAAATATTGCCAAAGAACATGTGATTTTTATTTTTATTTTTTTTTAGCAAGGGTTTTTTGCCTGAGTGTGGAATTGAATTACTGGTCTTATTAGAAATCCTCAGTTTTAGGAGTTTAGCAAGTTTGCAGTGAACATTGGGTCTTGGCTGAAAACTGGCATTTCTACAAAGGCTCAGAGGGAAGGCATTGATTTTTAAGAAAACAACTCAGCATATCCTAAAACTAGGGAAAAAAAAATCTGATTAAAGTCCAAGTTGGGTTTTTTTTATTTTTTTATTTAGAACACTTTACTGCTTGTATAATTCAAATATATTTTAAATTATTTGAAATAAAAAGAAATAGTTATAATTAGTATTATGAGGGGGGAAGTATAAGATCCAAAATACAGAGGTAGGGGAAGTGGCAGGTTTTTACTTAGTAATTATTTTTATGAGAGGTTTAATGCATATTGTCATACTGAAAATGCAGCTGTCCTGAAAATGCACGTTCCTAATTCTGAGATAAATGACACTGAAAGCTGTGCTAGTGCCGCTGAGGAGATGCCTGCAAGTACAAATTTAACAGTCGGGTAGCTCTGCTGCACACTCATCACCAGGATAAAGGACCTACTTTGACCAGGAGAAGCAGCATACAGTGGTAAATATATATTTATTTTTTAAAATCCAAATATAATGGTTTCATACAGAACACTTGAAGGACTGTTTACCATTCATAGGCTCTTTCATAAACTCTTTCACTGGGAAAGCCACATTTTAGCTTTTCCTCTTTCCTGGTTTCCACAGATTCCCCAATACTGCCCTACTCCCACAAAAAGCATTCCTCCCCTACCTTTCCTCTGCCGCCTCTTCCATTTCTCTCTCCCACCCCCTGCTTCCACAAGTACACAGCGCATCCCCTCACCCGTCACAACCCCTGAACACACACCCAAAACTATTTCTTTGAGTAGCTGATGAGTGGGAAGGAGCCCCCTTTGACCAGCATTTCTGACTTCTCTGCCTTAGTAATTAAATAAAACAAAAACATTGAGTACCAAGCTGCATTGACATAATCCCATTGCCCAGTTAGTGGAAAGGGAGGGTAACACCTTTTAAGAACTAAGTCGTAACTCCATCCATTCAAGATCTAATTCTTTTTCCTGTCTCAGCATTAGTAAGTGATGGTTTCTTTCTTTCACCTGGGGGAGAAGCAGGGCAGATCGATAGAGGCAAGAGGGTTCTCCTCTGGCCGGGTCTATCAGTTAATCTTGATAAATACAGAGAAGGGGATTCTTAGCTGCACTTTCTTGTTGTCAGGGAACAACATCCTGAGGGAATTGATGGAGAGAGAATTGTTCAAAAGCCCAAGAGACCTGAAATTTTATCCCACTTCTCTCTCACATGTTGTTACTTCAATTTCTTAATCTGAAAAGTAGATAATAAAACATACACTTGTGTGTACATACATATTATATGCACCCTGTTTGGGAGGTTCTGGGAAACTGGTTACTTTAGGGGACCACTATTGAACCAGACCCAAAATAGCAAGGTGTTGAAGCTGAACTCTTGTCCATTTGATGATTCTTGGCTATGTTTCTCTCTTCTAGCTGTTACTGCGTAGTGAAGTTTCAGGCACCCGTGAGAGCCAACTGAAGATTGGCCCCGGCCAAAAAGAGGGTAACGTTTTTGACTTATGCTTCCAAACTTATAATGCTATGAGGAGTCCACTGAACAGCCAGGGCAAGAAGTGTGTGTTCCCTGACACCCAGGAAGGATGGTGTCCTCTCTCTCCCAGCAGGCCCCTAACCCTTCAGCTCATGTCGTAGGTAGAGTTGTCTGAAGATGTTCTGAGAATCAGCTGACCTTTGCTGCATGCTTAGGACAGGTGTTTCCTGGTAGAATTCAGTTTTCCAAGATCAGTCCACAAGGCTCCGTGTTGTCTGGGCCCTACAGAAAATCTACCAGAGTAGGATACTTTCTATTGATTTGTTCTTACCCCCAAATTCTTCCCAGGTTAGTATCCATTTGGGCAATGAAACTTTTGGTCGAGTTTCTGAATCCATTGGAAAATTTTAGCCCAGGAGACGCGACCAGAGCAATCCTCTTTTTTTCTATGGTTTCATGTCAACCCAGTGGAATTACTGACCAGTACCTTTAGTTACTGGGGTTCCCAGTGCAGCAGAAATTGCCGCATTGATGAATAGCTGGCAACATCAACTGAAACACTCTGCCCATGATCCCTGAAGAGAACATTCGGCATGGTAATTAGCTCTTATTTACCAAGTCTCAAGCTCAAGGCAATTTTTTTTGTTCTGCCTGTGTTTCAAAGGGAGTAGCTCCTTCTTTGCCCAGGGAGAGACGGGCGGTTTGGAGGGACTTGCTGTTTAATCTGGAGGTACATTTGGTCAGAGATATTGGGAGCCGGGGGTACCATTGTTGAAGCATTGCTAGGAAATGCCAATGGAAGGCTTGAAATGAAAAGCACTATAGACTACATCTCAGAAGTATTGTATTAATGGTAACTGATTGCATGAGGAATTAGGAAACCAAAGAAAGCTTCTGTAGTCTCCCAAGTGCTTAGTACAATACCCTGTATTCAGTAGGCCCTCAATAAATACTATTGATAGACACATTATTTTTGTATATTAATTCTTCCAACTTTTTCTTAAGTATCTCCATCTCAGATTTGTAGATCTAATTACACAGTGGGTTTAAGTCTATTTCTTGTGCTGCAAAAAATGAAATGTTAACTTAGTTGTATGCATATCTAGTCGGTTGCCTCCTTTTCACCTTTCTTTATAGGCTACAGCATATCTACAGTAGAAACTGCTACTGAGTCTGTGGTGGGTGAGTGGCAGCCTGAGTGTGGATTTGCTGGTGAGGGTGGAGAGAGGAATATGGAAAAAATTGCACTAGAACCTTAATTCCCCAAGTTAGTCACACAGATCACCAAGAGCCATTTATTTAAATAGGTTCTGATACTATTGAAAGGGAAAAAAAGACAACAGAACAGTAACAACTTGAGAGGGTTAACCTGGAGAACTGAAAACCTTGGAACTCATTCTAGACCTTAACAGGCCCAAAGTAACCTGATGCAAAGAGAGCTGCCTTTGAATGCTGTATGTGGAACCAAATATAGCCCGGGTTAGCCAGAAATTTAGAGTGGGGAATAGACGTATGAGTTTATGCTTGTTTCTGGTGGAGTTGAAAATGTGCGTCTCCTTTGTAGCTGTGCGTTTCTGGTGAGAGTTATACCCCTCATTACCTTAGCCAGCTCGCAGTTGTCTGAACTTAAACCATTTATTCTCTCACCACATTTTCACAGGAGTGGACCCCATTGTTCTCCTCAGAAATACCGACCTCACATCTCTGGGTAAGTGGAAAGCCGTCGTCTTTGTCAATACAGAGAAGGAATCGGTTCTCTTTTGATCGCCTAATCCTGTCCCTAGTGTCTGCTTAGATTAGAACCTCTTCCTGTGAAATGCCTTGTTGAAGAGAAAGACTTTGTGAGCCCACCAAGATGGAAATCTCGGACCAGGGAAAGCAGAGCACCTTCTCCTTGAGAAAGGGTTTGGAAGGAGATAAGTTGGCAATCCCAGGAGCAAAGGTGAGGGGAGGTTTGAGAGCCGCATCAGCCTCTCGGCAGCTGAAGCACTGTTTCTGCTGAGCTTTTTCTTTCCCTGAGGAAAGCAGGATTCCCGCTGGAGGCCTGCCTGGAAAACCAAGGTCTTCATGGAAAGCTGTGAGCGCCCTCTGCTGGCTGCCGCCCCCCACAGGGCCTTCATGAGAACACTAGCGGCATCATCATCATAATAATGGCATTGATTAAGCGCTTACTATGTGCAAAGCACTGTTCTAAGCGCTACATTGGGCCCAGGAACCCTTCTCACCCAGTGTTCTAGCTGTCGCACTGACAGCAGGGCACGTGGGTGACGGGAGACGATCGGCCTCCTCCACATCCCACCCTCACGTCCTCTGTTTTCCTCATAGTGTGGGTTCTCAAAACATGTTTTGGAGTGAAGTCCACGCCTAGGACTGGACAGCGGGAAGGCAGCAAATGAGGTCAGTCACCCTTCTCTGTTGGTTTTTGTCTTCAACCTCTCTGTCGTACCAACCACCCTCAGCCCTGGCAAGGGGGGGGGGCTTCTGGAAGAGTGGGGTTCCCCTTGCCAGTACCTCCCAGCTGTTGTTAAGTAGAGTGACAGGTTCTGAGCATCCTGACTTGTAAGCAGGCTCTGAATATTTCCGTTTTTTCTTCCCCAGCAACGATGTATTTTTGCTGCTGCTATAGCTGTCATCCTTTATTGTATTTTTCCACTGTTGTTCTTGCTTTTCCTTTACTTTCTCAAGAAAGTGGAAGAGACTCCATTCCCCCTAAGCTTTTAATAATAATTTTGGTATTTGTTGAGTGTCATTTGTTAAGGGACATTTGTTATATGTCCCTAACACTGGGCTAAGCCCTGGGGTAGATACAAGGTAATGAGGTTGGGCAGCTCTCATTAAGCCTTTCTGAATTTGGGACATGGCCTAGTGGAGAAAGCGAGGACCTGGGTTCTAATCCTGATTCCTCCACTTGCCTGCTGTGTGACCTTGGGCAAGTCACTTAACATCTCTGTGCCTCTTTTTCCTCAACTGTAAAATTGGAATTTAATCCCCATTCTCCCTCCTCCTTAGACTGTGAGCCACATGTGGGACGGGGACTGTGTCCGTCCTGATTGATTTTTACCTATCCCAGTGCTTAGACCCGGACTTGACCCATGCTAAGTGCTTAACAAGTACCATTAAAAAAACCAAAAGTTTTAAATGATGGCTATGCAGTGGGTAGGGAATAGTGGTTTCTGCTGCTGGTGAGGTCTGAGAGATTCTGTTTTGTTCTCTGACCACATCTGTTCTCCCTACAGCCCAGTGGCATAGGACTGGGCAGGGGAGTGTGGTTGAGGCTACACAGACCATCACCACTGCTGCAAAAACAATTCATGCCCATGTCCTGCTGTCAGTAAGTCGTACCTTTCCCCACTCCTTACTCTGACAGACAAGGGACCAAAAAAGATGCTCTTCTGTATCTTCATAGGAAAAAGTCTTCAATTGTGTAAGGAATTCTCTCTGAATGACACTCACCCTTAGAAACACTCTCCTGCTAAGGAGTGGCCTGCTGTCAGTAAGTCGTACCTTTCCCCACTCCTTACTCTGACAGACAAGGGACCAAAAAAGATGCCCTTCTGTATCTTCATAGGAAAAAGTTTCAATTGTGTAAGGAATTCTCTCTGAATGACACTCACCCCTAGAAACACTCTCCTGCTAAGGAGTGGCCTGCTGTCAGTAAGTCGTACCTTTCCCCACTCCTTACTCTGACAGACAAGGGACCAAAAAAGATGCCCTTCTGTATCTTCATAGGAAAAAGTTTCAATTGTGTAAGGAATTCTCTCTGAATGACACTCACCCCTAGAAACACTCTCCTGCTAAGGAGTGGCCTGCTGTCAGTAAGTCGTACCTTTCCCCACTCCTTACTCTGACAGACAAGGCATCAAAAAAGATGCCCTTCTGTATCTTCATAGGAAACAGTCTTCAATTGTGTAAGGAATTCTCTCTGAACGACACTCACCCCTAGAAACACTCTCCTGCTAAGGAATGGCCAGATAGAGGTGGAGTATAATCTAGGAGAGCTTCTTGGTAGAGATGATTAAGAAGCAGCAGCGTGGCTCAGTGGAAAGAGCCCGGGCTTTGGACTCAGAGGTCATGGGTTCGAACCCCAGCTCTGCCAATTGTCAGCTGTGTGACTTTGGGCAAGTCACTTAACCTCTCTGTGCCTCAGTTACCTCATCTGTAAAATGGGGATTAAGACTGTGAGCCTCCCGTGGGACAACCTCATCACCTTGTAACCTCTCCAGTGCTTAGAACAGTGCTTTGCACATAGTAAGCGCTTAATAAATGCCATTATTATTATTATTATTATGAAGAAATGGAAAACAGGAAGGTGACATCACAGGTGTGGTGACAGAGGGTTGGCAAATCAAGCGGGGAATTAAGACACCCAGGCTGTTGCTCCCTGAGCAAGTTTGCAAAAACACCACCTTCCTAGCTCCCGTGTCTGAGTTTCCACAAGCGCTGCCACAAATTGCCACTGCGGGCACCATCAGAGAATACTAAGTGGATCTAATTACCGCAATTAACGACCGGGGGGGGGGGGGGGGGGGGGATATAGAAAATTGCCAGCTTTGAATGTCCCTGGCAGGGGAGACTCCAAACTCCCTCTTCAGGGCTGCCACCTGCTGCCACTGGATAATTCAGTTGTGCAGGGACTTTCTGACCCTGATTCAAACTCAGGGGGTGCTTCTGTGCCCCTTTGTACCCATTTAGAAAAATGGAGTATACCACTTTAAATTCTGTGCTGCCATCCCGGAGACTTTATGAGCACAGAGTTTCATTCATGCAGTGGTGGCGGTGGTGGTAGCCGGGCGGTTTAAAAGGAAGGAACCGCTTCAGTGGCTCCAGGGCTCTCGTCTGGGCAGGCGGGGCCTGTGGCAGTGTTAAAGAATGACAGCTGGAGTTTGTGGATCCTTTTTTTTTTTTTCTGAAGTGCTTCCACATGAATGACCTTACTTTTAAAATCAAAGTACCAGCCATAAAGCTGTCCAGTGCTGGATCTGAGCCAGGCAGGGGACAGACCAGCTGAAAACCAGATAACTGTCTACATTAGACCGACAGCCTTTATCAATTAAGAGGTAAGCTTGAGGGCAGGGATCTTGTGTGTTTTGCTATTTGCACAGTGCGTGGTACTCAATTGAGTGCTCCGTAAATACCATAAATTGATCGATTTGCACCTGCAGTCTTGTGGACCAGCAACCACTTTTTAGACCAGGAAAGTACCGAAACTAAGGCCAAATTGTTCTAGGCCCGGTAATGCTCTGCCTACATGTTTTACCAAATGGTCTCTTAGGGGTGAATAGTTCAGTCTCCTCAGTGCCACATGCAAAGCGACCTCTGCTCGCTTACTACCAAACACTTACGCAAGACAGCTAATTCTAACTGGCATTTAAGAGCTTAATATGTTCCAAACACTGTGCTAAGCACTTAGGTGGCTACAGTGCAGTCAGATTAGGCCTAGTCCCTGAGACACACAAAGCTCACAATCTAAAGGGGGAAAAGGGAAAAGGTGTTTAATTCCCATTTTATAGGTTAGGAAACGAGGCACAGAGAACTCCACAGTCACACAGGAGGCAGTAAGTGGAGTCGGGATCAGAACTCAGGTCTCCTGACTATGGTTCTGTGCTCTTTCTTCTAGGTCTCACTGCTCCTCCAGCTTGACCAGCTCTAACTTGGAAGCCTCAACTGCATAGATAGCAAACAAAGGTAAAATTGGGTGCTCTCAGCTCCCACGGCGCTCTCACTGAATCAATCGTTCCCCTCGCCGACCCCCTGCATACCTGAGACCTCTAACCACCCCTCACTGGGCTCCTTTTGAATATGTGTTCCGCTGCTCTGGGATTCGTAATCTGCTCCGAGGCTCTTTTGAGTTGGTGAGGTTCTGCCGCTGTGGAGTTCCAAGCCATTCAGGAATTTTCTGTGTGAAGGACTTGAATGCACTGCCCAGCTGGTAGCGGCTGCTGCTGCCTGCAAGAGGAAAGGAGCAGGAGACAGGGGTAAGCTAGAGGGTGTGTGTATTTGTGAGAGACAACAGAGGGAACAGCGGTACGAAAGGGGAAGTTAGAGAATGAATTGCTTTACAAATGTAGGTTTCTGTTCTGCGGCATCAGATTTGGAGGGGGAAGAGGAGGAGGAGGGCATCTCAAATCCAGCGCTACTAGGCTTTGAAGCAATGGAATACATAAGGTGTGGGGACTGTCCTGGGGGTGGCCCGGCCCGACAGAATTGCCCAGCTTTGATCTTTGGAGAAAGGCCCTCAAAACTACCCTTGTTTCTCAGTTGAGGGTTTGTTTGATTTTTTTTTAAATGGTATTTAAGCACTTACTATGCGCCAGGCACTGTTCTAAGTGCTGGGGCACATACAGAGAAATCAGGTTGGACACTGTCCATCCCCTACACAGGGTTCACAGTCTTAATCCTCATTTTACAGGTGAGGTAAGTGAAGCACAGAGAAGCGAGCAGCTTGTCCAAGGGCCCACTGCACACAAGTGGCAGACCCAGGATTAGAATCAAGGGGTGCTGCATCACTTGTGGAATCTACATGAGTGATTGATAAAACATTTAGAATTCTTAAGGATCTTAGTGCTTAAAGGCAAACTAAACCATCCCAGGTCAGCAAGTTGAGCAGCATACCACCAACTGTTGTTGCTTCTTTCTTTAGGCAATCCAAAGACATTCTTTCCACCCTAAAGCCGTGAAGCAGAAGGCAGGAAAAAATCCAAGGAAAAGCACCCGTCTCCTTGGGAAGATCTGGGAAAGAATAGGGGTGCTAGGCCTGGAGCAATTACTTGGGTTTAAAGCCGAATTTGACATGTTGCTTTGCCTGTTGACTGCCCTGAGATGGTCCGAGGCGACTTGATGCCCTGCCTTTTTGGAGTGAAAAGGGCCAGGGGAGTTGAGTAATGTGGCAGGTCATTCCGGCCCCTACCCAAATGGAATGATGTCTTAATTGCCCCGAGCTGTTCAGCTTAGGTCTTCCTTGACTTTTTCAGCCTTTGACTGATTAATCTCGTGCCAGGCGACTCTCTGACAGGTAAAATTACTCATCTGGCAGATGGATAACCCAGACCCTCTGACTCCCAAGTCTGTGGTCTTTTTACTGGGCCACACTGCTTCCCTGTACCTGGGGAATGGGCCCTGCCTGCCAGAAAGCTTCGCCCTTGCTTCAAGAATGCTGGCCCACTTCCTAGAAACAGGGAAGGAGACGGAGGAGGAAGAATCACCAACCATTTTCATTAAGTTCCAAAATTAAGTATAAGTGGGATAGGGTACGGTCCAGGCATTTGAATATCACAAATTTTTTTTTGGAGATGGAAAGAACTTATCTTTCTTGAAGTATAACAAATGGGTCATTTCAGTGCCCCACCTCCATCACCCCAGCTTCCAACAATGGTTGCGATTTGCTGGGGGAGGAGGTGCGCACTAGAGTGGTTATCTGCCTTGATTGAAAGATTAAAAAGATGAGTCAACCAGACACCCCTTTCCTCCCCCACAAATTTTTGTAAACCTTTCTTGAACCCATGACGGGATGAGGGTGAGGGGGTGTGTGTGTCGTCGTCTCTGGGGTCAGTTATGGGTTTCGGCAAGTGCATTACTCACTCGTGTTTTATCTCCCACAGCCCTGCTGTGACGGCAAGGATCTTGGTTTCCGGTTTTTAGGGCAGGTAAGTTGCGCATCTGTGGGCTGAAAGAAGCCAATTTAGGTATCACTTCTTTAGGAAAAACAGGCAGTGTAAGCCCTATGCTAAAGTAACCATCACAAGCATCTCCACAAAGGGAAATAGGGACCAGATAGCTGACGGTCCCGGCCCTTACTGTGGCTGCCGGGTGGCGGTTTGAGGAGCTAGAACACACAGATCTGATAGCCACTGATGGGCAGTTGCGGCCTACAGTCCTCCTGCCCTTTGTTGATGGGAGTGGACTGCTATGTTTAAGGGTGGCATAGCCCCCAGGAG
Source organism: Tachyglossus aculeatus (assembly GCF_015852505.1). Classification (NCBI taxonomy): domain Eukaryota; kingdom Metazoa; phylum Chordata; class Mammalia; order Monotremata; family Tachyglossidae; genus Tachyglossus; species Tachyglossus aculeatus. The sequence goes on along the minus strand of NC_052085.1, from coordinate 8,615,663 downwards.
AAGGGAGGGAACTTGAAAATGAAGAAGGAAACAAGGTGAGGCAGGGTATCATCAGATGAGCTGGCCATGGAGCAGTGGACTCACCTCGCCACCATCTTGGCAGCTACCCCCTCCCCCCCCCCCCCAACACACACACACACAAACACAAAAAGGGGCAATCTGATTTTCCCAGTGCAAACATCCTCCCAGGGAGCAAGGCTGGAGCCCTGGTGGAAGCTGGATTGATGCTTTTAGACCCCAGGACCATTTCATGCCTGGAGCAGGGCCCTCAGGCCCATCCAGTTTCCCCCCAAGACGAATGCTTGCACTGGCAGAACCCGGCCTAAGGCCCTAAACGAGGAAAGAAATATCTTGGACGGAAGCAGTGCGCCTAGTGGAAACAACCACAGGCTTGGGAGTCAGAGGACCTGGGTTCTAATACTAGCTTTGCCACTTGCCCGCTGTGTGACCTTGGAGAAGTCACTCAACTTTTCTGTGCCTCAGTTTCCTCAACTATAAAGTGAGTATTCGGTACCTGTTCTCCCTCCTACTCAGTCTTTGAGCCCCATGTTAGGCAGGATTGTTTCATATCTGCTTAGGTTGCATCTACCCCAGTGCTTAGAACAGTGCTTGACAGATATCCCCCACAGACAGACACACACACACCCAAAAAAAAAAGGTATCCTGCAGGGGCAACAGAAGTCTAAACCTCTAAGATTTTAGCCTTTCTAAGGGGAGGGAAAGATAAGGAAGAGACGATACAACCCTTTAAATTCCAGAAGACAATGAGGTGAGTTAGTGCTGAAGGAGAAGCAGTGTGTCCTGTATTCATTAGGTATATGTAGGGGGAGAAAGGGGAAGGTACCAAATAGCAATTCCTAGGAAAGACAACAAACATCAGGGCCAGAGGTGGAGGGCAGGCAGGCAGGACCTGCAGCGTAGGGGTTAAAGAAATGAATGGAGGATGAGGAGAATGAGGCCTGACAATGGCCTCTAGTATGTGAAGGGCCATTATACAAAGGCTGGTGGCCGGCTGGTGCCCCCTACTCGGTCAAACCGACCCAAAGGAAGGAAACAGATTACCGAAGGAGAAGCGGTTTCCCCATCAGGGCAGTGGGAGGACTGGGGTTGGCCAAAGGTTCCGAAATGTGCGGATGAGAGGATCGCAGCAGCGTCACCGTCTGCTTGTTTTCATTCCCAGGCGGGAGACCTACAAACCCCACAGCAGAACAGCTCGCAGCTGGCCCCCTTCCTTCCTTGACTGAGCAGAACACGCGCCCTGAACGGCACCGCTGGCGACCCATGGAGACTAACCACCAGTAGGAAGATCCCCTCCAACCGTCTTACCTGCACCTCCGCCTACTATGTGCATTAACTTCAAATAGTTTTTTTAACTTGCTCCTCTTCCCCATCTTCCTCTCCTCCCTTTAGATGGCTACTTCTTTCAAAAGGAGTAGGCCAGAGCGTCAGCCTCTACCACCCCCAGGGGTTGAGGGGAGGGTCTCAAGGCTTAGCCGTCCCCAAGGCCCAGCTTTACTGTTCGGGCCTCATTTCCAACCTATCTGGATGGAGCGGGTAGCCCCTGGGAGCACTCACGTGTGGCTTGGCCTCAGAAACCAAAGGTGGGCCGTGGGAGAGGCCTCTGCTCTCCTCTGCATCCGTGGTAGATTTCTTTACCTCTCCGCAGGGGTGCCGACGAGAGCAGGGAAGCATCTTGGAGGTGATGAAGCGCTCCGACCACGGCAGCTGCCCCGGGGGCAAGGAGGATGGCATGTGGAGAGGGGCACGGCCGACCTGGCCAGGCACAGGGTTCTCTCCGGTACAAAATCCTGGACCTGCCCAAGTGCTTAAATAGCACAGTGTTAGTATCGGTATTGTCCTCACCTGTGGAGAACTCTTAAGATGCCTTGCCGAAAGAGCTCTGTCATTTTAAACAAAAGGAACTGCTTCCTCAACACAAGGGTAAAATAGAGCATTTATTGATGGAATAACAAAAGTGCTTTTTTTAAATATTCTTCAAAATACATTTGTACAACTTACAATATATCCAAAATAACTGTACATACAAAAATTACCTTGTTTTAATGTATGTGCTTTTTTTTTTTTCCCCAAATATTACAAAGTAACTGTTTTTGGCAAAGGTCAGCCTTTAACAGAGGTGACCGTTTGGGATAAGAAAAATAGAACCTGAGGGAAATTGACACACCTAAGTCAATGATAAGCAAGAAATATTTTTTTTTTCCAAGTCTGTTCAATTTCATTTTTGTAGAGGTGGTTTTTTCACATTAAAAAAATAAAACAACAATGAAGGAAATGGGATCTACATACTTGCTGCAGTTTGTATGTCAAGTAGGGAATTCGAGCCAGTCTTTTGCGTGGCAAAGACAAATGCAGGGAACGTGGGCGTACGCTTCCAAATCCTCACGTTTATAGTTTGTGTTTGTAGAAAGAGGAGGGAAGAATTTGCGTTCCAGTTCCTTCTAGCTGCTGTTGATATGGTTGATCTGATTAGATCTACGATGGATTTCTTCCAAAAAGCTCTCCAGTTGCTCTATTAGCATTCGTTTCTTAAACCTGTTTGAGGAAAATGTATCTTATAATTTTGTTCTCAAAAATCTTTGTAATCGTACTGTTAAAAATCAAAAACTCCTAGGAAGGCTTTCCTGAAACTGGATATAGAAGTATAGCAGAATAATTTATGCAGAATTAGAATATTAAAGTGTACTGTTTCTCCTCTCCCCGTAAGAATGTTAAAAAAACATTTAGGTAATTAACAAAAAACCTTCCTCTACTACCATCAGAAGGAATGCTGAGAAGAATATTATCCTCAACAACACTGGGGCAGAGAAACAAGAATTAGACACGGATGCTTGGCAAAGCTCAGGCCCCTGACTTGAATAGTGTCTGCCCTGTTAGACGCTATCACTGCTAGATGAATTAGAAACTCCCCACCACAACAATCGGGACTTCTGCTAAAATCGCCACAGGTGCAAGAGCCACTCTGAATAAGGTAACTGGCGGTACTTGTCTTGGAGCTTTTTTGTTGACTAATTTCCTTGGGTAGGTCATAACCTCTGAAACACCCTCAGCAGGAAAACCATTTAATTAGAGGCTGGAAAACTGGAACAGAATTGGCAGAGTAACTGGTGAGATCATCTCTGCTTTGCTGAAGGGGAAACTCCCATGCCTGGCTCACCCTGAAACTGGTTACTAAGCGCTTAGTACAGTGCAAGCGCTTAGTACAGTGCAAGCGCTTAGTACAGTGCTCTGCACATAGTAAGCGCTCAATAAATACGATTGATTGATTGATTAAGGATGGGTGGCTGGCCCCGGGACTTGTTCTTCCTCTCCCTAACCCTCCCCTCCTCTCTCTAAGAGGTTGGGGTGTGTTTATGGAGCAAGAAGAATGCCACTAGAAGTAAACTGGTCACCTGAGCTAAGATTACAGCCTCAGTCAGTTTGGAACCACAGCCCAGGCTCTTAAGCTACCCAGCCAGCCACAAAGTACACAATTTAACAACTTGGGAGTTTCTAGCCTGTAGTTTTCTATCTGAAACTGCACTCCCCTACAGTCATCCCTCTCATTTTTCTGACTGTCATTTTCCAATTATGATTAATTACGACATCTGAACCAGTGCAAATCTCAGCCTGGACACCCGAACCCTTGGAGAGGAGGAGAGGCGGGCCACTGCTCATTTCCACATGAAAAGGTATGGAAGAGCCCGCGTGGCTACTCTGTATTATTTTACTACCCAAGAAAATGTAAAGAACTTCTACAAGGGAGGGGACTGGAAACCTACGGGATCCTGGCTGCAGACACTGGGGGTAATCATTTCACAGTATTCAAAAACCAGCGGTTCCCGTTCATTTCAGGATCTACATACATACCTTGATGCTTCTTTAATGACATTCTGCAAGAATATTAGTCTTGTTTGTAGGCTGCCTTGCACATGCTTCAATAAAGAGAAGATCCTTTCATACTCTTTAAAAACCAAAATAAAAGGAAACATTAGTAAGGGTCTCATTACAGTCCCTACTCGTTAAGTTACTCCCTAATTACTGCTTACTTATATGGAAAGGACCCAGGTGCACTGGCAGAAGCTAAAATATAAAAATAATTGCTGAAGGTTAGAAAGTCAGTCTCTCTGGAAAAACCAGGCCTCCCTCTGGGGTTCACTTGGGGCTGGTCTCTGATTAGTGGGCTTGGTGAAGAAGCCTATTCCTAGAAGAGCAAGAAGTGGAAAGAGCACGGGCTTTGGAGTCACGAGGTCATGGGTTCAAATCCCAGCTCCACCAATTGTCAGCTGTGTGACTTTGGGCAAGTCACTTAACTTCTCTGTGCCTCAGTTCCCTCATCTGTAAGATGGGGATTAAGACTGTGAGCCCCCCCGAATGGGACAACCTGATCACCTTTTAACTTCCCCAGTGCTTAGAACAGTGCTTTGCACATAGTAAGCGCTTAATAAATGCCATTATTATTATTATTAAGACTGAAGCTCTGCATTCATGCCTGATAAGTCCCCTCCCCATTGGGGTTCCTGGCTCCTTGCCAGGAGGGAAGAGACCGCTACTGAAACTTCCTCTCTTCTTCCGCTCACAAAGCTGCAGGCCTGGAGGTGGCCTGGAAAGCAGTGGAGGAGAAGGAACTTCGGAGGGTGCCCGGGAACAGAGAAATGAGGGGGAAACGTCAGAAGGAGGGGGTGAGAGCAAAAGTGAGATGAAGGGGAGAAAAGGAGAGAAGGGAAATGTGGTTGAGAAAGGGAAAAAAAAAAAAGGAGGCAAAGAAAATGACCAGTATTGGGTGAGGGATGAAAAAGGGGAGAGAGAGGTGCAAGGCAAAGAAGCAAGTGATTAACAGACCAGGCAAAGAGGAGAAGGGGGGAAGTGAAAACGGGCATTAAAGGACAGAGGAAGTGGAGGTGAAGGGGGCCAAGAACAAAGAGAGGGGCTGGTAAGTAAAGTCAGCCCAAACTGAGGGGAGGAAGGGATAAGGTTTACCAGAAGAGAGGAAAGGAAAGGGGAAAGGAAAAGCAAAGAGAATGCAGCCAATTTAACTGGGCATCGGCCATGTGAAGTACCCTGGTTTATCAAGACATTTGTGTTATGGAAAAACTACTGTAAACAATTGGACCTAAGGCTTTCAAAATATTTTTTAAAAGTGCCCCCCAAAATTAGCAGGCATAAAGTCTTTCCAAGAAAAGAACAGTGATTTTATAATGTCAGGCCAGCTCCAAAGGTTCAAATACTCACCAACAGAATTCCTCCCATCACTACGGAAAAGCTAGACTAATAGTGAGCTAAAGGGAGATGAAATGCATGCCAAACTATTTAATTTTCAAACTGTCATAAAATGTTGAGGATTACAAATAGATTATTATGGGCACTTAAAGAATTGATTTCAGATTTGAGAAGCAGCATGGCCTAGTGGAGAACAGTACAGGCCCGGGAGTCAGAGTCGTCAGAGGACCTGAGTTCTTCTCCCAGCTCTGTGCGGCCTGATTTCCTTATATCTATCCTGGTGATTAGTACAATGCTTGGCACGTAGAAAGTGTGCTACACTTACTACAGTTATTATTATTATTACTACTATTATAAGTTGCATGCTGCTTTATACTTATATACTTTATACTTCATGTTCTTTTAACTCAGGCACCGTTAGAGGAGTTAATCTCAAATGGTTAGCGAGAGATGTAGAGGGAACTACGAGTGGTTGCCGCACACTTGCCTGGGCTTGTCCACTGTCCCCTACGGTCCCCACAAGCTAAGCAGGGTGGCCCAGGAGTTAGTTGCAGGGCTCAGCCCACAGGCAAATCTAGGAGGAAGCCTAAACTGTCACTTAATTACCCACACCCACCCAAATATTAGTCAAACTCGAGGTTTCTGGGGTACCACTAGTACATACTTCTTCCTGGCTTTCGAATCTCCTTCATGATCTGTGCTTTTAACTCAACGTTGACTTCTTCGTGGCTTCTACAATGCATCAGTTTCTTGCCTTTGTTGGGTGAGGCTGTCGGTAAATCATCTTCAGCACACTGCTCTTTACCTCTTGGTTCCTCATGATTTTCCAAAAATCCAACTATTGGAAGGTCATTAGTTATTATGTGATCGTGGCCAAAAGCCTCTGTGTGATTGGTTGGTCGTTCTAGGGCACCGGCCGGAGAAGAGGATGGTGAAAATTCAGAATCCAGGGCATTTGGTGCAATCTCTGATGACAGTTGGTCTGCAACATGATTTTCAACCACGTCATCTACTGCAGTATCATTAGTGGCTTCTGAAGCTAAAAAAAAATGATGAGAAAGCATGAGGAAAAAAAATCCACTGGGAAGCACAGAACAAAGACAACAGGGACATGACCGGTCTTGGTTCGGCTTGTCTTAACGCAAGTGGAGGGCATTTCTCTGTTCACCCCAGATCTGCAAATCACACTGCCAACTACACATTTGCAAATTACAAGGGAGAATGCCGATAACTTTTGTGGCTTGTAATTTATATCAGGAACTGTGTGTAAACCCCATCTCTCAAAAGGAAAAAAAATAATCCGTGCAGCTTCTTCGTTTCCTATCTCTTTAGTGAAATATACATAGGCCATAACATGTCTACAGATTCAGGGCGGGGGTCACAGCTTTTTACTCCCAGCAGACAGACCCCACTTTTCTTGTCTTCCCTACTCCCATTACAACTTTCCTGCATCACCCAGCAAGAGGAAGCCGTGGAATAGTGGGGTAGTTATCTGAGAGGCACGATGATGTAAAGAGGACACCCTGGCTTTTTGTCATTTCCCTGCCCCGTCTACTCCAGCTTCACTTACCAACAGGAATGTGTACTGTTGAGTGTGTGATGGGTTTCACCCTGGAACCAGACTTCCTTCACCCGCTGCCTGAACATGTGACACAGTGAATCAGGTCTAGCCTTCAGGTTGTAGACTGCTACTCCCCTTCCCCTATACCAATCAAGAGTATTGACTGGGTGCTTATAATATGCAGAGCACTGTACTAAGCATTTGGGAGAGTACAAGCAGTGGAAGTCTGAGTTGTGCTCCACGTCCTGGGCCTTTTCCCAAAGCATCTCCCATATGAAGCCTCACTGGAATATCTTGAGCCCATAATACTCGTGAACTGGTACACTGGATTAGAAACCTTCTTCTTCCAGATGCTGTACTAGCCCCACCATCTGTAAGCCCAATTTGGCAAGGAAAAACTCAACTGACAATGGCCAGTTTCAAGCTCAGAACCTTGGACCCCCGGGGAGCTGGCTATTTCTTGGTTACAAAGGAGGTGGGTCATTCTGGTGTTTCCCCATCAAAATCAACCTAAGATGCAGACGAAAGAGTGATTGAGAAATACCCTTGCCCCCGCACTTACTTTTATGAAGAGGAATGGGCTTGATGAGATCCGGTTGTGCTTGTGCAGTAGGTGTGGGAGGCCCCTTGCCTCCAATGTGATTGTTGACGGCAAGAGGGGTCTGCTGCCGCCCTTTCAGCAGCGGGGACATACAGCGGCGCCTTTTGGGGATCCCTTGCATACTTGGTTCTCCAGGCCGTTTGTGTTTGTTCTGAGGTCCGGACACAAATTCATCTGCTTCGTCTATCATCATGCCCTAAGGGGAGGAGAAGGGATGTTGACTTACGGACCCCCGGATGGCTACACGGTGGACCCCAGACGGACCCCCCCAGACAGCTATCTCTGGTGCAAACAGGGAGCCAGGTCCATGCTGCAAAACGAATGCCCACACTGTGGGCAGCGGTGAAGTGGCATGAGGACAGCAACTCAGACTTCAGATCAAATTAGAGGCCAAATGGAAGAAATTCCTAGATACTGATTCGCAGTAGAGGGGAGAAGTTTCATGCTTTCCCAAGTGCACTAAGAGAGGTTATATGAGCTAGGGGCTTTCCGACTTGGGCGGGTACTCTGCTCCCTCAATGGGGCGGAACTCTACCAGTGCCACCAGTGGGCTCCATTACCCCTACTCCCACCACCCAGTGACAGAGCCGCTTCCTCCCTGCAGGAACAGCAAAGTAGGGGGACGGAAAGAGACAACTGAAAAAAATAGACAACGGTCTCAGTTATAAATTGGGCAAACCTGTGCAAACCGGGAAACCCCCTTTGAAAGGAGGGGTGGGTGGACCCTGGAGAATGACAGACATAGTCACCCCCTAAAAAAGCTGTCACTCCAACTAAGAGTCATCATTTTAAGTCACCAGCAAATTTCCAAGTTTAAAGAAGCAGCATTTTCCTTTGGCCCCCTGGCCACAGAGAACTGGTTCTATTGGGAAAGGGTACCTGGAAATCCTTCTCCCTATAAAGCAACCCTCCCTAAATTCTTAATATTTTCCCTTCAATTTATTTAAGAAACATTTTCAAGTTACCTTCTTATCCAGTTTAAAGGGGTTCCCAAACGTGTGTAGTCTTCGAGGCTGATCAGGGTCAAGTTCTCGCAGTGGGGATGGTATCTGCTTGAGGTACTCCTGGTAATTCCCCATTTGGGCTATTGGAACACTGTGCACTTGATCTGTTGAAATGGAAATGGTATGCTACAAGTCATGGTAGAGCCAGATGCAGGATTACAGATGTGAAATAAGCTGCTTTAGTTGGACTACACTTTCCCTGAGTACAGAAAGGGGACATCTCTTGCCAGGTACCAGAGTGAGAACAACCGTTTCCAAGCACAGTAAATGTTTTGTAACTCAGCTTGGGGACACGGAGAGGCCCTGGGAGTGAAATGATTATTTAGTACATTTCTTAAGAACCTGGGCTCCAATCCCAGCTCCGCCACTTGCCTGCTGTGTGACATTGGGCAAGTAACTTCACTTCTCCGCACCTGTTACCTCATCTGTAAAATGGGAATTAAGACTGTGAGCCCCTTGTGGGACAGAGACTGTGTCCCACCTGATTAACTGGTATCTACCCCAGCGCTTAGTGCCAGGCACACAGTAAACAAAAACCATTAAACAAAACAAAAACTTACTACGGGCAAAGTACTACGGGCTAGTAGAGAAAGACACAAGTCACGCTCTCTAGCCCCAAGAAGGCTCACAATCTTCGAGAGTGGGTGGAAGAGCTGGATGGGGACAGAGGAAGAAATAACGTGATAATCCAACAAGAGCGGTGAATGAGACACGGTACCGGACATGAAAGGAAGGCAAGAGGCCATTCCTTGGCTGGCTGTTCCTGCTTCTCCCTCTCCGCAGGACAGGGTTCAGTGGCAGGTGGGAAGGAGGGACTTGTCCTGCACCCCGCCTCCCTACAATCTAAGAACCAAGGCTGCCCAGAAGGGGGTTTTACAAAATCAAAGAGGGCTTTGTACTGATAGCACATAGTAAGCGCATAACAAATACCATAATTATTTAATAAAGGCTATTTTTTGATTAAGAAAGGCCCAGAAGTTAGGCACTCATTAAATGTTGGCTGTATATCACTTTTCTACAAAAACATTCTGGTCATGTCACCCTGCTCCCCAGAAAACTCCAGTGGTTGCCCATTCACCTCTGCATCAAACAAAAACTCTCTCCATTAGCTTTCTGTTTATTTTATTTTGTTAATATGTTTTGTTTTGTTGCCTGTCTCTCCCTTCTAGACTGTGAGCCCGCTGTTGGGTAGGGACTGTCTCTATATGTTGCCAACTTGTACTTCCCAAGCGCTTAGTACAGTGCTCTGCACACAGTAAGCGCTCAATAAATATGATTGATTGATTGATTGACTGATAGATCAAGCTGCGGAGCAGCGTGGCCTACTGGAAAGAGCAGAGGCCTGGGAATCAGAAGAGCTGGGTTCTAATCCTGGCTGTGCTGGCTGAGCTGTGCCTGCTCTGTGACCTTGACAAGATTTCTCTGTGCCTCAGTTTCCTCATCGGGAACATGGGGACTCAATGCCTGTTCTCCCTCCTCCTTGGATTGTGAACCCCATTTGGGACAAAGATTGTGTCTGCCCCGGAGTAACTCGTATCTCTCCCCGTATTTAGAACAGTGATTGACACACAGTTAAGTCCTTAACAGATAGCAGTAATAATAATAACCTGAAGATGAAGTTCACTGTTTGAAGCCACTTCTCAACTCAATCAGGAGAGTTTATGTGAAGGGTGAGATGGGAGTGGAATATTGCACACCCTCAAGAAGGGCTCTCACAATCCCAATGGCATTGCAAACATTTAGAAATTGCCTCAGCTGCCTAATAATCCAATGTTAAGTCAGTCATGAAAATCCTTGTTCCTTTCAACTCAACCACCACACAAAAAGCATTTTCATATGGCATTTAGGCCACATACTTCTGGTGAGGTTTTCTCCTCTCTTTTAGTAAAGTGTGACAAAACCATAAAATGCCATAGGCTTGTACTCGTCCAAATGCAGGCTTACTAAACACGTATTATAATCTATACCCCCTCGTCCCCCTCTCGATCCCCCCATCTTACCTCCTTCCCTTCCCCACAGCACCTGTATATATGTATATATGTTTGTACATATTTATTACTCTATTTATTTATTTATTTTACTTGTGCCTATCTATTCTATTTATTTTATTTTGTTAGTATGTTTGGTTTCGTTCTCTGTCTCCCCCTTTTAGACTGTGAGCCCACTGTTGGGTAGGGACTGTCTCTATATGTTGCCAACTTGTACTTCCCAAGCGCTTAGTACAGTGCTCTGCACACAGTAAGCGCTCAATAAATACGACTGACTGATTGACATACGCGAAATGAAAAATACAATTCTCACAATAGAGCTCAAAATAGCAAACCAGTATTCTAACCTTCATCTTGTCCTTTTAGAAATTTGCGGGTGCTCTTCAGAAGATTAGATCTCATTCTTGTTAAGTGGTCCAAGAGATTTCGTCTAGGTATATCGTAAGCATTTCTAAAGGTCTGAGGTTTCAAATCCTACAGTCAAAGCATTCAAAACAGAAATTGGTTAACTCTCTTAGGGCATGGCAATTTTTCACCCTGCTCCTCGCCGCCGGCTGGCCGGTAGCCCCTTCCAAATGAGCGGAGGGGAGACGGCGGTCCCCATGTCCAGGGAGGGTCCCTCCCCGTTCGGTCAACGCTGATCACCTTGTTCAGCAGGGCGACCTGGAAGCCGGCATACTCCTTCATGTTTAGGTCGAGAAGTCGGCGAGGAACGTCGTCGGTAAACCCCTGCAGCAGCTGTTGGAAGTCTTTCCTATAGGCCAGTGACAGATTATGTGATCGGCTTCGTACTTTAATTCCAGTTTCTTGAACTACTTTTTTGCCAACAGATCCGATGACTCTATCGGATTCTATTTTGGCCTTAATTTGGAAAGTAAAAATTGAGAGTTACTAAAATCACAGATTATTAGAATGCACATAAAAGAAAACCAGATCATTTTTTCATGGATTAATAATGGTAAAATTATGTGATGCTGAAAAATGGTCTCAGTGATTTATATAAACTGTGATTTTATTTATTTATTTTTAATTTAAAATCACAATGCTAATGTTTGCTGAAGGCTTACTACGTACCAAGCACCGTGCTAAGTGCTGGTGCTAGATACAAGATAATCAGATCTCCCCCTTCTCCCGCCCTCCAAAAAAAAAAACAAAACAGAACTAGAAAGGTGTACTACAAAAGCTAAGAAATATCAGGATTTTCTGAGCAGAAATGAAGACAGCATTTGGAGATCTAGTTACCAAAATTTACCCAAAATGATTTGTAATGGCTCATTTTTTAAAATAAAAACCAAATGTATAAAATAATCAATGACAATGAAAAAAATGCCCGTCATTTTAAAATGTAATTTAAAATTCACTCCAGCCCAAATCCCTCGAGCCAGATATGTAATGTTCCCATTTTCAAAGGAATTCTTTGGGATCAAGTAAACTTTGTGATTTTACTAGTCACAAGCTGCTCTTCTCCCCAGTGGCCCAAGGGTACGTGCACCTCCCTCTGCCTGCTTAACTTAATCCCTAGTTTAGCAGTCACCAGCAGTGACCTAATAATATGACAATGATTGTGTTTTGCCAGTGGCTTCAAATCTTAGTTCAGGAAGATGAAGAACACCAGGTCCTGGCACTAGATAGAACAGTGGGAAAAACTTACTAAAAAGTGTGTGTTTTAAAAAAGAAAAAAAAAAGGCAAACTCTTCTGACAGCTCCGTGATTTAGCCTATTGGCTACAATCCCATGTATGTCAGATTTGCAAATTACATTTTAAGTACATAAATCGGTGGTAATTTGAGCTAAAATACTATGTATAATCCAATTTTGTTTGGTGACAGTGACCTTTTAAAGAAAATAAGAAATCAATGACTCACTTTGTACTGCTATTCTTTTCATTAACATTACCTGTTGACTCAGTTTCTTGAGGTATGAGATAACACTGTAGCTAAGCCCATATTCTGCACTGTCTGCTATGAGGTTAGGAGCTCCCATCATTCTTACAGCTTTCTTCAAGGGCTGAGGTAAAAGAATCAAAGTTGAGTAATCCACTCAGTTACAAAGAAATCCGCAGACACTGTTACAGTTAACAACATTCAAGGAAACAAAAAAATTTGAAGGCTACATCAATTGTGCTGAATGACATTCAAGGAGTCAATGACAGTCACTCAGCCATTGACAGATGCTCTCTCAAAACCAAAATCTTGGAAAATGTGGCCAGAGACCCCATTAGGGGCAACCTCTAAAGATGGGGGCTATTTAAGCATTCCCCAAAATTGCAAATACCCCTCTACCATTAATGTGAGAAATCTGGGATGAGTCGTTGGACCAGCCAACAGTTCTTCGTAGCAGTAGCGGGATTAGCAGCATTGACTGAGCCCCAACCGTGTGGACAAAACTGTTCTGGGCTCTTGGGGAGCATTCAAGGGTGTAAAAAGCGCTTAGAACAGTGCTTTGCACATAGTAAGCACTTAATAAATGCCATTATTATTATTATCATTATTAAAAGGGGATCTCCAAGACAGCAGGAGGTTACACTGTTAAGCAAGATGCAGATTACTGACTGTTCAGTAATAGCAGTAATGGTCGCACACCCAAGATAAGCAGACATAATGTACCTGTCACAACTGGATTTAACTAAAACACCTACTTAAAAAAAGGGCTTCAAATCATCTTACCCCGAGATAGTAAGGAGGCATCGTCTTCAAATAACTTTCAAAAGACTGTCTCCATTTTAAAGTTGGCTTCGCCTTATGAATCTTGAATAGGTCATCTGAAATTTGAAGTATGGAAAAAACAATCACTCCAGGCAACCAGATCGGAAAGTCCTATCCAACATACTGTTTAAAAAACCCGCAGGCTGAGAGTTTGCTTGGTATCCTCATAGATCATAGTCATTTATTTTCTGAAACTGCTCAAGGCAAACAGGGGGAACTGTGATTCTAAGAGAACCTATCATTGCTGCTAGTGAAATCAGGAAAATTTGAATTCAGGATTATATCAAGCAGAGTGCTATTTTTCCTTTTATGAAAGCTGCACGAATCAAAACCTTTTATACAATGTTGAGACAACCTCCTAATCCTAGTTTCTTCTTCCATACAAGCAATTACTTTCAAATAGAAATTGGAGAAGAAAGAGAAAGAGATGAAAAAGATAGAAACTGCATTTGTGAAAAAGGAAGGGGCAAAGTCCAGTAGAAGCTCAACGCTACGGAATCCACAACATCATAAGCTTGAATATACCCTAGATTCCAAGAGCTGTGGTCAGGACCTAACAATTGACCCATAGCAGCACTGTAGCCACTGCTGGACTTGGAGTGCCTCCTAAGTGATACAAGTCAACATGGACCTAAAAACTGCGGTTGCCAGACAAGAGATGAACAGGATGCCCAAGGGTACCCGCCCCCCCAACTCCCAGCTCTGAGGCATCCCTGAAAGCAGCTACAAAATATAGATAATAACATTATTCTCTAAGGCAGGTGTTGGTCATGACCCCAGCCGGTAACATTTTCATACATGACTAGCCTTTGGGAGGGTGGAGAAGGAAGAGAAGGGATAAAATTAAAGGTTCTTTGAAACATATTCTGTCTCTAATGAATTTCATCCTTGAAGGCAGTCTTTGTAGTCCAATATAAGCACTCAATACAGTGCTCTGCAAAAGCACTCCAAAAATACCACTGATTCATTACAGTAGGGAGTATACAAAACGAACTCCGGCAAGAAACCTATGGCAACTGAAGCTGAGAAGTTAGGTCACTAATTAAAATTTTTGCATGTTTTTCTCTTTCTTTGATGGCAAAGGAAAAGCCCACTATCGACCCATTGCCATCTACTGAATTAAAAAACACTCATAATTTTTCTCATTTTGGTCCACAGAAAATGTTAGAAAGTTGTATACTCACCCAAAAGGGGAAGGAGGACTGGATAGTTGTAAGGCATCACGAACAAGTTCACACAATTCAATGCCGTACTGGCTTTCAAGTAACCAAAAGGATGGCCAAGCTCACTATATTTTGCACTGTTGCTCACATACACCTGTTACAAAGAAAAGTTGTTAAAATTTAATATACGACTGAAGAAACCATTCTGTGATTCAATTTCAAAATCACTGTGTTGAACTCACCTGCCAACAGGTCTGAGGAGATTTCCTTTCCAGGATAAACTGGGTGAGCGGTGAAGGTTCCAACTCGTATTTGTCAAATGGCAGTTTGTCGATAACCATTGGCTCACAGTCGGTGCAGGAGAACTTCACTACAGGGTGAGATGTTCGAGGTGGCTTTAAAAAAAAAAATTTACTATTAACTACACATACTCAAATAGGACAGATACCAATTCTATTGAATCTTTATTGAAAAGCTTATGGTGTGCCGAACACCTCCATCTACTAAATCTGACCGTGGAATTTACGAGTGTTGGGAACGAACATTTTAAAGTCTTTCACAAAAAACCAGAATAAGGTATTTTAGATCATTATGGTCAGACGTCATCAAAGAGGCAAAATTATTTATTTGTAATTGTGGACTGAGGTAATCCTTCCCCAGATACACTTTTGGATTTTGCTTCTGCACACCCAAGACATTCATGAACAGACTAGAAATTTTATTAGGCAAAAGTTTAAGAGTTCTTCTAGGAAGCAGTCAGTCATATGTCTGTAAAAATAGAGATATAGCACTTCCAAGTGTTTAGTACCATTGCTCAGCACATGGTAAATGCTCGATAAATACCACTGATGGATTGCAAAACCTTTGCCAAGTTGCTTTGCCACCACATCAACATCCTCCCAACTGACCCTCAAATTCCTGTTCAGAGATCAACAGGTCATGAGAAAACCTGAGGAGGAATTTTAGGAAGACCTGCTCTATTCAGAAATTATGATTATCTTTTCCTTAAAGTTCAGAAGCCTAAAAATCACAGTAAGAGGGAGCTAATCTCTGAGGAAGTGGATATGGACTACAGCCATCCACAAGAGGCCCCTGAATTTTCAGGTTAAAGTCTGGTCCAAAAATTCACCCTTTATCCATGAGGGAATGCTGCTTTTCTTGCTCAGAGGTGGAGAGTTGAAGCAACAGAGAGAAACTTCCAATTGCTAAGCACCAGGGCAAGGTGGTGACTAGAGAGGAATCATTCCTTGTCAAGAAATTCTGGGAAATGCTTTCCCATATCAGGGCACTCAGCCTAGTTCAATTCAGTTACCTCCTCCAAATACCCTGACTGGGCTTCATTTTTATATATAACTGCAATTCAGACAATGGCCCCAAAAATGCTCAAAATCCTAGAAAGTTTAGGTACTTGATTTAAGATGGTCTCAAATTCAGACTTGCTTTCTATCAATAGCATAGTAAACAGCCCTCGGACATACTAGAAGGGTTAGGAAACATCAAGTGATCAAGCAAAATATTTTTACTCTGAGCATTGGAGGTTAATCCCTAAAAGGCACTGGGCCATCAGCAGGGTTGGACTGAGAGGGAAGGAGTGAGTGTTGAAGGGCTGGCCTTAAATAGAACAAGGGAATACCACACATGAATTGAGTTCTTGGGGAAAGACTGTGGGCAAGTGAGAATTGGCCTGATAGTCTGGTTGCTAATTTGTATAAATGCATCGAAGTTAGGTCTATTAAAGGATCTGGAAGAGATTTAAATCCCCCTCCCCCCTGCCAAAAACACCACCCTCCCAAACAAAACCAAAAGAAAACCAAAACACAAACACAACACTTTCTGGGACTTTCTGGCTACCCTGAAGTCTATCTTTACTTCTGAAAGTTGAATTTTGTGTCCCAGAGTACAGTGCAATGTCCTCTTGAAGAATATTGCACCTATAGTAAATCTGACATTTATGTGGGTCTTGGTGGGGGAGGAACGGGGGCTTAGGGAGGAAAAAGAAGATTTGAGATACGGATTTAAACCAGCAAAACCCCGGCTGAGTTTTGTTTTTGTTTTGTTCTGGCCAGTGGGCCACTTAGGTGCGGAACCTGCAGGTTGACCTGAGCCCATGTAAAATTCTGCATGGTGAAAAGAGGAGTGGGAGGGAAAGCGGAAGAAGGGGCAGGTAGAGTCCTGCATGGGTTATAAATCTGGGACTCAAACTCGTCCGGTTCATGTCAAGCTGAAACTCCAGGAGGCAGAACTCACTTCCAATTCACTGGGAAACTCTGCCAGCTCAACCAACCACAGGCATCAAGAGTCTTTCGGACAATGGTTTGGGAACTGCTATGTGCAGAAAACGATGCAGGAGGCATACATTCAAGATCACATCTTAAATTCGCTTTGCGGCACAGTGGTATAAGCTGTGTAAGACTGAAGAAAACCAGTTACGTGCCAGCCTACATCTGAAAAACCCTCCCCCCAATCAGATAATCCGCGACACAATGCTGTCTCCTAACTCTGTTTACTAAGGAAGAACGCTATCCAACAGTACACAAAGAAGAAGAAAACAGCCCACCACTGGGCACAAGGGGAGAATATTGCAGATAGACCAATTCACTGTATGCACCTGAAGTTTTAAAGAGCTTTGAAGTTTCTTTCCCTATTTTACTATCTATAAGGGCCAAAATGAAACTCATCTGTGGAGGGATGGCTGCCGTATCTCCTCGACCCTAAGCCGTCACAAAACACCTGATGGATAAGGTAATGCCATGAAGACAGGACTGATCTGTTTCCACCCTCCGAAAAACTTGACCTGGAAGAGTTGACGTCCAGGACTACTCCAGCTGTGAGACCTGGAGCGGAAGGTGTGATTTCTCCATAATATGCTGGTCCTGAAAACTCAGGCAGGAGGGTATGAACATCTGCGGCAGGAAACAAGGCCCCTTAAAAAGAAGGGGGGAAAAAAAAAACACCTTTCCTCCCTCCAGTGATGTTTCACTTGGTTAAGCATTTGTTCTCCAGCTGTTAACTATTTATAGAGTATCTACAAAGAGGTTTTCCTCCTTATCAGAGGCCTTGTATTTCCATCTGGAGACAAGAAGAAACCCACACCTGTGGGGAACCAAATCTTCCAACCCCATCCTGAAGTATGCCTTCAAAGAGACTGTAGAACCTTTCTACGCTTAGACATTTCTTCACACAGCAGGTGACAAGCACATGAAATATGTTACTACAGAAGTAAGGCCGGATGAGAATATCAGTAATTTACAGATTGTGGATACATTCAAAGACAAGAGGACCATACTGGGTTACAGCACAAAAGGTTAGGGATGTTAGGAGATCTAGTTCATTGATAATTATCAGGGTGGATGCTAAGAGCGCCTTATGGGCAGGGAACGCATCTACCAAATCTTCTGTATTGTACTCTCCCAAGGACTTAGTACAATGCCCTGCACAATTAAGTGCTCAATAAATACCATTTATTGACAAAGTAGGGCAACCATTACTCAGCTTCCCCAGGCAGCCTGTCACTACAATCGGATGACAGGATCCTGGGCTGACTTAATAAGTTAATAAGACCAAACTAGTACCAACATTTCTTTGGTTCTTTAGAATTAGAAATAATGCTGCCATTTGGAGGCACTGCAAGTAGACCATATTAGAGAGCAGCCAGTGGATCCCCCACTGAGGAGAATGCTCTCTGCACGCATTCTTATGCCCCACGCATGGACACACAGACTACTTGTTCCAACCCCACGGCATGCCACATCCAAACGGGCAGGCCCGCATTGTCAGGCACCCGAATCCTGTCTCCTTCCTAACCCACAATTTCTAGCAACAGCACGGAGTGAAAATGCTTCGGATGGCAGAACCAAAGGGCACACCAAAGGAAGTTCGCTCAGCACTCAACTCACAAGCAGGTGAGCACAAAAACTAGAAGAGGGTAGCTAGTGAGGTGAAGAGGATTCTCAAAATTTTGCAGACTGAACCAAGAGATTTCTATTTCAGAATACTATTTCCAAGCCACCAATTAGTTCTGGGGCTCACTGATCCATTTCTCAGATATAAATATTTTACTTGATAATTCCTAGTTAGGATTTCAGGCTCTACACATGTACATAAACTCCTGACAAAATACAATTATACAGCACATAAATGCTACACATCAAGCTAGTCACATGTGAGGAGCATTAAGCAGTGCACAATGGATTTGGCTATTAGGTTTGCATTTAACTGCAAATAGTAACCTATAGATGAAACTACTCTTAATGAAGAAGTAAAATGTGGATAACCTGTCATGTACTAAACTGAGTGCATGCTTTACCGAGGCAACTTATCTGGCTTTAGCATCTAAATGTGTTTAACTCTGAAGCGACGTAGTGTCCTTGAGTAGCATCTATGACAGAGAAACCCACAGGTTTTGTCTGAAATTCTCATTAGTGACAACCCCTCCATTTGACTTGTATTCCCAGTCCAAAGATTCAACACAAGAATTCCATACTACTCTGAACACCTAGTGTGATGGACATCCTTCCCCACAAAGCCACATTCTTTACCGTCTTCAGTGCCTGGGAGGAACTAAAATAACTTAAAAAGAGCAAAAAAAATCTGGATGATCGTTTCCATTTGCTTCTTAGTACTCCAATTCCGGACACTTACTAGTGTTGGAGAATTCTGATCGGGCCAAAAAGATTCTGGAACGGGCCAATGGCCTATTGGAACCCCAGTTTTGGGATTTGGTCTGACATAAATGAGCTTGTGACAGCTGTGCCAAGGTTGAGATCCGAAGGACCTCGATGATGTATCTGTCAGTCCATCTACAAGGAAGAAAAGGGGAAAAAGATACATCTAGAATTAAAATTAAACACACATAAAAGGTTACATACTGCTACTTGTGGAAAATGCTGCTCATAAATAGTGATTCTCTATGAAGTGACTGCCTTTCTCATAATTCTCTATGAAGTGACTGCCTTTCCCAGGTGTTAGTCCTCAGCCATATTTTTAGTGCACTGCCTTTAGAAGTTCATTCACATACTATTTCTAGAGCAGGATAACAGCCTTCAAACACAGAAGTCAGCAAATCTAGGCAGTCAACAGACTTCAATACAATTGGTTCCCGAAAACTGCATCTATAACGATAATTATGGCATTTATTACAATGGATTCAAAGTGTGGTAAGTTGAAACCAATTTTCTCAGAGGAACAATGTTACAACTGCGGGATTGGTTTCTGAATCCTGGTTGGATACTCTATTTTTACTAAAACCACCCAGAATTCTATACTCAATTAGAAATGAGGCATATGGATGAGGAATTCTAAGGAGTAAGAGAAATTTCACCCTACAGTGGTCAACTTTTATTCCATCAGAGATAAAATTGGACCTTTCCAACCTCCCTGGGGATCAGGATCAAGTCTGATCCTCTTCCCCGCATCCTGGGAGACACACATCTTTCACCTTGGACAGCTTCTTTATGACACTTTCGTCGGGAGGTAAGAAATGAAGAGGAACTACTTTAACACCAAACCTTGTAGAGCGCTAGGTAGGTAAGTAGGTAGGTAAGCAACTTCCCTTTTCAGTGGCTTTCTGAAAGACGTGTCTCATTGCACAAACAAGAACCAGTCTGGCCTTTTAAAATGTGCATCATCTCCGACTGAACCAAACTAACTTTTCTGTGATTTTACAATACGTTTTGTTCGCTTAAAGGTCTACTGGAAAAAAATTACCTTCCATAGGTGGCGGATCTGGTCCTGCTTTTTCAAAGTTTATTACCACTCCACTTTGTACCTTTTGCACCAGTGACTCCAGGCACTGATTGAGCATTCTCGAAGAACATACAGCATATGAACGACCTGGAATTTTAATGGAGGGAGAGGGGAAAGGTATTGGGCCAAGGAAGTTTTCAACTTTGTCACACAGGCAACTACTGATTATCAATTATAACTGACATCAAGAATGGCCTAGATACTTAAAATGTGCAGAAATTTCCCAGATGTCATTTTAACCCAGTTCCAACTTCCTTCCCCAAATCCTCTGCTACAGAGTCTGATAATTAGTCAAATTAACTAAGCAATTTCACTTCTCCCCCTTGCCTATCCCCGTCTTCCAGAAAAGATGACCAAAATGAAATCCCAGGGCCTAATTAATCTTACAAACTAGGAAATGGCATTGAGTTGGTTTGGTCAGCTTCAACCAGAAGCATGGCCTAGTAGAAAGAGCTAGGAGTCGGAGGTTCTGGGTTATAATCCCGGCTCTGCCACATGTCTGCTGTGTGACCTACAGCAAGTCACTTCACTTCTCTGTGCCTCAGTTACCTGTAAAATGGGGATTATATACTACTCCCTCCTAAACTGCAAGCCCTCTGTGGGACAGGGACTACATCCAACCTGATTAACTTGTATCTACCCCAATGCTTAGAACAGTGCATGGCACATGGTAAGTATTCAACAAGCACCAGAAAAATGCCTGATGTCTTTATTTCTACATTACCAGGTGCTAGAATAGCTCCACTACCAGAAACCAAGGAAGTTTAAGATCAAAATGGGATTAAATTTAGCTCAGTCTTGTCAGCATATGCGGATGTATACACATACACACTGGGAAAGAAAACCCGGGTGGGAATTAGACACAGACCCTGGTCTTCGGGGGCTCACAATCTACACATTCTAAGTATTTTACTAGATTGGAATCTTTCAGTTAATATAGTTCAAATTTGAGTCTTACCTATGCTAGCTGGGGTTTTGGGGGGGCATAATGTATATCTGTTGCTGCAATTATTTGTGGTTTAGGATTTTTTAAGTTTCCGTAAATGTTCCGGTAGTGCATTAAAAAAATAAAACCACAGGATAAACTGGGACATTTCTGGGATGCAGCTGAAACTTTGGACAACTTGTAAAGCCTGGCTTATATCTCTCATATGTTAGTGAATTTTAAAAAAATCCAAAAACTGAGGTTAAAATTAATGAGGCCTCATATCTCTCACAAATTCATTTAATGTTTTAAATTACATATGCTGCATGTTATTACATTTTCAAAATTAGATTGGTCATAATTTGTATTTACTATACATAACCAGTCAACCGCCAATGAGAAAAACAGACCTATGAAAAGGTAAAGGGTGAAAAGGCTTTATTTAGAAAGCACACTATAAAAGATAATCTATCTGTCCAGGAGGTCAGAGCCGTATTTCTGGCTGTGCTTTGCTCAATGACAGTTATGGTGGTGACTTAGGTTAAGAAAGAAAAAACTTGTCTTTGGACCAAAATCTGTGGGGCAACCTTGAGGTAGAGGCTTCAATAATCTAATTCTTCTATTGTTAATGTTTATTTCATAGCCTTCAACCAAAATACTAAAAAATACCCATGGGTCATAGTGGGTGGGTTGGTTTTATGAGGTTGGAGCCTTGTTTCTGATTCTACTCCTACTACCATGTCCAGCTGAGTATCAGAAACCAAGTCACAGAAACCTGGAAATCTTAATCACTGGATACATTTCTAAGGCCATATGGTTGGGCTAATTGTCATCATCATCAATCGTATTTATTGAGCGCTTACTGTGTGCAGAACACTGTACTAAGCGCTTGGGAAGTACAAGTTGGCAACATATAGAGACAGTCCCTACCCAACAGTGGGCTCACAGTCTAAATTGGGGAGACAGAGAACAAAACCAAACATACAAACAAAATAAAATAAATAGAATAGATATGTACAAGTAAAATAAATAGAGTAATAAATATGTACAAATATATATACATATATACAGGTGCTGTGGGGAAGGGAAGGAGGTAAGATATTTCCTAGAGGCTGAGCCACTCAAAATACAGTTTAAAATCCTAAGAGTTCAAGGTGACCAAGTACACTCCACTTTAAGTAAAGAACCCTAAAGCACACGGCCTGCTACTGCCAAGCACTCACCTCCTGTCACCTCGCACATGGGTGTGATGGCAGAATCATCGGGTGGCACCCCTGCCAACGGCTCGCATTCTACAGCTGTGGTACCTGGCAACCGCAGCACTAAAGCAAAGAGTCTCTGATCCCAACGGAAAGGTTCCTTGGTCAATTCACTTCCAGGCAAAGGAGAGTTGAGAGGTAAGTGGAGCTGAAAGGAGGAGGGGGACGGGTGGGGAAACAAAAAAAAAGGCACTTTTCCTAAGAATTCTTATTTACAAAAGAAAATATTACATCACTTTGAATACAATACTAAAATGCGGTCGGAATTGAACTGCTTTAAATTCTCATTTCGTTCCAAAGCTGTATAAGGATGAAACTGTACTAGGGGTAGCATCTAAAAAGAGCTTCATTACAAAGTATATGGCTTTTTCTATATGGACAAGGTACCTGTTTCAAATGCTAAATTCTACTTTGAATTTTAAGACAAATTTATAAATATTCAACATTTCATTAAAAAACTACCTTTCAAAAATACCCCTGTTCTTTGCAACACTGCTAACTTTAGGCAGGTGTCAGTTTATTTAGCTCCTTCAAATTTTACTCTTTGGTCCTCTGCTTTTTTTTTTTAATGTCATTTGTTATATAATAATAACATAATATTCCACAGTATTTGTTAAGCACTTACTATGTGCCAGGCATGGGGCTAAGTGCTGGGTTAGATACAAGGTTGTCAAGATGGACACATTCCCTGTCCCACATGGGGCTCACAGTTTTAATCCCCATTTTACAGATGAGGTAATCTAGGCACAAAAAATTGAGTGACTTGCCCAAGGTCACATACCAGACAAGTGGCGGAGGTAGGATCAGAACCCAGGTCCTTCTGATTCCCAGGCTCGTGTTCTATTCACTAGGTCACGCTGCTTCTCATGTAGATTCACTTTCATTCCAACATTTCTATCATTATGATTAGTGTCATCATCAACACCTACTGTTAATACAATACTTGGGAACGCACTGTAAGTTAGAGACGTTGTCCCTGTCCTCACAGAGCTTACAATCTAACTGGGAACGTAAGCGAACCCAAATGGCAAAAACAACAGGCAAAAGACAAAGAGCAAAAACGCAAAAGGTAAAAACTAAAGCAATTAAAAATAATAAAAATATATATGAGTGCTAAGATTGCTGATAAGATGGCTTGACCAGGGAAATGGGAATTAATCAGGTAAAGCTTATGGGAGGAGGTGGCTTAAGATGGCTTTGTAGGTGGGGAGAGGTATATTTTGCTGGATTTGAGAAAGATGTGAGTGCAAGGGGTCAGTAGCTCAGTTAGAAAACTGCCACAAGACCCGTTCATCCCACAGATCTCTCTCTTCCCTAATATTCTGTAATGCCAAAATAATTTCCAAGACTATTCCCTACAAGAGCACTGGATTTGTTTTTAGAAAAGATCTCACTTGGAAAATAGTAAAGTGCTGATTTTTTTAAGCCATTGTCTAATTCAAGCACAGTCATCCCCACTAGGCTTTTTCCAGCAAGTAAATCAAGTTAGGATGATTACCATTGTAAATTGCACATTGTCTGCATGTACCTAAACAAACTGTATATGCAATTGAATAATTCTCATTAAAATTTAATTCTTAGTGCCCTAAAGGGTGCAACTTCTCTATTCCCCCCTCTCCAATTCTATATTCTCTCTTATTCACCAAGGATATGTGAGCCAGATTGCCTACAGCAGAAGAGTACAGAAGAGATTCAAGGAGAGTGTGAAAAGAACTTAATCAAAACTTCTTGTTTTTAAGGCCAAAATACCACCTGGTACACCAGAGAATGTGGTATATTTTAGTTCAGGAAAATTAAAGCTTTCATATACTGCACTGCTTCAAGGGCACTAGTAGTACTTTAGTACTTTCCTAAATTCTATTTCTAAATTCAATCACAAATTCATCATTGACAAGAATGGTTTTGCACATCTATTCTTGATATTTGATAATCATTTCCAGAGATGCAGGATGACTGAGTAGAAAGAACAAAGGCCTCAGAGCCGGGGGCCTGGGTTCTAATTCCGGCTCTGCCACTTGTGTGTGACCTTGGACAAGTCACTTAAGTTCTCTGTGCCTGAGTTTCCTCATCGGTAAAATCAGGATTCAAATACCTGTTCTCCCTCTCCTTTAGACCATAAGCCCCATTTGGGTCAGGGACTGTCCAATCAGCTTCTATTGCACGTACCCCAGTGTTTGACACATACTAAACACTTGGCAAATATCATCATTATTATTACCAATAATAATAATAATTCCCTTCATCTCATTTCCCTCTGTAATCATTCAATCATAATGCTGAGCACTCACTGTGTGCAGAGCACTGTACTAAGTGCTTGGAAAGTACAATTCAGCAATAAAGACAGACAATCCCTGCCCAAATCGGAATTATGCCGAGCATCTGGATGGCCTTGTTGGCTGAACACATTGGACACGTTGAACCGCTTATTTAAAAGGCCAGGCTAAAATGACTCCAAGATGTCTTTCTTGAGTCACCAATGATGGGCTCAGAGCCCATTAGCAGGTAGTTGTAGTTTTGATTATTTTTCCCTAGGAACATTACCGTATAACTTGCTCACAGTAAAACTGATCTGTTGTTTTCAGGCTCACTCTCAAACTTTAATTTTTTTTTTTTTTTTTTGCAGAAGACTCTTATCTGCAAGGCATTCGGTCCTTGCAAGATCTTGGTGTCTTCTGCAAACTGGAAGATTTCTTTGCACATTCCCCCTTCTAGATCTTATCTGAAGATATTAAACAAACCAATTTTAGCACCAATCCCTGGGGGTCCCATCTGTTTACAGTTTGACATTCTGCAGTGAATCCTTCATGTTTCTTAACAAGACAGAACATTCTCTCCAATCCCAATTCCCAGTTCAACAGCTTTATCTTGCAGGCTCCTAGCACTCATAGGGAAGCACTTATGAAGATCTGGGCTTTGCTATTTTGTCAATTTCCACATTTGCTAGCTGTAGAAACTGGTACACAATAATCAGTCCTTATTTGTCAGTGTACAAATGAAGACGTTGGATAAAGAACTTTAGATTATGACCCAGTGACTACATACCCGTTCTGAGTCACTCACATGGCTCTGCCCTGGGCTCTTAAGTTCAGGCTACCCATGCTCAGTTACACACTCTTCACTCTCTTCCCCTTCCTTTCTTGCTCAGTTCACTGACTGATTACCATAAGCGCCCACTCAGGTAAAAGGGTTCAGAGCAGGCCTGCCCCCAGGGGGACCACATTCTAAGGCAGGGCAGGCCCACAGAGAAAGAAGAGATTGTAAACTGTTGACCCTAATCATAAGCAGAAACTCAGCAGTTAATAACGATGGTATTTGTTAAGCACTTACTATGTGCCAAGCATTGTTCTTATTTACGGCATTCCATGGAAAAAAGGGTCAGTTGAAAAGAAGGAAAATCCCCACTCCTTCTGGTGAGCTCAAGGAGCTGCAGGTTGTAGAGAAGGCAAGGTTCTTGTACCCTCAACCTTCCACAAACCAAAAGCAAAATAATTCACAATAGGCAACTTTAAAATACAGGTCAAGGGGGATGCAGAGATTAGTTGAGGTGAGTCAGTTATAAAACACGGC
This sequence comes from Tachyglossus aculeatus, assembly GCF_015852505.1. Classification (NCBI taxonomy): domain Eukaryota; kingdom Metazoa; phylum Chordata; class Mammalia; order Monotremata; family Tachyglossidae; genus Tachyglossus; species Tachyglossus aculeatus. The sequence goes on along the minus strand of NC_052085.1, from coordinate 8,589,928 downwards.
TTATTGCTTATTTCCAACGAAAAGAAACTTCTTGGGGTGGGGAGACAACAGAAAAAAAAAAAAACCAGTACTAATTAACAGTCCCAACATTGTTTCAGAAACAGATGATCTTCGACCTTATCTACTGTTCAAGTCAGCATCATAGACTACTCATTTACATGAGTCTTGAAAGGTTCTGGCCGTGTGTGGAAAAAAGTATGTGATACGAATCACAATCAGGGAGCAGGTTTAGATTATCTTCTTGAAAACCACTACACTAATAACTGAAGTCAACATCTGAAAGAACTGTGACAGTCAGAAGCTCTATTTCTGCAATGGGAAAGGTCAAACTATACAGGAAAGCAACCTACCCAATACCCATTTTGTAACACTGACAGCCAATGTGGGGTATTGCACTTGAAGGAATGTCAGATAATAATAATAATGAGCATTTGTTGAGTGTGAAGCACTGTTCTAGATAAAAGTTTATCAGGTTGGCCACAGTTTCTGTCCCATTTGGGGCTCACAGTCTAGGTAAGAGGGAGTAGGATTGAATCCTCATTTTACATATGAAGAAACTGAGGCACAGAGATGCGACTTCCCCAAAGTTACACAGCAGGTATGCGGCAGAACCGGGATTGGAACCTGGGTCTTCTAACTTCCAGGCCCATGTTCTTTCCACTAGGTCACATGCTTCCCTAGATAATGTAATGAGGACAAGCAATGAGTATTCAGAGGGATAAAAACAACTGTTAAATCTTGTTTTAACAATAACCGCCTTTGTTTTGAGGAAGATAGGGGGAAAGGGGCTATTTTTCTTAAATCACATGTCTGACTTCGATTTGCTAACAGTATCCTTTGGTCTACCTGATTTTAAAAAATTAGATTAAAAAAAAACCCTCAGTATGTACAATTTTGCTTGTGTCGAAATCCTGCCTAGGTGTTGCAGTTGAACCACTCCTGCACTAACTTTAATCAGGAATACCTGAGGGAGTGAACTAAGGTGGGGTTCAGTTATATACAAATACAAATGAAGATACTGTCATGTGTGAAAACCCCAGAATAGGAGCAAGTTTAAAAAGGCAACGCAGCCACCCTGTTGAAAAATAAGTTGAGCACTGGTTTGTTTAGCATAGATAGCCCAAACATCCCAGAATGTCATCATCTGTAGTATTGGTAAGTGCCAACTATGTACTAAGCTCTGGGTAGCTACAGGATAATTAGATCAGAGAAAGTCCTCCTCCCACATGAGGCTCACACTCTAAGGGGAAGGGAAAACAGGTTCTGAATCCCCAGTTTACAGATGAGAACAAGGAGGCACAGAGAAGTGACTTGTCCAAGGTCATATAACAGGCTAACGCCAGAACCAGGATTAGAACCCAGGTCCTCTGACCCCCAGGCCCATGATCTTTCCCCTAAGGCCAAAGTGTTTTCAGAGCCATTAACTCTTTTGTGGATCAACTTGACATTTCACGGTTGTCAATCAATCAATCAATCGTATTTATTGAGCGCTTACTGTGTGCAGAGCACTGTACTAAGCGCTTGGGAAGTACAAGTTGGCAACATATAGAGACAGTCCCTACCCAACAGTGGGCTCACAGTCTAGACGGGGGAGACAGAGAACAAAACCAAACATATTAACAAAATAAAATAAATAGAACAGATATGTACAAGTAAAACAAATAGAGTAATAAATATGTACAAACATATATACAGGTGCTGTGGGGAAGGGAAGGAGGTAAGACGGGGGGATGGAGAGGGGGACGACGGGGAGAGGAAGGTGGGTTGTCCCTGCCCCCATCAGAATAGGAGAGGAAAGGGCCCCTCCGGTACATTTCTCCCCGTGTAAACCAAAAGCTCCTTGTGGGCAGACAGCACGACTATCAAATCCGCTATACTGTACTCACATGAGCACTTAGTACAGTGCTCTGCACCCAGTAAGCAATTAATAAATACCATTGATTGAGGTACCAGTGAAGGCAGTGGCATAGGGATGGAGTGACTTTGGGGGGTACTGCATTCTGTCATTCAAATAACTTGACACCCTGAAAACCCAGTGGTATTGTTGGAACTTGGCAGAGATCCATCCCACTAGCAGTTAGTGTAAATTAGTACGGATAACTCTATCAGGTTAAAATGGGGATTGGGAACTGCAACCCTGTACCATGGTAACTCCCCCTGGAAGATCAGAGAAGGCAAACAAAAAGGCATGACCCACAAATGAAACCACTCGGAGGTTCAATCAGAATCACTACAGGGAGGTAAGGAAGAGATGCAGGGCAGGGAATGAATGTACGTAGGAAAGAATGTCCTAAAAGACAACCTCAGAAGCAGGCGCAATAGTAGGTGATTTGGGGAGGACAACTGCAGTAGGCAAGATTTGTGCAGCAAGAGAAAGGAATGGCCTTTTTCAAGCAAAACTTTGACCAAAGTTCATGAAATTAAGAAACTAAAAAAGGAAGCAGGAGCACAATTAAGGACAGTCCTTATGTGTGGAGTCACTCCCACATTGGTCTTTTCAGCACTAGCCTCAGAGCTACGTGGAAGGAAGAAGAAAAAGCTTTCTTGGAGTCACGGCATAATCAACGCTACGTAAAGACGCATGGCCTTGACTCCTCATTCGGCTTCCTGAGAACCCAACAACTAAATGTTAATGAAACTGAGAATGAGTTCCTAAATCACTGATAAGAGGATAACTAAGAGAATTTGCTGTTTGCAACTAACTACGGAAGACTGCTTCCTACAGAAGTGTTCCAGTTTTATGCACTTGTTCCTTTTTGGCTAAAAAAATCAGCATTTGTTCACTAGATAAAAGTTTATCTAGGTAGACAGCAGGATTAAAATCTGGAAAGATGATTTCTTCAGCAACATCTTCCAGGATTCCCCCCACCCCCCATGCACACAGATTTAAGGCAAAAAAGAATCATGGTGCCCCTCCAGCAAGTGATGTGAGCAGGTAAACTTTCACTAATCATCTACAAGGCTGCTGAAACCTGTGGGAAAAATACCTCGTCAGCTCCAGGGCACAGTTAGTCTCTCCCTCTGGAGAGATAGCAAGGGAAGGAAAGAGTAGACAAAAGTACCAAGATAGCTTTGGGAGCTCAACCTCTTTTACTGCCACTCCAACTCCTCTTGGAACAGAAGTGGATGGTGATGCTCATGGAAAAATGTTCATTTATTGATACTGATTCCAGCAAAAGTGGCTCAGCATATTGCTAAACTCTAATGTCTATGGACCTTAAGGATTCATACTATTGCTAGTTTCAGTTTAAAAGGTCCTAGAATGAACCTTTCTCCTCCCAAGTGTGCAAATATCAGGTCTCTTAGGCTTTGGCTTTCATGGTGACCAATGATCATGGTGACCATTCCCGGCCCACATCATCCCCCTGGCCTGGAATGCCCTCCCTCTGCCCATCCGCCAAGCTAGCTCTCTTCCTCCCTTCAAGGCCCTACTGAGAGCTCACCTCCTCCAGGAGGCCTTCCCAGACTGAGCCCCCTCCTTCCTCTCCCCCTCGTCCCCCTCTCCATCCCCCGTCTTACCTCCTTCCCTTCCCCACAGCACCTGTATATATGTTTGTACATATTTATTACTCTATTTATTTTACTTGTACATATCTATTCTATTTTATTTTGTTAATATGTTTGGTTTTGTTCTCTGTCTCCCCCTTCTAGACTGTGAGCCCACTGTTGGGTAGGGACTGTCTCTATATGTTGCCAATTTGTACTTCCCAAGCGCTTAGTACAGTGCTCTGCACACAGTAAGCGCTCAATAAATACGATTGATTGATTGATTGATCTCCATAAACTCATTCTAAATTCTGCAAAAACCAAGTCTCCAAAGAAGCTGAAGGCAAAATATGAGTATGTAAAAATGCAATTATTTCCATTTCCGTTGAATGAAAATGTCAAGCCACCAAATGCATATCAAGTGCCTACTCAGTCTACAACTGCTGAAGCACAAACATCAACATCGTGGACACATAATAATAATAATAATGATGACATTTATTAAGCACTTCCTATGTGCAAAGCAACACAGAAGGGATGAGGCACTGAGAGAACTGCAGCATCAGCCTCCACACTAAGAAGGCCATATAACCAGGTCAATCAACTGTATTTACTGAGCACTTATTGTGCACAAGGCGCTGTACTAAGTGCTTGGGAAAATACCACACAACAATATAACAGACACATTCCCTGCCCACAGCAAGCTTACAGTCTTGAGGGCCGTGCAAATCCAATTCTTTATTGGCATTAGGCACATCTGCTTTACCCAACAGAAACAAATGTCATGTCTTTAAAAACCCAGGGTTAGGGCTCTGCGGGCATCCGGAGCCCCTCACTTATATAAACCACAATAAGAGTGGCTCCCAATATCTCAATCTTAGTGCTGAGCGTCAATGGATGATAGTGAAGGTTTGGTTTTCTTTAACACTACCTGGGCTCAACAGGCCAGGCCTGTTGAAAAACAGATCTCCAGCATATATTTATGGCCCCAGAGAGAACTACACTCTACTCTGCTCACCTTTAGGGCTTTTTCTGAGGCCTCCTTTGATGGCTAGCATCAGAGTTTTGAGGAGAATTAAGGAAGATTAGCCAGTGGGCACGGCAATGTCCCACGATCTGAGTGCTTGAAGTGACACATCCAGGACCAGGTCGATCCTGTAGCCAGGAATCATGACCCTTCCTGGGGCACCAGTGATCATGAGACAGTCGGTGCACTTTGACACTTCTGGAAGCCATTGGGCTGCTCCTTCAGCTGAAAGGAAAGAAGACATCAAAACCACAGCAAAACAAAGGGGGGAAAAATCACTAACAAACTGAAAACAGCTAGGATGGAGTCAAAGAAAGAAGTCTGACACTAGACTGAAAAAAATGTTGTCCTGCCTTCATCTAATGAACCCAAAGGCTAATGGAGCTTCCGCATGAAATCCACTCTAAAAATTAATTATTAAGGATGGGAATGGGATATTTGAATATTTGAAAGAACCAATGTGATATCTATGTACAGACAAAGAACTACATCAGTGACTGTAAGCAGCAAGGATTTTGATGCTATTGGTAAAGGTAATGGCAATCAGGGAAGGTAATCTTGTTCCAACAATGCCATCAAGTATGCATTTTCCTCTTAGTAACAGACCGCCGGGTCTAAGTTTCGAGCCTGTCAAATTCCCATTTAACAGGGACGTACGGAATATACTGAATGGCTTTGCAGAAGCAGCATGTCAGCTTGGGAGTCAAAAGACATGACTTCTAAGCCCAGCTCCTCCACTTGTTCGCTGTGACACCTTGGGCAAATCACTCTCTGTGCCTCAATTAGCCCATCTATAAAATGGGGATAAAATGCCTGTTCTCCCTCCCTTTCAAACAGGGAGCCCATTTGAGACAGGGACTGTGTCTGACCTGATAAACTTGTATCTGTCCCAGTGTTTAGAACAGAGTCAATGCTTAGCAACTACCACAACTGCAACAATACAACCTATATTTTACTAAAGATTTCACTGTCATGCTTTGTAAATCAGGCTATTAATAATGGTATTTGTTAGGCACTTACTATGCGCCAAGTACTGCAATAGACACTGGCGTAGACAAAAGATATGAGTAATTCTTATATGGCAAAATAAAATTTCACTGAGGGGCTTTACACATCCAAGTTAAAACATTCTTCAAATGAGTTTTAGTTTTTAAATGGAGTGAGGAGTTATGCTTTTTGGAAACACCACTAAATTACTTGAACTTTAAGACAAAGCAACTAGTAACTGATAAAGTATAATTTGAGGTTAATCTCTCAAAAAGGGAAGATTTGGGAAATTTAGGTGAAATTTGAGATGATTTATAAAGACAAACAATGAATCTTATCTGATAAATGGTATTTGGGGGATTACTGCTTGATTTTTAAGTACCTGGAACAAAATCCCTTACCTTGCTAGAAAGTAATATATTTTAAATTTTCAAATAATTTTCAGGTTACTGTATTCTCTAGGTATTTTCAACAACACTTCTACATAAACTTAGTATATACTGAAAGAGAAAAGCATTGTCTGAATCAATTCAGAAGTTACTATTATGAAGTCAGAGCAAGGAGTTAAATCCCATAGCGATAACTCTAGCAGGCCAAGCATTACACATTCTTATAACGAATCCCTAATGAAGTACTCAGGTCCTCTCATTTCTAAGTGGTAACACTATCATATTTCTTATTTTCATACAGGTGTGTCACAGGCTCTCAAGAGTCACAGTCTGCTCGGGGAGAGAATCAAGGTTTCAAAGCAGGTAATCCCACGTACAATTAGCAAATACGGTAGCATGCCAGAGACAATGAATGACTTTACCCAAGACCACAAATACAGAAGAGTGAGTGACTTTTTCTTTGGTGAATGACATTTATTGAGGCCTGTGTGCCCATTTACATACAAACACAGTCCAAATTGGCTTTTGAACTTATGGTGGTGGCTCTCTGTGGCCTTGGTCTCTAACTGGCTGGCATGGCTTAAATAACGCAAAGGTCACTCGGGTATGGCCTGAGGGAGAAGTCACCATCCTGTCCAGAGATACAATCTTGGAAGGGAGTGTGCATGTAACACGCTCCACGCTCCCTTCCAAGCTAAAGCCTTCCTCTCCCTTCCCAGGTAATTTCCCTCCTTTATTAAAAATGCCTGGAATAAATGCCTTTATTAAAAAGGAAAAGTCAGTCTTTCTATAAAAACAGCACATGCAGACTCTTCCAAAACTCACTAAACTTCAGGAAATTGAGAAGAATGAGAAAGCAAAAAAAAGTGCACCAAGGAATATGGAAATTATACAAATATTTTCTGATTACTGAATGGTTATTTGGAAGTGCTAAATAGATAAAACATATCTTACATTATTTGTTTGGAAATTTCAATATTTTAAGCTATATAATGGATAAATACACCTTTCTGCTCCACGACCAAAAGATACAGTTAAGGGATTGTGGGGAAGGGCGGGGGTGAAGGGCACATCCTTTTCCAGGGGTATTTCTTATTGGCTCCCACTATTTACAGTGATATCTTTTTCTAGAATGTGTGCCTTGTGGAGGGTGAGGGACGATCTGAACTGTTTTGCCTGTACTTTCTCCCAGGGCTCAGCACTCGGTGGGTGCTTAATATATACTGTAATCTAATCAATATATGTTGTGAAAAGGGCCTGAAAGTGGATGAATAGACCCCTAACATTCAAAAGTCCCCAGCAACACTGTGTGCCTTTCTATGCACATAGAAACAGCATATCAATCGGACAAGAGCTGGTTTATGGGAAATAGTTCTCCAAGTTCCCCTTTACATGGTTGTGAGGGGACCGTGAATTAAGACCATGCATTAAGACATTTAGATCAATTCTTGTTTGACGCTGCCAATGCCCACTGAAACAGGATCAAGTGACACAAAGGACTGGAAGGATATATTCTAAGAGCACAAATTACCATAGGAAAGAAGGCAATGCAGTCTATGTAAAAAAAAAAAAAAATGGTTCTACATGCCAAATTAAAGCCTGGCAGGATGATGTGATTCTGACCTATCCACTGGAATTAAAACAGCTATCACTGGCCCTGCTTGGTTTCCCAGAAACCTACTAATTATCAGTTCAGAAATAGGGGCAATATGTCTTACCATACAGTATCCCTCTGCCAAAATGCAGACGATTTGGGAAGGTAGCCTACATGTACCCGGCCACTTTACCTAGGGAGCATACTCCCTTTCTCTTCCTCGTGTTTCTACCTCCATCTTACCTCCCTCCATCCATGTGAGAGATATGGGCTGAAGCAGGTGCCACTTGAAAGCATGTGGGACGGTTTCCATGGGCTGATAAATTTCTGTTTGTAAATCAGCTGTAGAGCCTCATCCTACTGCCCAGGATCAGCAAATGAGCATCATGACACTGAGAAGCGGCAAGCGGAATATGCCCCATCCCCGATTCTCTGCAGGAGAGTCTTATTTTGTCTCTCCCCCACCACTAAAAAGTTGGGGAGGGAGAGGAGCAGTGATGGCGGCACAAATGGGAGAACTGCTCTAAGTGAGCCTGCCACTTTCCATCACCCTCCAAATGGCACTTTGCCAAAGGTACAGGCTGTCAGTAGACTAGGAGGAAGTGAAATACTTCACGGGTACAGGTCTAAAGTGTAACTCCACCCCCAGCAGAAGGGTTGTTAAGTATTCTCCCACTATCATAAGCCCAACACAGGAAGCTTCCAAAGGCCACTCTCCTTCCCTTTAGGACAGTCAATTAAGAACTTCACCAAGCATCCCAAACCTTCCCTACTCATCTAGAGTTTTCTGAGCACTCTATTCAGAAATGGATCGTTTTGTCTTCTCAACTACAATCACAGTTAGAGATAACATCAGCTCCAAAAAACTGGAACCTGAAGGTGGGTAAAAAGAAAATTATGTAATCCAGGGAGCAAAAATTCAATCTTTACAGTCAACCTGGGAAAGGCCAAAGGCTAGGGAACATGAATGAGCTTTAAGGGTATCACCTGCACCTCACCTAAGGAGGTAGGACCACGCTGGATGAGATACTGGTTGCTGGTCTTCTGAATGAACACTTACAATGGCTAGCACGTTTCATCAGTGGCTTCCCAGAAAAATGTGTTTTCTCGGTGGGGGTGGGAAAGGAAGCGGGAGAAGAACGGTTCACCAAAGAAACTGTAAAATTGCACCAACTCACCTCTCCTGGACTGGACTAAACTATTTCAACGTTTAAGAATTCTCAGATTGTATGTGAAACAGAACAGGGCAGTCTCCCCCAACACACGGTCACAATTTCCATGTAGCTTCTATAGGATAATAGAACCATTATGAGCAGCTAATGTTTAGTAATATTAAGAAACATACCAGTGGACTCTTCCAGACTACCCCCAGCAACATACAACTAAATAAATCACTAAGCTCTCTCTATTCTGAAAAGCCTGGGCTACCCAGAAAATGAGCTGGGAAGACTCTTGCAGCATTTGCACTTAGGTAATTTGTTTTGAAATATTCAAGCCAATATAACCAAAAACAAATGTAATGAGCAGAAGCAATGAGTTCTTAGCTTTTTCCTGCAGCATCTCTGGCATTTACATATATTATTTACACATTTACATAAGTAATTTATTCCTTCAATAAACATGACACTGGCTGTACTGGAGTACTGTTATCACAAATGCCCCAATTTCATCTACCCAAAAGTAGCATTCCGTCACACTGAACCACAGCCATGGGGGGTAAACACAGAGCCTCTTGAAACTAACTTAAGAATGAACATGATTTAAAATACTAAAGTTGTAACCGCATACTAGGAGACTTTGGCCAATTTAAATCGTTCGGCATTCCCAAAACGAGTCCAAGATGGCAAGTTAAAGACTTCAAGTCTAAAGCCGTTACTTTCCTTCATATGAAATATTATCCTATCCTCTTAATATTGCTGGGGTCTCGGGGGTTCTGTACTAACAGTCACTCAGTAAAATGAAGGAACCCAAGGTTAACTAAAGGCAGATGACATCACCACAATTTCCTCCTACTCCCATTTGGGCCCTAGCCCAATCATGGTTCCCTTCTCATGAGCCTGGTCAGGGAGGGGAAAGTGGGTATTCCCTGAACTCTGTAACCACCTCTTCTGGCCCCCCAAAATCCTTGCTGCTGGCCACCACCGCTACCTATACCAGTTGTCCCACACAAGAAGCAACACAGTCAAGAGGCACCCACAATACAGAATCACAGGTTGACAAAGTAGGCTCTGTGTTCTGGCAGGAAAGATTCTGGCTAACCCTGTTACCTTAAGTGTCACTAACGTTTGCATATTCATATTATCCCCTGTGCTTCCAATACTTCATAAACTCTGTGGGTGGGAAAGGAATGAGATGAAAGATCATAAAATACAAATCTCGGGACTGAAATCTGATAATATGCCAAAGGAGATATATATGAAAAGCAAAAAAAAAAACAAAAAACAAAAATCAGGGCAACCCTAGGAAGAATTCACATGCAAAGAGGTGAAACGTATGCAATAATAAGAAATGAATCAATGCTAAAAAGCATTAAAGCTAAAATGGAGATCCGTTCAAGAGAACAGTGTTGAGGCAATTAATAGCCATTATATCAGAAAGCAGAGAGGCTCAATAACTCAATTATTCAGGGGGGTCAAGATTATCCACATTCCTCACTTAATGGCTATTTCACTGCTCCCTAAAATCTCCAGAGTAGACCCAAAAAGGGAGCAGAGAAGAAAAAAATTTAAATGAGTCCATTTGGCTACTTACAAGTAGCATGGATAAAGGTTACCATTTTAAGCTACAAATGAAGCTTCCCTGTTATGTGTGCACTCTATTTATCCACATACCCATTAGCTCAGGTAATCAGTTGGCTGAAACTGCCCCTTCCTGCTAAGCAGCTCACTAATTCAGTCACAGATATAAACCATTCCAAACTTCTTTAGATGCTGCAGTAAATACCTCAAATTGACATATACACTGTTTGTAAAACTCGGCATCATCTGACAATATCATAACTAAATCCCAAATGTCTTCAGAGACAATTCCAGCTCTCATGACCCAGGAGTCATTGTGTGTGTGTTTTAAAAAGGTACATTCTTTGCAGGGTGGGTTGGCTGATCTCATCCATCATCCATCTCAAATTGACCCTCGCTCTGCCCACTCCTCCATCCTTACTGACTTCCACAACCCTGCCTGCCAATAGCTGTTTCAGATATTTAAAGCAATGTGCTTGCCCCCTCTTACCACGCTGATTTTCTGCTTGCCCCCCTTACCTCGCCGATTTTCTACTGCAATCCAGCCCACGTACTCTGCTCCTCCAACACCAACCTACTCACTATACCTATGAGCTATACCTGGATCATGTCTACCTTGCCACCGACCCCTTGTCCTCCCTTTAGGCTGGAGCTCCTTCCCCCTCTTCATATGCAATAGACCACCACTCTCCCCACCTTCAGAGCCTTATTAAAATCACATCCCCTCCAAGAGACCCTCCCTAACCCCTCATTTCCCCTACTCCCTCCCTGCTCTGTGATGCCTACACACTTGGATCTTTACACTTTAAATACCAGATATTCTCCTCACTCTCAGCCCCACGGTATTTACATAAATTTCCAGAATTTATTTTCATGTCTGTCTCCCCACCTAGATTGTAATTCCTGTAAGGTCAGGAACATGTCTACTAACTCTGTTGTATAGTACTCTCCCAAGTGCTTAGTAGAGTGCTCCGCACGCAGTAGGCACTCAACAAATACCACTGCTACATTAACTAAAATACACAAGTAGAGATATGTCTGCATATGGAAAATTTTTAAAATATGTCCACTTTTCTGCTTACCCACACCCTTCAAAGCTGCATGAAAGCAGCATGGCTTAGTGGATAGAGCACAAGCCTGGGAATCAGAAGGACCTGGGCTCTAATCCCAGCTCTGCCACATGTCTGCTGTGTGACCTTGGGAAAGTCATTTAATTTATCTGGGCCTCAGTTACCTCATCTGTAAAATGGGGATTAAGAGTGAGTCCTATGTGGGACAGGGACTTAACTATCTACCACAGCGCTTACTTAAAACAGTGCTTGGCACACAGTAAGCAGTTAAGCACCATAATTATTATTACTGCAAAAACGATCTAGAGAATATAAGCAAGATAATGAAATCAAAAGTGTTTTCATTTGTTCTACAAAGAAAAACTATAAAAAACAAGCACTTAGTACAGTTCTCTTGACTCAATAAATTCGACTGATTGGAAAAAAAGCACTTCTCAAAATTCAAAAGTTCAAATTAATTCCAAATACCATACTAGTTAACTCCCAAAGACAGACACAAGAAGCTTACTTTGCCAACCTACAAACACGTAAAGAATAGCCTTTTAAAATTGCATCTGACCGAAGTAAAAGCTTACCTCATCCTGGACTCCGCTGGTTGTAGTCAACTTGTTACCATCAGTGATTGTTATAATTATTGCTGGCTCCAGGAAAAAGGGGTTTCTTCCCTAGAGGGAGAGGACACGCCACAGACAAGGTAAGTACAAGAATTACATTGCACTGAGCAGGCAAACTTCATTCTTAGTATTTGGGGAGTATTTGTTAGTAATTGTATGGTACTCTTCTACAGTACATATTATTTGTTCTATTTAGAACTAATCTTATGCCTCTTCAGTATGCTTAACTACTATAAAGCGTTACCAATGAACATTTAAGAACATAATGACCCTGTACCAGGATCCTAGATGTTTACGAAATGCAAAGGTGATGTTGTTCCGCTCCTAAAAATATGATTAGTAAATTGATACCATATAAGAATAAATATTTTGTCAACACAGAGCCTAAGTGGAAGGGTCGGTATGAGAACATTCGGATGACTCTGCAGGTTGCCATTAAAGAACTCAGAGTTTGCCACTTTGAACCTAAGTTCAATGCTCGTCAGGGGCATGTGCAGCTATCTGCAAAGAACTATAAACAGCATAGACACACATCAGTGGAAGGTAAAATGGGAAGGGGTGATGACTAAGTACTAGTCTTTTAGGCAGCGGATTGTATCCAACATGTGCTAGACCATCAAATTAGATGCCACTGCAGGGCAGAAAACAATCAGATGCTCTTTTTGACAAATTATTTTAAAAGTTATCTAAAATGGTCCTAGGATGTCATATTATCATCCCATATCAGTAAGAACTGAACAAACTGGATTCTAAAATTGCCGTTTTAGGAAATAAAGGAATTCAATTTTTCTTCATGCATAAAATAAGGTTCACACTACAACTGCAAGTTATTTCTGTGAGGGCTCATATATGCATGCCTATCGTGTATAACATTAACCTGTGCAATTGAATGTGGTGCTAACTACAGCGATCTGATTCATATGTGCCAGCATGACTTTAAAAAAAAAAAAAGACCCCAATGCATGCACAAATATGCAAACATGGTTGTTTGGTTTGGGGCCATATCCTTGATTTACCAACCCTAACCAAACTTTCTGCTCTGCCTCTTTCACGAGCTACTTGCTCCGAAAAAGAGCAACCCATCTTGGACTGATGCACATCAACCAAAGTCTCACTCTGTTCCACGGCTACATTGCACTAGTCATGCTTTGGAGATTCCTTTTAGTTTCTTCAACCTGACTTTGTCACCCAACTCTCTCACGCAAAGCTCTTAAAGGGTCTGAATGCCAGCTAGTCTCTGCATATTCTGCTCCAGTCGAGTTGCTCTACAGCAAGTACTGCTGGGCTGTTGAACTGGCTGAGTTCTAGGTCACAACTGCTGGAGATTATTTCTTCAAGTGAATGTGGCTCATAGACGATACTTATGAAACTGTACAAGAAACCATATCATGTGTGGCAAATCAAGCCTCACAATGTTACACTGAATTATATTTTTGGAATTTAAGACTATGCTGACCTCATATTTTCTAAGCCAGTCTCCCCAAAGACACACTGGTTTTAATATGGTTTTCTTTACAGGAGAGAGAGGGAATGAGAGAGGGAGGTCAAGCAACACATTGTTGACCAAGGTACTGATCAGGTGGCAGGAGTTGCTAAGTCTCCAGCTCTACATTGCAAATAAAAGTCTCTGAGGTCATGAACCTGCCTGAACCACTTTCAGCTAGTCCTCGCCAGATTGCCAGCAAATGAGCCATGATGTTTTGCATGTGTGTACCAGGAGTACAGTCATCCACAATTAGTAGTTCCTAAAGGATTTGTGCCAAGGACTTTGGATGCTCAAAGCCTCTGAGTTGGAGGCCATTTCCCGGGGAACCAGGAGTAGCAGAGGTCACTTTTCAGGGGCTGGGTCTTTAACAGACCACACCGCTCAGTTAGCCTGGGGGAACAAAGCACCACCAACTCCAATGAATCTAGCCTTTGCATGACTTCAGAATAACATCAATTTATCTAGACAGCAAAATTGCTTCAATAGCAGCCAAAGATCAAATCTACCCTGTCAAGAACTTCAAAGTTGATGATTGAGATGTGGAGACCTTGATGTTGTTCACTAGCCTTTCCCTGTGTCAGCTGAGCCATTTGGGATCTCTACTCAGAACAGGATGGAGAAGATTTAAGACAGACATCTGTGTAGATTTTTTTTCCCCAAAAATTCAGAAAGCACCAAGGAAAACACCACAGATATTCAAGGATGATGAGAGAAAAGGCAAGAGGGAAAATGATGAGGGAACTATCGCAGCATATTATTACTCCCTAATCACTGGAGAGCTCATGATCAAAATCCTTCTGGGCTAGGTACTACAAAACAAGCCAACCACACATTCTCTAAACTACAACGTTCAAAAGTTGGGCTGACCTTTGCAGTTTGGCAGATGCAAAACAAGTGAAGGGGACAACAGCAACACAAAATCATTTTTAGCACCCTCCAGAAACAGAAAGACATCACCAGCGGGCTGGCAACAAAGCTAGTATTGATTATAAAAAAGTGACTATTCAAAATCAGGCACACAATTAATTTCTTCAAAGGAAAAAACTGCTTTATATAATCAAAGCATATGCCAAAAATATTCACCAAGTTCTTGTACATTTTAAAAAAAAAGCAAATAGTTTACTGAAGTCGTTGTTGCCATCAAGTCCAAGGAACAATCTGTGCCGAATTCATGTGCCAATTGTTTTCTATTACAAGACTTGCTTAGTAAGGTCTTGGTGTCCCCCTTTTGACTCAAGCTCATTTGTGGCTGCAGACCCTAATCCCAAAATCAACAGAGCTGCAGGGAAACCCTGCCCTCCAGGCACCCAGAAGGGATTAGGAGAGCCCCCAGATCCAATCCCTACAAAGTATGTCCCTGAGGGGTTGAGAGGCGAGCAAGAGACCGTGCCCATTTTGGAGGGTCCGTGAAAAATAGGGAGCTCCTTAGTACAGTGCATGGTACTCAGTAAATACTCAGTACCACTGCTACTATTGCTAAAGTATGGGACCCTCCCCTCCCCTATGCTACTTGTCTATTCGTGTCTGGTGGCTTAACAAGGCCCTTCCTTCAGGGGTAGGAACTGGAGTTATCTGACAGCCTAATATTGCCACAGTTTTTGCTTTTTTTAAAAAAAAAGTCATTAAGGGTCCTCTTCATTCATGGATCATCTGACTGGAGTCCCCTTACGGTCAATGTCTGCATCATTTTTTTTTTGTACAGCAATCAGACCCGGCCTGCTTAGGTCACACTGAATTAATAACCTCCTCATACTAATGAAGTGAAAAAACTGCCCAGAATTTTACCAGCTGCTTTTGGTTAATTTAAAGATGTCACACATTTTTATAATAGGAATGAAGATACTGTCATGATATTTTGAAGCTTTGAGAAAGTAATTGCCTTCACCAATAACACAGAAGGCTAGTGGCAGAGCTGGAATTAAGAGCCAGGTTTCAGCTTCCAGACCAATTATATCAACTCTACATAATTTGCCACAACTACAACATTTAAGTACATAAAAAATACCCTGGGAATCAGCAAATACTCTGAAAAAATAAGTGCATTTTGACATCAGATCGCTAAATTGACTATGATTGAGGCCAGTGCAACATGAACATATTGCCCCAAGGAAACGGGAATTTTCAGGAATGAGTAATTAATACTGTTATAAATGTTATGCTGTTTTGTAACAGCAATACCAGAAATATTCATTTTGGTAATTGGCATCTTGCTTCAACAGCTTTATTCCCACGGAGCAAATGAAAATCTAGAATATTGACTGACTGGGCACAATTCAGTGTTCCAAGATTGAATATTAGAGCGCCTTTTATAACTTGAAAATACTAAGCAACCTAATGATCTACTCAGATACTTTAGGAGAAAGTATTTATTCAGAGCAATAAAGAAAATTATGCTAAAGCAAGGGCTCAGGCACCTTAAAGTAGTCACTCAATAAGCTTAAATTTAAGAATGATAACTTTCCGGCTAAAGTTTTGCTCTGCAGAAAATTTAAAGTCATGCACACCCCACTGAGTAACTTCCCATTTTTTATATAATCTGATGGAAGAGATTAATCAGCAAAAATAGAATTGAACGTTGGCCTAAAATGTTACTTTCGCTACTGCAATCAGCCAGCAGAGGGACTACAAGTTAACAAAATTATTCTCTAAACTCTACCACCACTGACAGGACACATTAATATTTTAAGCAATTAGATCAAAGACTTTTGGTAAAATTCCAAACCAGGTTAAATGTCGCTCACTGACATATGAACTATAATTACATTGTTTGCCAGCAAATGGTAAGGGTTATTAGCCTATGAAGCTTGGGTTTAGGTTTTTTGGTTATTTGGGCAGGGGGGGTAATTGTTTGATTTAGAGGAAACTGATATCAAAAAAAAAAGTAAAACAGAAAGTTAAGCTATAGAAAGTGAAGCGAAGGTTTTGATTTTCACAACAGAAATTCCTAGGGCAGTCCTCAAAAGGGAGAAAGTGAACAAGGCTGTGAAATTATATATATATGTTATACATAGATACACTCAAGTATATAGGTACACATATATGTATACACACACCTATATACACACATGTATATAGATACATACACACACAGACACACATGTGGTTCCTGGAAATTCTTGTTCAAATGTCAAATAGGCTGTTCTCCACTTTTCTATTTTCCTTCCTTATAGTTTGGGTGTGGGCTGTTAAATAAAAAACAGTCACCTTCCAGTTAAGGTGTCATGATTACCATGTATAATGTAGGAGTTTGAACTTGGGAGTTTTATAAATTAAGGGTATTATATAAAACTGTTAGCTATTAAAAGGGAATGAAAAACTCATATGGAAAATGTTAAACATGGTAGAAAAAAATTAAATGCCACCTAATGGCCAATGACTCCAAAGCAAGATGGATAATACAGATAATAATTGGGTGAAAAAAATTTCATTATTCATGCCATCATGGAGTAATAAAAGGTTACAGAAATACCAAAAATCGTATCACAGCCATTAATTGCAATCTCCTCCTATTCCTATAACATTTATAAGATCAGCTTATAGGAAATGGAGTTGAAAGATTACTGTTTCACACATATTTTCTTCCTATCCTTACACTTCAGGGAATCTCCTAAGAAATAAGGTGGAAAAGTGGTCATAGAAATCAGAAACAGGATACAAAGATAATGTTTAAAAAATAAATGATCACTCCCTGGATAATCAACAGTTACATGAATAGTCCTTGCACAAGTGTGCGTGATACGGAGTCAACATTAAAAGTCTTCAGTAAACCTTCTTTTTATAGTACCAATCCATAGGATAAGATTCATCCTGAAGATAAAATAAAAACAAAAAGGAGGAGGGAGAGTAGAAATGTTTTCCAGACATTCACCAGGACAAACCACTTTATAAATAGCTAGCTACTGTGACAGGAATTAGTTTAGTCCAAAAAGCAAAAATGAAGAGGATTCTCTACTGACATTTTATGTTCTCCTTGAAATATCAATGGTAGATTTCCCAGGAAAGTGTAAGTCCTATCCAAAAACTCTGAATCAAAAATCCACTTAAGCTCAAAAAAGTTTGAAATTGAGTCAAAATCTGCTTTGGCCAAAACAAGCCATCAAGCTTCTTGATAGGAAGCCTGCAGCCTCTATGGGGACGAAACCTCAGTATAGCAAGTATGACCCAGAGTGAGCACCACATCAGACAGGGACTGTCTCCTACTTCATTAACTTGGATCTACCCCAGTGCTTAGAACAGTGCTTGACACATAGTAAGTGCTTAACACAGGCCATATTGAGAAAAAAATATGAGGCAAAGCAAAGGCAAATCAAATATGTCCACTGTCATGCGATGATCAGTGGAAATTTTGAATACGTAGCTGTTATAAACACTAGTCACAAGGATTTACCTGTGTACAGGAGCTCCAAGGAGAGTAACCACAAAGTTTGGTCAAAAACGAATGAGTTGAGACACAAGCACAGTGGACTGGTGGTTCGTACAAAAGAAGCTTACATTTTCAATCCTGACAGAAATGCAAATATGTAATTTACCACAAAAAGGTTGCTGTGAAAATAATGCTGAAACCAACACAAAGTTGTAATATCACTGGCTAAAATCCTGCCCAAAGGAACGCATCGGAATGCCACTCACTAAATGGTAAGCAGGAAGTGGAAGCCCAGGAATTCGACAGAGCTTCAGTAAAATACTAATGATCAGCTGAAGTGCAAGCAGAGAGGCTCATTGCCCTCCAACTTAACAGTTTTACTGTTCTACATCTTCTAACTGAAGTGATATCCACTGATTTACTACCCACCTACCCCCTCCAACAGTAACTACTACTATGTTCAGCAGCCACAGAATTGGAACTTTCTCCATTTGGGTTAAATGAGAGTCCTCCTCATCCCTGATCTCCTGGTAATGGTTTAGATGGTGGCATAATTGCTTCCTGCTGTTTTTGTTCATAGTACTGTTTTTAGTAGTGTGCACTAGCAGTTTTGACTGGGGTTTATTCTTGGCAAATGGCCTGATCCCATCAAAAATGCAGGCAAGCAGAATGCTAGATTCAGGCACAATTTAAATCATTAATTACATCTGTGCCTTAGCAATATGCATCAGGGGTTGTGGGGTGCAGAAAAGAAAGCAATATTTCCCAAATTTTCCATTGAATACAGAGACCATACCCCAAAAGTAGTTATTTGAATCAAGCCATCTTTCTCAGAATCTGCCTTCTCCCTAGGCATTTCTCCAAAACATGTGTCACCTGAATTACAGGGTGTGCCAAAGACAAACTTTGAATTAAAATTGAAATGTAAGGATTCACAATCTTATTTCACTGATCAATCTACTTTTAAAAATAAAATTCCAAAGACATGTTAAAATCTTGCAGTTTTTAAGTGGAAGTTTCATTCACACTTCAGGTGTGAATGAAAATAAAATACTTTGCAATTAAGCCTACAATATAACTGAAAATCACTTCTGATCAATCAGTGGCATTTACTGAGTGACTCCTGTGTGCAGAGTACTGTAGTAAGAACTTGGGAGAGTAGAGTACTACAGAGTTGGCAAACAAGTTTCCTGCCCACAAATGAACTCATTTAGACAGTAATCAGCTTGTTTTTCAGCAAGGACGAAGATATTTTGATAAATACAGTATGCTGAAATCCGTAGTTTTTCATTTTTGTGAGTTGTTACAATCCTATATAGGACTTGTAATTTGAAAAGTTAGTATTCATTCTTATTAAGATGGTTTTCCCAAATTCTAAAAAAATAAAAACCAACTAGGGCCCTACACTAAGAAAAAGAAATATTTGAGCTACATAATTTTTTGATTTAGAAAAACAATCTGATTCCTAACAAGCACCTGATGAATTTTACTGTTATTAAATGTCAAAAGAAAAGAGGGAAAATAAAGGATTAATTCAAATCCAGCAGGTTTATATTGCTGAGGCCACAATTTCTATTATCCAAATGACAATTTGGGGTAGACAACTCAGTAGGATAACATGCCCTAAAATTATGTTGATTCATGAACATCACTAATAATCTAGAACATATTCATGGAATTTAGTCTGTAAGAAAATTCTAAAGTGAGGGGTACTGTAAGTGCCATTAAAAAGTCAAAGAATGCAGAACTCATTGAGAAATTAGGAATTATAGCAGGGAAAAAAACCCACATCTTAAAAAGAGGAAACAAATCTTTCAAGTAGCAATGTTTAAAGAGCTGGTATGTTACCTCACAGTAAAGTAGATGTAAATGTTATAGACTAAATATCACCACCAAATTGACACCATTTTTACTAGTTTCTAGAACTGACAAGAGTACAAGTGGCACAGAAAAAGCCACTACCACTTTAATCAAATCCTCAGGGTAGGTTTTTGGTTTTGAAGCCTCAGGACAAAGGTTCATCCATAGTTTCTGTTGGGAGACCCCATTATCATGAGAACTGAAATCTCATCTTATTATAGAGGATTAATATACAACCAAAAGTGGATGGTAATTAGATGAAATATTTTTTTAAAAATCTTAGAGTATTTTCTACTTCTAAAAATTGACAATCCACTTCCTGGAAAAGTGCCCGATTGTTTTCACAAGAAAATCTGCATAAGCATTACAAATATGGGGGCAATCTTATAATGTAATGGAAAGTGTGGAACAAGTTGATTAAAAGGATCAAAATAAAAAAAAATAGGCTGTGGTCTCAAGCACAATTTTGACAGTGAACCACACTAAAGGGGTTATAGCAAATATTTCAATTTGACCTGGCCTAAAATGACAATGTTTTACATCCCTCTTGAATAGGGGAAATAGATGTTTGCTTTTCTTTACAAAACATAAAATTTAGCAAAACTGGTGTTTAGAAGACCCCAGAACAATTGTGTTTATGTATTCTGCAGGCACACCAAGTTTTAGAAGATACTCCCAAGTTGACAGTCATTTCTAAAAAAAACTAAAAAACAAACCTAACAAACCACTTTCTACCATGGCCTATTCTTCAACATTGATGCCATCTTCAGAAATCTCTCTCTTGCACGAGCGTGCGCACACACACACACACACGTCTTCCCACACCCCCTCCGCCCCCCTCAGCAGCCTTACCTTTGTTATGAGGTAGACCAAGGATAGCCAAGGAGTCCCTCCCATAGATGACGAACTTTGGTCATCAAAGAACTTGCCTTGACCATGCTTTTAGATGGTAATAGTAGTTCTCAGTAGAAAAGGCTGATGGTCTAGATCAAAATCAGTAGGCCTCACTTACGGAACCCCACAACCACCCATACTTGGTTTAAGAATAGTCTAGGCATTCCACTCTTCCACACCAAACTACGCTTCTGCTCAACGTTGTTTAAAATCCGTGTATTGCCTAAATGGTGCAAATGCAATACAGATCTTTTTATTGTACATGCACTTACTGCGCCTTTTCTGGCATAAATTTATACCAACCATCCTAGAAAACACACACTCTGGGTCTAACTTGAGACAGAATATCAATATAGAAATAAAATACGTTTGCCTTTCTCTCAAATAACCTCATCTTGCGATAGTCCAAACACATAATAAGCCATTCTTTGTTGTTTGGGTGGTTTGGTAGTGTTGGAAGACAGATTACAATTTGGACAGTCTTACTAATGCTTCCTCATGGCTAAAATCAGAGCTTTTATAATGCTTCATGGCTTGAGCCTGGTTTTTCCCACTTGATGATATTAAAAACTTGTAAGACTAAGTTATTCATTAGTTATAAGTTATTTTACCTACATCTCCACAAAACAGTTTCCTCAGATACTATTATTTTCATTTCAATGATTCAAGGCTCTGAAGAGAGCAAATGTCTCATGTAGACATTTGAGGAAAATGAATTAGTGGAAATCTAAGACAACTTGCAGACTTTAAATACCATTTTCAAGAAGGTAAGTGGACTATGTGTATGACAGGACTCCAAAATAAAAATGCAATTAAACTAAAGAATTATTTTAGGAATAAACTATTTTAACATAAGAGCTACTTCCATATAAAAATGCCATTACCTCTAAGCAAAGTATTAATACAAGTTATTGAAATTAAAGCATCTTGGCATCTTGTACTGAGGATATTATTCTTTCCATCTGAAAAGCAAGCTTACTTTAACTCTGTGTGTGTGCGCGTGCGAGACAGAGAGAGAGAGTGTATATACATACATGCATTACTTCAAAAGAAATAAAAAATCAGCCTGGAGAAGCAGTACGGCCTAGAGTAGGGGCCTGAGAGTCGGTTGGACTTGGGTTCGAATCACAGCTCTGCTCCTTGTCTGCTGTGAGACTTTGGGCATGCTACTTCTCTGTGTCTCAGTTACCTCATCTGTAAAATCGGGATTAATACTGGGAGCCCCATGTGCAAAATGGACTGCATCCAGCCTCATTTGCTTGTATCTATCCCAGCTCTTAGTACAGTGCCTGGCACATAGTAAGCACTTAATAACCATTTTAAAAAAAAGAAATGAGACATTGACTTGGCCCCAAACTATCTTATTGAGCTTTAAAACTCTTCTTGCCTGATCCCTAAATATCCTAAGCCATTACAGGTTTCCGGTGTTAATAAACGCTTTCCGAAAAGAGAATGGAGTGCATGCTAGATGTCATAGCAGCAATCAGTTTGGCTAAAACTCATGAGCTTGATATAATAGCTGTTATGTAACCTTCAGAGGCAGAAGTTGTCATCTAACTTCTTCCTATTTGGGTCAAAGATCTTGATGAAGGATATTACTGTGACAAGAGAATCTGTTCTAGATGTATACTTCCGTGTGGGACTCCAACACTCTACTGTGGCCGGTATAGGAGAGGCTTCAGAGGCTTTTTTTCTTTTTCTTTCAATGCTTCACAGAACGCTGAACTTCCTACCTTCAAAGGTGTAAATTAACATTAGTTGACATGACAGTCATTTATGAGAAATGGAATTTGTAAAGAAAATGTCTCTGACAAGGAAAGACTTGAGAATTTCCAAATTTTCTCCTAGAATATTAAGACATGAGAATTTCCAAATTTTCTCCTGGAATATTTGCTGCAAAGTTACACAATGCCTTCTATTTTAAAATGTTAAGTAGATCCCTTAACCCCTGTCTGGGAGTGGAGGGTTGGAGGAAAAATGGGACTTTTTTCCCCCTTTTGGTTGTTTTGTCTTTTTACAGTAGAAAAGAAAAATGAAAAAAAGTGAATTTCCTGACCTCTAATCCCAACATTTTAAAGACTGCAGTAACATTCCTAATATCACCTTACTTTTAGCCAAAACAACAGAAAGGGGATTTAAGAACCATGAAATAACACCAGAGGGGAATGCAAAGTCTAGGCCTGTTGAAATACAATCCCAACTTTTTCTAATTTAAGATGTCCTTCAGCAACAAAATTTACCCACTGCCTCAGAATCTTCAATTTTAACAACTCTCTCACACGAGAATTAACTGACAGAAGCAAAGAACTTTCAAAATAGAAAAATACTCCCATTTACTACATCATGCTAAAGTACCTGAAGGCTAGTCATGAACAAAAACAACAACAGGAAACGGTGCCAAATATGTCAAAATGTCTCAGGAAAAGTCATTTTAACCGGAAGGGCAAAACCCCTTACCTGAAGTTAGTCTACATTATTTAAATATAAAATGTTATAACAATGTTAAAATATATTTTAAAAATAGAATGAACAACTGATACTTTTTTATGGCATTTGTTAAGCACTTACTATGTATCAGGTACTGTACTAAGCACTGGAGTAGAAACAAGCTAATCAGGTTGGATATGGCCCACATCGGGCTCACAGCTTTAATCCCCATTTTATATATGAGGTAGCTGAGGCACAGAGAAGCTAAGCGACTTGCCCATGGTCACACAGCAGACAAGTGGTGGAACCATCATTTCAACCCAGATCCTCTGACTCCCATGTCAGACTGGCCATGTTTTTCCACTAGGCCAGGCTGCTTCTCTAAAATATAATGAATACATCATCTCTTTTAAATAAATCAATGAGCAGTTGTTATAAATAATGGGTATACCTAAATTATGTACTCAAGTTTCCAAATGATTACCTGTGCTGCTTAACAAAATTTCAATGCACACCCAATTCGACAAATTTTGTCTTCCATTTAAGAGCGCTTATGTGTAAGCACTGTGGGCTGTTTGCACAAAAATAAAAATTAAAAACAAAAACTTAAACATTAAAAGATGTTTGTCTTAGAGGCAGTATTGGTGATAAGACCAACAACAAAAAATTTTCCAGAGATGCAGAACCCCAATCTGAGTTTTTAGTCAGGCTTTATTTTAAATACACCAATAACCAGGCTGAACAAAAATGTACTTTACAAGTGGAAACAGCTACTAAAAATATATCTGGAGAAGAATGGGGCGGCAAGAAATATCTGGGCACTGATCAATCAAAAAAATTGCAACTGAATGCAAATGATAAATCTGGATAATACCCAGCATGATTTAGAAAGCAAAATATCATTTTATAAGACACACTGTGCAACCAACTTCTTTTAAAGAATCGGAAGTTAAAAATGTAATAGAAAATTCATATAGTAAAAATGCTTTTAGCCAGGTCTTGCAACAATTCTGACCTCAAGTCACTTGTCTAGACACCCTTCGCAAGTCTGTAATCTGACGTTAGATATTTGGGCTTCATCTTTTCAGCTGTAATATTTTTTGGTGTCTCATTACTCATATGTAATTATATGAAAGATGATGTGGCAATTAAGATCCCTTAACTGAGGATCAGAGCCCATTATTTTTGCATTTTCCTTCTTGGACTCAATTCTCAGGGGATAGCAATGATTCTCCAGACAAATGTGCTAATGGTTCTTGGCTTTGGATTTTAGTCTCTTGAAATCCACCAAAAATTTAGGCACTTGCTAAACTACCCCTCAAGAAAATAGGTAGTATATATAAAATTAATTTAGAGAAGTTGCATGAAATATTTCTTACCATGCAACTCGGAATTCTTAGAAACAGACCCCAGCAGGAAAAGCAAATCCAATTTCATATTCATTATTACCTAGCTTTATCATGTCACCAAACTGATGGTGGTTTAAAGAGCTTTGACAATGGAACTTAGTATCCACTTTGTTGAAAATGTGTTGTTCTACAAGCTATTCACAGAATGGAGAGATTTAAATATCCATCTAAACTTGGGACAGAAATCTGCCCAAGTTAACTTGCCAAACTTTCCATTGATAATCATTAGTAACAAACCTAAACTTAAAGTCCACTTTGGATCCAACAGTGTCACCAAAAGCAAATTCTTTGGAAACTGGTGGGGTGCCTCAGTCCATGCAATCCGGAAGCACTTCTCTTCATAGAGCAAGCAAAATTTTAAATGAAAAATAGTTATACTTGGGTAAATTATACATCAAGACTGCATTTAATAATAAAAAAGAGACTCCCCCTATTAGTGATTAGTGAAAATGATTATTAGGGGCACTTCATACCTCTGAAAACCTCTAAAATGCAAAGATTGATTCAGCTATAAACTACTCTTCAAATTTGTTCCAGAATGTTTAATTGCCTCAGACTAATTTCTCCTGGATAGGTTCCCATGCCATAGAAGTATCAACTACTGTTCTTAACATCCTGGCTGAAAATCCTACCTAAGTTTCAGTACTGAATGGACAAATACCATAATTATTATTATTAAAAGAAACAGCTTTTGGAGTAGCAGGTAATAACAGGAGCAAAACAAAGTGCAAGCTGGCTAAATTGTTCTGAATAACCATATAAGTGCTCCTTACGTCAGGCATTATCACTAAATTCAAAGACAGGTTTCTCTCATGAAAAGAGTGAGAGTATAATATTTTTAAATAAAGTAATTATCCCTTAACATCCTCTCATTTGGGCCTGGTCTGAACTGCTGAACAAGTTTAATCCAGCAAGGAACAAATCTGTGTGATTTTTGCTTGTTCCAGTCATGAGAACAAGACCACTTGCTACATTTTCTTGAAAAATGTGATAGGGGGAACATTTTTGATTATCTGTGAAGCTCGGACTGCTCATTTTCACACACACACCATTTGAAAGATTTTTATGAACTAGAATCCCAGCTGGCATTTCAATTATTTTTGTTTCAACTCAAGGATCATGGGAAATTTAGTTTTGAGCTCTAAAAATTTCTGGATTAAACATAAGCAGGTTAACACTTGACAGGTGTTTGTCATTTTAGGGCAATCAATCAATGGCATTTATTGAGTTAACTGTACACAGAGCACTGTGCTAAGAGCTGGGGAGGTGTATGATACAGTAATAGGACCAATGGTTAGTTTGCAGAGTTTGCATGATGGTATGTGAGCACCAAGAGGATGAAATAAGTTTGCAAACTTGTTAAGTCAAATAAAGCAACCTTGGTTAAGGAAGAGAGGTGCAATGCCAAGAACTTTTTTTAGAAAAAGGAATACTGAAAAGCTGTGCTAAGAAAAACAAAATCATGAAAGCAGCAGAAAAAGAGGATTTACCTTCAGTATTCTACAGATCTTAAATCCTAATTTTAGGATTCTTACATATGCACATGAGGCTTAGATTCATTACTTCATTTTCAGTTTGGGTATTAATAGAACCAGTCAAGGGACACTGATATCAAATTAAAGATTCTTGCACAAATATAAGAATAGAATATGAAATGAGAAGAGTGCACCGTGTAATTTTGATTAAGTCCGTAAAGGTATTCCACAACAGCCTGGAATGGACAGCGGGGCTAACTGAAAACAAGGATTACTTTGTTCGAGAAGTGCAGGAAACATTTATCAGCTATTTTCCCTTTTCCATTACTTTTGTTAGGACTGACCATTCAACCCTCTTACTCACCTGGAAATTTTGCTGATAGATTTCTCTCTAGCCAAATTCAAGACATTATTTCAGTAAAATGACTTTGCTAATTAGATCACACACAATAGGTGCAGTCTGCTTGCAGCTGGTTGGTTTCGATCAGAACAAACTAGCAGAAGCAACAGAAATGTGCAGGAGAGTACAATGTACCATGTACTCTGTACAGTGCTCTGCATATAGTAAGGGCTCGATATATACCAGATTGACATACATCATTTAGGGCCTTCCAGCACATACAAACTAGCAGGTAAGCTAGTTTGGAAGCCTGCCAGTTATAGACACCAAACTTTAAAATCAAACCAATGCTTCACGGTCAAACTGCTTAATCCAGACTAACTCATGATTACTCTTTCCCAATCTCACCTAATGGAACCCCTCACATCTCTTTCCAGCTCATTTTTCCTGGAGTTCCAAATCCCCGAGGTCACAAGGGATTTCCCCAAGATCATCATACCTCAAATATGAATCGTGGGAATAAAGAACATATTCAAATATAAGATCCACAAAATTTAGCAAATGAGAGGGAAAGAGAATACTCATTTCATCTTAAAAATCTAAATTAGAATTAAAGGGAGAGTTCTATGACCTCATAGTCTAAGTGTTTTCTTCAACTCAACACTCCTATTTAAAAATGTAGCTTCCCTTTACTGCAGTATTTTACCATATTGTTCATTGGATACCTGGCATTAGGCAAGTTTCCTCGCGCTCAAATGAACACATTAAGTCAGTGTAAAGCAAGGCAAATATTTAGGCTCCTTCCACTGATGTAGTTAGACTAAGCACAACAGGGGCACGTCGGGGAAAGACCTTCTGCCTAGATTATCAACGTAAGAGGCCGCAACAGTTCATTACTTGCAGATTTGCTTCTACTCAGCACCCTGGATATCCTGAATCACACCCAGGGAAAGAAAGGAAAAGTTGTGTGGGCGAAAAGAATCAGGGGAAGCTGCAGGTTTCCACTTTTTTGTTCAGCTACTTCTATGGGATTTTCTAGATGCCAAATGCCTGAAAATGAACTTTACCTTTACAAAAAAAAAAAAAAAAAGACAAAAAGACACCACCAAATCCATCCCCCACAACCGACACCTAATTCACCTGATGGTGAGCAGCAGCATGGACTAGTGGAAAAGGCATGGTACCAGGAGTCAGGAGACTTGGGTTCAACACCTGCCTGCTGTGGGACCTCAGGCAAATCACTAAATTTCTCTGTGCCTGTTTCCTCATCTAAAGAACGGGGATAAAACACCAGTTCTTCCTTCCTCTTAGACTGTGAGCCAGATGTGGGCCAGAGGCTGTGTCTCATGTGTTTACTTTGTGTGCAACACAGTGTTCAGCATGTAGTGCTTAACAAATACCATCATTCTCATTAGGATGATCCTGGGGGACAGGCCACAGCTCTTGTCTCAAAGGGATCCAGTTTAATGTCATGCTGAGAACAGTGGCAGCTGGGAATATAAAATAGCTATTACTAACAAGTCACATCCCTTTGTGCCCTTATCAGTCTAGTTGTATGAGGGAAAACAGAGGAAAGAAATTGGAAGATCAAACCAGAGCTCTAATATTTGAATTAGCATTTTCCACTCGCAAATTGCCAACCTGCTATTAAGTAAAAATGTTGTAACTTTTAACACATTTAGATCAGACCTTGGGCCATGAACCTTTTGACAGTTTACTATTAGGGAAAAGTCCCCTTCCCTAAGTCAGTGAAAACTCACATTAATAAAGTGATGCTAAATTGAAGAGTTACCAGAAAAGGATGGGTGGGGAGGGAGAGGGTAGGAGAAAGACACTTGTGGGTGCTTGTGTTGGCGTGCAGACCAGTGTGGCTGTAGGAAAAAAGAACTGCTATAATAGATTCCCCAGCTTTTAGATCGTGAACAGTCAGTTGCCCCGTAATGTGTTTTCACTCTGCATTATGGATAGAACATGATTCAGGAATTAGAGAATGCTCTTCCAACCATATGCGCCTGCCTGGATTGACATGCCTGCTGTATGACCTTGGGCAAGTCACTTAACTTCTCTGTGCCTCAGTTCCCTCATCTGTAAAATGGGGATTAAAAGTGTGAGCCCCATGTGGGACAGGGACTGTGTCCAACCTGGTTAACTGGTATCTTCCCCAGTGCTTAGAACAGTGCTAGGCACACAGTAAGCACTTAATAAGTACAATTACTATAATTATGAATGCAGTTCAGGAGTTAGAGAATGCTCTTCCAACCCTATGTGCTTGTTTGGATCAAATGCCATGTGATGTGGGGAGAAACTGATGGCACTGATTCGCAGAACCAGTCAAGACTTGTGTTCTGTCCCATGATGTCCTCTAGACTGTAAGCTGCTTGAGGGCAGAGAATGTGTCTACCAACTCTGTTATACTCTCCCAAGCACTTGCTACAGTGCTCTGCACACAGTGGGTGCTGAAAAAAGTACCCCTGATTGATTTGAGAACATAATCCCTGCACTACAGGAGAACTGACGAGACACCGCACCTGTTAACCAAGCCGAGGTAGACTATTCTACCAGCGACAGACTGCCTTGAAGAGAAAACAGGCTGCATTTTCTTTATGAGAACAGTGAGCTCTTCAAAGTGGTATGCCTATCCCTCGAGAGTTCTACTTGTATATGCCTACTTGTCTAACAAAAGGATCGGGGTGTTACATTCAGCTTCTTGTAAATGAAAAGCATGTGAGGGTTTGGGGAAGGAGTAAGTGGAAATTATAGCTCAGGAAGGTCAAGAGGTGGGAGGGAAGATATGCCAAATCTAAACAAGTCTACCCTGTGATAGTGCTTTGCAATTCCTTATAAGAAAAAGGTACTAAGGGGGGGGTTCGGTTGATTTTTTTTAAAACTTCTTGCACCAGCGGCCTCACGGAATGATTTACGGAGCACCTTGCATTCCTCCATAGCGACCCATCCTGCTGATTTAAAAACGTTGTTGACAGGCTCCAAGAGTAGTCTTGTCTGATCCTCGATCAGATGAGCAGCAGCTGCAATTCAGGGACTTGGGGGGCTAGTGCAGGGCTCTTCAAAACTTCCAGAGGACCCCTCTCCCCAAGGGTTTGGAAAAAAAGAAACAAACAACTCTTTAGGCAAGAGCAAAGCCTTTGGTTTCCTGGAGCCGAGATTTTAGTTCAACTAAGTCAGGATTCCACTTGTACCGACAGGCAAAATTAGACACTTCAAAAAGGAAGGCCAAGGTAGTTTATGTATCAGCCAACTGTGCAAAGTTACTGCCTACGAAAGGAGGGAAAACTTTTCTTGACTTTTACAGCAGCAGCATAACGTGGCTGAAACTCTGCCAGTGCAAGAAATGAAGTGAGGGTTGTCATCCTTTTCAAAAAATTTTCCCTACCCATCCCTACTTCTTAGGATTTTGTGAAGATAAAATGAAATACTTTGTGTTTAAGCATTTCTGGTTCTTAGAAATATCCTAGATGAATTTAAAATGGAATTACAAATCCAGCAGTGTGACCTAGTGGAAAGAGCATGGGCTTGGGAGTCAGATCCCAGCTCTGTCCCCTGCCAACTGTGTGACCACCTCTGCCTCAGTTCCCTCATCTGCAAAATGGGGATTCAATACCTGTTCTCTCTCGCCTATTTAGACCATGAGCCCCGTGCGGGACAGGGGCTGTGTCCAAACTGATTAGCTTGTATCCACCCCAGCGCTTAGTACCGTGCTTGGCACATAGGAAGCATTTAGAAGATACCACTATTATTATTATGCAACTTGTTCCTGGATTTCAGTGCATTGTTTGAAAAACAATTGCATGCTTTTGACAAGAGAAGATATCACTAAAGCATGATGAGATCTGACTAATCTGGCCCCAGCAGAATACTTTAGAGCCAAAGTAGATGCAGGGTTCAAAAGTGGAGGCAGTCTGTACCTTGTGTTAAACAACTCTAGAGTCTGATTTCGTATTATGAATGGCATTTTAAGAAAACTAAGGGAAGGCAAAGTCATTAACTCCCCCAAGTTTATCTTTATATGCGGTTCGTTTCAAATTGAAACATGCCGATAGTAGCTTCCAACTACTTTGTTTCAGGTTAAGAAGGTTTAGTTCAAGCTTGTTTTATGGGGTCTTTTCTGAAAGAGAAAGTTCACTGGTTTCCACCCCACCTTCCCCTTAATATTCAACCTACCTGCCCATAGTTGTCTATGCCAGTTACTAATCTATTTAAATTTAATAAATCAAAGGCTGTCCTTAGGGATTGGCCAAGGGTCGTAAGTCCTTCAGCTTGAAGGTTTTTCAGTTCGTTCATAAATGTGGCATGGTTTTCTTTCCATCCAGCCTGAAAAGAGAAAAACAGAAACATTCTTCAATAAGTCCTAAACACGGAGCCGGTCCAAAGTTAAAGGCCCCCAAAAGTTACTCAGACAATTTGGCTCTTGTTAACTGTTTGTGAACTGGAGATGGGCATCATCTGTGTTCCTAAACTGTACTAGACCAACAGCAGCTCTCCGAAAGGGATTTATCGCCTCACTGGGGGGCTTTATACTTCATCTCCCATGGAAGCGGATGAAAAACAACTGGTGAAGCTTCGCATTCTGCAGCTGCTTCACTTACGACCTGTCATGTGAAGCCCTAAAGGCTCGGTCCTTTATCCTCACTTTTCCAGATTTAAAAATGATAACAATAATAATAAAAAGAAGTGGTTTTTTATGCTTCAACTAGCACCGGCCCTGCCAGTGACCAGGGCAGGTAACCCGGCTTCCGATGGGGGGGGGGGGGGGGGGAGTGGTTGGGGGCCAGTTCCCCTTTAACTCAAGCTTGGGGGATTTGGTGGTGGAGGTGGAGGAGGATTTGGTGGTGGTGGTGGTGGTGGAGGAGCAGGATCTGGTGGTGGTGGAGGAGGAAGATCTGGTGGTGGTGGAGGAGGAAGATCTGGTGGTGGTGGAGAAAGGATCTGGTGGTGGTGGTGGCGGAGGAGGATCTGCTGGTGGTGGTGGTGGAGGATCTGGTGGTGGTGGTGGAGGATCTGGTGGTGGTGGTGGAGGATCTGGTGGTGGTGGTGGAGGATCTGGTGGTGGTGGTGGAGGATCTGGTGGTGGTGGTGGAGGAGGAGGAGGATCTGGTGGTGGAAGAGGAGGAGGATCTGGTGGTGGAGGAGGAGGAGGATCTGGTGGTGGAGGAGGAGGAGGATGTGGTGGAGGAGGAGGAGGATGTAGTGGTGGTGGAGGAGGAGGAGGAGGATGTGGTGGAGGAGGAGGAGGATGTAGTGGTGGTGGAGGAGGAGGAGGATCTGGTGGTGGTGGAGGAGGAGGAGGATCTGGGTGTGGTGGTGGAGGAGGAGGAGGATCTGGGTGTGGTGGTGGAGGAGGATCTGGTGGTGGAGGAGGATCTGGTGGTGGTGGAGGAGGATCTGGTGGTGGAGGAGGATCTGGTGGTGGTGGAGGAGGATCTGGTGGTGGTGGAGGAGGATCTGGTGGTGGTGGAGGAGGATCTGGTGGTGGTGAAGGAGGAAGAGGACAGGATCTCGTGGTGGTGGAGAAAGAGGATCTGGTGGTGGTGGAGGAGGAGGATGTGGTGGTGGAGGAGGAGGATCTGGTAGTGTAGGTGCTGTCACTTATGTTAAGTTGAATAACTATCCCCCAGAGTGCCTTGCTGCCGCTGGGGCCGCCGCCGCCGCCGCCGCCGCTTCTCCTCAGAGCAGAGCGCCGGGGAAATGTCGGCCATGTTGCTGGCAGCGCCGCCTCGGCCCCGACCGGCGCCCAGGGCCCGGCCCCCCCCCCCCGCTCCCCCCGTCCGCCGCCGCCGCCGCCGCCTGCCGACACAAGTTGCGAGGGACGGAGGGAGGGAGGCGAGGGGGGGCGAGCCGTGCAGGAGGCGGAGGCTGAGGCGGCCGGGGGATGAGCGGGGGGTCGGGCGAGGCGGCGGGGACCGGGGGGGGGGGGGGGGAGGAGGAGGAGGAGGAGGAGGGGAGGGAGGGAGGGAGGGAGGCCGGCGGGCGGGCGGACGGGCGGGCGGGCGGGGGGACACGACACCCAGTCGAGGAGGGGAAAGAATCGAAAGGGAAATGGCCAGAAGCGGAGACCGGGGCGGGGAGGGGGGAGCAGAATGAAAGGGGGCCGGGGCCGGGGGGCGAGAAGAAAGGAGGGAAAGGGCGGGCAGGAAGGGGCTTGGTACCTTGATAGCGTAGGGAGGCTCCTCGAAAGTGACCAGCATATACCTGTCTCCTCGGCTGGCCGGGTCCCGGGCACGGAGCTGCGGGGCACGGGGCCGGTTAGCGGGCACGGCCGGGCACGGCGGGCGGAAGGGCGGGCGGGCGGCCGAGCCCCCCCACCCCCCATCCCGCCCTCCCCAGTACCAAGCACACCACGCAGGGTCCCCGGGTGCCCCCCGCGCCTCTCCCTCCTCCCGCAAACCCCGGGGGCCGCCCCGGAGGCGGCGGCGGCGGCGGCGCTCGGTACCTTCATGAAGGTCTCTACCGCGCCTTTGGCCGTGTCCAGGTAGGTGGTGCCCAGATGGCTGCGCTGGTTCATAGAGGCGGACGTGTCTATCAGGAACAGTAAGATGGGCATAGCGCTGGCCGGGGACCCCGGGGCCCCAGCTGGTGGACGGACGAGGACGGGCAGCCGCTACATCGGGCGGGCGGGGGGGGGGGGGGGGGGGGGCGAACAACGCGGCCCCGGGGGGGAAAACAGGATCTGGGTCGCGCCCCCCGGGCACGGGCTGCTAGTTGAGGGGAAACTCCCGCTCCCCGTCCAACCTCCGCCCGCCCCGGTCCCCGTGTGTGCCCCGGCGGGGATGGGGAAGGGGACGGGCCCAGGGGACTCGGAGGGGTGGCCGCGGGGCTGTGGGAGAAGTTTGAGGGACTCGCCCCGCCGCCCCGACCCCCTCTCGCTACTGAAGCGCTTTTCTCCCTCACGCTCCGGTTTTAACTCGGGCAGGGGCCGCTCGGGCCCCGCCCCCGCGCCACGTGACGCGCCGCCCCGCTCCCCGATTGGCCGCCCGCCGCCCCCTCATTAGCATATTCAAACAGAGGGCGGGGGCGGGGCGGCGCGGGGGACAGTTAGTGAGCAGGCGCAGGGGCGGGCCAGGGCGGGGAAGGCCGGCTCGGGCGGGCGCGCGCGCCAAGGCGGTGCGCATGCGCGGGCGCCCTGAGGCGCGCCGCCTCCGCCTCGTAGCTGAGGTGGAGATGGGCGCCTCACGACTGAGGCCAGCGGGAGACGGAGGCATGGCCGGGCCTTCCCCCACCAAAGCCCCGGTCATGGCGGCCGAACGAGGCTCCTTGGGCTCGTCCTCGACGGAGCGGGGGGAGGAGAGGCGACGGAGAGCCCGGGACGTTGTCCGGGACCCCAGCCGGGCCCGCCCCGCAATCCTCCCCACCCTCCGGGGAGGCCTTCCTCACAATCAATCAATCAGTCAATCAATCAATCAATCGTATTTATTGAGCGCTTACTGTGGGCAGAGCACTGTACTGAGCGCTTGGGAAGTCCAAGTTGGCAACGTATAGAGACAGTCCCTACCCAACAGTGGGCTCACAGTCTAAAAGGGGGATACAGGGAGCAAAACCAAACATACTAACAAAATGAAATACTGTAATGTTTATTATATAATTATATATTATTATATAATAATATAATATAATAATAATAGGCATTTGTTAAGCGCTTACTATGCGCAAAGCACTGTTCTAAGCGCTGGGGAGGATGCAGGGTGATCAGGTTGTCCCCCGTGGGGCTCATAGTCTTCATCCCCATTTTACAGATGAGGTAACTGAGGCTCAGAGAAGTTAAGTGACTTGCCCAAGATCACCCAGCAGACGTGGCGCTTAGTACAGTGCTCTGCACATAGTAAGCGCTCAATAAATACGATTGATGATGTGGCGGAGCTGGAATTCGAACCCATGACCTCCGACTCCAAAGCCCGGGCTCTTTCCACTGAGCCGTGCGGCTTCTCTAATAGAATAGATATGTACAAGTAAAATAAATAGAGTAATAAATATGTACAAACATATGTACATATATACAGGTGCTGTGGGGAAGGGAAGGAGGTAAGATGAGGGTGATGGAGAGGGGGGCGAGGGGGAGAGGAAGGAAGGGGCTCAGTCTGGGAAGGCTCACAAAACCACCCCCGCCCAACCCTGGGCCTCGAGATGAGGGACGCCCGAGGCCCGGCCACGGGAGGGAAGAGAAGGGGCCAAAATGGGCCTCCCCCTCCCTCACACCCAGGTTGGCCCCTTTCTGGCCCTCGCCGATGGGCCTTTCCATCATCCAACTCCCAGCCCCCTTGCATTCATCTCCTAGAAGCAGCGTGGCTCCGGGGAAATCAATCAATCAATCGTATTTATTGAGCGCTTACTGTGCGCAGGGCACTGTACTAAGCGCCTGGGAAGTACAAGTTGGCAACATAGAGAGACGGTCCCTACCCAACAGTGGGCTCACTAGGAGTGGGCTCGGATCCCGGCCCTGCCATATGTCTGCTGTGTGACCTTGGGCCAGTCACTTAACTTCCCTGAGCCTCAGTTCCCTCATCTGGAAAATGGGGATTGAGACTGTGAGCCCCACGTGGGACAGCCTTGTGGTTCGAATCCCGGCTCCGCCACTTGTCAGCTGTGTGGCTTTGGAAGGTCACTTAACTTCTCTGGGCCTCAGTTACCTCATCTGTAAAGTGGGGATGAAGACTCTGAGCACCCCGTGGGACAACCTGATCACCTATTAACCTCCCCAGTGCTTAGAACCGTGCTTTGCACATAGTAAGCACCTAATAAATGCCATTATTATTATTATTATTATCCCCCCAGCAATTTAAGCACATAGCACTTAACAAATGCCATCATCCCCCTCCTCCCAGACTGTCCCCTCCTTCCTCTTCCCCTCCTCCCCCTCCCCCTCGCCTTACCTCCTTCCCCTCCCCACAGCACCTGTATATATGGATATATGTTTGTACATATTTATTACTCTATTTTATTTGTACATATTCTATTTATTTTATTTTGTTAATATGTTTTGTTTTGTTGTTTGTCTCCCCCTTCTAGACTGTGAGCCCGCTGTTGGGTAGGGACTGTCTCTAGATGTTGCCAACTTGTACTTCCCAAGTGCTTCGTACAGTGCTCTGCACACAGTAAGCGCTCAATAAATATGTTTGAATGAATGAATGAATAACACCCCAACACCCAGACCGAAACCACCCTGGTCAACTTGGCTGAGGCTTTCTTCCAACCCCAGCCTTGAGGAAGATGACCAGCCTTTGTATCGTGCTCTAGCGAGGGCTCCACTCAGAGTAAGTGGGGTGGTCTAGTGGGTAGAGCAGCGTCCTGGCAGTCAGAGGGGCCCTGTTTCTAATTCCAGCCCTGCCATTTATCTGAGGTGTGACTTTGGGCAAGTCCCTTTGCTTCTCTGGGCCTCAGTCACCTCATCTGTAAAGTAGGGATTAAAACTCTGAGTCAGACAGGGTCCACTCTGATGAACTTTTATCTACCTCAGCGCCCAGTACAGTGCCTGGCACATAGTAAGCCTTAAATATCATAAAAGAGTAAGCACTCGATAAATACCACTGATCGACTGATGGGCTTGCTCGTGTCTCACCCTAGTCTGGGATTTTTCTTCGGCTCCCATGTCAGAGAGAGGCCTAGCGACACCCTAAATTTCACTGTGGAAAGTGAGGGACATTTAAGCCTGATGACTCCTCCTTGGGGGTAAGAGGTACAGATGTCAACTGGCACTCAGTCCTCAATCAGTAGTATTTATTGAGGGCTTACTGTGTGCAGAGCATTGTACTGAGCGCCACTCACTGGGGGATAGAGATGCGCACCAAGTCTTATCCTTGAAGGGTTATGGAGAGGAATATTTGTCCCAGGCCTCATAGAAGGATGGAAAAACCATCCAAATAGGTCCTGGTTCTTACATACTGGAGTTGTGGTTAAGGGAAGAACTTCCTTACTGCTTAGTCCTCAGTCGGGAGAAACCCTAGGCATTGCTGTGATGCTGAAATATTGTGCATTGGTTTAGGGAAAGCTTCCCATACAAGATCCTAATTTGTTTCTTGGAGTGGTTTACAACAAAGCTACCAAGGAGAGCTTTTGTGTGTGTATTTAGTACGAAGTCCTTATTCACCTAAAGATCACTCATGGAAAGTTTTTCCATTATTTTCTAGAAACTGGATTGTGTCCTTTGCTAAGTGTGTGCTTTTTCATGTCAGATTCCGAAGAGACCTCGGGAACACAGATTGGCTTCGGAGCCCAATTAGTTTGTCATTTTACTGTTTTTATTTCATTTTTTTCTTTCCTCCCATCCATCTCTCCTTTCATCCCCTACCTGCCACTAGGATCATCCTCAACCAACCACAATGGGTAAGGGATTATCCAGAAAGCAAGCCTAATCAGTGCTCATAACTTCTTTCCCCACCCCCAATCCCCAAAACCAAGGTTGATTCCGACCAAATCTGTAACTGCGAGGTTCATACGGGACAGGGGCCGTATCCGGCCTGATTAACTCGTACCTATCCCAGTGCTTAGAACAATGCTTGACAAACACCATTAAAAAAAACCAGTAGGGAAATGGATTTAGGATGGAAGAATACAGGAGTGGAAGCCATTCTTCTGGCTTCCATCTGCTTGCCAAGAAACAGAACTACAACAAACAATTGCCCAGATGGCATCCACAGGTGGTGGCAGATCCAGAAGTAGCGGTGGCCAAAGGACTGCAGCTTTTTGTAGTTTGTTCCTAAATTTAAATGTAGTTTTCAAGGGCCAATGTCTTAGCAGGGATTTTTCCCACAGGGCCATGGTTCCATAAGAAAAATCCGTGACCCTTGTTGAAATTTAGACTCAGACCGTAGAAAACTGCTCCTTCTTTCCTGCTCGAGTTCATCACTGCGTAGGAATGACAGTATAAGTCACCACTCCCTTGGTAATTTACAGGAATCTTCTTGGAACCAAGACTAAATTGATTTACAACGATCAGTCAGATTTTATACCGAGAAGTTAACTTGGTTTAGACAGTCCTGATAAACCAACAAAAGCGAGGACCTGAACTCATGCCATCTGCCTAGGGTTCTCCAAACTGGACTAGCAAGTGTTTCTGGTGGCTTCCCTTTGCCTCTTTATGCTTCTTCTGGCTCTCTGCTCTATGCTTCTGGGGATGATCTGGGTCACTGATAGTGTGGGGAAGAAATGGAAAAAATTAGTAGTTCAATTTTGATTCGAAATTGGCATGGAAATAAGTTGGTGTCATGGTTGTATGTGGATTTATGGAAGAGTTTATGCTGGCCTTCCCAACTATTTCACATAACCTGAAATGGGCTTTTTAAAAAAATACCCTAATAGAGAAGTAAATACTTGGTTCAACCCTTTGTTCCTAGAACTGATCATATTTTTTTTTTTTCACAATTCAACTTTCTGATTGCCTGTGGCATATCTAGTCCCAATATTGGAGTCCCACTGTAATGGAGAATTTTAATTTCTTCACATTTTAGCTGGAGGAAAATGGAAAGGAAAAGTGGCTGACCACTGACTTGAAAAGGGTGAAACAGCCAGTTGAGGTCAGGAAGAAGGGTAGAGCAGGGTAACCTGAATAAAGAGGGAGCTGTTTATTGGTGGGGAGGCATCTCTTCTCCTAGCGATGCCAGTTGTGAATGACAATTTTAGGTTTGTTGTGGGTTAAATGTGATTCTCCTCATTTCTTATTTAGGCCTTCAACTAATACAGTTAACTCAAACCTGCAGGATGCTGTGTAATTTGATATCCAATTTGTCAAATCAGTCAAAAGTATTTGTGTATAGTGTTATAGCATTTATAATATCATAGGTCCATTCGTAATCATAGAAAGGATGTAGGATGGAGGATTCCCTGTAGGTCTGGTCCAAAGTTTTTGCTGTGGACCCTTAGCTTGTAAGGTCCTCAAAGGCATGGAATCTTACACTTTCATCAGATTCTCCCAAGTGTTCTGAACACTCCCACTCAGTGATCTGAATCCAGTTAAATATTCAGTAAATACTATTGATGAATAAATGACACTTTCAGTCTCCCAAAGAAGGTGCTGGACTTCTCAAATGGGTTTTCTCTTTGTCTATCCTTGCATCATTGAAGCAGCATGGCCTAGCGGCGAGAGCACAGGTTTGGGAGTCAGAGGACGTGGGTTCTCATCTCTGTTCTGCCATTTGTCTGCTGGGTGACCTTGGGTAAGTCACTTAACTTCTCTGTGCCTCAGTTGCCTCATCTGTAAAATGGGGATTAAGATTGTGAGCCCCATAGTAAGCGCTTAACAAATACCATTTTCACTATCATTATTATTATTATGTGGGACAGGGACTGTGTCCAACCTGATTACTTTGTATACATTGGATAATGTATTTCCTATGTAGCAGAATAGAGTGACAGCATTCAACAGTATTGTTAGTCATCATCATCATTGTCGTTGGTATTTATTGAGCACTTACATCGTGCAGGACACTGTACTAAGCGCTGGGGAGAGTACAATACATCAGAGTTGGCAGACGTGTTCCCTGCCCACAATGAGCTTGCAATCTAGAGGGGAAGATGGAGTGAGATCCTTGGTCATACGGGTTCCTTGTCAGGAGAAACTGATACCTAACCTCCAGCTAATTGGCAGTCTGCAGTTCTTTAATTCGGAAAAGCAGCTCATAATCCTCTGCATTTCTTATTGCCTTCATGCTTGTAGAGCAGAGTCATTACCATATAGCAGGTCTTCTGCAGCCAATTAAAAGTGTTTCAATAATGAGTTGGAGGACTTCCTTAGGGGTGGAATTACATTTTGATGTCGGCTTCCTGATTCTTTGTTGCGTCCTCCAGCGTGCCTGCATTGAATAGGTGGAAGAAGACCAACTACTCAACCCTACATTATTGGTGTCAGGGAATGGAACAGACAATCCCCCTTCATTCTGATGTGACTGGCCACATCATAATGGAAGAAACTCTGAGCCCTGAGGAAATTTTTAGGATAGCTAGCCATGCTGCGATTCATGGAATCATTTCCAAATTGTAAAACACTCCAGATCTATTACATTCTTCCTAAAATATGGGCTCCAACCCTCCCACAGTATTCCAGGTGCAGATATGCCATACTGGCAAAACTGTGTCTATTTTGTTTTGTGAGTCATTTCTAATGAACTAGACATTTCAGGCATGTCATTTACCCTACCTGACGTTCTTAGCTCCACTTTTCTCCCTTCACAGTAAGCTCAAAGTGATGTGAACTTAATTTCTATGTCAGGATCCTTCTGGAGTTGCCTATGTTTTTATCCTTTTATTAGCATTTCAAGACTTTTGCCCCTTTTAGAGCTTTTGAGTCTAGAGAAAAAGAACTATTAAACATTTAAATGGAAAAATGCAGCTATAACCTGGTTAGCACTCTTAATGGGTTCAATGAAAATAGAAGTGCTAAGCCAAAGAGCGTTAAACAAAGTGCAGTGTCTCAGGAAATAATATTGAGTGCATTAATGCAGTCCTAAGGTCCAAAAAATTCCCAAAGCAATGTAAATATTTTAAAACAATGATAAAAACCTGTAATATGTAGTAGTTACATGATGAACTTGCAATGAAAGTATGTACTAATAAAATACTTCGAGTTAGATATTTTAGGCATTCATATGTAAATATTTAATTTTCACTGTTATCTTTCACATTGCATTCAGCAACACTGCACCTTCTGCTAACAAAATCGAGATTTTTTTTTTTATTAGTATTTGTTAAGGGCTTTCTAGATGCCAAGCACTGTACTAAGCCCTGGGGTAGATGCAAGCTAATCAAGTTGGACACGGTCCCTGTCTCCTGTGGGACACACAGTTTGAATCCCCATTTTACAGATGAGGTAACAGAGGCACAGCGACTTAAAGTGACTTTTCCAAGGTCACACAGCAGAGAAGTAGCAGAGCCGGAATAGAACCCAGGTCCTTTAACTCCTAGGCCTGTGGTCTTTCCATTAGGTACTGCCGCTGTGGTTCCTTCCTACTAATTTCAGTGTACATTGAAAACTATCTAAGTCAGGCAAAAATTATCTCAAGGTTGAAAGGGAGGGGAAGGGAGGTGTTCCAGCCAAGGTCAACATTGTAGCACTAATCTCAAAATGAGAGCACTGTAAGAACTACGAGCATTAAGATACCGTAGCCCGATCGCATAAGAAAGATTTAAATGGGGATGGCTGAATGCATTAACTCGTGCCTAACAAAGAAAATATTCATTCAGTTAATTGATGTTGAACAATTATGAACTAAAGGTATAAATGGCAATTCCCCAAATATTTTTGAAGTCATTGATTTTTAAAATATCTGTATCAGTCAGTAGTATTTACTGAACACTTATGTGTAGAGTGATTTACAGAGCACTTGGGAGAGGATAACAAAAGTAAGACACACTAGGTCTCTGCCTTCAAGGAATTTCCAACCTAATGCTTAATGCTGGAAGGGGAAAAGGCAAGCACATACTATTTACAGACAGTCGGGGTAGGAGAAGCAAACTCTGCAATTGTAGAAGGCAATCTAAAAAGATAAATAAATGTACTTAAATCAAGGTAAACATAGGTACTATGGATAGATGAATATAGAGTAATAATAGACTAAAATACTACAGCTCATTGTTTAATGGATTGAGAAATAACATCAATAATGCACCCTGAATAATGACTAGTATTACAAACCACTGAATTCATATTGATTTTCTGACTTCTCCGTAGATACTGGAGAGCAATGATGTTAGATCACCCCCAACCCAGCTCAGTGACTTTGAAAGAGAAGCCATTTTTATCCTGTTACCAATCCTATGAGCTGCGGAGGTCTCTTGTTTGGGGTTACTATTTTGGATATAATTATTGCTTTTATTGATTCCTAAATGATTTCAAACTTGTCCCTTTAGCTGAGAAGTCATTAAGAACTTTCATTTCCATCTGAAATCATTTCTTCTCTCCCAACAATTTCACTTCAATAATAAAATGACCCACTGCAATTCTAAACATGATGAATCTCACTCTTTACCCTTTTTTAAAACAGGTGCAAAGGTTTAGCATTTAACTTTTTTTTTAATAGAAG
Organism: Tachyglossus aculeatus; assembly: GCF_015852505.1. Taxonomy (NCBI): domain Eukaryota; kingdom Metazoa; phylum Chordata; class Mammalia; order Monotremata; family Tachyglossidae; genus Tachyglossus; species Tachyglossus aculeatus. The sequence continues at coordinate 8,548,746 of NC_052085.1, read as the reverse complement.
CAGATTTCATGCTCAATTCTATTGCCAAAAGAAATTCTGAAGTGGTTTCAAACTGCTTAATTAAGCAGTAAATCTCTATATACTGATGAGAAGCTGAATGCATAAATCTATTGTACCAATCTTAAATGCATTACTCCATTACAGATGGTCTTATCACCCTTCACTTTTCCAAGTAAGAAATGGTATAGTCTTCCTTCTGAGTCCTTTTCTCTCTTTCATTTTGCCTTTGAGCTCTGGTGTGAACTTTGAGACCCCTGCCACTTCAGTTGTTACTGCTGTTTCCTTAGGTTTATATAGAACATTTTCTTTAAAAAAAAAACCGAAACACTCAGCACTCCTCATATACTTTATTTAATTAGTTCTTGCAACATTTCTAAAGGTAGGGAGGAGACAGAATTACTATCCCCATTGCACAGATTAGCAGACTGAAGTATATATGAGGCAGAGTATAGAGAGACCAGAATTGCAAAACGGGGAAAGAGGACATATTGCTCCTTTGATAGGATCTCTGGTTGTACGTAAGTCTTAAAGGAAGAATTATCTGGCAGAAATAGGATGCCTTTCACCCTAGCCCTGAGGCAGCTCAACCATTGGAAGCCCTCTGTGGGAGAAGAAAACCAGCACTGCCTGAGTTGCTAGGAGATTTTCTTGTTTTTAAAGGGAATCTCGGGGAAAGGAATGTGCTTTGGCTCTGGGGAAATCCAGTTATGGTTTTGCCTCCCATTTTGGCACCCAGCCCTGATTATGCAAGATACCATTTTCCAACAGCTCCACTCCTACCCTCACTGGCCTGCTAACCAAAGGGCAAGAAAGGGTCTCTCAGCCTGGGTTTTTCATGGAACCCTAGCATGGAAGGAAGTTACTATTTCCAACTCCTCTACCCTCTCCTAAAAAAAGGGGGGGCATTTTTCTGGCCCAAAAAGAACTTTTGGGGACACAAGGAAAAAAATGTTGAATTAAGTAGTGGATCAATAGTTAATTTAGGGTTAGAACTAGATCTTTTGACTCCCGATTCTGTGCTTGTTTCACTGAACTCACTATATCTTTCACCATTAACAAGTTGGGGTTTCTCCTGGTTCATTGAACCCCAGACTGGGCAGGGCCCTGTGGAGTGGAGAAGCAAACTTCTGGCTTCACAGCCATCTGGATAAACCAACATATAACACTAAAACTAGGCTCAAGTCACCATGGGACCAAAAAAAGGAAAACAAAAATGATCATACCCAGTGTGTCTTAACCGAAGAAATGTTTGCAGCTTCATTTGCAACCCAACAGAGAGGGATTACCGATGGCAGATTTTGTTAGCGTTCTTGTGAATTAGCTAAACGTCCCTGTCACTTTTTCAGCAATACAAGAGGTGTGTTTTGATGATTGACATTGTTTTTCATGGGTCTTGCTTGGTATCTCTGACATTTCTCTGAAAAGGGGAAAATTATTTGCTGTCATTACAGGCTCTTCTTTACTTCCACCTCTTTGATTTAACACACAGTGCTTAGGATGCTTTTACATTATATCCTACTTCACCTTTAGAGTGTCAGTAGAGCATTTTTGAGGTAAGGCACGTGCCAACTTGACACATGCCTGGATCCCTGCATCACAGTGCATTGAGAGCCACCTGCCTGGGTCACTCAGTCCTTTTTGTGAAAAGATATTAGCTAGCCTATAGATCAGAAACACAACTTCAGTTTATACTATTGTTCCTATGGGAAGATGCATTTCAGTATACAACTCCTCAGTGAAACTTTCAAGAATCAATTGTGTCATAGTTGGGAGGACTGACTTTATTGGCTTAGATAGGAACTCTTCTTACCTACCTAATTCAGGTACTGATTCAGGCAACAGTCAAGCTGGGTTCAGAAGCAGTTTTCCCATTAATCCTCACTCTGGGAGAACCTGCTTAAGCAGGGAGTCATTCACCTCACTCAGAGTTTCCCAGGGCAGTAGCCAGAGAGGGGGGCAGGGCTTGGGAGTACGTGGCCACGTCTAATGCCAGTCGGTCTATCAAACGCACTGATTGGCAGCATAATTTCCTGAGTGGGCTCTAAAGTAGGTATGTTTGTTTTCACAGGGACTCATCCACAGAGGGTGTTTTTTTTTTTGATGCCCTATGCAAGAAACAGATACTTCTGCTGGAACCGATCCTCTTTGAAACCAACAGTGACTTACCCCAAACAACCTCAGCCTGTATCTACACAGATAAAATGAAATGGAGAGTTGAAGAATCCTCTGAAATACCTGCATTTGTCATCCGAGCTTTCAAAATTTGATCAAGGTAAGAAGCAGGGTTTCAACTCTGTTCACCTGGCCTAGGTTACCACAATTTAAGAGCTTTTGGTGACATCTTCTTTCTCCACCTTTCCCGATCTCCTTCCCACACCCCAATGTAAACTAGACCCTCCTAATACAAGAGGGGAAACAAGCTGTCCTAGATTCTCCTTTCCTCTCCCTTTTCCCTGAAACTCTCCCCTGCCCCCGTACAGGAATCTCTTCTCCATTCTGAATGATAATTTCCAGAAGAGGAGGCCTTCACTGCCTTTTCAATTTAATCTCCATTCTATGACAAAGAGTTCTTCCAGATACGAGGTGTTTCAAAAATGTGTACTCCAGACATGACCGGATAAGTTTAAATAGACAAAGATTTTTGATTGATGCAGTAAATTGATTATATTTCGGGGACTGGCATGCTTTTTTTTTTTTTCTAAGAAACCCAGATTAGTTTACAAATTGCATTGGGCTAATAGTTCTCATTGTAAAGTGAACATATTCTAGGAAAGTCAAAGTAGGATGTGGTCAGACCTATAGGAGGCAGGGCCTTGCGGGGGGTGGCGAGGGCGGGTTGTGACACAAACATAATTCAACATGCACACACACATGGACACATGCACAGACCCAGAAGGATATCCACAGAGCTGTCCCTCAGCCTTTGACCATGATTGGCCACAACATCACTTGTACTGGTAGTTGTCCATGCTGTGGCTCCTGACCTCGCCATCTCTGCTCACACTGTGGCAGCAGAGGCAGTATCAGGGAGGGTTCTAGAGTGGCAGGAAATATGTCATAGTGGTAATGCCAGGAACCCCTAGGAAACAGCCCAGGAGAGACCAGTTAAGCCAAAGAAATGACAGCAACCATGGTAGCAGAGGCTACCAGAGCTGCAACTAAGATAGGGAAGGGGAAAACTGGAAGTTCCTCTGCCACTCTTTCACCTCCTTGTGTGGTTATGGCCCTCAGACCCCCTCTCTTTACCTCACGCTGGTCAAGGGTAGGAACCTCTTGGGGTCTGCAAGACCCTCAAATTCATTGACCATCTTACCTCATGAGGAATGTCACACTAACCCACCCTTGCAGCTGACGGTTTGACAGCCAAGGTAGGGGTAGGGGGACTGAGGGGAGATGCTCTCTTTTCATACCCAGGTGGAGTTAGGGGGGGACTGGATGTGCATTAAGCTCTCAAGGAGGGCAAGGCTGGCGCCTGGTGGGGTAGAAGGAAGAGGGAGAAGAGTGGCGGGTTCGGTCTGCAATCATATACAGCTGGCTCCAGGCCTAGTGATGGTTGCCCATTAGTGCTACCAGCGGGTATTCCCTGCCCTCTGCCCCCAATTCCCCCTGCCAACACTGGTTCAATCAGCTGATATCCTCCCCTTTAATGGGCATAAACCCACCAAAGGTGAAAATTAAGGAGGAAGAAAGCTCCCTCCCACCCCCTCTGCAGCGTGATCATGCCACATTACATCAACATATAGTCCCAGCACAGGGAGAGACTCAGTGATTTGTGCCTCCATTTTTTTGGCCTGAATTATTGGAATAATTTCCCTTGAACCTTATGACCAATAGCAAGACGTTTTAGGACGTTCTGTTTTCACCCAAAATTCTAAAATTCACAGACATAGTGCCTGTAATCATTGCTTTATTTTCCTTCTTCATTGTTTAAATGAACTAACACATCTTGGTGATTTACATTCATTCACTGTTTTATGGATTGGATTTATGGGTTTGGCGTAAATGTTCATACAGTGCGAGAAAACACATTTTGTGAAAGAATAAAACAGTGCATTTGGGAGTAGGCGTTGTTATCTTAGTTAGGGAACAGAATCCACCCAGCAAAATGTTTCAGCTAAACTTTTTGAAACTACTGTTTCAATCTAAAGAGTTCAGCCATTCCAAGGTGAAGTTCCCAGCCAAAGAAAGTGAAGTGGCAGAAAGACGCACTGTCTTTGGTGAGCTGTCCTCAGGCTGTTGGCAACTGGTGAAGAGAGTGGGAGACCAAGAACAAAAGTTGCGGTTAGAAAAGATGATGCTAACTAAGACGCTCCTCTCCTTGTTCTGGCCAGGGTGTTAACTGCTTCATAATTTTGCCTGCCTTCTAAATAAGTAATCAGTATTTATTAAGCATTGTACTAAACTGTACAAAACTGTACAATGTAAATTGTACTGTACGAGAAGCAGCGTAGCTCAGTGGAAAAAGCCCGGGCTTTGGAGTCAGAGGTCATGGGTTCAAATCCCAGCTCTGCCAATTGTCAGCTGTGTGACTTTGGGCAAGTCACTTAACTTCTCTGGGCCTCAGTTACCTCATCTGGAAAATGGGGATTAAGACTGTCAGCCCCATGTGGGATAACCTGATTGCCTTGTAACCTCCCCAGCACTTAGAACAGTGCTTTGCACATAGTAAGCGCTTAATAAATGCCATTATTGTTATTATTATTATTAAACCTTGGGGCGGGGTGATGATAGAATGGGTAGAAATGATCCCGGCCCCCAAGGTGGCAACAATGGAGAGAGAAACAAAATTAGGTGGCAAATGATTCCAAGTGATTAGAAAAAGATCCTCTGGGTATACCTGGTTTCGGGGATCCTGAAAGCATACCTATAAAGTACAGTGGTTGAATATTTTACAAAGAATCAAAATCAGGATAAGCTCAGATGTCCGTTTCCAAACAAGAAACAAAGATCATCTGAGATAAGGTTGTGCTTCACGTTCTGTTTACTACAAATATGATACCCAGATGGCCAAGGTTGTTAGCAGGAAGAAGAATCGTTTGTATGGGTGTTTTTTTATAGAGCTCTAACTGAATATGAAAAATATTTGATACCTTTCCCGTTAAGAGAAGAAGCAAGGCCTAGTGATAAGCATGGTCCTGGGAGTCAGAATGACCTAGGTTCTAATCCTGGCTCCATCACCTGTCTCCTGTGTGACCTTGCGCAAGTCACTCAACTTCTCTGTGCCTCAGTGTCCTCATCTGTAAAAAATGGGGATTAAGACTGTGAGCCCCACGTGGGACATGGGCCGTGTCCATCCTGATTACCTTGGATCTACGTCAGCGCTTTGAACAGTGCCTGGCAATAGTAAGCGCTTAACAAATACCATTAAAAAAAGTGTCGACAGATCACTTGAAAGGGAGAGCAGCCCATTAATATACAGTGGGCTAACCTGAGATGCACGGGGGCTTGGTAAAACAACCATCAGGTAGGTCCCTTACTCCGAGACCCTGCACCTCCTGGGTAGCAAGACTCTGGATACCTGCCTGGAGACCATGCCCAGGCCCAAGGACCCCCACCAACTCCTTGTTTTCTCTGTGTCCTTTCCACTCCCCACCCTCCCCTGCCATCCCAGGGACAGCGGGAGTCCAAAGTTTGTCCCTCTCCCGGAGGGCAGAACACCCAGCTCTCAAGGCCAGAGGCTCTTAGGATTTCTGCCAAGAGGCTAGGCCAAGGAGGCAGCCCTGGCTGTCTCCTGCCTCTCTTTACAGAGAAAAAGAAGTTGTGTTTATTATTATATTTACTGAAAAATAATCCAGGAGGGTAGGGTGAGGATTTTTTTTTAACCCTCAGGACCAGCGAGGTCAGGGGAAAAGGGGACTCATTTTTGTTGGCTTTTTATTTCTTTTCTGTTCGTTCTTCCCCTCTTTGTTGTCACTTCCTCTGAATATTCATCACACCCTTTACTCAGCATTTCCTATCAACCTTTTCCTCACAGATGATTCTGTGTCCTCCTTACAGGACTTTTGCTACCACAGTCAAATACCTTCCTTAGCCTGCCTCCATTTCAAGTTTGTTTTCCGCCCAACTCTGCCGTAACTATTGTCAGACAATTATACCTCTCTCCCCGGTGGAGACACTCGCCCACCACCCATGCCAACTAAGCCTCAACTTCCTCCTGAAAATCCCGGATCCCACTCCTCCTTCTTACCCTACGGCTTGATGAAACCTTCTGGAAAAAGCACAATCCACGGATCATATGCACCAGGAGGCACCCTCAACACCAGTGCTAGTTGCTTTGGGGTCTTGTAATTCCAGCTCTTCTCTCATGCAGTTTGGGAATCCCCTGAAATATTTCAATTCTTCATATAAACATAGAAACCAGACATGCAAGAGACATCACAGGTTACCTCTCCTATGCTTTCTAGTGTGTGTTGTCAAGCCTTCCATTAATTATCCTGAAGGATGCTATCTTAGCACCTGCTCAGCTTCCTTTGAAATTTGCCTAGAGGCGAGCGTGTGAATTTGAAGCTAGTGGAATAAAAAGTGGCCCTATTGTAGAAGACATTTAAAAAAAGCTGGAAGAATTTATAAGTTTGGACTAGGCTTTGAAGCTCTTTTGGCTAAAACTGAAAGGAAAGTGCAGTATAAGTGCTTAGTACAGTGCTCTGCACACAGTAAGCGCTCAATAAGTACGATTGATAGAATGAATGAATAATTAAGACCTGAAAAGACATGTCATTTTGGTGCCTGTCCTGAAATGTTTTCAGGTCTCATAAAGGCAGCAATTTAGATCATACTCTGCAGGAGAAAATGTAAATGGTGTAGTAGTTGGAGCATTGAACAAGCAATTGTAACATATTCAGAAGGCTTGTTTTGTAACCCAGTATTCAAAACAGATAATGAACAGAAAATAAACAATTCTGCATTACCCATCTACTACAAATTCAAATATATTTCAGTTGTAATCTCTATTCTATTTTTGTGCTTGCTGCCATTCTGCATGCAATAATGTGTAACACTGGTGAACTCGAATATTATGTTCCGATTTAAAAGATGACTATTATATGTTTTTCATTCCCTTCCTGCTTTAGTGGCAGACTTTACAGGGAGGAAATCAAACCTTTGCATATAAAAGTGTGCACCTGCAGCTGTGGCTAGGTGGAAAGGGGAGCCGAAACCCCCTTCCAGGAGCCTTTAGATGCCACCCCTCTCCTAGAGCAGTTGCAACCCCCCCACCCCTTCCCCCTAAGCAGGGATTGTAAACTCATTGTGGGCAGGGAACGAGTCTACCAACTCAGTTGTTTTGCACTCTCCCAAGCGCTTAGTAGAGTGTTCTGAAACAGCATTTATTAAGTGCTTACTATGTGCAGAGCACTGTTCTAAGCGCTGGGAGGTTGCAAGGTAATCAGGTTGTCCCACAGGAAGGCTCACAGTCTTAATCCTTCTTACCTCCTTCCCTTCCCCACAGCACCTGTATATATGTATATATGTTTGTACATATTTATTACTCTATTTATTTTACTTGTACATATCTATTCTATTTACTTTATTCTGTTAGTATGTTTGGTTCTGTTCTCTGTCTCCCCCTTCTAGACTGTGAGCCCACTGTTGGGTAGGGACCATCTCTATATGTTGCCAACTTGTACTTCCCAAGCACTTAGTACAGTGCTCTGCACACAGTAAGCGCTCAATAAATATGATTGATTGATTGATTGATTGATTCTGCACACCAGAAGTGCTCTGTAGATACCATTGATGGACTGATTATTCTCAGTAACATCCTCAGGCCAAAAAACACCCCTACTGAGCCCGAAAGGGATTTCTGGCCCCTCAGTGATAGATGTGTGGAACAATGCCATTGGCTGTAGCAGAGCCAAAGAATAAATAATAATAATAATAATAATGGTCTTTGTTAAGCTCTTACTATGTTCCAGGCACTGTTCTAAGCACTGGGGTGGATACGAGCAAATCAGGTTGGACACAGTCCCTGTCTCACATGGGGCTCACGGTCTCAAATCTCCATTTTCCAGATGAGGTAACTGAGGCACAGAGAAGTGAAGGGACTTGCCCAAGCACAATATATCATCAATGCTGTAACTAAAACGGGAATGTATCACTTTATTATTCTGCACTTCCCAAGCACCTAGTATAGTGCACCGCCCCAAGGGGGTGCTCACTAAAGTCTGCTATTACTGATACCAGAAAATGTGACCTGCTGACTTCTTCAAACCAAGGTGTCAGGTGAATGGTGATAATGACGTTTTAAAAAATTTAGCAGGTAAGCTCATCATCATCATCAGTGGTTTTTATTGAGTGCCTACCATGTACAGAGCACTGTAAGAGGCGTTTAGAAGAGTACAATACAATGGAGTTGGTAGGCATAGTCTCTGCCCATCTTACCTCCTTCCCTTCCCCACAGCACCTGTATATATGTATATATGTTTGTACATATTTATTACTCTATTTATTTATTTTACTTGTACATATCTATTCTATTTATTTTATTTTGTTAGTATGTTTGGTTTTGTTCTCTGTCTCCCCCTTTTAGACTGTGAGCCCACTGCTGGGTAGGGACTGTCTCTATATGTTACCAACTTGTACTTCCCAAGCGCTTAGTACAGTGCTCTGCACACAGTAAGCACTCAATAAATACGATTGATGATGATGATGATGCCCACAGTGAGTTTACGATCTAGCGGGGGAGACCTCCCGAAATGACAGGGAGAGGGCAGAAACAGCAAAATCCTCTTTGAGTTCCCCAGATTCCATGCGGCGTAAAAGCTAAATAAGAGCCAGATATTGTGCGAGTGCACATAGTCTGATGCCTTTGAAATAGAGTCCAGGAACTAAGATGTTTCATTTAGAATTGTAGCTGCAAAGAATAGCTAATTAACTAAGCACTCAAGCAGTATAGATCTATTCTCTAATCAGGACCAAATGAACAATTCTGAGAAAACACATGTTAAACATGGGTTCTAAATATAAGGCAAATGGTTAGGTCTGAGGGACAAATTGCTTCCTTAAAACAGGAGTGAAATTAGATGAACTTATTCAATTGGAAAGCAAATGAGATTTTTTTTTCCCCAGCAAATATTTCCTCACCATCATGTGTTGAGAATTCGAGTAAGAAGCAAACCTACTGGTCTATAATAACTTAATTGTCTAAAGCCAAATGAACACAAAAGGCCAAGATGGGATGGCAGTGAGGTCTGGTTATAGGAATCACACGAGGCTCTGGCATACGTTCACTAGTCTCTATATGATTTGCTCCAAGCTACTCAAAATCCCAGTGACTTGTGCTCCTGATCTGTTAAGTGGCCCACAATATACCTCTATTATGTAGGTGTATTGTGATGAAAGAGAACACTTTGTACTACCTGGAAGGAAGATGTGATGCAAATTTAAAGTACCCTTCTTAGGACACTCTTCACACAGAAGCAGCGTGGCTTAGTAGACAGAGCATGGACCTGGGACTAAGAGGACCTGGCTCTTATCCCGGCTCCGCCACTTGTCTGCTGTGTGATCTTGGGCAAGTCACTTAACCTCTCTGAGCCCCAGTTCTCTCATCTGCAAAATGGGGATTCAATACCTGTTCTCCATCCTTTTAATAGTAACAATAATGATGGTATTTGTTAAACGCTATTTGCCAAGCACTGCTCTAAGAGCTGGATTAGATACAAGGTAGTCAGGTTGTCCCACATGGGGCTCACAGTCTTAATCCCCATTTTATAGATGAGGGAACTGAGGCACAGAGAAGTTAATGACTTGCTCAAAGTCACACAGCCGGCAAGTGGCGGAGCCGGGATTAGAACCCACGACCTCTTACTCCCAAACCTGTGCTCTTTCCACTAAGCCATGCAGCTTCTTTAGACTGTGAGCCCCATGTAGGACCTGATTATCTTGTATCTAGTACAGTGCTTGACACATAGCACTTAAACAATATCACATTTGTTGTTATTATTGTCAAAGTGTCACATTTATGAAGCAGTGTGGCTTAGTGGTACGAGTATAGGCCTGGGAGTATGAGGGCTTGGCCCTAATCATCAATCGTATTTATTGAGTGCTTACTATGTGCAGAGCACTGTACTAAGCGCTTGGGAAGTACAAATCCTGGCTCTACCACTTGCCTGTTGTGTGACTTTGGGCAACAGTGCTTCGCACATAGTAAGCACTTAACAAATGCCATCATTATTATTTAACTTCTCTGTGTCTCCATTTCCTCATTTATAAAATAGGGTTTCAATACCTGTTCTCCCTCCTACTTTGACTGGGAGCCCCATGAGGGACAAGGACTATGACCTGATTATCGTGTTTCTACCCCAGTGCTCAGAATCCCACAATTATTATTGTTACCCATCCAGGGATGGTATTAAAAAATAAAAACCTGTAACTCACCCATCCAAGTAGTCCTCCCAGTTACTTAACTGAGTTTCCCTCTGCCTTGGCCCCACATTTGAGGAAGAAGGATGGAAGGAGAGTAATAATAATAATGGTATTTGTTATGTACTTACTGATTGTCAGATACTGTACTAGGCACTGAGAAGGCACCTCGCCTGCCCTGGTTATCCCCTTGCCTTCCCGTTCAGGAAAAGTCTACGTTCCCAGGTGGGCCGCCGGCTATTTTCATCCTTGACTTAGTCACAGTTTTGACTGGAAGAGGGATGGGAAGAACCCATTCCAAGTAAACAAGTGAGATATTCTGATCATTCATTCATTCATTCAATCATATTAATTGAGCACTTACTGTATGCAGAGCACTGTACTAGGCACTTGGAAAGTACAATTTGGCACATACTAAATTCAATCACAAATACTGGGAGGGGGGGTAGGGAGTCAAAATGCCTTGAATTAATAGGTGAATTATGATCAGAGGGCCTTTTCCCCAGTTTGAAAGCTGAACAACGATCTAAAATAATGTAAGCAGCCACAGGAAGATGCATTACCATCCAGCGGTCCCAAAGAGAAGCTCAGTGTTCACCTTGTGGATTGAAATGTGGAGGAAGCAGCTAGAAAGGGAGTTTAATACAGCCCTTCTCCAAAGAAGACAGCCCTCCTCGCAGGGCTCGGGAGGGATGGATTCTGGCCAATAAGGAGCTGTGGAGGACCCCCGAAGTCCTGGTGATCAGCCACAGGAAAATTGAAACAACTCCAACTGCAAATGGAATTGAAAATAGCAGTTTTTTCTTCAGGCACTCCTCTACTTAAGTTGTTTTGGATTACGACCAATGGCACACCATATCTAAATGTACACCTTGTTTCGGCTCTATAGCACCTGGTTTGGGACTTTACAACACTTGCCTCCTTTCTGATCACTAGCTCTGGGGATGTAGGAAGTGGGGCAAGGCACAAGGGAACTGGGGGAAATGGGGAACAATTTTAAAAGTCATGACAGGAGGGTGCAGGAAGAGATGGAGAAGGGTTAAAGAAGGCAGTGGCATGGAGCAGGAGATGTTAGGAGGCAAAGGAAAAGAGATGTTACCTAATCAGCCAGCAGAGTCAATATGGAGGGTTGACGTCCATTTTACTTCGTGAGGTAAAAATCAGCTATGCTAGCATGAAATCTCTCTGATTCAATATAAATATACAAATGTAGCTCTAGGACTCACCTACAATTGACTGAGAACCCAATTCTGGGTAAATTGGGAAAGATTAGGATATCCCACTTTATTTTGGGAACCAATACCCCATTTATAGCATTGCTCCTATACGAGAACTAGCTCTGACATCCAACTTTTGACTTTAACAAGAAGGTTGCAGGAACCGATTGTCAGAAACCCAAGGACTCTCCATATTTAGATCCATGTCAAGGCTGACTTGGATTTACTATTCCAGTGTTCAAAAAAATGTCAGCAGTCAATTGTTGGATTAGTGCATGCAAATCGCTACATTCGGTAATCTTCCCAGACAGTGTGGTCCGGTGGTTAGAACAGTGGAGTGGAAATAAATAGACAGTCTGCCAGTAACTGGATCCACCAGTGGTTATTTCCTGCTTCAGCAGGGATTATTCCTTTGGCAAGCTGTTTAACCTCTCTGAACGCTTGTAGCCACAGAAAACTTCCAAATTTCTGAGCTCATGCTGACCATCTTTTATGAGCAGGAGTGCGGACTGCTACTTGCCAAATGTTTGTGACTTTTATCCTTTGTGGACTCAAATCCAGACAGTAAAAAAGACATGGAAGGACAGGGCCGGAAAGGAAGGGTGGAAAGTGTGTGCAGATAATAATTATGGATTTTATTAAGCACTTATTATCTGCTAAGTGCTGGGGTAGATACAAAATAATCAGATCAGACACACAGTCTCTGTCCCCCATAGACTCACAGTTCAAGGTAAGAGGTGCAAGCATCTTATCCCCATTTTACAGATGGGGAAACTGAGGCCCAGAGAAGTTAAATGACTTGGCCAAGGTCACATATTAGGCCAACAGTAGAGCTGAGACTAGAACTCGAGTCTCCTGACTTCCAGACCTCCAGACTTCCAGAACTTCCAGGGGTTCTTTCCTCCAGGCAACACTGCCTTCAATCCAGTGATGTCTAGGTGTCCTGAGAAATGTGACACAATTTTTGGACCAAATCCTGTCATTTAGTAGCAAAATGGGGTGATCAATCAATCAACCAATGGTATTTATTGAGCACTTACTGTTTATTGAGCACTTAAAGAGCTCTTGGGAGAGTACAAGAGAGTTTGTAGACATGTTCCATGTTCCCAAGTCCAGAGGGAGAGGCAGACATTAATGTAAAGGTGAATAATATCAATTTTATAATACAAAGGTAGTTGTCATCAGGACTCGTAGATTCCTGGACACGTAACCCTGTGGCATCGCACTGCCAGAAGGAGCTGAGGCCAATGCCCGAGGGCTTCCGGGTTGAAGCTGGCAACTTGGGGTGCTGCTTCTGGAGTCCCCAGGAGTCGCCCCCATTCCCTCCTGCCCCCTCACTCCAGTTCTGGGCTCCACCGACGGTCAGCGTGATCCCAGTTACCCTCCACGACCAGCTCTGCTGGGGCAGCAGGCCTCCAGCCGGTGCCCGCCGCGGCACCGGTTCGTTGGCTGTAGAAGTGCCAATGGGCACTGCCAGCTGAGGTCACCAGCCGAGGGTCACACTTGCAAAAGTCTAGAGAAGCAGCGTGGCTCAGTGGAAAGAGCACGGGCTTTGGAGTCAGAGGTCATGGGTTCAAATCCCGCCTCTGCCACATGTCTGCTGTGTGACCTTGGGCAAGTCTCTTAACTTCTCTGAGCCTCAGTTCCCTCATCTGTGAAAGGAGGATTAAGACTGTGAGCCCCACGTGGGACAACCTGATCACCTTGTATCCCCCCCAGTGCTTAGAACAGTGCTTTGCACATAGTAAGTGCTTAACAAATGCCGTCATTATTATTATTATTATTAAAGAGCACGGGCTTTGGAGTTAGAGGTCATGGGTTCGAATCCCGGCTCCACCACATGCCTGCTGTGTGACCTTGGGCAAGTCACTTCACTCCCCCCCCCCCTTTTAGACTGTGAGCCCACTGTTGGGTAGGGACTGTCTCTATATGTTGCAAACTTGTACTTCCAAGGGCTTAGTACAGTGCTCTACACACAGTAAGCGCTCAATAAATACAATTGATTGATTGATTGACTGTCTCTGTATGTTGCCAACTTGTACTTCCGAAGCGCTTAGTACAGTGCTCTGCACACAGTAAGCGCTCAATAAATACGATTGATTGATTGATTCTCTGAGCCTCAGTTACCTCATCTGGAAAATGGGGATTAAGACTGTGAGCCCCACGTGGGACAACTTGATCACCTTGGATTCCCCCCAGCGCTTAGAACAGTGCTCTGCACATAGTAAGCGCTTAGCAAATGCCATTATAATTATTATGATTATTATTCCACTGGTGGATCTGGATCAAGGATAATTTCCTAATCCTCCAACTGGCTACGGAGGTTCGGGTCCATTCCCCAAATTGTCCACCAGGTGGGGCTAGTCTTAAAGCCACAAGCCAGCGCTTAGAACGGTGCTCTGCACATAGTAAGCGCTTAACAAATGCCACTATTATTATTATTATTATTATTATTATTATTATTGTTATTATTATTATTATTATTATTATTCCACTGGTGGATCTGGATCAAGGATAATTTCCTAATCCTCCAACTGGCTACGGAGGTTTGGGTCCATTCCCCAAAGTGTCCACCAGGTGGGGCTAGTCTTAAAGCCACAGGCCAGAGCTTAGAACAGTGCTCTGCACATAGTAAGCGCTTAACAAATGCCACTATTATTATTATTATTATTATTATTATTATTATTATTATTATTATTATTATTCCACTGGTGGATCTGGATCAAGGATAATTTCCTAATCCTCCAACTGGCTACGGAGGTTTGGGTCCATTCCCCAAATGGTCCACCAGGTGGGGCTAGTCTTAAAGCCACAAGCCAGCGCTTAGAACAGTGCTCTGCACATAGTAAGCGCTTAACAAATGCCACTATTATTATTATTATTATTATTATTATTATTATTATTATTATTATTCCACTGGTGGATCTGGATCAAGGATAATTTCCTAATCCTCCAACTGGCTACGGAGGTTTGGGTCCATTCCCCAAATTGTCCACCAGGTGGGGCTAGTCTTAAAGCCACAAGCCAGCGCTTAGAACAGTGCTCTGCATATAGTAAGCGCTTAACAAATGCCATTATAATTATTATGATTATTAGTCCACTGGTGGATCTGGATCAAGGATAATTTCCTAATCCTCCAACTGGCTACGGAGGTTTGGGTCCATCCCCCAAATGGTCCACCAGGTGAGGCTAGTCTTAAAGCCACAGCCAGGCCCCTGGGGATCAGTCCTCCCGTTCCCCCGATCTTCAAGCAGAGGTCAGTCATCTCTTTCATTCATTCAACCGTATTTCTTGAGCGCTTACTGTGTGCACAGCACTGTACTCGACGCTGGGGAAGTACAAATCGGCAACAGATAGAGACGGACCCTCCCCAACAACGGGCTCACAGACTAGAAGGGGGAGACAGACAACGAAACAAGTCAATGCCATCAGAATAAATAGAATTATAGCTTTATACACATCATTAATAAAATGAATAGAGTAATAAATATGTACAAATATGCACAAGTGCCGTGGGGAGGGGAAGGGGGAAGGGCATGGGGGTGGGTGATAGGGAGGGGAGAAGGAGGAGAGGAAAAGGGGGGCCCAGTCTCCCGACCCCACCTGCCTCCTGCTCCTTCCAGGAAGTCCCTTCTAGGCAGTCTGAATTAGCTTGGGATAACTTTCATTTCAAAGCATTGAAGATGCGCTCCGGGGGTAGGGCAGGGACCCGCCTCTGCCTTCATTAGCCCTCTTAAAAACACCCATCGGCCTGGCTCAGAAGCCCTAGTGAGAGGCTAGTGTGCACATCAGTGGTGGGTGGGTTTTTTTTTTTTAACGGCATTTATTAAGCACTTACTATGTGCAAAGCACTGTTCTAAGCACTGGGGAGGTTACTAGGTGATCAGGTTGTCCCACAGGGGGCTCACAGTCTTAATCCCCATTTTACAGCTGAGGTAACTGAGGCCCAGATTGGCAGAGCCGGGATTTGAACCCATGAACTCTGACTCCAAAGCCCGGGCTCTTTCCACTGAGCCATGCTGCTTCTCAGTGGTTCTAAGTGTTAACACCAGTCCACCTTTTGGAGACCCGCTATTTCTTCAGGCCAGTCTGTGAGAAGGGCTGCTGTAACTCTGACTTTTACGAATCAGTCCATCGGCGGTATTTATTGAGCGCTTACTGTGTGCAGAGCATTGTGCTAAACGCTTGGGAGAGTATGCAATAGGACACGTTCCCTGCCCACTGGGAACTTGCAGACTAGAGGGAAGACGGGCTTTAAAATAACTTATGGCTATGTACACAAGAGCTGTGGGGCTGAGGGTGGGGTGAATATCAGTGTTTAAGAGGGTATGTATCCGGGTGCAAAGGTGAGGCAGAAGAGAGAGGGAGTAGGGGGAATGAGGGCTTAGTCAGGGAAGGCCTCTTGGAGGAGATGCAATTGTGATAGGTTTTGAAGGTGGGGAGAGTAGTGGTCTGTTGTATATGAAAGGGGAGGAAATTCCAGGATAAATGGAGGATGCAGTCAGGGGGTCAGAGGGGAGTCACATGAGATCAAAGTACATTGAGTAGGTTGGCATTAGAGGGGTGAAGTGTGTGGATTGGACTCTAGTAGGAAAACAGCACGGTGAGGTAGCACGGGGGTGAACAGACTACGTGCTTTAAAGCCAGTGGTAGGGAGTTTCTGTTTGATACGGAAGTGGATGGGCAACCTCTGGGGGTTCTTGAGGAGGAGGAGACGTGGACTGAATGAATTTTAGAAAAATGATCCAGCCAGGGCTGGAGTGGGTAGAGACAGGAGGCAGGAAGGTCAGGGAGGAGGCTGACGAATTTCTTCTGTGAGAATGCTGATGAAGCAGTTCTAGTACTGCCAACCCCCTTTCGAAGGCTCCTCTTCTAGGGCTAATGCCAGTATTACCCACAGTGTTCTCTGCCTTTATCAAGTGTCTACTGAATACAGTGTTATCGATTCACTTATCGGTCCCCTTCCTTGATGTATTTTGACTGACTTGATGAAGTGATGAAAACCCACTTCAATGTAGCATTATCTAATGATATTTAGTTAGCACAGACAGTGGAAAATCTGTAAGCTCAGGGTGACTTTTTGCTGAACAGGATGTGAAAGAAAACGCTCTGAAAATTTAGTATGGTATATGTGCATAAAAAATGCCTCAGTCACCTCATCTGTAAAATGGGGATGAAGATTGTGAGCCACATGTGAGACAGGGACTATGCCCAACGTGATGAAGCTTGTATCTACCCCAGCGCTTAGAACAGTACTGCATTCATTCAATCGTATTTATTGAGTGCTTACTGTGTGCAGAGCACACTTACACAAGGTAAGCACTTAACAAATATCATCACTAGTATTATTATCCAGCTCTTTGCGGTGGCATCTGGGGGCACAGTTTGCATGAATTCCCCAGAAGTTAGCAAGTCTCCTCCCCCTAGGCCCTTAGTTAAGCCTCAGTCCTCCTCAAATATGTATGGCACACAGCACAGACGTCATTTGGATCACTTTCTGGCCAAAAATCAGGGAGACATATTTGAGGAGGGAAAAGGTTGCCCTTCTCATCTTTCCTTTTCAGGAGCATAACTTCCCTGGTGGGGAGAGAAGAATTGAGCTGATTTCATTTGAAATCTATATCCTTTCCTGTACAGTAATTCCCTGTCATCTCTGGAGTGCAGACTCTTAGAGCTAGGTTTGGAAACTCAAAAACTACACGTGTATCCCAATAAACCTCAGAGCCACTTTTTCCTGTCCCCAGTTCTTCTTTAAGCAACATTTTTCTGGAGGCTGAAGTCAGGCTCACCTTAAAAAGAGGTTATGCTTGCAAACAATACTCTGGGGAAACCAAGATAAGAGCATTCTTTGGCCACATAGTTAATCCTCCATCAAAATACCTCACATTAGGTAAAGCTATTCCTATCGGGAGAATTTACGTCAGTGGCATATGGTGGATTTCCAAGTAAAGTCATGCAGTAAGAGCATAATAATAATTGTGGCAGTTGTTAAGCACTTCCTCAGTGTGGAGCACTGGGGCAGATGCAATTTATTGTTTTATTATTATTAGAACAGTGTTCTGCACATAGTAAGCACTCAATAAATACATTTGAATGAGTGAATGAAAATGATAGATCAGACCCAATCCCACATGGGGCTCAGTTTAAAGATGGGGGGAGAACAGGTATTTAATTTGAGGAGGAAACAGAGACAGGGAGGTGTAGGGATTTGCCCAAGGTCACGCCATAGGCAACTGGTCGATCTGGGATTGGAAGCCAGGTCTCCTCCAGCCTCCCAGTCCTGTGGTCTTTCCACTAAGTCCCATGTTCTTATTTATTTATTTATCTATCTATCTATCTATCTATCTATTTATTTATTTATTTGTTTTACTTGTACATATCTATTCTATTTTATTTTGTTAGTATGTTTGGTTTTGTCTCCCCCTTTTAGACTGTGAGCCCACTGTTGGGTAGGGACTGTCTCTATATGTTGCCAATTTGTACTTCCCAAGCGCTTAGTACAGTGCTCTGCACACAGTAAGCGCTCAATAAATACAATTGATGATGATGATGATGTTCTCTTATGCTGGTGACGGCAGCCTGAGGGGGTAGAGGGACTCCCGGACGCCTCACTCTTCCAACGAGCAGAGGAATTTGCGGCTTGAACTGAGGAACTGAACATCAGTTTTTGCGCAGGTTCCTGAAAAAAGGAAGCTTGTGGGCTGGGCAGCCTCTGAGCTATTTCACATAGCATGATTTGAGCTTTATTTTTAAAGCGTGGCCTTGACGTCCCACAAGGTAGGGTTGGAAGAATCAGAAAGACCTGCTGAGGTTGGACAGCGTGAGTCGAGATTACAAACCTTCCTAACAGTTGAAAATCCAACTACCTCTTCCTATTGTAATTCGGTCAGACCAAGAGTCGTTTCAAGTTCATTTCAGTCCCACCAGAAAATAGGCAGGAACATTCCAATCATTGCATTTTCAAGTTATAAATGGATATTATTGTAGCCCAGGGCGTGATTGTGGTCCCTTTAAGAGCTCTCCCTCCCCCCAATTTAGGGAAGGAAGTGGGTAGCTGGAGAAGTCTGCTCTGGAGAGTAGGAGGGAAAGTTGTGTCTGAAAAGAAGCCACTGAGGAGAGAGCCAAGGGTGCTTGCTGCTGCTATTCTGATGCATACTCTGTTTTGTATTTTCCTAGGCACTTAGTACAGTGAACTGCACACAGTGTTAAATACATTTGATGGATGCTGCTGTTGTCATGGCTGTAGCTGTTTTGTCTTTAAGGAGAAAGTCTTCAAAACTGCAGAGGGCTGTTGAGTCAGTGCTAGTTTATATTTCTGTGCTAACTGCCTTGCACTAAACCCCAATTCCCGTTTTCCTGCCCACAACGAGCTTACCTGAGGGGATTCCAGTGAAAAGAAAGAAATGCCCCTTGAGGGCTGGGATCATGTCTTGGAAGTCTATTGTATTATTCCAAGTGATTAGGTTAGTGCTCTGCACAAAGTAAGCACTCAGTAACTATTATTGATTGATAAGTGAAGCAGCGTGGCTCAATGGAAAGAGCACGGGCTTTGGAGTCAGAGGTCATGAGTTCGAATCCCGACTCCGCCACACGTCTGCTGTGTGACCTTGGGCAAGTCACTTAACTTCTCTGAGCCTCAGTTATCTCATCTGTAAAATGGGTATTAAGACTGTGAACCCCACATGGGACAACCTGATCACTTTGTATCCCCCCCAGTGCTTAGAACAGTGCTTTGCACATAGTAAGCGCTTAACAAATGCCAACATTATTGTTATTATTATTATAAGTGACCGTGCCCAGGGGTCGGCAACGGGGCCATCCACGGGGAGATACATGCACTAAGAAACAAAAGCTTCTTTTTCAGAAGCTGCCAGCAAATCCCCTGCTGGGGAATTCCTCATAACACATTCCCAAGTTGACACTAAATTGCGTGACTCATCTGTGACACCATGGCTCCATCTTAGCTCTGCATCTCCCCCTCCTAATTACAATTTCCTTCACCTTTGCATTCTTCTGTTCAAGGAGTTCTGTTCAAGGAGGCATATTAGGAGGCAGCAGTGGGGTTAGGGTGTGGCCCTGAACAACCAGCCGGCTGTTAGGGTAGGGACTGTCCCTATATGTTGCCAACTTGTACTTCCCAAGCGCTTAGTACAGTGCTCTGCACACAGTAAGCGCTCAATAAATACGATTGATTGATTGATTGATAGGGAGGGAGCAGTTTAGGCTCGGATTCCTATGCAGGCTTTGTCTCCTGCCTATCTTATTGCCCTGAGCAAGTCATTTAACCTCCCTGTAAAATGGGGATTGGATACCCAGCCTCCCCTTGGACTGTGAGACAGAGATGGTGTCTGATATAGTTGTGTCTCTCCCAGACTTCAGTTCAGAGTACTCACTTAAACCAATTTTACAGCAGGATCACTGACTCCAGTTGGTGAAGAAGCACCAGGCTCTGGCAATTTCCAATCCACTGGAGCTGTTCTTGACTTGAATGCCAGGCCAATGGAGAAGCAGCATGGCCTACTGGAGAGAGCACAGATCTGGAAATCAGAATCAATCAATCAATCAATCAATCGTATTTATTGAGCGCTTACTATGTGCAGAGCACTGTACTAAGCGCTTGGGAAGTACAAATTGGCAACACATAGAGACAGTCCCTACCCAACAGTGGGCTCACAGTCTAAAAGGGGGAGACAGAGAACAGAACCAAACATACCAACAAAATAAAATAAATAGGATAAAAATGTACAAGTAAAATAAATAAATAAATAAATAAATAGAGTAATAAATATGTACAACCATATATACATATATACAGGTGCTGTGGGGAAGGGAAGGAGGTAAGATGGGGGGATGGAGAGGGGGACGAGGGGGAGAGGAGGGAAGGGGCTCAGTCTGGGAAGGCCTCCTGGAGGAGGTGAGCTCTCAGCAGGGCCTTGAAGGGAGGAAGAGAGCTAGCTTGGCGGAGGGGCAGAGGGAGGGCATTCCAGGCCCGGGGGATGACGTGGGCCGGGGGTCGACGGCGGGACAGGCGAGAACGAGGTACAGTGAGGAGATTAGCGGTGGAGGAGCGGAGGGTGCGGGCTGGGCAGTAGAAGGAGAGAAGGGAGGTGAGGTAGGAGGGGGCGAGGTGATGGACAGCCTTGAAGCCCAGGGTGAGGAGTTTCTGCCTGATGCGCAGATTGATTGGTAGCCACTGGAGATTTTTGAAGAGGGGAGTAATATGCCCAGAGCGTTTCTGGACAAAGATAATCCGGGCAGCAGCATGAAGTATGGATTGAAGTGGAGAGAGACACGAGGATGGGAGATCAGAGAGAAGACTGGTGCAGTAGTCCAGACGGGATAGGATGAGAGCTTGAATGAGCAGGGTAGCAGTTTGGATGGAGAGGAAAGGGCGGATCTTGGCAATGTTGCGGAGCTGAGACCGGCAGGTTTTGGTGACGGCTTGGATGTGAGGGGTGAATGAGAGAGCGGAGTCGAGGATGACACCAAGGTTGCGGGCTTGTGAGACGGGAAGGATGGTAGTGCCGTCAACAGAGATGGGAAAGTCAGGGAGAGGACAAGGTTTGGGAGGGAAGACAAGGAGCTCAGTCTTCGACATGTTGAGCTTTAGGTGGCGGGCGGACATCCAGATGGAGATGTCCTGAAGGCAGGAGGAGATGCGAGCCCGGAGGGAGGGGGAGAGAGCAGGGGCAGAGATGGAGATCTGGGTGTCATCAGCGTAGAGATGATAGTTGAAGCCGTGGGAGCAAATGAGGTCACCAAGGGAGTGAGTGTAGATTGAGAACAGAAGGACCGGAGTTCTAATTCCCACTCCGCCAATGACTTGCCGTGTGACCTTAGGCAAGTCACTTATGTGCCTCAGTTTCCTCAACTGGAAAATGGGGATACCCATTAGAGAAGCAGCACGGCTCAGTGGAAAGAGCCTGGGCTTTGGAGTCAGAGGTCATGGGTTCAAATCCTGGCTCCGCCAATTGCCGGCTGTGTGACTTTGGGCAAGTCCCTTAACTTCTCTGTGCCTCAGTTACCTCATCTGGAAAATGGGGATTAAGACTGTGAGCCCCATGTGGGACAACCTGATTGCCTTGTAACCTCCCCAGCGCTTAGAACAGTGCTTTGCACATAAGTGCTTAATAAATGCCATCATTATTATTATTATTCTTTGGGCCTCAGTTCCCTCATCTGGAAAGTGGGGATGAAGACCCTGAGCCCCCCGTGGGACAACCCGACTACCTTGTATCCGCCCCAGAGCTTAGAACAGTGCTTGGCACATAGTAAGCACTTAACAAATACCAATAGAGAAGCAACGTGGCTCAGTGGAAAGACCACGGGCTTTGGAGTCAGAGATCATGGGTTCTGCCACATGTCTGCTGTGTGACCTTGGGTAAGTCACTTAACTTCCCTGATCCTCAGTTACCTCATCTGTAAAATGGGGATTACAGTTGTGAGCCCCAACATGGGACAACCTCATCACCTTGTATTTGTTCATTCATTCATTCAATTGTATTTATTGAGTGCTTACTGTGTGCAGAACACTGTACTAAGCGCTTGGGAAGTACAAGTTGGCAACATATAGAGACGGTCCCTACCCAACAGCTGGCTCACAGTCTAGAAGGAAATTCTAGAATTGTGTTCTAGAATTGAATTGTATTCCCCCACAGCGTGTAGAACAGTGCTTTGCACATAGTAAGGGCTTAACAAGCTTCTGGGGAAGCAGCGTGGCTCAGTGGAAAGAGCCCGGACTTTGGAGTCAGAGGTCACCGGTTCAAATCCCGGCTCCGCCACTTGTCAGCTGTGTGACTTTGGGCAAGTCACTTCACTTCTCTGTGCCTCAGTTCCTTCATCTGTAAAATGGGGATTAAGACTGTGAGCCCCACGTGGGACAACCTGATCACCTTGTAAAACTCCCCAGTGCTTAGGACAGTGCTTTGCACATAGTAATTGCCTAATGAATGCCATTATTATTATTATAACAAATTTCATTATTATTATTATTGTTATTGTCATTATTATTATTCTCTGGTCCTCAGTTCCCTCATCTGGAAAGTGGGGATGAAGACCGTGAGCTCCCCGTGGGGCAACCCGACTATCTCGCATCTACCCCAGCGCTTAGCGCTGTGCTTGGCATATAGTAAGCGCTTGCCCGCTGTTGGGTAGGGACCGTCTCTAGATGTTGCCAACCTGTACATCCCAAGCGCTTAGTACAGCGCTCTGCACACAGTAAGCGCTCAATAAATACGGTTGAATGAATGAATGAACCTGACTACCTTGCATCTACCCCAGCGCTTAGCGCTGTGCTTGGCACATAGTAAGTGCTTGCCTGATGTTGAGTAGGGACTGTCTCCCTTCTTCTCCCCCTCGTCCTCCTCTCCATCCCCCCATCTTACCTCCTTCCCTTCCCCACAGCACCTGTATATATGTATATATGTTTGTACATATTTACTACTCTATTTATTTTACTTGTACCTATCTACTTATTTTATTTTGTTAGTACGTTTGGTTTTGTTCTCTGTCTCCCCCCTTTTAGACTGTGAGCCCACTGTTGGGTAGGGACTGTCTCTGTATGTTGCCAACTTGTACTTCCCAAGCGCTTAGTACAGTGCTCTGCACACAGTAAGCGCTCAATAAATACGATTGATTGATCGATTGATTGATATGTTTCCAACTTGTACGTCCCAAGCGCTTAGTACAGTGCTCCGCACACCGTAAGCGCTCAATAAATACAATCGAATGAATGAATGAGCGTTGCCAATTTGTACTTCCCAAACGCTTAGTCCAGCGCTCTGCACACAGTAAGCGCTCAATAAATACGACTGATTGATTATGTTGCCAACTTGTACGTCCCAAGCGCTTAGTACAGTGCTCCGCACACTGTAAGCGCTCAATAAATACGATTGAATGAATGAATGAGTGTTGCCAATGTGTACTTCCCAAACACTTAGTACAGCGCTCCGCACAGTAAGCGCTCAATAAATACGACTGATTGATTGATTATGTTGCCAACTTGTACGTCCCAAGCGCTTAGTACAGCGCTCCGCACACCGTAAGCGCTCAGTAAATACGATTGAATGAATGAATGAGTGTTGCCAATTGTAATCGCTCAATAAATACGATTGAATGAATGAATGAATGAACAAACACCGTGGTTTGCCGCTATTACTATTAGAGAAGCAGCGTGGCTCAGTGGAAAGAGCCTGGGCTTTGGAGTCAAGAGGTCGTGGGTTCAAATCCCAGCTCCGCCACTTGTCAGCTGGGTGACTTTGGGCAAGTCACGTCACTTCTCTGGGCCTCAGTTCCCTCACCTGTCAAATGGGGATGAAGACGGTGAGCCCCCCGTGGGACCACCTGATTACTTTGTATCCACCCCAGCACTTAGAACAGTGCTTTGCACATAGTAAGCGCTTAACAAACACCAACATTATTATTATTATTATTATTATTACTATCCCGGCCCACGTCATCCCCAGGGCCTGGAATGCCCTCCCTCTGCCCATCCTCCAAGCTAGCTCTCTTCCTCCCTTCAAGGCCCTGCTGAGAGCTCACCTCCTCCAGGAGGCCTTCCCAGACTGAGCCCCTTCCTTCCTCTCCCCCTCGTCCCCCTCTCCATCCCCCCATCTTACCTCCTTCCTTCCCCACAGCACCTGTATATATGTTTGTACATATTTATTACTCTATTTATTTATTTATTTTACTTGTACCTATCTATTCTATTTATTTAATGTTGTTAGTACGTTTGGTTTTGTTCTCCGTCTCCCCCCTTTTAGACTGTGAGCCCACTGTTGGGTAGGGACTGTCTCTATAAGTTGCCAATTTGGACTTCCCAGGCGCTCAGTACAGTGCTCCGCACATAGTAGGGAAGCAGCGTGGCTCGGTGGAAAGAGCACGGGCTTTGGAGTCAGAGCTCATGGGTTCGAATCCCGGCTGCACCACAAGTGTGCTGTGTGACCTTGGGCAAGTCACTTAACTTCTCTGAGCCTCAGTGACCTCATCTGTAAAAATGGGGGTTAAGACTGTGAGCCCCACGGGGGACAACTTGATCACACTGTATCCCCCCCAGCGCTTAGAACAGTGCTTTGCACATAGTAAGCGCTTAACAAATGCCATTATTTATTTTTTTAAGCGCTTAGTACAGTGCTCTGCACATAGTAAGCGCTCAATAAATACGATTGATTGATTGATTGATAGTAAGCGCTCAATAAATACGATTGATGATGATGAAAAAGGGAACTCATTTCGGGGCGCATGCGCGGTGGGGGGGCGGTTCCTATCAAGGTCGCTGTGTGTGTGTGTGCGGGGGGCGGTGATTGGGGGGCGCATGCGCAGACTGAACGGGGGGGGGCGTTTTTGGAATCCCGGTAGTGACGACTTCCACGTGGAGGTGTGTGTGGGGGGGGCGCGCGCGCGGCCCCGCCCCGTCTCGTGCGGCGGGCGCGCGCCGTCGGGGCCGCGCACGCGCGCGCCGGGGTGTTGCGGGCCCATGGCGGCCGAGCCGCTCACCCGCAAGCCCGTCCTGCTGCAGCGGGTGGAGGGCTCCCAGGACCTGCTCGCCATGGCCGTGATCGTCCCCAAGGAGGAGGGAGTCATCAGCGTCTCCGAGGACAGGTACCCACGCTCCCCCCACCCTGCCCGGAGGACCCCCGTGCCACCGGGGGGGTCTTCTACGGTGTCCCCCCCCCAAGCGCTTAGGACAGCGAACTTCCAATCAATCAGTCAATCATCATCATCAATCGTATTTATTGAGCGCTTACTATGTGCAGAGCACCGTACTGAGCGCTTGGGAAGTACAAATTGGCAACGTATAGAGACAGTCCCTACCCAGCAGTGGGCTCACAGTCTAAAAGGGGGGAGACAGAGAACAAAAACAAACACAATCCATACCAATCGTCTGTATCGAGCGCTTACTGTGTGCGGAGCACCGTACCAAGCCCTTGGGAAGTCCAAGTTGGCAGCATCCAGAGACAGTCCCTACCCAGTCAGTCGATCGCATTTATTGAGCGCTTACTGGGGGCTACCCATGGGGAGCCTATCTGGGGCAATACAGCAGATAATCAATCAGTCATCATCATCAATCGTATTTATTGAGCGCTTACTGTGGGCAGAGCACTGTACTAAGCGCTTGGGAAGTCCAAGTTGGCAACATATGAGACAGTCCCCACCCAACAGTGGGCTCGCAGTCTAAAAGGTCTAATCAGTCGTATTTATTGAGCGCTTACTGGGTGCTACCCGTGGGGAGCCTATCTGGGGCAATACAGCAGATAATCAATCAGTCGTATTTATTGGGCGCTTACTGCGTGCGGAGCACCGGACTAAGCGCTTGGGAAGTCCAAGTTGGCAACATCTAGAGACAGTCAATCAATCAATCAATCGTATTTATTGAGCGTTTACTGGGTGCGGAGCACCGGACTAAGCGCTTGGGAAGTCCAAGTTGGCAACATCTAGAGACAATCAATCAATCGTATTTATTGAGCGCTTACTGTGTGCGGTGCACCGTACTAAACGTTTGGGAAGTACAAGTTGGCAACATCTAGAGACAGTCAATCAATCAGTATTTATTGTGCGCTTACTGTGTGCGGAGCACTGTACTAAGCGCTTGGGAAGTCCAAGTTGGCAACCTCTAGAGACAATCAATCAATCGTATTTATTGAGCGCTTACTGTGTGCGGAGCACTGTACTAAGCGCTTGGGAAGTACAAGTTGGCAACATCTAGAGACAATCAATCAGACGCATTTATTGAGCGCTTACCGTGTGCGGAGCACTGTACTAAGCGCTTGGGAAGTACAGGTTGGCAACATCTAGGGACGGTCCCTACCCAACAATCAATCAATCAGTCGTATTTATCGAGCGCTTACTGTGTGAGGAGCACTGTACTAAGCGCTTGGGAAGTACAGGTTGGCAACATATAGGGACGGTCCCTACCCAAAAATCAGTCGTATTTATCGAGCGCTTACCGTGTGCGGAGCACTGTACTAAGCGCTTGGGAAGTACAGTTTGGCAACATCTAGAGACGGTCCCTACCCAACAGTGGGCTCACAGTCTAGAAGGGGGAGACAGAGAACGAAACAAAACATATTAACAAAATTAAATAAATAGAATATGTACAAGTAAAATAGAGTAATAAATACGTACAAACATATATACAGGTGTTGTGGGGAGGAGGTGGGGGGGATGGAGAGGGGGTGGAGGGGGAGACGGTGATTGTAAAATTCTCGGAGACGGGGGTCGTGTCTCCTTAAACCCTTGTGCTCTCCCAAGCGCTTAATACAGCGCTCCGCACACAGTAGATTGATTCATCCATTCATTCAGTCGTATTTATCGAGCGCCTACTGTGTGCGGAGCGCTGTACTAAGCGCTTGGGAAGTACAGGTTGGCAACATAGAGAGACGGTCCCTACCCAACAGTGGGCTCACAGTCTAGAAGGGGGAGACAGAGAACAAAACAAAACATATTAACAAAATTAAATAAATAGAATATGTACAAGTGAAATAGAGTAATAAATATGTACAAACATATATACAGGTGCTGTAGGGAAGGGAAGGAGGTAGGGCGGGGGGGGGATGGAGAGGGGGTGGAGGGGGAGATGGAGATTGTAAAATTCTCAGAGACGGGGGTTGTGTCTCCTTAAACTCTGTGCTCTCCCAAGCGCTTAATACGGTGCTCCGCACACAGTAGATTCATTCATCCATTCATTCAATCGTATTTATTGAGCGCTTACTGTGTGCGGAGCGCTGTACTAAGCGCTTGGGAAGTACAAGTTGGCAGCATTCAATCATATTTATTGAGCGCTTACTGTGTGCGGAGCGCTGTACTAAGCGCTTGGGAAGTACAAGTTGGCAACATTCATTCATTCGTATTTATTGAGCGCTTACTGTGTGCGGAGCACTGTACTAAGCGCTTGGGAAGTACAAGTTGGCAACATCTAGAGACGGTCCCTACCCAACAGCGGGCTCACAGTCTAGAAGGGGGGGACAGACAACAAAACAAAACGTATTAACAACATAGAATAAATAGAATAAATGTGCTCCACACGCAGTACATGGCAAACTCCTTGGAGACGAGAATCGTGTCTCCCTAGTCCACGGTGCTCTCCCAAGCGCTTAGTACAGCGCTCCGCACACAGTCGATGGCAAACTCCTTGGAGACGAGAATCGTGTCTCCCTAGTCCACGGTGCTCTCCCAAGCACTCAGTACAGCGCTCCGAACACTGTCGATTGTAAAATCCCCCTGGACTGGGATCGTGTCTCCTTAGTCTTACTGCGCCCTCCCAAGCGATTACTACAGTGCTCTGAACTCAGTAGATTGCAAACTCCTTGGGGACTACAATCGGGTCTCCTTGGTCTACTGTGCTCTCCCAAGAGCTTAGTAAAGCGCTCTGAACACTGTAGATTGTAAAATCCTCGGGGACTGGGATCGTGCCTCCTTTAATCTCTTCTGCTCTCCCAAGGGCTTAGTACAGCGCCCTGAAAACAGTAGATTGCAAAATTCTTGGGTACTATCGTGTCTCCTTAATCTCATGTGCCCTCCCAAGCGCTTAGTACAGCATTCTGGACACAGTAGATTGCCTCTCCATCCCCCCATCTTACCTCCTTCCCTTCCCCACAGCACCTGTATATATGTATATATGTTTGTACATATTTATTACTCTATTTTACTTGTACATATCTATTCTATTTATTTTATTTTGTTAGTATGTTTGGTTTTGTTCTCTGTCTCCCCCTTCTAGACTGTGAGCCCACTGTTGGGTAGGGACTGTCTCTATATGTTGCCAACTTGTACTTCCCAAGCGTTTAGTACGGTGCTCTGCACACAGTAAGCGCTCAATAAATATGATTGATGATGATGATGATGATGATGATGATGATTGCAAACTCCTTGGGGACTAGAATCGTATCCACTTAGTCTATTGTGCGCTCCTAAGCGCTTAGTGCAGTGCTCTGAACCAGTAGACTGGGATCATGTTTCAGTCTTTTGGACCCTCTCAAGCGTTTAGTGCTCTGCATACAGTAAGTGCTTAGTACAGTGCTCTGCACAGAGTAAGAGTTTAGTAAATACGATTGAATGAATGAATAAGCACTCAGTGAATATCAGTGACTGATGGATATTTGGAATGGATGGATGGATGGATGGATTTAGGCCAGCGGGCCCACCCTGGGGAGGGATGAAAATTGGGAGGGATTGCGTGGGTGGGTCCCACTTGCCCACCAGCCCAAATTGGTTGCACCCCCTTTCCCGCAGCAGGTGTCCTGAGGACGACTGAAGCTGCCACCCCGAGTGGTGGTTAGAAACTGTCGCTGTTGAAACTTGTTCTACCCAAAGATGAAAATGCAAACATCCAAAAACAATCGATGCCGACATCCCACCCCTTAAAAAAATAAAAACCCTCAAATCTGTTAAGACGACCTTCCTCGATGAATTTTGTGCCTCCCCCAACTGTAGCTGCAGATTAGGATGTGCGCTAGTGAAAGGAGTAGATTTTTGCCAAGGAGAATGCAGGAGAAATGCTATGTCTCCTTAAAGCTCCTCTCTTGGAAGTGGTGAACCAGGCAAATATTATGAAAATACACGCCCGTGTGGCAGCTTTTTATCAGATGCTTCATTATGAACACAAGTGAAGCTTTTCTGTTTGTATCTTGTGTAACTCATCCAGTGGGGTATACTTTAGACTTTCTACCCTGCAGTAGCTGAAACAATGCTGCCAGAATTCAAATACTGTTTCATTATGTTTCATATGCTTCATTATGAACACAAGTGAAGCTTTTCTGTTTGTATCTTATGTAACTCATCCAGTGGGGTATACTTTAGACTTTCTACCCTGCAGTAGCTGAAACAATGCTGCCAGAATTCAAATACTGTGTCACTCTTTCTGACTGTATCATTGAAGAGCCGTGTTTTCCTTATTTAACACATCAGGTTTTCAGAAAGAGTTCAAGATTGTGATAGTCAACTAGAGATCATTTCTAATCTCATTACTTATTGCCCTTGAAAAATCAGAGGGCAGAGTAGGCTGTAAAAATTTTGTCAATAGTACACACTTTAATGAGAAAACACGTGACAGATTGCCCAGTAAGCCCACAAGTAAATCAGAAGATATAAATGATAAAAGCAAAAAGAAGTAATCGGATCATAATCAGACATAAATGCTGAGATGCTTGAGTACCCCTGTCTATTTAGATCTTTAAACTCTGTTGCTTTCTCCTACATGTAATTTATTTGAGTGTCGGTCTCTGCTTTGAGGGCAGTAGTCATGTATACTAATTCCTTTGGGACCCTTTCAGATGTTTAGTACAGTGCTCTGAACAGGTTAACCACTCAAGTGCTATTGCTTGATAGTGGGGCCACATGAGCAGGATTGATAGAGATTAATCAGATTTTTAAAAAGGTTCTGGTAGATAATGCGTTGGGCGGTTAGTAACTTTTTCTCTCTCCTAGCTGCAAGGTGTGTAAATGTGATACTTTTTCCTATGCTGTGGTAAACTACTTCTCTGAAACTTTCTGACCACATTGGCCTATCAGAATGGGATTAAATCTGTATACTGCACAACCTTATGAAAGAAGCAAATCTATGTATACCCTCAGCAGACTGTCAGCACGAACAGACAAGAGTGTTCTGGTAGTGTAGTTATATTTAAAAATTTGTGCACCGTCAGTCTGGCATACGGTCATGGTCCAGGGTGAGGTCACAGACATTTTCTAGAGTGTTCAGTAAGTGATAGCCTTGATTTATATTTATTTTTACAAAGAGGCAAGTGTGAGATAATCTAAGATGTTATTGTGCAGGGGTGTTTGAGTTCCAAACTGCTTCCCCCCCACATGATATTGTCTACCTAGACTGCAACCTCAGCCTGTAACAACATAAATATATTCATGAGCCTCTTTGTCTTCAACTCTCACCTCTCTGCTGATTCTTTTCTTGGGGAGTATCACCACCCCTCTCCTCTGTCTTGAAAATAGGCCTAGTTGGAACTGCGTGTTTCTGGGTATCTGAGCTCCCTTGTCCCAGAAGCGTACTTTGTGATTCTAACATGCAAAATCCAGCGTTACTGCTAGAAGTCATAAGGAAGAAGGAATATATGTGTTCGTGTGAATCAAAACCAACAGAGCTCTAACCATTAACCTCTGCTATTAACGGATCAATTGCATGCCCTAATGATGATGCTTGAAATATGGGTATTGGTTCATGAAATGAAGCCACTTCATGACTGCATCCTTTCAGTGTGTTTCCAAGTGGTGAAAGTAGCTCTGCGTCTCAAAGGCTTAGGCCCCCTTTGAGATTGACCGAATGCCAAAAAGTGGTAAAGCAAGTGGATTGTATTATCATTGATCTGTGAGTAGTCGGAAACCCTCTGCCATTAGCAGGGACGAGCAGCAGAAGATGAACCGATCAAGTCTGACAGCAAACAGGGCTGATGGACCAAGCTCAGAATGGCAGGGAAGGCAGAAGGGGAAGCACGAGAGCAAGGAAGGCTGACAAACTGCAGAAAAAAAACAGATGTGGGTTTCATCTAGCTGACTCCAAGTTATCTAAAAGAAAGCAGTCCTTAAAACATAGTCTCTGATATGGTGGATGTAATTTGATCTGCCAGGTGTTCACCTGATTCTGTTCTTAGCTTTAAGAATGGATTTTGGTTAAAGTTCTATTTTCCAGTTTGTAGGAGGATTGGTTCATTGTCACTGGATTTTTTTTTTCCCCTTACAAACATTGAGGTGACTGATGTTAGTTGCCTACTCAGTTGAGGCTTTGCCTCAGTTTAGTGATTGTCATGCTTTTATTGTGGGTATAAAGTATATAACTTTGATATTTATTCAAACAAATGTCAGACTGCTCATACAGTGAAACTAGTCTCTTACTAGTGAAATGGCTGGAAGCAGCATGGCATAGTGGATACAGCAGGGCCTAGAAGTCAGAAGGTCGTGGGTTCTAATTCCGGCTCTGCCACTTGTTTGCCGTGAGACCTTGGGCAAGTCACTTTACTTCTCTAGGCCTCAGATACCTCATCTGGAAAATGGAGATTGAGGCTGTGAGATTCATCTGGGACAGGAATTGTGTCCAACCTGATTTGCTTGTATCCACCCCAGCGCTTAGTACAGTACCTGGCACGTACCCCTTCTAGACTGTGAGCCCCCCTTCTAGACTGTGAGCCCGTTGTTGGGTAGGGACCATCTGTATATGTTGCCGATTTGTACTTCCCAAGCGCTTAGTACAGTGCACTGCACACAGTAAGCGCTCAATAAAAATACGATTGAATGAATGTTTAACAAATACCAGTATTATCATTGTGAATGGGATTGTAGGTGAATAGAGGAAAATTGGAGACATCAGAGTGAATTTTCATTTTAAATCACAAAATGAGTCTTTTACATTCTCAAGTGTTAAAAGGCCACTTGTGCTTTTAAGTCTGTTCAAGTGACTTCCTCTTAAGCCCTTGCCAAGGTAAGAGGATTTATTTAATTTGTCTGAGAAGATGAATTTGATTTAGGTGAAGAGAACTTCTTAGAACACTTCAAGAGTAGTAAATTTCTTCATATTTCAGGACCCCAGCAACCTGTTTCTCTGTATCCTGCTTAGAGATTGATTCTCAGTCTTAAAACATACCAACTTTTTTTTTCCCAAGTCAGCAGAATATTGCAGTTACCAGACACAATTTTGTGCTTCCAAAGAAGTCACTGAATTTCCCACTTAATTTATGTAGCTAAGCCAGATCCTGCCTGATACAACTATAAGTTAGATTCGCTCAGTCAGGATATATTCATCCGGATATTGCACCACTCTGAAAATGTTATTACTAGCATTTATGACTGCTGAAACTGGTGAGATATCTAACTAAAACTTATGAGACCTTGAATCTCCTTTTCCGTTCCCTCAAGACCTAGGACTTCTAATTCACATAATCAATTAACTTTCTTTTTGAGTAGAAAAATGTGTTTTCTCTTGACAGCAGATGGAATCGTCCATACTTCTTAGAAAGTGCTTTCTGACATTTGTATAAAAACGTTCTTGTGATTACAAATGGCAGATGGGGGAGATCAGTTGGTTCTTGAGGAGCGTGTCACTGTCAGATTGATGAAGCTAATACTTTTGTCTTTGGAATAATAAGATCTATGTCAAAGTCAGGTATTGAATTAGTAAGTAGAAACCAATCAGAATATTAACTAAACAGAACTGATCGCCTGATGGCAGACTCTGGGAATTTAGGATATTTGTGACCGATGAATAAGATTTCACTTCGGTTTTGACCGAGTTGAATTTACAGAGTATTCAGTTTCTGGGTAATGTTGCCCTTTATTTTCAAGGACCTAATAGTAATAATACCTTAATCAAATAGTGCTCTTGTTTTTCCAAAGCACTTTCCTATCGACGATCTCATCTAGTTCTGACAGTGTTCTGAGAGTTAGGAAGCGGCAAGCAAGTTCTCCAGTTTAGAGCTGAGGAAACTGGAACCCGGAGAAATTAAGTGACTTGCCCAAGATCATACAGTAGGAGAGCCTTAGAACTTGACGTAGAACCCAGGTATCCTGGCTCTCAGACGTCTGCAGTTTCCCTAAAACAGGACTGCCTCCCACTGATGACTCCTCTGCTGGTGAAATGTACCCCAAGGGTCCGGGTGTGGCCAAAAAAGCTGATTGCCAGCCCTTACACACAGCATTCCCACAAAGACTGCTTTGCTGTTTTTGCAGTTTGCAGTTTTGTCTCTGTCTCACGATCCGTACAAACCTTCCTCCCTAAATGACTGAGACCTTACGAAGGCAGCATGTTGGGTGTATCTTGTGCCACAGAGGTGCCCCAGGATTCAGCTAGAGACCTATGTACCCACCTTTCTGCCTAATGGGCCTGTGGGTGGGAGGTGAGTTAGTGCCCGTGGCCTTGTGGAAAAAGCACGGGCCTAGGAGTCGTTGTCAGAGTCCTGGGTTCTGAGCCCTGCTCCACCACATGCCTGCTGTGTGACCTTGGGCAAGTCACTTAACTCCTCAGTTACCTCATCTGTAAAATGGGGATTAAGACTGTGAGCCCTCAGTGAGACAGGGAATATGTCCAACCCCATTATCTTGTCTCTACCCCAGGGATTAGAACAGTATTTGGCAAATAGTAAGTACTTAACAAGTACCATAATTACTATTATTATCCAATTTAACTGTCATGCCTCAATCCTGAGGCTCGGCTCCCCTGTGCACAGAAGTTGCTGCCATCAGATCCGTAGAAGGCGGTATTATTAATCATTATCTGCAGTATTGTCCCAAATAGGCTCCCCATGGGTAGCCCATTTGTCCCTTGTGCTCTGGATCTTGCTCCTTTCCCACCTTGAGATTCTGGTAGAAGAGGTTTCCTTATCCCTTTAAGTTTCCAAGGGACACAAGATGTAAGATAATAATAATAATAATAATGGCACTTACTATGTGCAAAGCACTGTTCTAAGCACTGGGGAGGTTACAGGGTGATCAGATTGTCCCATGGGGGGCTCATAGTCTTAATCCCCATTTTACAGACGAGGTAACTAAGGCACAGAGAAGTTAAGTGACTTGCCCAAAGTCACACAGCTGACAATTGGCAGAGCTGGGATTTGAACCCATGACCTCTGACTCGAAAGCCCGGGCTGTTTCCACGGAGCCACGCTGCTTCTCTAAGATGGTATGTGGAACACCAGGTTTTTTTTCCTTCATTGTTCCCCATAAAGTAAAATGAAGGTATTAACTGTATTTCCCCATTTAACCATTTTCCCTCAGGGAACATCTCCAGAGTACTTCTTCCTCCTTTTTGTAGCCTGTTTCAGGCCTGCTCCTCCAGTTAGACTGCGGTCTCTTTGAGGACGGAGATCGTATCTTTCACAAAATTGTCATACCCTCTCAAATGCGTAGAACAGTGCCCAACACTCAGTGCTCAGTCAGCTCTACTGATTGAATCCAGCAGCTTTCTGAGGATCTTGGAGAAGTCCTGTTGTTTTGTGGCCTATGATTGCCGGTTGCCAAAGCAAATGGCATCAGAGAGAACATATGCAACGGGAGAAATGTAGCCTGGCACAAAGAGCATGGGGTAAAAGATGGAGCCCTGGGGCCTTTGCAAGCCTCTTTCATTCATTCAGTCATATTTATTGAGCACTTACTGTGTGCAGAGCATTGTACTAAGCGCTTGGAAAGCACAATGCATGAATAAAGAGAGACAATCCCTGCCCACAGCGCTATCACTGTCACCTTGTTTGAGTTACTCAACCTTTCTGCACCTCACTCTTTCCCGTTAGTTTTCCCTTCAGGACTGTTATGGATGATTTCAGTTTTTTGTTTTTTTTTTTTGGAAGGCCCTGAATACTTTAGGTACACAGGTGGGAAGGCCATCCTTAGGTGTATTCAGTTATCCTATTGGCCTAAAACCTGATAGTTCAGGTGTGCCTGTTAACAATCAGTCTAGTCTGCTCATTCAGGTATAAAGAGATCAAAGCAGTGGCAAAGGGAAATAAGCAGACTTTGCCAAATGAGAGGAAAGAAGAGGCACCTCTCTTTTCCTGGCCGTTATTTAAAGTTGCATCACCAAATTGTGCCTTCTATAAGTGGGCAGTTTCCAGTGTGCTCAGTGAGTCGAGTCTGCTACCTTCTCTAGGAAGCTATCGGGAAGGTCCTGTGCCTGGGATTATTATTACTACTAGTAATAATAATAATAATAAAATAGATATGCCAAGGGGAAGTGTTGACACCACTTTGTTTGCATTACTCTTTAAAATACTCAAAACCTCTTACATGCTTTCTCTTCCTTATGAGCCCATATTTCCTCAGTGTCCTCTCCACTGGCTCCTCTCCATTACTCCCATCTTGGCCCTCATTGTCTCTCCTTCAAAGCTTCCCTAAGTTTCCACCTTTTTTTTTTTTTTTTTTTTTTTTACAACTAAGTGGAAAAAACGATGGCTTCTCGGCCATTCAAGTCTGCTAAACAATTCTATTTCATCATCCCAAACCCATGAATGCTACAGCCTGTCTTCTTGGACTTAAACTATTTGCTAGGGCAGATCTGTTGGTCTCTGTGTATGTTTATGGTGTCAGCTCTGTCATTTAAAAATGTATACTTCCCAAGCAAGGAGATAGAGTTGTTGGCTTTTTAATGGGCATGCGATTAAAGTGACAGAAGCAGTGCTGATTACATATTGCAAAGGGCGTGTATGAAATAGCAATGGATGATCCTAGCATGAGCAAGACAGTAGTGAAAAATCTAGGGTAACTCGTAAAATTGAGTTGAAGGAGAACTCATTGGATTATCAGTATCCTAAAGGTATTTTCTTTGTCACTAGCAAAATGCCAAGGATGTTGTTCACCCCCTGCCAGAATATTCAGTTGTGTAAGTCCCTTTGGGTTAAAAATAAGAAAGAGGAAGAAGTCATTTCAGCAGTGTAAAGGGAAGAGTGAAAAATGGGTACGTGGTAGAAGCCGTTGGGGTTTTGTTGTGAGCAGATTCCTACCCTCTTGTGGTACATGGTTGTCAAACTCCAGACATTAGGGAAAATGATAGAAGCAGAGTACTGAAGAGTGATGGTGTGTTTCTTTTCTGGTGGCCCCAATATTTCTGTCCTCTCAGCATCCTGCTTCCTTAGTATTGTCATCTTCAAAAAACCATGTGCATGAGACTACTGCTTCCCAATTAGATAAAAGAGGAGCATTCTTTTTGGGTTTGTATAGAAAGCGTTGAGATTTCTGGGTGAATATATCCTGTAAACATGTTGACGTTTGAAATATTTTAACAGTTTGCTCCGCAATCAGGTGGGCCTGGATTTAAGAAGCTTCCCTTCCTGCAAAGCTTAATGCTTCAAAATGGAAAATAAATTTTACCCAGCAAGTTACTCACGGCCCCACTCACATTTACACCTTCAAATGACAGTTTTGCTTTCTCACTTCCTATCTTTCTCTGTGCCTTCCTTTCCCACAAATTAGCACATTCTCCCTCTCTTACACATATTCCATCTCAAAAGCATACCTGAAACTTTTGTCATCATATATTTAATCTGCTATTGTGAATTTGAGTTACATTCTGATCGTAGGATATGCTTCCGATTGCACAGATTGGACAATTTCGCCAAGAGCATTGACTCAGAGGAGCCTATTGAAGTTTGGAAAGGACTATTTTCCTGGAAGGCAGGGCAGGTAGCATTTTAGAGGCTGGGGCAGATGACAAATGTTGCCTTTGGAGCCTGCGGGCCTCAGTCCTTATTTAAGATGACTTGTTCAATTTCTGGGCTAAAAATAAGACCTGGAAAAACCCATTGTGGGGTTTTCAAAGAAAAGTAATAATCAGTGTCCTCCTTTGCATTTCAATCAATCAATTGTATTTATTGAGCACTTACTGTGTGCAGAGCACTGTACTAAGCACTTGGGAAGTACAAATTGGCAACATATAGAGACGGTCCCTACCCAACAGTGGGCTCAGAGTCTAGAAGGGAGATTTCTCTTTGACGTGTAGCTACATTAAACACAATGCACTTTTTTTTCCTCCAGTTTTTCCTTATATTCTTCAGATACTCTTTTAAAGATTAGGACTCCATTTTGAAAGAAGTTTATTCATCTGCTCAGAGAAAATGTCAGGTTTCTGTTTACTTTTGATGCCCCTTTTGCCAGCTCAAGTCTGCTCACTTTAGCCTTTTCTTTGATTTTTCACAGTTTGCAACCATTGGGTCATATTATTGAGAATAAGGGTAATTACTGGCATTTCAGATTTACTGTCCTCCTGACAATTAAACCCATTTAGCTCAATTGATAGAGAAGCTGTGGTTTGAAACCTTGGACATTGCTAGTTTTATTTCCTTCAACTGAACTTTTCCCTGTCTTTGCTGTATCTCCTGGGTGAGGGCCCCTGGATTGTTCGTCGACACGGAGTGCAGCTGGGCTTACCTGCCCTGGAGTCTCCCATTGAGAACCACAGACAAACCTCAGCTGTAGACTTCGGGGCCAAGAATCTGCTGGGGGGAAATAGGTTACGGTGTTAGTGGTTTGTGTAGTTCCAGTCTCTCTCATCCTTGCCAGCCGTGCTCTTGCTGAGCCTTGAAGTGCAGTGTGGGGCACACAAAGCCCTTTTCTAAATGAGAACCCATTTTCAGCCAAAGCAACCTCGGCACGGTGCCAATGGGGATCGAGCAGGCGATTGCTGTGGTAGCCGCCGAGGTCTGAATGGATATGTTTTCCAGTCCCGTAAACTAAGGACCTGCCTTCTAGGTATGAGAGTCATTTGATATGCACCCTACCTCACAGCATTGGAATCGTTCTTTTTCCATTAGTTCTCAGGTATGGTACTTGCATAAAAACAGCAGGGGCAAGTGGTGGGGTGGAGACCACCTATTGGCTGGTTTGAATAATAATAATAATAAAAATAATAGCAATAATCATGATATTAAATGCCTACCGTGGACAAAGCTTTATGTTAAGTACTGGGGTACATGCAATGTAATCAGTCCCAGTCCCACATGGGGCTCACTGCCTAAGGAGGTGGATTTAATCCCCATTTTACACATGAGGGAACCGAGAGGCCCAGAGAAGTTGTGACTTGCTTAAGGTCATATTAATGTCTGTCTCCCCCTCTGTAAGCTCATTGTGGGCAGGGGATGTGTCTTTTTATTGTTATACTCTCCCAAGCGAATAGTATAGTACTTTGCACAGAATAAGCACTCATAAATACAGTTGACTGAATGAAAGGTCATACGGCAGACGGGTGTTGGAGCTAGGATTAGAACCTAAATCCTCTGAGTCCCATGCCTGTGTTCTTTCCACTAGACTGCACTGCTTTACCTCAGTCGTACATACAACGCTAGAGCCCTGGAACCAAACCTGCCTTGAGAATGGGTGTTGGGCACTTTTTCCTGGCCACTGTCACCAGATGATCAGGTTCCCTCCTTTCCAACAGTTACCTCTGATCACTGGAAAGACCCTTCTTTGTAAGTGCCCTAAGAAAGAGGTACTTTGTGTTAAGTGTCCAGGCCCATTGAACTCCATTTCAGAGGAGTCGCCTTAGCAGTTCAGATGCAGTTGAGCATCTTCTCTTAAAAATCCCCTGCTGCCGGGCCCAGAACCTCTTTTGAGAACTACCAGAGGTTGCATCCCAACCGGCTCATCTGACAGCAAGTTGAGGCAGGAGCTAAGTGGATGAGCATTTCCCTCCCCGCTGGAATTTGGTTGGGCAACTCAGAGTGTCACGTGAAGAAACTGGTAGCCACCACAGCATTCAGCTGTGTATTTCATACTAATGGCGGTGAACCAAAGCCTCTAGGAAGATTTTTCTCTGAATTTGGAGGCCTATAGCCCAAATGCTATGACTGGGCCTTCATGTCAGTTTGTACCAAAGTGCTGAAAGTGAGAGCTTTACTAGTCTTTTAGCAGGGAAATACGGACAGGGCAGGCATCCCGGGGTGGCGGGGAAGAGGGGGAGTGGTGGCTAAGGCCCCATGGTGATGCTGTTTCTCCTTGTTCCTGCCCAGTCGGGGTGGCTCCTCCCGGTCAACACTCAGCAAACCACTGGTGGTTGATTGAAGGAAATTGTTCCCGTCTGAGTAAACTGTAAAAATGGAAACTTAATTTTTCATGACGGTTGTTGAGGTCTGTGCAAAATGACAGGCCTTCTCTGAAGGTTATTTCTAACCCCTAGGGTGAAAAAAATGGATTCTGAAAGTTTTATGCTAAAAGGAAAAATGTGCATTTCTTCAGTTTTTAATGAAATTTCCCTTGGGAGTGATGAGTGGAATTAAGATAAACTGGAATTTTTGTGTCTTTGAGAAATTGAGGTGTGCGATACTGCGTATTAGTTGATCTACAGGGATTGATTTTCTTTTATGTTCATCCCTGCATGGGAAACTTTGTGTTTGTTTTCTAAGGTTTTGGTAGTCCAGGATGGTGCCCTCTTACGTTTCATGGCCAATGATTTGGAGTTACCTGAACCTCACCCTCTAGCATGAAATAAGGAATGCCAGTTTCTCTCATGTCAAGATGGCATTGATCCACAGGAGAGCTCCCTCTCCCTTCTGCTTCATAATATTCTTCAATTTCTTTCTGGTACAAACCAAATTCTGCTTTAATTCCTTTGCGTCCGTTCCAATGGCAATAATGAGGATAGTTTTAACTTGGCATATGAGCCAGGGAGAGCAGGTGCAAGTGACCTGCAGTATGGGGGGGAAAAAAATCCTAAAGTGAGCATCCTGAACACATGGAAATTGAAACCTAAGATTCACTCCTTTTAGTTCTCAGAATCACCCTTTCCATCCATTTTTTTTTGCATTTTTGTTAGAAACATGTTAAAACTTTGATTTATGTACAACAGCGTTCTTTAAAAAAATAACTGTATCAAGAGAATTGGTATTGAATGCAGCTGTGTATCTGTAGCATCTTAACCCACTAGCCCAGTGTAAACTTAGAGTTCGAAGACCTTTGACTCATGCTAGGAAGTGGGGAAAGAGATCGAGGGTGCAGCTGCAGAACAGGATTCCCGTTGCTTGTTGGTCAATAGCCAAAGTCCACTAGTGTTTTTACAGGAAGTCAAGTTGAAAATAAAATATTTTTAGGAATTCACAAAAATCTTGGAGTTATGAGCTCCAAATCAGTAGGACTTTTGACCTTTTGTAACCAAGTTAACCTTGTTTGTTACAAGGGCATGAACAGGAAAGCCACAATATGCCTACAAATGTAGAATTGTAGGTAAGAGATATGGCTATTTTTGTTTTAGGAAACTCACATAGTTGCTTAACTATGAAAACCAGAAGAGACAAACGGAAGAACGCCCTGTGGTAGAAGGGAAGGGCCTGTGTTTCACCATGAAGGAAAAACCCCTTTCTTCTAAGAAAGAAAGTTTTTGCCAACTGATATTTTGTCCTAGTTCTTCAGGGTACTTGATGACAAATGAGAAGCATCATGGCCTCGTGGAAAGAGCATAGGGCCCGGGAGTCAGAGAACCTGGTTCTAATCCCAGCTCCGTCACTTGCCTGTTGTGGGACCTAGGGTAAGTCGCTTCTCTGAGCCTCAGTTTCCTCTTCTGTAAAATGGGGTTTAAATCCTACTTAGACTGAGAGCCCCAGGTGGAAGAGGGACTATATCCAGCCTAATTATCTTGTATCTACCCCAATGCTTAGGTTGCTTGGCACGAGTTGGTGCTTAACAAATAACATAAATACAGTCAGGTCAGCCCTGGCCCAGGGGTTACATTGTTTACAAACCCTACATTAAGGAGAACTTCCATAAGTGCATACGACCTTTTCTCCCTCCCACATCTCAATTGAATTATGTATGGTCAGAAGAACATTCCCTAATTTCCCCCCTAGCCTTCTATCCAAGACCTGTAGTGAAAACACAGATTAGGGGAAAAACTGAGTGGGTCCAGATTCGAGCAGCTGCTCCTGTTAGTTTTGAGGAAATGTAGTTCACATTTCCCTCTTCTCAGAAGAAACAGGGCAGCAGAAATTGGACCAACTCATTTTTTGTGGGGATGGGGTTACTAGTTGTGTCGGCTTCATGGCAGGGGAGGGAGGGGTGCCCTCGTCTGATCCTCTTTGATAACCCGGGGGACCTCTTCTGACACCCCCACAGAGAGGGTGGAACTCACCAAGTCATTAACTTCAATACCTTCACTCTTTCTCCCTCCCCTTAACAAATACCACAGTTATTCATTATTAGTGAAGCGCACTGTCCTAAGCATTCAGGTAAATTCAGCAAAATCAGATCAGACTAAGTCCTTGTCCCGTACAGTGCTCTCAGTCTACGAGGGAGAGAGATCAGGTAATTTAATCCCCATTTTACAAGTAAGGAAACCAGGGCACAGCGAAGTGACTTACCCAAGGTCACACGGCAGTCAAGTGGTGGACTTGAGCTGTGATTAGAACCCAGGTTTTCTGACTCTCAGACCCGAGCTCTTTCCACTAGGCTATGCTGTTTATCACAAATGGACAGGTGGACTGACTATTTTGTAGTGAAGTTAGGGGTGAGAAGGGGGAAATGACCATTGACCAGGCTATACTAGGAAACTGTGAATCTTTATATCTGGCTGAGCAATTTCGTCCTTTCTTCCTCTTCACCTCTTCCCTCCCATCTCCTCCCCCATTTCCTTCCCCTTTTCCCATGACTCCTTTTTAGAATCGTTGTTAGATTGTGGTTAGTAATCTGAATTCTGTTTTCCTAGGAACTCATCTTAGTGTGTGAACAGAAGGGTGTAATGGTTGACTGCCAACCTGGGTGTGTTTTCTATCCCTGTCACCATTAGGGATGTCTTCATCAGATAATCACCGAGTACCTGGAGGAACACTGTACTCTTCTTATCCTAGTGCTATCCAAAAATACAGGATTCTTTCCCTCTCCCACCTTAAATTCTAACCTTTTATGATGGCCTCAGAGACTTCCCCAGTGTTTTATTATGTACCCTTTTGTCCTTCCTGGAGTGGTGGAAGCCAAAGCCGAAAGAGAGGGAGACCCGTTAGGACTAGGAAACCACCTATTTGTGGTGGTCTGTGACAAGGCCAATGTTGAGGGACTCCAGGCAAGCCATGAAGAGAAACTGGCTGTTTAAATAGAAATAGCCCTTTCCCTCCTAGTTGTGTTCAGGAATGGTAGTCTGTCAACCAACACCAACTAGAAGATTACTTCCTTCTATGCTCTAGTAATAACCAAATTAATAGCACAGCGTGCATCATTTCATACCTGAGATACTGAGATAGCAAATGTTTATGTTGAATAGATTGAAAGCTTTTATGCTGTCCAGTGGAGAATCCATGTTACCCAATAAAATGTGTATATACAGATTTATCTATTTATTTTGGCTATGGAAGTTGATAGGTAGAGAGGAATGCTACCAGTAGTTGTGATTATGTGATTTATGTGCCCAAGCCACTTCTCTTTTAGGACTAGCGTAACCTTCCAGTTTTTCTGCTGTAAGTGCTCATTTGCAAGGCTGTTGAGTTTTGCTTTCCTAGCTTCTCTAGCCACAGAAAAGAAATAGCTGCCTAGGCACTGGCTTATGTGGCAACTTCCAAGAATCTAGCCCAAGCCCAGAAGAAAAAGCAACCCATGTCAGTATGTCCTGTTTTGGATTTGTAGCCTGAGAGAATTTACCAAATATAATCTATCAATCAATAGTATTTATTGAGCACTTCACTGTGTGCTGTGTAGTAAGTGCTTGGGAGAGGACAGCAGAACATAATTAGCAGTCACGTTCCCTGCCCATGATAAGCTTACAGTCTCGAGGGATTTATGAGGTAGGTCAAGGGAAAGCAGAGCGCTAACCAAGTAAGACACATTTGGCTGCTCTTAATTCAAGGGACAAGAGCTACAAAGGCACAACAAAGGTCACTCTGGGAGGACCTTCCAGAGTGCGGACTCCAATCTGCCCATGCTTCCTTGGGAATGATGGCTGGCTGGTTTTCATTTAAAGATATTGGATTAGAAATTTCCAGTGGGCTAAGGGATGTTACGTTGGCTCCTCCCACTAGGCCACTGTTGTTGTTGTTATTCTTATGTACTTTTTATGTGCCAAGCACCATCCTAAGCAATGAGGTTGAGATAAGATAATCAGGTCAGACAAGTCCCTATCCTTTGTGGGGTGCACAGTCCAAGTAGGAGAGAGAACAGGTATTGAATCCTCATTTAACAAATGAGGTAACTGAGGCCCAGAGAAGTTAAGGGACTTGCCCAAGGTCACACAACAAACCAGTGGCTGAATCAAGATTAGAACCCAGGTCCTCCTCCTTGCAGGCTTGTGCCCTTTCCACTGGGCCACTTCCCTTTGCTATTATCACTTTTATGCATCAAGCACCCGCAGTGGACTAAGAATTGAGAGAACGTGTACATGACATGATTGTTGCTAAGGGCTTGCAAAAGGCATCAGAAATAATGACTGAGTCTTGAAAGAGTTTTCCCACCAGCAGGCATTACCATTACTTGTCCACCCCCTAAAGTGACAGCTCTTTCATGGTGGGGATTAGGATTGATTCAGAAACCCCAGGCTCTGTGAGAGGAAATACTGCTTTTCATGAGCAAGTGGAGAAATTAGGGCGTGTTTGGCCGTGACTTTAGCTGCCCCAGTGTACCCCATCCTCTTGTGGCTAATGAAACTTCATCCCCTTCATCTTGCCTTTAGTGGGTTGTTACAGTGGCAGACCAGAAAGGCAATTAGGGCTGCCAAATCAGAAAACGAATGGTATCTTGAATCTCCTCATTGCCTGCAATTCATCCTCATCACCGATGTGAGTGCCGGGATGGGAGGGTTGAGTTAACAAAAGGGATTTATACATTGCCACATACCTTTCAACAATCAGAGATCACAAGATCACTGGAGCAGACACAGGTCCAAAGGCAGAGAAACAAATTGAATCTGTGATGTGCCGTTACAAAGAAAATGGCCTTCAGGAATGTTGTCTGTCTCTATAACTGAACTGATTAAAAAAAACTCTTGAATTTTGTTGCATATCGAGACCACATGACCAACTCCCCTCTTGCCATACACTCATCTCTCTTGCTGTTGACCCCGCGTTCACACCCTCCCTCCTACCTGCAGTTCCCTCGCCCTTCATATCTGACAGACCAC
The DNA here is from genome assembly GCF_015852505.1 of Tachyglossus aculeatus. Classification (NCBI taxonomy): domain Eukaryota; kingdom Metazoa; phylum Chordata; class Mammalia; order Monotremata; family Tachyglossidae; genus Tachyglossus; species Tachyglossus aculeatus. Next base: position 8,504,658 of record NC_052085.1, on the reverse strand, counting down.
TGCTCTCCCCACTACTAGAATCATATCTCCTCCGAGAAGCCGTCCTTATTATTTCCTCATTCCCCCATCCTTTTTTTCCTTCTGCCGTCACCTGTACCCTTGAGTTCCATAACCACTAAGCACTTTGGTACTCGCCCCACCCCTCAGAGCACTTATATCCGTATCCTTTTCATTTCTTCTTTTTATATTGTACTCTCCCAAGTGCTTAGTACAGTGCTCTGCACACAGTAAGCACTCAATAAATAATAGTAATAGTATTTGTTATACATTGATCTACTAGCAAGTTATTTTAATGTCTGTGCCCCACGCTAGACTGTAAGCTCCTTAAGAGCAGGTATCTTGTGTACTTACTCTATCATACTCTCCTGTGTGCTTAGTTCAGTGTGTCCCAGTGCTTAGAACAGTGCTTGGCACATAGTAAGCGCTTAACAAATACCATTATTATTATTATTGTTATAATCATTATTCTCCCCTAATAAGCGCTCAATAAATACCATTGATTGATGGGATGAAATCATTTTTCCTCAGACCACTGTTTAGGTCTCGCTAAATGCTGATGTATCTTGGTGTTTTAAAAACCAGATTGAAGGCGCCTACCCTCCAGGCATTGAATTGCTTGCCCCTAATTCACCATGACCAGAAGCTGCAGGTGGGAGGGGGTATTTGGACATAGGAGAGCGGTGAGCAAAAGCTTTCTGTTCTGTTCATCCTTTTTCATCCTCCTCCTCTCTTTCACTTCCTCCCAAATTGAAAAGCAAGAACTGAGCCTGGGGTTGCGGGGAAGGCCAAGAGACCTGCCTCAGACCTCCAGAAAAGCCAAGGACGGCTTCAGAGCAGTCGGAAGTCTGTGGAGTCTGCACGAGATTACAGGGATCAGGGAACGAGTCGGGTAATTACAGCAGAGAAGTAAGCACTAAAACCCTTGCATAATTGTAGGCTCGTGAAGGACGGTATGGGGATTGGATTGGATTTTAGTCCCACCAGTTGAAAAGCCGCATGAGTTGACCACGCGTTCCTGAGCTGATTAAGGCACCTATCTCGCTGCCTCCTTCATTTTTGGAGCCTTTTCCTAATCAGTTGGACCCTTCAATCAGATGTTCCTGTAAAATAAAGCTTGTTAGTCCAGAATTGCAAATCTGGATGCATATAGAGAGGCTCGGCAGCTCTAGAAAGCCCACAGTTCTTACCTTAGTGGTTGCTTGCCTGCTCACCCTTCGGGTCTTGACTAAAAGTGGAAGGGGGGCTCAAGTGGGGCTGGTGGAAGAGGAGGAGAATCATGGGGGGATTGGAGCTTTCTGCGGGGGTGAGGGAGAGTAAAGTGGCCGTGGGTTAAGCCTCTGTGGGCTGTACTGAAGGTGCAAGAGTGACTCCCTGTAGTAAGGGGTCTTGATCTTGGATGAGCTTGAAGGGGCTCTGAAAGACTGTCTAGAAAAAAAGAGGTGCCCTTGGTGCTAATGTCACTTGTTTCCAAAGTCAGTTTTAAAGTAGAGAAGCAGCGTGGCTCAGTGGAAAGAGCCCGGACTTTGGAGTCAGAGGTCGTGGGTTCAAATCCTGGCTCTGCCAATTGTCAGCTGTGTGACTTTGGGCAAGTAACTTCACTTCTCTGTGCCTCAGGTACCTCATCTGTAAAATGGGGATTAAGACTGTGAGCCCCCTGAGGGACAACCTGATCGCCTTGTAACTTTCCCAGCGCTTAGAACAGTGCTTTGCACATAGCGCTTAATAAATGCCATAAAAAAAAAGTAACTTGGGCAATCCAGGTAAGGGCTGTATCCATGGTTTAAAAACAGAGGCTACTTCCTGTTCCTTGCCTGCCTACTCTTCAGTGCAGTAAGGTCTGAAGTGTACGCTGTTTCTTTCTCAGATTGTCAGCCCCAGAGCAGTTCACCAGGAGCAAACCCACCGATGTTTGTTCATTAATACCTATGTTCTTAACGGAGCCAGTAGATACATTGTGCTTTTGGGCTCACCCCCAGTTAACATCCCTTTTAGGCAAAGTAGAATCACTGCGAACAGCTTTCTCTCAGAAGGCCTTAAGGGTGTGAGGAGTGTCCCCCATCCCCCACATACATTCGCTGCTGCTGTCTCATGAGGATAATGAAGATAGAAAAAGCATCAGGTCTGAGCAATAAAGCTGGGAAATGGGAGAAGCCAGTGGTATATACTCGAGCTGCAAAACGTACAGGTTGGTATCACTTTCCACTGCACCCTGCAAAGAGCAGCAGTACCCTTTTCAGGGGAAAGAAGCTTCACTGGCAGCAGTTGCTTAATCCCAGCTCTATGGCTCTCCGAGGTCTAAACTGGAAATCACTGAATGCTGCCTAGCCAAAGCACTGGGGATTCCCCCAATTACCTATAACCCTCCACTTATCTTTGCTATTTGTCCCCTCCTGTGTACCAGTTCAAATCCTTCACCAGCCAGTCCAGGACACTCACTTTCCTTGCCTTTTCCAAATTGCAAACAATCACCCTTCGCATTTCTTTGGCAGATTTTCTCCAGGCCCCGCCATTGCTTGGCAGTCCCCCACCCCAACTTCTGAGCCAGGATCTCAAGCTGCGGCCTCTTCCCTGAGCTCTGCCCCCAATATGCCAAATTCCTTCTTCCATTACTCAAATTACTCCTGATTGTTTTGCCTCCGGGAAGACTTCCCCACCTCCCTTCCAATTAGTTGGCCCGCCTCCCAGTGCGGACCTAGCAAAATAGGCAGCTTCCATGACTTGCATTTTACTTTCCCCCTTCCCTCCACATTTCCTCCCCTCATTCCACCCCGAGGTAAAACTCCCTCATCTCTTTGTGATGTCAAGATAATTCATTTTCTGCCTCAGTTGACTTGTCTGAATATCCTCTCGCTTTGTGATACACAGTGTCAAGATAATTCGTTTTCTGCCTTGGTTGACTTGTCTGAATATCCTCTCGATTGCCCTCTCTGCAGGAATTGGCTTTCCTTGATTAATCTCTCACCACTCTATTTCTCTGTCACCTGTCTGTCACTCCACTAGATTGAAAGGTTCATTGCTGGATTAGTAATTTTTAGGTTTTACCTAAATGGAATTTTTAACTCCCTAATAGTTTTTTTTGAAGTAAGCTAACCTCCCAGTTTTAAAATCTGTGTTCAGTCAGCAGGATGCCTCCTGTAGCTGTGTCCAGGGTCACCCTCTCCCTTCCCCTTCCTGCCCTTGTCCCCCATTCACTTCTTCCCATAAGCCCTTCAGATGCACTGATTACCCGATTTCCCAAGCAGACTTCCCCCGCCCGATAGTCAACTGGCCTTTCCACCCTTTCCCCAGATCGAAGGATGTGTGGTCTTGCAAAGTGGCAGAGTTGAGCTGCTTAGCCCCAGCATAGGTCCTGGGGTTCTGTCTCTGAATCTTGACAAGCGTAGGCACAAATTAAGCCCCGGAAAAGGACTGGTGTCTTGGAGAAGAAACCAAGAGTTATCATTAATCACCTAGCTAGATGTGGGCTACTTTGATAGGCAGCTGTAATTAACAATGTTTTCTCCAGTTATTCTCTGATCACTGTTGGACTCTTCCCCAACCCCCCACACACCTACTCACACTCCCAGAGCTTAACTGCAATGCAGGCTGAAGGGCCACTGTTGCTTCAATGACATCTTCACTGCAAAACAGTCTCACTGAAAATAAATTCCAAATTACCAAGCAAAACATATTTCCCTCCCATTGTTCTCTGGAGCATCAAGTCAGCGCTTTCCTACCAAGACCATTACAACAAAACCTTCCTAGTAGCCATCCTGTCTTTAGTATTCACATCGTAAGATGAGAAAAAATAATGTTTATGGAGATGGGGAGGAAATGGTGCTTCTCTTTGAGGCGGTGATGTTAACTTGAATGCACTTTAACAGAACATTTTCCCAATGCGGACGACACAAAGAAGGCAGTCATCAAGTGAGATGCTTTTGCCTCTGAGGACTCTTCCTTGTTATTCAAGTTAAATGTCACATTTTTTCCCCTCTTCCTCAGGAAAACTTTATAATGGTTCCAGGGCTCATACTAAGTGAAAGAAAACACAGTAGGCTGCCCAGGCAGCATAAGTGGAAAAAATCATCCTTTATAAGTAGAACATCTGAACTGAAGAGCATTGGTATTTCAAATTTAAATGTGTTCAAGATGGGAGGAGTGCCAAGGATATCATCTTTTCATCTACAGAATATTTCACCTAATAGCAGCTCTTTGTGGCTTTCAGATCTCTCTCCATGTAAAAAGGATTCAGGCCCTTGGGATGAGCTTTGTTAAAGAAGTCTTCGCACATGTGTAAATTCTGGGAAAAGTGGGGAAAACACACAAGAGAATATTCCTGAACCCAAGGTTATTGCAGTGAGAGCAAAAGGTGCCCTTTAGTGAGAAGCTTTATTAAAAAACGGGGACAATTACCCCCATTGCAGTCATGATGGAAGTTGTATCAAACCCTCACCCGACTGGGCCGCTAGGTTGAATTAATGGGTCAGTAATAGCAAAGCTGAAAAACTTGGCATCTGAAGCTAGTGGTGTGTACAGAGTGTCTTGTTGGAATTTGTGGTGTAGGCTTTGACGGAAAGGGTTGAGGTTTGATGGGTGTTTCAGCTTCCTGGAGAAGAAAATACCTGTGCTCTTGGCCACAATAAAATTCTCACTACTATCCTTAGTCCCTGCCCGTATCTACCAGGGCCATCTGTACTTTGCTCCTTCCCTTCTTACTCTTGTACTGACGCTAAAGGCTAATGCTTTTTTTTTCCACTGCTGGAAGGCTTGATCATTGTCCTTGGAACTTATATATCTTGGGTGCAGATAGAGGACAGAATTCTTATATCTAGACTTGTTTTTTCCTTCAGCTTTTACTTGTCAGACATCATACTCACTCCACTCCTATTCTATTTTATAATATAAAGTGCCCCATTGGGGTGGTTGGGTTCTCATTTGGGTTGTCTCCCTCTCCCTCTCTCCTTCTCATTCCAGATTATAAACTCCTTAAAGGTAAAGCTCGTGTTTACTAATTATATTTTATTCACTCAAGTCCTCAATATAGTGCTCTGCGCAAAGGTGTTTGATACTGCTGATTGAGTAGAAGGGTAATGCAAGTTTCCTTGCTTTAGTTTGTTGCAGGAAAAGAAATGAAATCCTAGTTCACCTCCGCATCACATATTGTAAGGCTCTATCTGCCTATTCTCAGTGTGTCTCTCTCGTAATATCTCCAGACAGTTCTCTATCACAGAGGCAGGGCTCTAGTTCTTTCCCATGGCTGGCTGGCTCAGATGGGAGCTTTGAACCTTTTGTGAAGAGGCCAACACATGCCTGCCCATTTACTGATGTGGTTTTTGTCTAGGTGAAAAAAATGTGCACACAGACCTGCCATGTGTAAGAAAGATGTTCATGGAGCTTTTATTTCTACCATATTTACTGGGGGTTAAATCTAAGTTGTAAATTGTTGTAAATTGTGACCTCTGTGTCATCATAAATAACGAGCATTCCGAATGAGGAGGCAACTCTCTCCTTTGGAAGAAATTCTGCGTCTCAGAAAACAAGGGAGAGTCAGTTGCAGAGACACAAAGCAGGAGTTGGCATATGGACCCCATAAACAGGTTCAGCTGCAAAAATGCAGCCACGCATCTCTAGCACTAGTTGCTGCCTGCAATTCTTTGGTCTCACTTGACTCACTGTATTGGGAATCGGCTTATAGGGATTACTTCACAGCTCCGGAGCCAGGAATGCCGGAGGCAGGGCAAGGCATCGGTGAGGGATGCAGGGCTCCTTAAACACAGAACTGTCATGTGGGAAGATGGGATGGCCTTTTGGCTGTTCAAAAACATCTTGTTAGTTGCTCAGTAGAGTGCCCTTCACACAGGAGGCACTCAGTAAATACTATTGATTAATCGCACCTATCCTGTGGTTCAGAAGGAATGGCTTTTCCCCCAAAGTCATTTCAGATGGGTCTTCATAAAGAGCCTCACCTTTTAACTGTCGGTTTTTCTCTCTGCCCAAAGCATGAAATCAGTTGGGGTTATTGATAGTAGGGTGTGCAGTTGTCAGCATTTCTGCCTGGAAGCGCCAGTTTTTACAATTTCACGGTGGTTAGTAGAACTATCCAGCAGGGGCAAGGTTTCATCGAAAGACCCCAGCCCAAGGTTGGGCTGCCCCTCTGGAGCAACTGTTGGTCACGTTCTAAGCCTCTAGGCAGGGCTTGGGTTTGGGCCTGTGGGTCCGACTACCAAAAGGTTAATCTACTTTAAAGCCGACTGCCTCCCCATAGCTAGGGATCAAACAAGGCTCCCTGGACAGGTTGTCCTTTCCCTTCCTCCGTCACCTCTTCTCACTCCCTTGGAACCTCTTCCACAGTCCCTTCTGTCTTTCCCAGTTAGTCAGTCAGTGGTCATCAAGCCCCAGTGAGCTGGTCTACAGTGCCACTTATTCCTGTATATAATTATGCCCCACCCTAAGGAGGATTCAAGGGAAGCGCAGCTGGGTGAGAGCAGAATGGTATATTCAGCATCTCAGCACTTAGTATAGTGCATAGTAAGCACTCAGTAAATACCAGTGATAATAGTGTGGTCTTTAAGTGCTTACTATGTGCAAGCACTGAAGAAGACCTAATCATATCAAACCCAAACTCTGTCCCACACAGATGAGGTAACTGAGGCCCAGAGAAGTGAAATGACTTGCCCATGGTCACACAGCAGAAAAGTGGCAGAGCCAGGACTTGAACCCAGGTCCCTTGACTCCCAGGCGTGGGCTCTATCCACTAGCCCGTGCTGCTTCCCAGAAGCATATGTGTTTTGGTAGCCAGAACCGAAACATCATCATCATCAACAGTGGTATTTATTGAACCCATGCTGTGTGCAGAGCGCAGTTCTGCGTGCTTGGGAGAGTACATTATAACAGGTTTGGCAGAGTGCTCCTTGCCCACAAGGTGCTTAAAATCTAGAGGACCCAAGCATGTAGCAAAGCGCTCTGCACACAGTTAAGTGTGCAATAAATACCATCAATTCATTGATTGATTGTTGGCTTCCACTGCGTGAACACCTAAAGGGAGTTTATTCGCTAGCATTTGGAGAGTGGGAACACCCTGAATTTTACTAGGGTTGTTTTCCTGGTACACACCCAACTACAAAGTCTCCAGGTTCCCAAAGGACGCTGCTCTCTGGTCAGGGAATCAGGACCCTCCCCATTTACCAAGTTTCTAAAACGATGTAGCAAATCTACATTCACTGGAGGGGGGACTTCAGTTTTAGACAGAGGGAGTTTGCAGTGCTGGTGAGGCAAGCTTGGAGAGAAGTCCTGAAGGTAAGAGGAAATGTCGAATTGAAGTGCAACTCAGCAGTCTGGGCAGGAGCCCTTTTTTAAAAATGGTGTTTGTTAAGTTCTTACTTTGTGCCAAACTCTGTACTAAAGCACTGGTAGGTAGGTACAAGATAATCAGGTTGAACACAGCCCAGATCCTACATGGTCCCATCATGGTTGCTGCTGCCTTTTCCTCCCTCCCTACTACAGGTCCCAAACCTTCCCACCTGTTTTTATGGTGCTTACTATGTGCCAGGCACTGTATTAAGCCCAAGATAATCAGGTTGGACACAGTCTGTGTCCCACAAGGGGCTCATAGTCTTAATCCCCACTTGACGTAACCAAGGCCCAGAGAAGTTGTGAGGTGCTCAATTCACACATCACACTGGTGGAAAGTGGGGAACCCAGGTCCTCTGACTCCTGAGCTCATGCTCTTTCCACTAGACCACACTGCTTCTCAATCTCAAAGGCCTTGCTTTTGAGATTCAGCCATTGTGGTGGTCTTTTTAGTCAAGTCTTTCTCTACCTGCAATTTTTAGGTAGGTTTAGCCTAGGGTAAAAGTCAAATTGTAGCTTCTTAAAGACCCAGCGCCAGATCCAATGATACCAGTCTCCAAGGTGGCATCATGTAGCTTCAATCAAAAGGGATCAAAATGAACACTCTAAAGGTTCCTTGAAAGCAGATAATGTCAAACTTCTGTTGTACTCTTCCAAACACTTAGTATGTAACACGCAGTAAAAGCTTTGTTCCCTCCCATGTGCCTAGTAGTGCAGTGCTCAGCATAAATAAGTGCTCAATTAATACCATTGATTGGTTAATAAATTGTAGGCTGCTAACCTTTCTCCTGTCTCAGGAACTCTGATTAGGGGTGGAAGTGATGGTGTAGGGGCCTTGTTATTCAATCTGCCTAGTCTTTTGGGAAATTGTCTTTTCCCTTTGTGACCCTGCCCACTGAGGGATTTTACCAAAACAGACCTGAATCACCAAGCCAGCTGGGAATATATGTGGAAACACACACAGGTGGCCATTTTGTCATTGCCAGAGAGGTGAGTCAGGGAAGCATAACAGGTAGAAGCATGTACAGACAAGAGGTTGATATTTAAAATGTACCCACCAGCTATTAAATTACCAAGACAAGCCAATAAGGTACTCAGAAACAAGCGGAGAGTGTGAGGAAGCCATGTGCAGCTGTTTTTTTTAATGGAATTTAAGCACTTACACTGTACTAAGCACTGGGGTAGATACAAGCTAATCAGGTTGGACACAGTCTCTGTTCCACATGGGGCTCACAGTCTTAACCCCCATTCTACAGAGGAGGGAACTGAGGCACAGAGAAGTGAAGTGACTTTGCCAGGGTCACACAGCAGGCGAATGGTAGAGCTGGGGTTAGAACCCAGGTCCTCAACTCCCAGGCCCGTGCTCTGTTGCCTAGGCAACACTGCTTCTCTAGTTTAAACAGTTAAGCATGGACTTTTTATAAAATAGCTGTGAAGGGGGGAAAAGCCACTGGGGAGATCAGTCTGTTTATCGAGCTCTTACTGTGTTCAGAGCACTGTAGTTAGCACTCACGAGAGTACAATATAACAGAGTTAGAAGACATGTTCTCTTCCCACATGGAGGTAATAGTCCAGTTAGACTCTTGCCAGTGAGGGAAAAGAACTATAACCCATGAATTTTATGTGGGTGTGTCAACTTGTCCCTCCTTTGGTATTTGCAAACAACGGCAACATTGAACCCCCTTTTGCTGGCATCATTTTTAGAGATGGTTGGAGAGTCTTTTCTTGTTTTGTTTTCTAACCAAAGGTGCTGCTGGGGTATTATCACTTCACTTTAGATTTTTGTCTTGGTCATCTCTTTACCCGTCTAGAAAGAAAAAAATACCTGTGGTGGGTAATATGCAAGTTTAAGGAAATCCCATATTGTTACAAGCCACAAAAATGTTCATAAAGCTTGCAGGTCTTTAAAGCCTGTAATGGAGCACGAGCATGTCAGGGTCAACACAACCCCTTCCAGACTTGGTTGGTTGGTAGGGAAATGCCACAGGTTTGAAGAAACAATACTTTCTTTAGTGACTCAGCCCAATTCCTCGGAGTGTAGCCTCTGGCTGGAACCCAGGGGTTGGCAAAACCTACTAGAGGTTGTGTGGCACCTGAGCACAGCTGATTTCCACCTCAAAGCAGGTAGGGAAAACCTCCTGGCTTTTGTACCCTAACAATGCAGTGAAGATGAGACTGTATCTTGGTTGTTTGGTAAAATGGTTGCCTGACATAAGCTGATATTGCTCTGAACCTGGCTCCGAGATAAGTAGTAGTCCTGGAATAGGAGTTCCAGGGAGGAGAAGGGGCAAAGAGGAGGTTGATGGGAGTGGTGGGAAGGGCATGTGTCTTAGAGATTGGGTTAAATGATTGAATAGCAATCGATCGGTGGTATTTATTGAGCTCTTACTGTATACAGTTCACCTTACTAAGTGCCTGGCATGGTACAGTAGAATTGGGAGACATGATGTCTGCCTCCAAAGAGCTTGCAATCAAGATGGAAAGATTTGGTGTCATTGTATCCCATCACTTCTCACCATCTGCTCATATTTTTTTGTTTTTGAACACAGAGTCATTTTTCTTTTCCAGTAGTAATAATCGAGAGCACATACCTTTATGTAGGGCTCTTTGTGGCACCCTAATATGTTGGAATTTCCACAGCAGGAAAAACATGCTTGGATGAATTTGATTTGCCCCTGTGCCTGAGGAGGCTAGACTGGTCACAGCCCAACCTTGAGTGCATGAGTCAGGAGCAGATGGCTCGAATTCAAATCACCAGATCAAACTCATCAGCCTAAGTCAACCAGGCTGGCCTTGAGGGCACTCACCTGTTTCACATTCTGTACATTTCCTGACCAATTAGCATTTTGAATTTATTACCGCGACCTCAGCTGGCTAAATCCCATCTACAAAACATAGCTGGGACAATCATTTCCTTTGAGCAGTTTCCAAATGAAAAAAGTTTGAAATGCTGAGGGTTACGATGCTGTTCCCAAGATAACTAGATATTCCCTTTGAGTAGTATTGAGGGAGAATCCTCCCATGGACCAGTAGAGCTGCCGTTGTGAATCTTGTGTTCAGCACACAACCTGCCTAGCTTTCTAAACTGCCCCACTGGAGTTAGATAACACCACTGCCTAGTGGAAAGAGCCCCGGGTGGGATTCAGGAGAACTGGATTCTAATCCCAGCTTTCCCATTGGCTTCTGTTGCCTCATCTGTAAAATGGGGATAAAATGCCTGCTTTCCTCATCTCTTACACTGTGAGCCCCATGTGGGTCAGGAAATGTATCCAGTCTGATTTTCTGAATCTACCTCAGTGCTTAGCATAATGCTTTGGCACATAGTAAACACCTAAAAAATATTATAATTACTTAAATTATTAAAGTGGAGGTGATGGTTTTACAGTTTTCTTCTTAGGTGTTCCTGTTTTTCCTGTATTTGAATGAATTGTTTTATTGTGTTTATGTCCCAGGACTATTTTAGTGTAGGATACAGTTTAGACATTACAAGATGAGTAATATTTTTATTTTATGAGCCCTTTGAGAAATACTTTTTACTCAATTTAATTAAGCTTTCATCAGGAGAACTTAAGTTCTTTTGAACTTGGTTGATCAAAAGTAGACCTGCTTGGAATGAGAGACCTTGTAAGTCAAGGAGAGCAGCAGTTACAGTGAAGAGGAAGATTGTAATAAATAATTGATGCTGTGAGTTGATCTTGGCCAGACTTTTAGAATCAATCAACCAGTGATGTTTATTGAGCACTTACTGTGTGTGGAGCACTGAACTAAGTGCTTGGAGAGGACCGTACAATTGAGTCAATCGATAGTACCTCCTACAAGGAATGTACAGTCTATAGGATGGTATTTGTCCCACGTGAGCCAGTCAGGGGTTCAACGTAAACAGTAAATGTCACTGCAAAGTGACAATTGTCCTGCTGTTGGCTGTCTCTGTGTCTGTCTCTCTCTCTTCCCCACTGGGTCTATGTTAGTGGTGATTATCATTTACTGCCTGGTGGGTAGTGTTTGTCACAGGAAGCTTATCTCCTCTACAGTGCCCACACTCTTAGAATAGAGAAGCTTGAGGCTGGGGTGGTAATTAGGAAAATTTTCCCACTTTAAAAATTTCCACTAATTTGTTACAGACCATCTCTGAGGAAGTATTTTCTTTTCCTGCAGGACAGTCCGCGTGTGGCTGAAGAGAGACAGTGGGCAGTATTGGCCAAGCATATACCATGTAATGCCAGGTGAGTCTCTGAACCTTCTGCTCTCTGTGGGCAAAGAATTGCTTTCCAGCAGCTTCTCCCTGTCAGGGAAGAGTGAGCAGTGGGGAGGGCTCCCCTATAGTGAAGGCAACCATATTTAGGAATTTTGGAGTCTCCCAAACTCCTCCAGGTTTGTGGCAAAATCGCCATTCTAACAATTAACTGTACACTCCAAGTCTGAAGAAGATCATGGAAGCAACTCTTTCAAGTGGAGGCTCCCTAATTACAACAGGCCTTGCCTTCTCACTTTTGTTTTTAACTTTAAAAAGCTCCTCCCCCAAAAAACAATATAGGGCAATTTTCTTCCACGTAGTAAAAATCCCCTGAAATTACTACAGTATGAATCAGTCAAAACCAGTAAGTTTAACTTTTCCCATCCTGCTTGCGAACAGATTATCATAGCTGAAAAGTCCTAATTAGGACCCCCTTCTCTCCCCGATCCCCCTGCCCCTATGGCCCTTCCCAAAGCATTCTTACCTGGTGCTGTAGAAAATGACTCTTTCCAAAATTCAGATGACATTATAGTTTAAAAAAAAATACCCAAACCAACCAAAGTAGAACATGTGCAGAAGTGTGAGTTTTACACCTGGGTTCTCTCTATTGGTGAAGGATTGTGGTAATTAACAGAGGATTTCCTCTGTTTATGAATAATTTGTTGGGGATATATTTTTAAGAGAATGTAAGAAAGAAAAACCTAAGTGTTTCTTGGAAATTAATAGTAGTGAACTATAGTAAGGTGTGACTTCCAAATAGTGGAATGTAGTACTGGGTAATGAGGCTTGGTCCTGGTCTCTCAGCAAAATCACCTTTTTTTCCCCCTCTAGACTGTAAGCTCATTGAGGGCAGGGAGCATTTCTACCAACTGTGTTAAAGTGTACTCTCCCAAACGCTTAAAACAGTACTCTGCACCCAGTAAATGCCCAATAAATTAGTTGATTTTTCCCACCTAATTGTCTTTTCTCAGAAGGCAGAGTGTGAAAACGTCATATTGTTGCCGTAAGAATCATTAGGAAGTGTGACTTGTAGTCCGATAGGAATATCCAGCAGGGTTTAGGGGATAGAACATTGGATTGTGGGGATCAAAGAATGGAAGGTGTGGTCAATTTTCAGGACTCACTGTGGAATCATGGAGAAAAATACTTATGTGCTTTCTTGCCACTTATATTGGTGGTGACATTACCCACCCTACACCTTGTGGCCGTTACTGAGAGGATTATAATAAAATCCATTATTTTTCAAAGCACTTTGAGTTTCTTGATAAAAGGCATCATCTAACGCGGTATTATTATCGATGCTGACATTTTTGGCTGATTCAACTAATTGGAGATGATTAGATGTTGATAACGTTAGTGATTGGAACAGTCCTCTCCTGTTCTCCTTGAATCTGTAGCTACACAGTCAGAGCTGGTTTGCAAATAAGAACAGTGTACATAAAAAAAAAAAATGAAGGTGTAGTGCGGAAGGGGAAAAAATACTCAGCAGTTAGGTCTTTGGTACTGAAAGTAAGTGCTCAGTAAATGCCTGTGATGATGATTTTGAAGCCTTTAAAGAGACCCTGAGAGCCAAGCACCTACCATATGAAATGCCTCCCTTTCAGCTGGAAGTGTGTGCTCAACTGTAAACCAAAGTCCCCTGTTGTGGGACCATATAATGTTTGGTGGCTGGTTTTCTGCCCTGCTAAACTCTTGATTTAACCTGCTCCTCCCATTTCCAAAGGCTTCTTGAACCCTCTCATTTGGGAAGTCTCTATTGGCTCCCCAGGCCTCTGGAAAGAAAATATAGTGGCCTTTAAAATGGAAAGATTGATCGGAGCGCTTATGTTAATGGTGGAGAGTGGCATTTGTATTATTTACTCGGAAGCAATGGTCTGGATATTGCTTTCGATAACATCTTGTCTGTACCTGGGGGAGACTCGAGCAAGCAAGCTGGGGATTGGGATATACTCCAGAAAGGTTGGAAATGTCCAACTTAAAAATAATTTTACTTAAATCTCATGTCTAGGAGATCTTGGGTGACTGATTTTGTACCCACTTTTACCATATTTATCTCTTTCCTGAGACTCCAGGGGAGCAGAAGAGAACTGTCAAGTGCCGGGTAGTGCTTGCTAGGGAGTTTGTGAAGGGGGAAAAAAGTAGGAACTCTAAGGTGCCTGATCATTTGAGAGGAGAGAAAAAATAACTACTTCTCTATTTTTCAGAGAAATAAGGGCAAGACAGGCTATTGATTACCAACAAGCAATAGATACTAACTCAGAACATTAAATTTCCCATTTAAATAGCAGAAATTTCTGACCCGGGTGAATTTTTATAATACCAATTACTTTTTTACAATGTATGACCAGAAAACCCCTTATTTTCAAAATCTTTCCAGGGGTTGCCTTTGAGATTTGCAGTCTTCCAACTTTTCTGATGAAATAGCTGACCCCTGAGTTCAAAGTGACTTTGTTGGTTTTTCAAATTGAAACAAAAATGATGATTTCTGCTAATTGTGCATGACAAGTTGAGTGTACTTGAGTGTTCTTTTTTTGGCAAATCGAGGGGATTAATTACTTCAAACCCCAAAAAGTATGATGTTATTAAACAGGTTCCGTTCCAAGCGAAGGCTTTATTCTGGCAGTGTAAAAGCCATCTCTTTCCCTGGACTGTATTTTCAAGAAACTGCAAGTTACTAATAAATTATCTGTAAAATAATTAACTTAATAGTGGTATTACATAGTGCCAAGAAAATGAAACTGGTGGATGGAATTACATTAATGTGTGCAGAGCCCATTGGTGGGGGGTGGGGATGGCAATCCACAGTGAGCACATAGTACAGAGTAAGCGCTTTATGAATCTTGTTGATTGGGGTAGGGAGGGACCCAAGGAGCCCTCAGCCAGTTGTTAAGCCTCCTCCAGGCAGCCCGCAAAAGGCAGGCAAGAGCTGTAGCTGGGGTTTCCGAAGATCCTGACGGAGCCGGACTACCTCCCAGAGCTGTCGTGCAAGGAGGAAAGCACCTCCAGTCCGGCTGTCGGCAGAGGTGAGGAAATGCCAGTCTCGACTTCCCTTGGGTTGGGTAGTACAGTGCTCTGCACATAGTAAGCGCTCAATAAATACGATTGGTGATGATGACTTCCCCCTCACTCTCCTCTGGCTTCCCTCAGTAGGCCGGCCACTGGCTGAGCCCCAAGGGCTGCAGACAGTAGAACAGTTAGAGGAGGCTTTGACCTGCCTTATTTAGCATCCTGGAAAAGGTCAATTCCCAAAGAAGATCCTTGGAAAATGGACTCCTGCTTACCTCACTGGGCGAACCCTTTTATCCCCCAAACAACTTTTCAGTTTCAGCTAAAACTTCCCTGTACCCCCATGCCAGAATCTTTGCCCGAGTACTCTAGTAGCACAATGGGGAATAAAGCCAATCTACCGTATTGTTCTGAAACAAGAGGCTTCCGTACTACTGTACTTCCAATTCCCTAAACAACCACCAGCCCTAGGATTAAGATGGCTGCATTAGGATGAATTCCTATGGCCTATCTGTGTGTGCCTTTTACAGGCTCTGGCATCTTTCACTCATAGGTCTCTTCTGCACAGCTCAGTACTCTTCCCAGGGTTCATTCCCCACAGCGCACTCTGCCTCGTCCGTGTTGAACCCTTGCCCTTGCTTTCCCCCATTCACGTAAGGTTTTTCTATTTTTCCAGACTTTTGACTGATGGATTGATTTATTCCAGAGTATCCACTTTTAGGGAAAGGGGAGGTTGCATTAAATCTGAGGCTGTCTTGGTTTGGAAGCAGTTCTGTTTAATCCTGTGGGACACTCTTATTTCATTACGTGAGCAAAGTTCAACAGGAAAGAGAAGGACAAAGTAAATTTGTCATAAAATGAATTTTAAAGTTTAAGGTGCAGGGTAAAGTAGCTAAGCAAATTTTGGAAACCCAAAGGTTTTCTGAGATTAACTTGGAGTGTCTTTTAGACTTTTTTGTTGGTTAGAAAAAGAGAAGCAGTGTGCCTAGTCAGAGGATCTGGGTTCTAATGCCGCCCCGCTACTCTTGGCTTCTGTGTGACTTTACAAGTCACTTAACTTCTCTGGTCCTTGGTTACCTCATAAAATGGGGATTCAATACCTGTCCTCCCTCCTACTTAGACTTGTGAGCCTCACGTGGGGAAAGGACTATTTCTAACCCGATTATCTTGTATCTACCTCAGTGCTTGGCACAGAGTAAGCATTTAGCAAATACTGTTATTATTATTCCTACTACTACTATCATTGTTGGGTTGGGAAAAGGATCAAAACAGATGGCAGAGGAGGATGATACATTTCTCAGTGGAGAGAACATTGAAGATTATTTTGGTTCCTTAGCAATTGTCCTCCCCCCAATTTACTTAGGTATTCACTCTCCTTACCCCCACAGCACCGATGTACATCTCTAGATATACTTGGTCACTTCCCCTACCTGCAATATATTTTTGTCTATCTCTCTGGCTACACTGTAAGTTCCTTGAAGGCAGGGATCATGTCTATTCACTCTTATCATACTTTCCCAAGTACTTATTACACTGCTTTGCACAGAGTGTATGTTCAGTAAAAATGTTATTGATTAGGAAATATTTCTCCAATTTATCTTTATGCCAAACCCAGCCCATGGGGAGAATTAGACAGTAGAATCCAGGTCAATCATTGTCTGGTGAAATGTTTTTTAGCAAACTCTTTAGTGTAGCCTCTGGAAGGTAGATTGCTTGTGGGCAGACTGTAAGCTCCTCGAGGGCGGGGATCATGTATTCCAACTCTGTTGTACCCTCCCAAGCACTCAGTACAGTCCTCTAGGCTACATTGCTCTCTCCCATTTTATTCTTGACTTCCATCTGAGTCTGTCAAAGCTGGTTATTGTTTTATTATATCAGCTATTAACTTCCAGTACCCTTTCCACCAGAGAACTCCATTTATTTAATGTTGTCATTTCTGCAAGCATAGCTTGTAAGTATAAAAATGTCAAAGTGATAACTTTCTGGAAAAATCTCATGACCTTTCAGTGGGCACACTAGTTAGAGGGCAAAGTTATTAAATTGCAGATTGACAGTTCTCCTCCCTTGCTGTGTTCTCAAATGATTAGTCATTAATGTGCTTCTTCCTAGTCTGAAGTTCTTGCTTACCTTCATCTCCCCATCACACAGTGCTTAATACAGTGCCTGGCACATAGTAAGTGCTTAACGATTAGTAAAAGAAAAAAAGAAAAATAATCACCACAATCTCTTAGTTTAATCTTCACTGTGCACATTCTGGCTGATAATTCATTTCCCATAAAACATTTAAGTAGTTCCCTAAGTGAGTTTTTGGTTGTTAACCAGTATGTCGGTATAGACATTCTGCAGCTGTATAAAGATGTTTATTATTGGGTCAAGGACCAGCAGGCTGGTTTCCTGCCTCTTCTGGCCATGCAGGGGGCCACCAGTGCCCACTTAAAATGAGGGCCCCTTGCACCTGTGGTCTCATCAACCCAGACACCCCTGTTCTTCTCTCCGGTTCAGCCTCTGCCTCCCAGGACAACCAACAAGGCACCATCTGGGCCATTCTGTGGGAGCCACAGCTGTGGAGTGAGTGGGGGACAATCTAAAAGTGAGGTGGGGACTGTGTCCAATCTGCTTATATCATATTCTACCTCATTGTGAAGTACATCATTCAGCACATAGTGCTTATGAAATTCCAGTATTATTGGTATTCTATTTGTTAAGCACTTACTATGTGCCAAACAACTGTACTAAGCACTGGGGTACTAGTAACTATGGTAGTTAAGTGCTTACTATGTGCCAGACACTGTACGAAGCACTGGGGTGGTTACAAGCCAATTGGGTGTCACGGTCCCTGTCTTAATCCCCATTTTACAGATGAGGGAACTGAGGCCCAGAAAAGTGAAGTGTACTTTCCCAAGATTGCACAGCAGATGAATGGCAGAGCCAGGATTAGAACTCAGACCCCGTTGACTCCCAGTCCTGTGCTCTTTCCACTAGGCCATGCTGCTTCTCTGTCTCTGAGGTAGATACAAGATAATCAGGTTGGACACTGTCCCAGTCCCACGTGGGGCTCACTGTCTTAAGTGTTATTATTAGGCTTATGTAAGCAGAGGGATTATTTGAACCTAGATGCTTGGGTGGAGGATTTCTTACGTGGAATCTAGTGTTATTATGTTATCTAGGGCTTCAGCAAGAGCAGACAATAATTTTACATATAACTGCTCCTGCCCCAAAGATCTAGAAGTTGCTAGGTTATTTGCCCCGTATAGTTGAAGGCCTCACTTCAACAGGGACATGAAGATGGAAGTGGCAGGGCCCGCTTTCTCCCTATAATTCCAGCCTCAACTTCTGTCTGGGAGGACCACCTTTAGCCACTGGTCTCCAAACTGGGGCTCTTGGACCATTTGTGGCCCCAGAGAAGTTCCTGATGGAGTTCCCATTGCCTCACTTATGCTTCTACTAGCTTCATGTTACCTCTTCTCTGTGGCATTTATTAGCGTTTGAATGAAGGTGTCTTTTAGAGAAAGTGGCTGAGAAGGCATGGGGGAAAGCACAATCAAGAATCATCTCAAGGGTAGTAATAATGAAAACAGCGGCTCAAGTAATCTTAACTTAAAAATCGCCAGAGAACAGACTGCAGTCTGAACAGCCACGTGCCAATCTTGAGCAGACCCTTACTGCCCTCAGTCAGTCAAATGATTTTTATTGAGCGCTTACTGTGTGCAGAGCACTGTACTATGCACCTGGGAGACTGCAGTTCAACAGAATTAGCAGATACATTCCCTGCCCACAGCGGGCTCTTGTACTTGGAGTAGTATGGTAGCAGTGGCAGAATAGTGTGGTTTATCATTCAGTCAGTGGTACTTACTGTGCACTTTCTGTGTGCAGAGCACTGTACTAAACACTTGGGAGAGTATAATATAACAGATTTGGCACACGTGTTCCCTGCCCACAGGGAGCTTACAGTGCCTGGATCGAGCCCACTGCTCAGAAGAATATTTTGGATTGTCTCTCTCCACTGTAATTAGAAGTTACTCCCCTTCTAATAATAATAATAATAATAATGATCATTACGATTATTATTATTATTATTCTAGACAAAGACCATGTACTCAAATCATCCAGATTCCTTTGACTAGCAGCACTGAGTTCTTATCAACCCGTTCCAGGTTTCAGAAGTTATTTATTTTTTTAAATCATATTTGCTAAGCGTTTTACTCTGTGCTAGGCAGTATACTAACCACTGGGGCAGATGCAGGCTAATCAGGTTGGACACAGTCCCTGTCCCACTGGGCATCACAGTCATATCCCCATTCTACAGACGAGGGTGACTGAGGCACAGTGAAATGAAGTGACTTACCCAAGGTCCCACAGCAGACATACGGTGGAGCCGGAATTAGAACCCAGGTCCCTGTGACCCCCCAATCCTGTGCTCTTTCCATTAGGCAGCACTGCTTCCATAAAGATCAAGTAGCTCTACTGTACAGATTTTGATTTTGAGCCCGTGTGGATTCGTGGCCATGTGGACCTTTCTGGTGTGTACGTGAATTATACAGCGTGGCTCAGTGGAAAGAGCCCTGGCTTGGGAGTCAGAGGTCGCGGGTTCAAATCCCCGCCCCGCTACTTGTCTGCTGTGTGACCTTGGGCAAGTCACTTAACGTCTCTGAGCCTCAGTTCCCTCATCTGTAAAATGGGGATGAAGACTGTGAGCCCCAAGTGGGGCAACCTGATCACCTTGTATCCCCCCAGCGCTTAGACCAGTGCTTTGCACATAGTAAGCGCCTAACAAATACCACCATTATTATTATTATACATGCATTTGTTTATAGAAGTTACCCATCGCAGCTTGCAGGAGAGTAGTGACTTTTTTTAAGGTTCCTATGAGAAACGTTTTGAAATTTTTTTTCATCTGTTTTCTCTTGGCCATTCAGCTATATTACAGTCTCTTCAAAAAGGACTGTGGTAATGTGGCCCTGTCCAAATACCAGCTGTTTTCAGTTTTGCAGAAAAACAATTCTTTTTTTTTTGTATTTCTCCTTTCAAGGATCAGAAAAGTTGGTTGGTGCAAATATTTGCCAGCATATAGGAAAAAAAAATCCAAAATATTTGAAGTGATTAAACATAATTAACATATACTTCATACCTTATTACATGCCCCTGGAATATCACTGGGTTTCTAAAGAAAATATATAATCTGGTTTCCCAGGCACAAATCAGACAAAGTAGGAGTGAATGTGGGGTTTGAGTCCTGGCTATCCTTAACTGTCACTTGTGGATTTTGGGCAAATGTTCTGTTTTTGTGATAATGAGCCTTGTACCAATCTGAGAAGGTGTTTGGGGGCCCTGTGAGACTCTGGTGATATGTGTTGAAATAAAACACCTGGGAAGAAAGTGCCGCTTAACTCTAGGGTAAATTGTCTTCACAGAGATCTCTGGGTCAGGGATAAAAAGAACATGGGGGAGGAAGGGGAAAAACATGGTAGGTTTGAGGGAAGCACAAGGATGCAGAGCATTGTTATTGGCCCTTTGCAGATGAGAATATTTAAGACTAGATTTGTCCAGGTTCATGCAACAGTCATACAGCTAAGCCATGCAAGCCCACGGTAACTTTGTGTTACTTTGCAGGGTAGGGCTATGATCGCTCGTATGATAAACTTGAGCAAAAAGGATAATCTGTGAGAGGAACAAGCAAGAGCTAGGCATCAAACAGGTGATATTCTTCCTTCTGTGTATCTGAAGTGAATGAACTGCATGTCAGGAAAACAATGCTGACTTTGCTTTTCTGCCTCAAGAGTGAAGAAAAGTAGCATTGACATTTTAGCTAGGTCGGCACTCCCAAATCAATGAGAACCATAGTTTTGTTAATTTCATCAACATGTTCATTTTTTTCAGCTCCATGTTCATGCATGTCTTTAAACCCGGAAACAAGAAGACTGTCCATAGGTCTAGACAATGGTACAATCTCAGTAAGTACATACAAATAAGATTTCCAGTTGAAATACTTCCCTTCCTGTGGAGTATGTAATATTTATTGTGCTGAGGGTTATTTGCCCACCTTCTCAAGCTGACAGAGAAATTTTCCAGCTGATGCAAGCAGAAAGTGTGATGTGGCTGGTTGTAGTTCAGAAGGGCAGTATGTGCCGGCAGATAATCGAAATTGGTCTTCCTCTAAACAGTTGGCTCGATTTCTGCTTGACCCCCAACGGTGCCCACTGTAGTTACATTATGGCCATTGCTATACAAATGAGCACGATGGCAGAGAGCTCTCTGTTAAACCAGGCTGCGATCCTAGCAGCTTTGATCAGATTAATTGTCTTGTTAGACTGTAAGGCGATTTTTTTTCTCTTTAATCTGCATGTCTGATCTTGACTCGAATGCTGTTCCTACCCTTCCTCCCCCTTTTCTGCCTACTCTACTTCCTAGGCATTTGAGCAGAGAGTGGAAGAACCTCAGAGGGGAATTTGACCTTGGGCCTTAGGGACATGGGGAAAAAATAAATGCTCCCCCAAATCCAAAATGTTGATCTGCCATATTAGCACTGTTGGTTTTACTTACCACCTCCTCTTTGAAGTACTTAATAATGAAGGCATTTAAATGTTTACTTTGAGGTAACTACTGTGCTAAGCACTGGGGGAGAGTGTCGCCTAGTGGATAGAACAGAGGCTTGGGAGTCAGAAGGACCTGGGTTCTAATCCTGGCTCCCCCACTTATCTGCTGTGTGACTTTGGGCAAGACATTTCACTTCTCTGGGCACCAGTTACCGCATCTGTAAAAGAGTGTGTGCCTCACGTGGGACAGGGACTGCGTCCAACCCAGTTACCTTTTATCTACCCCAGCGCTTAGGACAGTGCTTGGCACATAGAAAGTGCTTAACGAATGTTGTCTCTGTTGCTGTATTGTACTTTCCAAGCGCTTAGTATAATGCACACAGTAAGCACTCAATAAATACGATTGATTGAATGAATGAATGATTACAAGACAATCAGATCAGAGACAACCCCTACCGCACACAGAGTTCTCAGTCCTGAAAGGAGAATGTTAAGCATTTAATATGTGTCCAGCGTGGAATCTTGCACCACTTTTGTTAGAATTTTTGAAGGGAGAAATGGGTATTTTTATCTCCATTTCACCTGAGGCCCGAGTAGGTTGTTGATTGTCACTGAAGGACACAGAAGCAGTTCACTGGCAGAGTTGGGGTTATAAGCCAGGTCTCCTGACTCCCGGTCTTGTCCCCTTTCTCCTGAGCCCCTCTGACTCCCAAATATTTAGCATCTGTCTCTGTTTCAGCATCCTGACAAGTTGCACCCCCTGCCTTTGTAGAGGGATTTGGTTTAGATCCATGCCCCTTTGTGAAGCTAAAGCTGGAATCCTAGGGCGTCGTCGACCTAGGATTGTGTAGCCTTCCGACCGAAGTGAATTTTTGACTCCGGTTAATGACTTCTGTCTGTGGTAGCAAGACTGGGTGGGGATTTCTGTTGTGGTTTCCAAAGAGAGGAGGGCAGTTGTGGTTCCAAAGGTGAGAGATCGTTTCAGAGAGATGCTGGAAAGGACTAGGCACCAGTAACTTTGCTATCATGGCAAGTTCAGAAACTGTTGCTATTCAGTGAGCCAGATTCTTTCCTACTCTGAAAGCCGCTTCATGTGATTATGCAGAGAAGAGGCACAATATAGTAGAATGTGATGATTTCCTGGCTTTTAAAAAAATTATGGTGCTCTGGGCAATCTCTTAAGGCTGAATGTAAAGACCCTTCAGCAAAAACTGTTTGTTGGCGGGGGGGGGGGGGGGGGGGGGGAGGGGGGAATTAAAAGCAGTATTGTGTTTATTAACCACCTCTATGCAGTGCATTGCTTGATGAATAAAGTATCCTTAGAACAAAATACACTGTGGGAGTGAACATAGAGTACCCATCCTTACGGTTCTTTCCCTTTTTTGGCAGCGATGCTTGTACATTTGTGGGTGTGAACTGGGGAGTGTGTCTGAATCCTTTGCCACTTCTCTTAGCTCCTACCCACGCCTGCTTGTTGAAAGAATGATACTTGTAGTATTTAGAAAATTTCGCACAGAAGTCCCGTTTCCTGTGTTGTTACTGCCTTATTTCTTGCAGGTGGTGTCATTTGAACACAAATGCTCCTTTTGTGGGGAGATTGGGATAATACTAATGATGGTATTAAGCGCTTACTATGTGTCAAGCACTGTTCTAAGCACTGAAGGGGATGGGGAGGAGGGTGCTCGTGAAAATGCATTTTGTGCTTCCTTGGTACTTCTCCAGTTCTTCAAGCCTGCTGAGAGTCATCCTCCACTTCAGAGACCAGGGTTGCTTTGCCCCACTAATATGAACATTTTAGGCAGAAATTCCCATCACCACCTCAGAAAAGGAAACCATAAAACTACAAAAGATCTCCATCCTCAAAAGATACACATTTTTGAAAGTTTTGAATCATCAGGAGGAGACTGTTAGCTTTTATGAATAGAAATATATATACCTGTGTGAACTGAATGGGCTTAAAACACTTAATTAGCCTTGGTTTTCACTCTACATCTGCTACAGTTGTTTGTTTCCAAGTCCGTAAAGTCAGATACCAACTATCCAGTTTACCAATTCCCTGGGTACTTTGTTCCTCTTTCAGTCAGTCAATCAGTGGTATTTATTGAGTACTTACTGTGTACAGAGCTCTGTACTAAGCATTTGGAAGAGTACAGTACAATTGAGTTGGTAGACACGATCCCTCCCCATGAAGAGCTTAGTCTGGAAGGGGTGCAGACATTGAAATAAATGCAGATAGGGGAAATGCTAGGGTATAAGGATATGTACCCAAGTGCCGTGTGGTGAATATCAAGGACTTAAAGGGTACTGATCCAAGAGCATAGGTGATGCAGAAGGGAGAGTGAGTAAGGGGAAATGAGGGTTTAGTTGGGGAAGACCACTTGAAGAGATATGATTTTAAGATGGCCATGAAGGTGAGGAGAGTGCTGACCTGTCTGATATAAAGAGGGAAGAAATTCCAGGCATCTCACTGCCTGTTCTTGGTCATTTCATTCCTAATTAGTACTTCTGTCAAAATTGAGCAGCGAAGGGAAGTGCACATCAAATCAGTCAATTAGCTCAGAATTCTGGTAAAAAGATTTTTGGAGGAGGAAACTGAAATCATTGAATAAATGGGATAATTGGATTATTTACGGCTTTCATTTTACTGGTGCTGATTCTTTCTTTCTAATTTTCTGTTGAATATGCTTTTCAGAATAGAGTAACTTATTTTCTTTAGAAAAAACAATCTATTCACAGTTTACTCCACCTTGGGCTCATTTCACACACAAAAATATGTTGGATGCTCAGATTTCGTTGCCTCACACTGACGAGCGCTGCCTTTGTTTTCAGTATTCGTGTGTACCATATGGATTTCATGATACAATCTGTGAACCAGAACAGTTCAATAAGAAACCATGTTTAATCCCGTAATCTCCAACTGCAACCACAGTCTCTAATTTGTCATTGTTTAGAAATATTTGAGTCTCTGGTAGTCATATACAATAGTCCTTCATATTAAAAGGAAACACTGAAGGGTGAGATTCACCTGTCAGTGAGTGTGTGTGTATGTATGTGAGTCTTCAAAGGCCAGTTGCAGATCCAGAGTCCCAGCAATAGTGTGCACACACAAAAAAAGTGGTATGGCTAATGTTTGCAGGGCTTGGCACTGTTATCTCTCTTGCCACCTTGTCTCTTCATTAGGAAACAATAGCTCAAAGAAAGCCCTCCGTTGTCTGAGGCTTTTTTTCCCCATGTCCTTAAAACACTTCCTCTCCCCTCCTTGGTTTTGGTTTCCCAATTTGCTCTTGCCATACAGGAATTGTTTGGACATCCTTCTGTGGCTCATTCTCCTCACATGCCCTACCCGGCATATCTCCGTTAAAGTGAGGAGAGTTTTGATACTAAGGCACTGACTCGGTTTCAGAACTTGATTCGTGATCTTATTGAGCCTGTAAATGATTTTGGTGGAATTTGTGATCTTATTGAGCCTGTAAATGATTTTGGTGGAACTGCCCAAGCAGCTGGATTTGGCACCTGTCAGTCAGTCAGGACACCATGTGGGATCTAGGTCTCTCAGCTGTAAAGTGGACAACACTCCAAAGACCGTGTCTTTTTATTGTTGTATAGTTGTATCGTACTCTCTCAAGTGGTTAGTACAGTGTTCTGCACACAGTAAGTGCTCAATAAATACAAATGACTGACTCAGTTCTGTAGATCTTTAGTTTGGTTCAAATCTAAGGTCTTTGCTTGTAGAAACACAGAAACAACTCACAACTTCCTAGGTTCTGACCCTTCCGTCTTCCAAAAATCTTTGTGAAAATAGCTGAAGCAGTTAACTTCACTGGCTCTGTTGAAGGGGCCCTTGAATCAGCTTCATTTCATTATTATTATTATTATTATTTTTATTATTATTATTCTGGGATATTTAGTGGTACATCTTCTATAGTGAATTGTACATTTGTGATCATAGAGTTTGACTGTAAGCTTGTTGTGGGCAGGGAACATGTCTACCATCTCTGTAGTATTGTACTCTCCCAAGCACTCAATACAGTGCTCTGCACACAGTAATAGCTCAGTAAATACCATTGATTGATGGGCCTTGAGCGCCTGTGATCTTTAGCAGCATTCGAGCCCATTTTAGTTAATCGAATGGGAAAATCACTTCTTTTCCCCCCTCTACATAGTCACCTCCTTTTCAGCCAGATTTTATAACTCTTCTGTTGCTGCACATTGATTTGCTTAACAGAAAGCAGTGTTAGACTTGTTTAGCCAAATGGAGCAGTGAAGAAAATGCCAGGAATCCTGCCCCTGAGAAACAGACCACTACTTAAAAAAATACATGGCATTTAAGGGCGTACTATGGGCCAAGCACTGCATTAACTGCTGGGTTAGATACAAGAGTGTCAGATCTGACACAAGCCCTGTCCACATGGGGATCGCAGAGCAGGTGGGGGTGCAAAATCCCCGTTTTGCAGGTGAGGAAACTGAAGCACGGAGAAGTTAAGTGACCTGTCCAGGGGCACACAGTACACAAGTGGCAGAGACAGGATTCGAATTCTTGTCTCCTGACTCCCAGCCCTGTGCTCTTTCCACGAGGCCATGACTCCTTCTGGTAGACAACTTCCCAGGCTCCCTATTGATGTCCAAGCCTGGAAATAAAAAATCCTTACCTGGCACAATAAAGGACCTGAGATCCAGTGTATCATTTTCATGATCTGGGGAGAATGTTGGGAAGTGCACCCCAGTTCATTCAATCGATCAATCAATCAAGGGTATTTATTGAGTGCTTAGTATGTGCAGAGCACTGTAATAAGCACTTATGAGTACTCAATAGCAGAGAAAGTAGACATGTTCCCTGCTCACAACAAGCTTACAGTCTAGAAGGGGAGACAGGCATTAATATCAATAATTTCTAATATATAATTTAAAGATATGTACCTAGGTGCTGGGGCGAATATCAGACGCCCAAAGGACTCAGGCCCAAGTGCATAGGGACGCAGAAGGGAGAGGGAGCCAGGGAAAGGGCATCTTGGAGGAGGTGTGACCTCTTAATAATGCTTTGAAGGTCAGGAGAGTGGTGGTCTGGCATCTATGGAGGGGTCGGGGGGGAGACTTGGGAAAAGGGTTGGCGGCGAGATAGACAAGGCAGGGGCACATTGAGTGAGTAGGCTGGCACTAGAGGAGCGGAGCGAAGTGTATGGGCAAGGCTGGAGGAGGAGATAGGTGAGGGAGGGTGGGGTGAGCTGATTGACTGCTTTAAAGCCAATGGGAAGGAGTTTCCGTTTGACGTGGAGGAGGATGAGCAGCTCCTGGAGGTTCTTGAGGAGTAGGGAGACATGGGCTCAATGTGGTGGGATTTTGTTTGTTTTGTTTGTTTTTTAAGAAAAATGATCCATGCACCCGAGGGAAGTATGGACTGGAATGGGGACGGACAGCAGGCAGGAAGGTCAGCAAGGAGGCAGAGGCAGTAGTCAAGGCGGGAAGGGATCGGTGCTTCCATCAATGGGGTAGCAGCTTGGATGGAGAGGAAAGAGTGGATTTTAGCAATGTGGCAAAGGTAGGAGCGACAGGATTTGGTGACAAATTAAATATGTGGGTGGAATGAGAGAGATAAGTTGAGGACCAGAGATAGGGAGGGTAGTGGGGTTATCTACAGTGATGGGAAAAGACAGTGAGAGGACAGGGTTTTGGTGGGAAGATTTCCATTTTGGACATAGTAATACTACTACTACTACTACTAATAATAATGATAGCATTTAAGCGCTTACAATGTGCGAAGCATTGTTCTAAGCGCTGGGGGATACAAGGTGATCAGGTTGTCCCATGTCGGGCTCACAGTCTTCCTCTCCATTTTACAGATGAGGTAACTGAGGCTCAGAGAAGTTAAGTGATTTGCCCAAGGTCACACAGCAGACATGTGGCGGAGCCAGGATTGGAACCCATGACCTCTGACTCCCAAGCCCGAGCTCTTTCCACTGAGCCACGCTGCTTCTAATAATAATTATGGTACTTGTTAAGCGCTACTGTGCACGAAGCACTGTTCTAAGTGCTGGGGTAGGTACAAGATCTTCAGATTGGACACAGCCCCTGTCCCACATGGGGGTCACAGTCTTAATCCCCATTTTACAGACGAGGTAACTGAGGCCCAGAGAAGTGAAGTGACTTGCACAAGGTGACACAGCAGACATGTGGCAGAGCGGGGAATAGGACCCAGGTCTCTCGGCCTCCCAGCCCCATGCTCTAGCAACCAGGCCACGCTGCTTCTCATGCTGGGGAGGTCATCCAAGTGGAGATGTCCTGAAGGCAGGAGGAAATGCCAACCAGCCTATTTCTTCTCTCTGACCTAATTGTCTTCCCGCCCCCATGTGTCCTGGAACACAGTGGGCCAGCACTCTTGCACATTCTCACCCAGAGGAAAACTCAGTGGTAACAAGAAAGCTCTTGTTACCAATCCCAAAACCTGAACTGGATTATTTATAGGAAGTTTCTGTCTTAAAATGAATATTAGCCTTCAGAGTTAATTCAGAGTTTAGGCTGCTTAAGAGATTTATATTTACATAAATATATGTACACACATGCGCACCCAGCAGCTAAATTCATAGCCCCTGGATTTTTACTATTTGTCTGTAGGATATTAAATATGTTATCTGCTTCCCACTGCAGGAAAGGCATTGGGAGACATTTAGGGAGAGGGAAGGGGAATCCCCTTTGTAGGGTTTTTGTGTTCTCTAATAACAAGTGTGTTCCACCGTGCACACTTCTTTCCTTCACAAGTTTGGGCTGTACCACATGCCAGCTCTAGCAGAATTTTCAATATTCATAAAAGAATTTCCCCCACTTTATTTAATTGGTATTTGTTAAGTGCTTTCTATGTGCCAGGCACTCTACTAAGTGCTGGGGTAGATACAAGTTAATCAGATTAGACACAGTCCCTGTCCCACATAAGGTTCACAGTCTTAATCCCCATTTTACAAATGCGATAACTGAGGTGCAGCGAAGTTCAGTGACTTGCTAAAGGTCACACAGACAAGTGGCAGAGCCAGGAGTAGAACCCAGGGCCTTCTGATTTCCAGATTCATGCTCTATCTATTAGGCCACACTCTCAAAGTTTGCCTTGGGTGAGTTTTGGAATCAGAGGGGAAGGTGTCCAAGTGGCAGTGGATGAACTCAGTCTACTAAATTTCCTCCCTTCCACCAATGTGAATGAGGTGTGACTGCATAATCAGCCTTGCAAGTAACCACGTGTCCATGGGCCAGGGACCAGTAACCACTTCAGGTTGACCAGAAATAAAAACTGTCATCTGTTTGCAACTTGGGCAGAAGGAAAGCTCAAAGAGATTTCATTTTAATAAGTGGGTAAAGAATCTGATTGATCTGAAACCGTGGCTCCGTCCCATGGTGATTAACCCCCCCATCTTGCTACTCTCAGCATACTAGAGTTCTTAGCATGTGTGTGCACACGCGTGTGTGTGTGTCTGTCTTCAGAAGGGTATTTGAAGGAGGGAATTGCTGAGTTGTTGCACATGAAGCAGGCTTTGAGAATGCTGCCTTTACTGGGTGGCTGATGTCAGAGCCCTTTGGGATGCCTTCTCTTTTAAAGGGCACCACTCCTTCTCCCAGTTAGCCAAACCTGGAAGATCAAGAGTGGAAGGAAGTGGGAAGCTACCGATATTTAAGGATTTGAAGCATCGAGTGCCTCAGATGGAAACTTTCCGATCTAATAGAGTTGGTATTTGTTGAGCCTCTCCTCAGTGCCAAGTACCGTACTAAGTGCTGGGGCTTTACAGCTTGGGCAGATCAGACACAGGCCCTGCCCCACATGGGGCTGAGTGTATAAGTAATCTCTTCCTCCCTCCCCTCTGGACTGCCAGAGCAGGATATTGGGATTAGCATCAACCGGTAAAAGTCAAAGCCCCATGGCTTAGTCGGGGGAAAAACACAGAACTGGGAATCGGGAGACTTGGAATACTTAACTTCTCTGGGCCTCAGTTACCTCATCTGTAAAATGGGGATTAAGACTGTGAGCCCCCCATGGGACAACCTAATCACCTTGTAACCTCCCCAGCGCTTAGAACAGTGCTTTGCATATAGTAAGCGCTTAATAAATGCAATTATTATTATTATTAATACTGGCTCTGCCACTTGCCTGCTGTGGAGCCTTGGGCAGGTCACTTAACTTCTCTCTGCCTCAGTTTCCTCTTCTGTAAACTGGGGAATAAATACCTATTTGTTTTTTTACATGGTACTTAAATGCTTGCTCTGTGCCAGGCACCTTGCTAATCGCCGTGGTACATACAGGATAATCAGGTCATACACGTCCCCGTCCCGTATGTGGCTCACTGTCTAAATAGAGGGAGTAGGATTTACTCCCCATTTTACATAGGAGGTAATTGCAAGGTCACACAGCAGGTAGGTGGTGAATCCAGGATTAGAACCCAGGTCCTCTGACTCTTAGGCCCGTGCTCTTTCCATTAGACCACACTGTTCTCCCTTTCCCCTAAACTGTGAGCTCCACGTGGGGAAGGAACTGTGCTTGGTATGATCATCTTGTATCCACTCCAGCTGCCGTTGTTATTACTGAAAACCAATTAGCCAGTCTTAATTACTGAGTGTCTGCTCTGTGCAGAGCACTGTACTAAATATCTGGGGGCGATCACAGCGATAAAAGACCTGATCCTAGACTTCGGGGAGCTTACAGTCCATCAGAGCATGTAGAACTGTCCTCGGTGTGAGTGAAGTCAGATTAACAGGCCCAATTTTTTTCCAGTCAGTCATTGGCATTGAGCACTTAGTATATGCAGAGCACTGTACTAAGTACTCAGGGAGCGCACAGTACAACAGAATTCCAGTGGGTAGCATCAGTGCACTGGCATCCCATGAATCATTCTTTCAATTAATAAGTGGTATATATTGAGCACTTACCATGGGCAGAACAATTAACTAAGTGCTGGACCATGCACCAGACAGATGGTTTTTCTGGGAGTAGCGAAAGAGCCTCTGGGAGCTAGTCTGTGAGACTTACCTCTGAATTTGAATATTGTTCTTCCCTCAGTAGGAACAGAGGCACCTTCGTGGTGATTGAGGTGAAATTTGAACTCTGCAGATCCATCCCCTTCCGCCCCTCTCCTCTCCTGACTCTTGACCTCCAGTTTTTACTGAGCAACAGTCAGTAGTCTAGCACATACATCAAACCCCATGAAGTCAGGCTGTTGAAAGATGACTGGGAAAATTCATCCCGTTTGCAAGTTTTGGGGGTTGGTTAAAAAAAAAATGGTACTTACTGATCTTTCGTTCTGAGCAATAATTTGACTTCCAGACGTTGACTTGCGTTACTGGACAGGACACAGTGTTCACTTGCTAGACCTGTTTTTCATGCCAGAGACAAAGAGCATTTCTTTCTGTCGTGCAAGAGAAGAGTATAGTCCATTTATCTGAGGTTTTTAAGGAACATGTGGTTAACTAACAGATGACTGGAGAAGCAAATTTCTTTTAATTAGGTGCCAAAGACATTGGTTATTTTCCTGTAAATACCAAGTGCAAACTGCTGTTAGAGCCATTGTTTGCCGAAGGTATGTGTCTCATCAGCTGACTGGCTCTTCCAGGCAATCTGGGACCTATCTAATTGGTGAGCTGACAAAACCCATCGCTTCGGTGAGCATTGCTCTTTTCTTTCCCCATTTAGTCCCGGGTGGGCTGAAATCTGCTTTCCACCCCTCCACAGTGATGCCTTGGTCAAACTCTAGCAGTCATTTTGTTTTCCCAATGCTTCTGCCTCCCCACTCTCGGTTGTCCTTGTTTGGAAGCTGATCACCCAATCCAGGCAGCCAAGGGGAGCAGCATGTCCCAGTGGTAAGGTCCTGAATTGAATAATCACAGGACCTGAGTTCTCACCACTTGCCTGCTGGGTGACCTTGGCCAAGTCCCTTAACTTCTCTGTGCTCCAGATTCCTCCTCCATAAAATGGTGATTCAATATCTCTTCCCCCTACTACTTAGGTAGTGAGCC
This sequence comes from Tachyglossus aculeatus, assembly GCF_015852505.1. Classification (NCBI taxonomy): domain Eukaryota; kingdom Metazoa; phylum Chordata; class Mammalia; order Monotremata; family Tachyglossidae; genus Tachyglossus; species Tachyglossus aculeatus. The sequence continues at coordinate 8,473,572 of NC_052085.1, read as the reverse complement.
GCATGAGAGACAGGAACTGTGTCTGACCTGATTATGTTTTATCTGCCCCAGTCCTTGGTACATAATACTTAACAAGTACCACAATTCCTTTTTTTATTACTACTAGAAATGATGGAGGGAATCTTATTCTCTCCAGCACCTGGAGAGCCATTTTCACTGGCATCTTGGTTTGGGGTAAAGGTGAATTAATAAAGCCCTTCTATTTATAGAAAACTTATTGCCATTGACCGATTACTGGGATGATTGGAAGGGTATCAGCCCCGGCCCCTCCAAATAGCTTTTCATCCCCCTCCGAGGCAGAATCATGGATTAGATGGACCATTGATCTGTGAACCCCATTTGGGACAGGGACTGTGTACAACCTGATTATTTTCTGTCTACCCCGGCGTTTAGTACAGTGCTCGACATAGAGTACTAACACTTAACGAATACCACCAAGTATCATTAGTATCTGTCCCAGTGGATGCGCCTTACTTGCTGATGTTCTTACGTAAATCTAATCCTTATCTCTGCACCATCAACCATGCTTAAACCCCGAAGGCCCAGGTGATATTTGCGAGAGCAAAATGATGATCAGTTGGACTTAAAAATCCCTTCTGGAAAGCCGTGGGAGGAAAGAGGAAGGGGAAAGAGACACTTCAGGGGGTATGATTGATTTCTCTCGGTAGAGAGAGGCGATAGATTCCTCTAGTTGAAAGGACCCATATGCCTGGCCTCGAACCAGTGCACTGCGAGCTTCCAGCTGCTGCAGGGAGCCTAAGGGCCAAAGTTCTAGTGAGCCTCTGGCTCCAGGTCTTTCCATTTGTGATACTTCTGGCCCAAACAAGAGCCTTGAGCCGGCCTGACCTAATTGTCTTCCATCTGAAAATACCCAACTAATACCCAAGCTGAACTACTGGGAAAGCGATCTCCTGGTTTTAGCTATAAATCTAGGTTTCTATTTGCTTTGTGCTCTTAGTACAGTGCTCTGCACGCAGTAAGCACTCAATAAATGTGATTAAATGATTAAGTTTGTGCAATCCAGAATTGAATTTTCCATTCACAGTTTTGCTTTTGGATGAGTCACTTCTCCTGTCCTTTTAAACTTTTTTTTTTTTCCTTTTCTCCAGGAATTTATTTTGTCAGAGGATTACAACAAGATGACCCCAGTGAAAAGTTATCCAGGTAGGAAATGGAGCTGATGCTTCTTTTTAGTGGGCCTTCGTTTCTCCAAGTGCCCCCAGAAGGTATGGCGAGTCGCACCGTTGTGAATGGCATGGCGTACTATTGGGTAGAGCATGGGACTGGGATTCAGTAGGTCATGAGTTCTAATCCCGGCTCTGCCATTTGTCTGCTGTTTGCCCTTGGGCAAGTCACTTCACTTCTCTGTGCCTCAGTTCCCACATCTGTAAAATAGGGATTGAGACTGTGAGCCCCACATGGGACAGGGACCGTGCCCAACCTGATTTGCTTGTATCCACCCCAGCGCTTTGTATGGTGCTGGCACGTACTAAGTGCTTAACAAATACCATTATTATTATAATACCATTGGATCCGTCACCAGGGAAGAGGATCAGGGCAGGGGAATTCCCCATTTTTTGGAAATTTTTCTGTAACGTTCAAGGCTTTGTTTCCTCATGGTCCTCTGGGAAACCCTTTTAACTCCAGGCCAGAAGCATTGAGATGGTCATTCAGGAAGCCCCATGTGCTGATGAGTGGTGCTTGGAAGTTCTTAGTGCTTAGAACCAGGAAGTATTTCAAGCCCTGGGAAGAATCAACACGGCTAGCGATGAAGTCCTCAGTGCAGCTAGTCCATCATCCTAGTAGTCATTCCTGCACGAACAGGATGAGTGGATGATGGGTGATCTCTGTTGGATAAATCCAAGTAGGCTCATCTGGGATGGAGTGAGCAGACCATTGTCGTGAGGACGCACCGAAGCAGTTCCCACTGTAACAGTTGTGACGTATGTTAACTGCTTTCTGTGTGCCAGGCATTGTACTAAACCCTTGGGTAGATACACAAGATAAATCAGGTTGGACACATTCCTTGTCTCATGTGGGGCTTAGCAAAGGCAGGTATTTAATCCCCATTTCACAGGTGAGGAAACAGAGGTCCAGAGAGGTTAAGTAACTTGCCCAAGAGCATCCAGCAGGGAAGTGATGGAGCCAGGATTGAACCCAGGTCTCCTGCTTCCCAGCCCTTGCTCTTTCCCCGGGAGCAAATTGGGAAGAATTTGCTAAAAGGCCCCATGTTGGAAGGGAGTAACCAAATGAGGACCTCTGAGTCAATCAATCCATCGATGGTATTTATTGAGCGCTTATGTGCAGAGAACTATTCTAAGGGCTTGGGAGAGTACAAACACGTTCCAAGGCCGTAATGAGCTTGCAGTCTAGAAGGAGAGACAGGAACTGTGCAGCCAAGTGGGCAGAGGCAGCACCAAATGGCATTTTCAGCTGCAAATCAGAGAGCAGTTCTTCCAAGCACACAAAGCAGGGGAAACCTTGGCTGGCGGTTCCTTCTTTGGCATCTATCATCTGACCTTGGGCAACGCCACCAGCAGCCTCTTCTTCCAAGGAGAATGACCCACCCTTTTCCAGGTGGCCCCCTTCTTCCCCTTTCCTTTCCCTTTTCCCCTCTTGTTATCTTTGCTATTATTCTTCCATCTTGCGCAAGAGCACGCGCCCACAGACGGTCTCTTCCCATGCTTCCCTCGCCTCACGCACCCTTACCCCCAGATGCCAGGCCTGGGAGCTTAGGGGATTTGGGAGGAGAGAGACTCAAGATGGAGCAGCTCCCGGGGGGAGGAATTTTCCCACAGTGCTGGGGAAGCGGTTGGAACCCAGAGGTCCCTGCCAGGAATACTTCCACTGCAAGATCTAAAACGGAATCGCCGCTCCTTGGAGGGGCGGGGAAAGAGACCAGTTTTCAGATCATCAGAGGGACCTTTTTCTGGTCTAAACCATGCTCTCAATAGTTTATCTGTGTGGGCGCCAGCTCTGTTTTCTTCCCTCAGAAGCTCTGATTGTGTGGGCAATTAGAAAACCCAACCCTGCACAACAGTTTTATCCAGTCCCGAGGTCGGGGCTTCGGAAAGGGACTTTCAGGTATCCCAGGGGGATGGCTAAGACTCCTAAAAATGGTGATATTTACCCAGATGCCTATCAACAGTCTGCTCTCAAGGTCACCGAGACATAAGCCAGTGAGCCTTGATGTAAAGGGATATTTCAAAGCCCTACCCCCACCGCCCCCATCTTATGATGTCTGGGAATAATTCTGAGCATTGTTTCAGACATCTGGCTCATGATGGAAAGCTGTTCAGTTTTGCTCTGAGCCTGCCCACCTCGGGTTTACTCATAGGAAGCATTGGTGGGAGGGGCGAAGCTCTTCATTCTTGTTGGCTTTTAATAAACCCACCCGGGCAGATGGATCTACTCTGGTGCATTGGCAGTAATGGATTTTCTTTGGGGTCGCATTGCCATCCATGGTCTCAATAAAGCCTTTTCTTGAAACAATTATCCTGAATGCTGAAAACTTCTCTGCTTTACCATGAAAATGTGTGTGCTTGTGCTGCAGTGGGAAGCTGGCTTCCTTTTGGAATGTTTAGTGTTCTCCTGTCCCTTCTCTTCCCTGCTCACCCCTGCTTTCCCCTCTGCCCTTTTCTCTCTGCCCCTCTTTTCTCCTACTGTCCCCTCCTCTCACCTGTACTCCTCTCTTCTCCCATCCCTTCCCATCTCTTCCCTTCTCTACCGATGATCTGCGTCTCTGTCCGCCTCTTTGTTTTCAGCTCACCAGAGCCGAGTGACGATGATCCTGTTTGTCCTGGAGACGGAATGGGTCCTGAGCACAGGACAGGACAAGCACTTCACGTGGCACTGCTCCGAGAGCGGGCAGCGCTTGGGAAGCTACCGCACCGGCGCCGGAGCCTCGGGCCTCCAGTATCCTTGGCAGAATTCCTGGAGGCTGGTGACTTTTCCTCCTCCTTTCATTTTTGACCGCCTAAAGGTTTCCAGGGTTGAAAAGTCTCCATCGCGTGGCTGCCCTTGGGAATAAGACTAGCCACAGCCTCTGCCAGTGCCCATATTGACTTTGATGGGTGGTTGAATGCAGAGTGAAACGGGATGACATGTTGGGAAATGAGCACCATGGGCCGTGCTGTGTCGCAGGCTGAGATGTGTGTAAAAACGGGCTGAGAGCCAAACAATTCCTAGAACTTTTCTTGCCCAGTCGCGTGTTCACCATGTAAAGATGGCTGCCTGAAACACAGTGAAGTCGCTCCAGACTTGCGGATGGTGGGAAGGAGCCAGGGTGCCTTGGAAATTCAAACTCCCAGGCTGTTCTGGGGGCTTCCAACCACCAGCATGAACCCAAATTGTAAGGCATCCTGTTAAGTGCACAGGCCAAGGGGAGCAAGTGCCCCAGAGCTGGCTACTTGTTTTCCTGCCCTGCATCATGCCCTGGGGCTGTAATAATTATAATAATGATGATATTGAGTGCTTACTATGTGCCAGGCACTGTACTAAGCTCTGGGGTGGATACAAGCAAGGGATGGGAGGCAGGGTCCTGTCGCTGAGGATCACTGGTCCTGCTGGGTGAGGCTTAAGTTGAGCAGCAGCTGGATGACTCGACTCAATCAGTCAATCATATTTATTACTTACTGTGTGAAGTAAGTAAGCACACAGCAAGCACACAGTGTGCAGAGCTTGGGAGAATACAATAGTAAACAGACACTTTCCCTGCCCACAAAGAGCTTACAGTCTAGAAGAACTGGAAGATCTGGGAGTAAAATAGGAACCCCAAATTTTGCTTTCAAGAGTCAGTGTAGCCCAGCAGCCAGGCCCCAGGGCTGGGAGCCAGCAGACCCAAATGCTGGTTCCAGCTCTGCCACTTTGCCTGCTGCAAAACTACAGGCAGGTCACAACCTCTCTTGTCCTCAGTTTCCTCATCTGAAAATAGAGATAAAATACCTGTTCACCTTCCACCTCTCTCTTAGGCTGGCAGCCCCAGGAGGAGCAGTGATTAGATTCGCTCTGATTGTGTTATATCTATTTGCTGTGTTTAGCACCACACTTGCTACATAATAAGCACGTTACAAATGCCACACTTGTTATTGTTAGCATACCATACCCAGGTTCAAGGCTCGACCAATTTTTGGAGTCAAATCTGGAGCAGGTCCAGCAGTTTGAGCTGATTTGGGTTTTCTGGAGTTGGGAAGCATGAGTTGCAGCATAATACAGAGACTGCAGAACTCTTATCTGATGAAGACAGGGCCCCCTTTTCTTTTGAAACCCTGCAAAATCACAAGTTGACCCTTGGTGTCGAAGCAAGGATTTAGGGGGTGGAGAGGGTCAATTCTTCTCTTGCCTGTGCTCTGGAGCAAAGGATGTGCCTCTCTGCCTTTGCAACTCTGTTGTCCTTTCCCGTGCGCTTAGTAGAGTGCTCTGCACATGGTAAATGCTCAGTAAATGCCATTGATTGATTGCAGATAGGTGTCGGGGAAGGGGACTCATCACTTAGCCCTCTGTCAGGAGCCACCCCTGCTCCCCCCGGCTAGCAAAAAGTGCTCTCTGGGCCTATGGTTATATTGGAAAACCAAGTTAATATAATTTCAAGTTTTCCTTCTTCCTTCGAGGTCCTATTTTTTCTTTCTTTCGTTTTTTTTTTTTTTTTTAATTCTGACTGGACTTTCATTTTAGGAAGACAGCTGGTCAAAAGATGTAGTCAGTTGACTTTGGATCTCTTCCTCTTGACGGTTAATCAAGTTAGGCCTCGGGGTAATTTCCATCCATTGAAATACCACCCTGCTGCTCCCTGATGACTTGTAAAGAAGAGCACAACAGCTTCCCTCCCAATACTTCTCGAGAGGAGACCGGAAGGGTTGGCTTTCCCCACCCCCTCCCACCCTGCGCATGCTTCTGAATGGACCCTTAATGCCTACCTGCTAGATTTGATGTTGAGACTCGACATGTCTTTGTTGGTGACCTTTCTGGGCAGGTGACCATCCTCAAACTGGAACAGGAAACCTGCAGCCTTGTGACATCCTTCAAGGGCCACACAGGTAGGACTTCGCACGAAAGTTTGCACGGAACGGGCATTCCGCGGTGCAGTTGTGTGCTTAAGTGGAACGTGGGACCCGACTCTTCTGACACGGAACTGAAAGTGATGAAAGGTGGAGTCGTGACCCTAGCAAAGAGGGAGAGGTGGGCTGGATGTTATAGCACACAGAGCTTCAAGGGGAATAGAGTCAAGGCCCTATCACACCAGCCACCACCAAACGGAAGTCCGTCCATTTGGACAATGGTGGTGATCTGGTGCTTTGGCATACCCGTTGGGGAAGACCTATATTGGAAGCTCTTTGCCATGAGCAGCCTGTTGCAGCAGTACTATTGCTTGAATTCCTGAAGGCCAAGGTGGGGTGATGCCCCTAAACCCATTTTTTAAGGTATTCGTTAAGTGCTCACTGTGTGCCACACACTGTACTAAACACTGGGAAGATACAGAGTAATCAGGTTGGACACACACTCCATGCCCCACATGGGACTCATAGTCTTAATCCCCATTTTCCAGATGAAGTAACTGAGGCACAGAGACATTAGCCCTGTAAGATGATTTCCCATTCCTAGTATGTTATGGATGACAAGCTATTTTTTTTTTTACAGTACTTAAGTGCTTAGTATGTTCAAACACTCTGTTAAGCGATGGGTAAATACAAGATAATCTGTTTGGGAACACAGTCTCTGTCCCACATGGAGCTAACAGTCAAAGTAGGAGGGAACAGAATTTAATCCCCATTTTATAGATGAGGACACTGAGACAAATAGAAATTTAAGTGACTTGCCCAAGGTCACACAGCAGGCAAGCGGTGGATATCCGGCAATAGAACTCAGGTCCTCTGATTCCCAGGCCCATGCACTTTCCAGTAGGCCAGTGCTGCTTCATTGTTGCAGTCCTCTGAAGCACTCTGAAATGGTCGCAGCTCCTATAGAAAGCAAGTTAGCGTTTTTGTTATTTTGGAAATGCAGGCCCTCTGTACCCACAGTGCAGTTTGAGCGGCACCAGGCAGACTGGACACGGCAGGAAGCACCTGCGCATCAGTGCGTCAACTTGGGTGCTTGGCCATTATTTTTAACGTTGCTTCTGGGTCCTTTCCAAAGCAAATATATTCTCCCTGGACACCCTGGCTCCACTGGACATTCCAAAAGAATAGATCGGGGGAACGTTCCTGTGGAATAATTAGCTTGTCAGGGTTAGATTTCCAGAAGTGGTTCATTGAGAGGGAGCACTTGAGTCAAGGCAAGTGTAAGCGAGAACAACTGACTACAAAGTCAAAGCTCGGGGCGGGGGACACAAAATAATCAAAGAGAGTTTCATCTAGGCCTTTGGGAGGACTTATTGTGAGCCAACACACTCTTCAAGATTTCCAGAAGAGGAGGTTACCCGGGTCCCCTCCATAGCCCTCCCAGTGGCTTAGCCACCCTGCAAGTCAGCAGCTGTTTCAGTCCTTTTCTTCTTTCCTCCATCATTCTCAGCAGTGACACCTTTGATGAAGACACGAAATTCACCGTTAAGCCTCTGTCCAACTTCTCCAAGCGAAAGGATCCTTGTTTCTCGATGCTTTCCCTATAAACCCCTACTCATTATCGAGGGGAGGGATTGCAGGGGGGAGCCTGTGGTGGGCTCTTTTGGGTTTCTTTGACTCAGATTGTTTGGGGGTGGCTGGCTCTGGATCTGGGGGACTGCTGATGTTTCGGGACAGTCCTGTTCAAGTGCAGGTAACTGGCATAGCAGAATTGAATTCTTCCAGAAAAAGAAAGGAAACGGGTGTTCGAAAGAACTCTTTTATTTTCCTGAAACGAGAATGCCACTCTTTAACCGAGAGAAGCCTTGGCCAAACCTTTTCTGTCATCATGGAGGCAGTGCAGTGTTCCCCGAGTTTGTGCTTAGAATACCCTGTAATGACACTGCCCTGGATTCCTGTAATCAGTTCCTTGGAGAGTGCAAAAAACTTTCATGTAGGCTTATCCCTGACACATTCCTGTGAAGCAGATAAGAAGCAGGCCTTCAGTCAGAAATGGTCAAGCCAAATGACCTTCATCCTGTTTTTCACCCCATGTGTGTCAAGGAACAGCAGGAGGGGGGGTAGGGCCTCTGAGGGAAGAAAGCAAGAAATTGCCAAGTCTTCCATTTCCTCTCTCCGTAATCAGTTTTACTGTGTCTCCCCCTGTAGACTGTTAACTTATCGTGGGCAGGGATCACGACTACCGCCTCTGTTATTTTGTTCTTTCAGTGCTTTGTGTACAGTAAGTGCTCAATAAACGCCACTGATTAGTTGACTGACTGATCAGGTTGGCCCACGCTGCCCTTAAAGCCGAGCCTGGCCACCTGGTTGCCCACTATCGACACTGCTGCCTTGTAGGAATGGGGAACCTAGGCATCCTCAGACTCCAGAACCAAATGTGGCTTGTTCCTCATTGTGAGGCTCCCCCTGCTTTTCTACGGCCAAGGCCTCTCACCATACCGTTCCCTACAAACCCTCCGCTGCCGAGTTCTCCTGAAACATCCTTGCACAAACCAAAATGCACGGGGGCCCGCTACAGTGCTAACTCTGCCCCCACGACAATCCTAGCTCTATTATGAAAGAATGGAAAAGAAAAAATGAGTCCGGTAAAGGGGAATTAGAGACACTAGCGAATAAAGAAAACTTGTGTTTTTTTTTGTTGCTGTGGTGCGGGGAAGTATCGTGATCAGAATGAACACGTTTTAAAGCAGTAGTCTCAAGCAGAGTAAGATGAAAAAACCCCAGCGTGGCTGCACACTGTTCCAAGAGCTGTTGAAGTGATCAGCTCAGCTAAACCCGTGCCAAGAATAAAAACTAATGAGGTTTTTGAAAAGCTAAGGAGGAGGGAGGAAAAAAGTAAACATTTTAATGCTAATGGGTAGTGTCATAAATGTAAACTTGATTGAAAGTTTGGCCCTTTAATGCAGTGAATAATCATTTCCCTAGCATCTTTTTTTTGCCCCAAAGTACACAACGTTGGAAGGAGCAGATTGTCTTCTGCGGGGCTGTCTGTGATCCTGTGAACCGCAGGATCACATTTGACCCTCTCTGGTGGCAGCCATGCACCCCACCATTTATAGAGGGAGAAAGGGGCACACAGAATCCCGCGGGTAGCCCCTCATTCCCGGTTCAAACCTCAGCCCCAAAGTCACCCTCTACAAACTATTGTGGACCCGTTATCCCTCAGAGAAATGAAGTCATTATGATGGGCGAGTGCCATAACTGTTTTTCAGTTACAAAACTACATCACGCAATACTCAGTGAAAATAACTATTAGAACCCCACACCCCCCAACCAGAAAAAGATCTCAGATAAATGAATTAAATACTTACCATCTGACCAACTTTGTTATGGGTACTGGCAATACATGAGACAATGTGTGTGTAGGTTACCACGCCTGGGGTCCCACCCATTGCCTGCCTTCCTTGTTGCTGTCCCAGTTGAAGCTCCTCCCCACACTGCCATCTTGGGAATTTAGCCACAAGAGTCGAGGCAGTGTGCAACCTGAAATGACTTTAATTATCAATCATTCAGTGGTGTTTATTGAGTGCTTACTGTGTGCAGAGCACTGTACTAAACATTTGGAAGAGTACAATGCAGCAGAATTGGTGGACACAGCCGTTATGTGGCGGTGGTGGCCATCTCTGCTAATCATTTTGTCCTAGCAAATGGATTGGGAGGAGCTGCACTCTTACGTAGTATGTGACAAATGACTGAAAAACCTAATGTGTTTGCAAGTCTCAAATAGGGATTTCATTTTTGCTTTCCTAATGGAAGTGGCAGACCCCAAGTTGCCAGCGGGAGGGCCTACCAGTTCCAGAGGGGTCACTGGGCCTGGTGGGGACCCCTGGCATGGGTTAAGGTTCTGCCAGATCAGGAGAGGGGAGGAAAATATGTTTCTCTGCACTGCTACTGTGGATGGTGGAGGAGGGAATTTGGGCAGCAGGGCCGGTAAGCAGCTGCTAAAGGCACTGAAGGAAGAAGTTGGAGAATAATAATAATAATGATGATGGTATTTGTTAAGCGCTTACTATGTGTGAAGCACTGTTCTAAGTGAGAAGCAGAAGGGAGGGGTTTTTTAAGGAAGGGACAAAAGTGGACAGGGCCAAGCTTTGCTCCCACTGTATGGGGTGGGAAGAGTAAATGTTAAGTCCTTCCATTCTCATTGTACCCTTGTTGAAAAACTTTTTTTAATGTCACTTGGATTTGGACTGTTCTGTGTCTTTAAGGCGGGAGTTCTAAGGGCATTATATTGTTCTCATCAGTTTATTTCTTAATGAAGCCACCCTTTCCCTCCTATTTATACTGACTGCATCCAGCCAGGCTATATTATATGTACCTCAGTGCTTGGAACAGTTTTGGGCACGTAGTAAACGCTTAACCAATACTTTATTATTATTAAAAATGGGGATTTGATGCCATCCTGGGTGCCACCATTTTCCTCCTGTAGACCATTCTTGTAGCCATTATTTGGGGTAAAATAATTGTGTAAATGAAGTGTGTGTGTGTGTGTGTGTGTGTGTCTCTTTCAGGTGGGGTCACGTCCCTGTGCTGGGATCCAGTCCAGCGAGTGCTGTTCTCGGGCAGCTCGGATCACTCTATTATCATGTGGGACATCGGAGGAAGAAAAGGAACAGCCATTGAACTGCAAGGACATAAGTAAGCTGGAGCAGAGTCGGTTGGCAGCCAGAGTGCGAGGGGGTGGGTATTCCAGGTTGCGCGTGGGGTCGGACACCAGAAATGAAGGATGGTTGGCTCTCGGGCCAGATCCTTCCAATGAGGCGGGGAGCCAGGAGGTTAGGGGCACCTCCACAGCTTCAGGTGACAGAAGGCTACTTAGGAGACTGTGAGCCCCTTGTGGGGCCTGATTATCTTGTCTGCAGTAAAGCACTTAACAAATACCGCGATGATGATGATGATGATGCAGAGCTCGTTTCTGGGAGGAAGGGAAGCAATCAATCAATCAATCGTATTTATTGAGCGCTTACTATGTGCAGAGCACTGTACTAAGCGCTTGGGAAGTACAAATTGGCAACACATAGAGACAGTCCCTACCCAACAGTGGGCTCACAGTCTAAAAGGGGGAAGCAGTGTAGATACAAGTCAGTTATGCCAGACAAGAGATGATCTTCAGAATTTAAGTGCTTGGGACAACCCCCTAACCTCCCCAGTAGTACTCTTTCCATTAATTTCTCCAACAGCATCACGAATCCAATCGGTATCGAATCGGGGAGAGCCCTTTGGCTGAGTTAAAGTTGCTTATCGTTGCGGCCTCTTGCTCCCTTTCTTCCAACCAATTCTAACGCTTTGTTTTGGGGGTTTTTTTGTTTGGTTTTTGTTTTTTTACAGTGACAAAGTTCAGTCTCTCTCCTATGCTCAACATACCCGACAGCTCATCTCATGCGGTGGAGATGGTGGGATTGTCGTTTGGAACATGGACGTTGAGAGGCAGGAGGTGAATAAATGTGGATGCTATTTTTTTTTTTAATCCAGGTTACAAGAGTTTTGGGGTATTTGTGTTGAGGTAGGAATTAAATGATTCCTTGGTTTTTTTAAAAAGTATAGACTTGAGGCTTGAATCTAGAAGATCCCAAGATTGCATTTGGATTCTGACACCTTACCTAGTAATGGGCACTCTCTCAGTTCAATTCCATTTTAGGAACCAGGCCCTAGGACATGGAATTCTAGAACCAGTATGCAACGTAGTAAAATAAGTTAGGCTCCAAGGGAAAATGGCATTATTTCACCTGGAAATTAGGTGGAGCTAATATTCTCTTGGAAGGCACATTACATAAGAACTTGGATTTTCTTGACTGAACTGTTTTGACCCTTGAGTACCCTCCTCCAGCAGCATCACATCAGCATAAAGATTTAGGCAGAGAAAATTGAATATCCGCCTCCAGGTAATGATTTTCTTTGGGCAACAGCACAGTGTACATCCAGGATAGGAAGCTGGAGCGATTATTATTTGTGGAAAGGAGTTGGCGCTGAACGGACGTTCATCATGTTGCGAGGGGAGCAAGCTGCAGAGGGGCCCTCTTATTTGCTGCCACGTAGACAGTGATGGGCTTCATCAGCCCCTCTACAAGTCCCTTTTGGGGATTTTAACAGGAGGGGCCCTCTTTTTTGCTGCCATGTAGACATTGATGGGCTTAATCAGCCCCTCTACAAGTCCCTTTTGAGGATTTAAAAAATCGTGTTTGGCTTTAAGCAGCCGCCGCCACGGGCCCTTTTCAAAATGGCATGTTTGTTGAATTTTCATTTTGGTTTCTTCCTGTGTTTGGGAAATCATGGCCCATCGTGACCCGCTGGTCACACTTGCATGAGCCCTCTTTTTCACGGGCTGAACGATGGCATTAGAAAGAATTAGCCAGTATGTATGTAGTAGTTTCATTCTGCTAATGTATATTATGTCCAGGTGGGAGGGGTGCACATCACTTGAATCAATCAATGGTATTGATTGTGTGCTTACTATTTGCAGAATACAGTACTAAGCACTTGGGAGAGCACAATACAGAATTAGTAGACATGTTGGTCTCAGAGGCTTAGCCCCTATGCCCATCCCTGGTTGTAAGAAAGTAGGTGCTATTGCCAGCTGTGTCGTGCCTTAATAAATCCAGTATTTAAATGTTTAAGGAGATTAAATTTTTTTCTCCCCAGAAGTCAGTGATGATGATAATAATTGTGATATCTGTTAAGTACTTGCTGCGTGCCAAGTACTGTACTAAGCCCTGGGGTAGATATAGGATCATCTGGACAGACACAGTCTCTGTCCCACATTGGGCTCTCAGTTTAAGCGGGAGGAAAGAGCAGGTATCTTAACCCCATTTTACAGATGAGGAATCCAGGTCTGCCTGCCGTTGGCCTCTTCCGGTTTAACCCCTTGCCTGTTTTGTGTTTGTTAGACCCCCGAGTGGCAGGACAGCGATTCCTGTCAAAAGTGTGACCAGCCTTTCTTCTGGAACTTCAAGCAGATGTGGGACAGCAAGAAAATTGGGCTGCGACAGGTTGGTAGTAGGGCTGCGTCTCGAGGAGCGGGCTAGTCTGTTAGCGGGTTTTGAGAAGTGGGCTCAAAGTGCCAGACCCTGCTGCCAGGCCTGTAGCTGGGACCTCTGCCCAGTCACCCTTCACCCTGCTCGGGGACCCTGACAGGCAGCCAGATACAAGATCTTCGGCATGGCCTAGTGGCTAGCGTACGGGCATGGGAGTCAGAGGGACCTGGGTTCTAATCCCAGCTCCACCGCTTATCTGCTGTGAGACCTTGGGCAAGTCACTTCACTTCTCTCTGCCTCAGTTACCTCATCTGCAAAATGGGGATTAAGACTGAGCCTCATGTGGGACAAGGTCTGTCTCCAACCTGATTAACTTATATCCACCCCAGCGCTTAGAACAATGCTTAACACAAAGTAAGCACTTAAACACTATATATATAGTGTATATACACTATATATATGTATATATATACACTTACCAGATCAGACACAGTCCTTGTCTCCCATGGGGCTCACAGTCTAGGAGGGAAAACAGGACTTGAATCCCCATTTTACAGATGAGGAAACTGGGGCACAGAGAAGTTGAGTGACTTATCTGACAGCAGGCAAGCAGCAGAGCAGAGATTAGACCCCAGGCTGCTCTGACTCCCAAGCCCGTGCTCTCTCCGCTAGGCTCTGCTGTTCCTTCCAACGCCTTCAGAGGTTCGACGACAGGCTGCGAGCTTAGCAAGGACTTGGCCAAGTCACAAGTCCTGACGAGGAAGCAGCTAGCACCGGTCTGCACAGTCATCATCAAGGTGACCTCAGTCTTCCCTTCTGTGGCCCCGAGCTCCAGGCTAGCTCCGAACAGGCGTCCTGCCAGGACAGTCGTCTGCCTGTAGCACATGCATGGACATACAGGCTTGCACACACTTCTGCTGCAGGATCAGCCCATTATCTCTCTCTCTCTCTCGTCTGTCTCTCTCTGTCTGTCTCTCTCGTGTCTCGGGAGGTCGAGGGCCGGGCGCGGTGCCCGGGCTGAGCCTCGCTCTCCTGTCTCCATTTCCAGCACCACTGCCGCAAGTGTGGGCAGGCCGTGTGCGGCAAGTGCAGTTCCCGGCGCTCCTCCATCCCCCTGATGGGCTTCGAGTTCGACGTGAGGGTGTGTGACAGCTGCTATGACTCCATCACCGAAGAAGAGTAAGTATGAGGGCTGGTTCCCCCACCTCCTCTCCGCCGGGGTCACCGAGTCAAATGGTGTGGCCCTGGCCGGGGGGACTGGGCAACCCGGCAGCCGCAGGGAAGGGAGACGCAATGGGCGATGATGTCGGTCTGGTGGCAGGGGGCTCAGGAGTCTGTGGGCGCGTATACAGGCAGGGGTAGTGTTTGGCCCTCCTTCGCCTTTGAGCAATCTGTGAACCACACCCAGTGTGATGACATAGAAGGGAAAAAGAGGAAAATTCTTGAAGAAAGTGATCTCTCTCCAGATTCCCCGGGGCCAGGGATTGGATACTTAAAGATAAACCCGTGTGTGGTGCCATGTGCCCCCTGAGGGAAGGAGTGGGTCTCCATGGCACCAGTCTCCTCCGATGGGCAGGGCCGCTCCTCGCCTCCTTGTTGTTTTTCAGGGAGATGTCGAGCTCAGCCTTATGCTTGCTTTTCGGCTGCTTGGTGATTCTCCCTGTTGTCTCCTTTGGGTGGGACCCTTCTCCCTTTCTGGCAAAATCATCCTTTTGACATGGGCCCGTGGCCTGCTCCCAGTGGAATTTGGACCCCCAGACTCTCAAATAAGCAGCGTATTATTGGCCTTGTTCATCTTCCTGTCTTGTAGACCATCCCAGAGGTGATACCATCAAGGGTTCGTGCAGTTCCTTTTAAAGAGTACAAGTCCCCTCACTGTTATTATCCCTTCAGGATATACCTGTGAGTTAGATGGGGCCAGAAATGATGATCAGTCGGGAAACTGAGGTACACCAAGGTTAAACAACTTGGCCAAGGCTTCCTGTCTATTGCCAGGGATATGATTTGAACCCAGACCTTACAGCTCAAATCCCAGTGCCCTGTCCGTTAGACAACTGTGCCTCTTGCTATTGTCAGCCGGCTAAAAGCCACGACGGCGGGCAAAGCGGCCCCTGCAGAACAGTTCTGTTTCTCAGCAACTAGCCGAGGATTCCCTTTTTCCACTTCTGATTTCCACCCCAAAGCACCTAGTTCAGTTCCGTGCTCCCAGGTGCTGCTCAAGAAACATTTTGGCGTCGGTCTCCACCATTCTCTCTTCCTGTCCTTCACCTTAGTCAGGCCAACCTCTGCTTGGTCACTTTGCAAAAGGCGCCCCTCAGCAGCCAGAGGGAGCGGGGGAGACCCCCAGCCATGACCCATGTCTTCCCCTCAGTCCGAAATGCCACCGGAACTCAGAAACAGCCCATCGGGCACCTAAATGGAATCCACTTGGGAAGCTCCACAGGCATGGCCCGGGTTTTAGGGAGCTGTCGAACGGCGACTGAATTCAGATTTCCCCTCTCCATCCCAGGCCAGAGGGAGCCCGAGCAAAAGAACTCAATTATCATTATTAAAAGTAGTAGTATTATGAAGACTTCCTCCTCATTTTAAAAGACTAATCTATTTGTAACTCCCCGTATTTTTTTTATGGTATTTGTTCGGCGCTTACTGTTTGCTAAGCACTGGGATGGATACAGATAACCAGGTCAGTCACCTGCCCCTAGCCCTGTCCCATATACAGCTCACAATCTTAATCCCCACTGTACAGATGAGAGAACTGAGGCCCAGTGAAGTGAAATGACTTGCCCAAGGTAACACTACTGCCACGAGGTAGAGCTGGAATTAGAACCCAGGCCTTCTGATTCCCAGGCTTATGCTGTATCCATTAGGCCACACTGCTTCTCGAGAGCTATATCTTGCCTCTTCTGAAATTTTCAAGGGAATTCAAGATGAATCCACCCACCCACTTCTGTTCTGTCCCGCGCCCCCGAACTCACGAAGCCAAGCCAGGGGACGTCCAGAAGCCATTCCCCAGAAGATTTTCTTTGGGCTCACCCTCGCTCCCAGGCCCCAGAGATTAGGGCATCAGCGCCATAAATGCAGTCCATTTTGACACCCAAATGATGGCATTTATTAAGCGCTTACTATGTGCAAAGCACTGTTCTGTGCAGGGTCTTTGTGGGTTAATAAATGCCATGCATTTTTAAAAACAAACCTCCTATTTGATGTTTTCACACTGTTGGGGAAGAACTACCCTAAGGTTTTCCCAAAAGAGAGTCCCGCTAATGGGTCCTTGTGCTGGACACAGACTCCAGCACAAGGAGTGTCCTGGCAATTCATTCAGTTGTATTTATTGAGCACTTACTGTGTGCAGAGCACTGTACTAAGCACTTAAAATAATAATAATGGCATTTATTAAGCGCTTACTATGTGCAAAGCACTTTCTAAGCGCTGGGGAGGTTACAAGATGATCAGGTTGTCCCGTTGGGGGCTCATAGTCTTTAATCCCCATTTTCCAGATGAGGGAACTGAGGCCCAGAAAAGTGAAGTGACTTGCCCAGAGTCACACAGCTGACAATTGGCGGAGCTGGGATTTGAACCCAGAACCTCTGACTTCAAAGCCCATGCTCTTTCATCCCCTCTACCTCCACTGCCTTTCTCTGTTAGGTCTGTCCTATTTCTTCTCTTCCTGCGATTCATAGTAAATATACCCAATCCCTGTAAGAGCTTAGTACAGAGCTCTTCACACAGTAAATGCTCAATAAATCTGATTGAATGAATGCTCGGGGGCCTTTGGACAGAGTTGCAGCTTTCTACCCGGGACACAGAGCCCAGAAACAAATGAGATGTTCGATTCCTAAATGTCATCAGCCTCATCAGAGCCCCCAAACCCTTCAGGGAGACCTCGTGTCAATCTTTCCCCCCTGGGAGAGTGGTTTAGAAGATATTTCTACTCTTCCCGGGTTAACACAAACGACCCCCGACAACAGGTTCCGTTTGGCTGTCGTTGTTATGGGAAGGCCAAGGGTTAACTGTCTGGGCGCGTCCTCCTGGCCGAGATTGCAGGGTGTGGACGCTCTGCTGCAGCCAAACTGCGTCCCACCCCAGGCTGTTTTTCTCCGCAGGCGGGCCCCCACAGCCACTTTCCACGACAGTAAACACAATATCGTGCATGTGCATTTTGACGCAACCCGAGGGTGGTTATTGACTTCTGGAACGGACAAGGTTATTAAGGTAGGAGACCATTTTAGGTCTGCCGGTCGCTGCTTCCCGTCTTCCTTTCCCGCCCTCGTGGGCTACCGTTAAAGTGTCACTCTGCCAGACGAGAGGAGTAGGTGCAAGACTGTGGAACGAAGAACTAAATGTGCCTAATCTAAGCTACATCTTTGTGCACACACATCTTCCCACCCCTCCAAAAGCTCCAGGGGTCACCCATCCCTCTCCACGCTGGTCAAGCAGAATGCCCGTGCCGTCTGTTGGCTTTAAGACAGCCAATTAGCTTTCTCCCCCTACTTACCCTCATTCTCTCCCACTCCAAAGCAGTCCACATATTATGCTCCTCTAAAACCAACCTACTCACCATGCCTTGCCTTTGTTTCCCGCTGTTGACCTGTTGCTCACGCCCTCCTATCTGGGGCTGCCTCCCCCTTCACAGAGGGCAGACAACTGCTCTCCCCACCTTCAAAGCACTACTAAAATTACATCTCCTCCAGGAAGCTTTCCCTGTCTAATCTCTCATCTCCCCTCCCTATTTTCCCTCCCTACTGTGTCACCTCTGCACTACCCCCACAGTACTTAAAAATGTGCGTATCCTCATACTCTGTTCCTTCCTCCAACCTGTAAATATACCGTAATGACTGTCTCTCCTGCTAAACCGCAACCTCCTTGAGGGCCAGAATCATGTCTACTAAGTTTACTGTACTCTCCCCTGCGCTTAACACAGTGGTCTTCCCAGAGTAAGTGCTCAATAGATACTATTGATTTGACTGAATAATAATAATAATAATAATACTGGTATTTGTTAAGTGCTTCCTATGTGCCAAGCACTGTTCTAAGTGCTGGGGGTGGTGGTTACAAAGTGGTTGGGTTGGACGTTGTCCCTGTCCCATATGGGGCTCCCAGTTCTAATCCCCATTTTGCAGATGAGGTAACTGAGGCACGGAGACTGTGAGCCCACTTTTGGGTAGGGACTGTCTCTATATGTTGCCAATTTGTACTTCCCAAGCGCTTAGTACAGTGCTCTGCACATAGTAAGTGCTCAATAAATACGATTGATGATGATGGTGCAGTGACTTGCCAAAGGTCACACAGAGAAGCAGCGTGGCTCAGTGGAAAGAGCACGGGCTTTGGAGTTAGCGGTCATGGGTTCGAATCCCAACTCCGCCACATGTCTGCCGTGTGACCTGGGGCAAGTCACTTAACTTCTCTGAGCCTCAGTGACCTCATCTGGAAAATGGGGATTAAGACTGTGAGCCCCACGTGGGACAACTTGATCACCTTGTATCCCCCCCAGCGCTTAGAACAGTGCTCTGCACATAGTAAGCGCTGAACTAATGCCATCATTATAGCAGACGTGTGGCAGAGCCAGGATTAAAACCCTTGTCCTCTGACTCCCGGGCCGTGCTCTTTCCATTCGGCCACACTGCTTCTCATTAAACTAGCCCACGGAAATGGGGAGGATGTGGGGGTGAGTGAGGGGTGATCTTTTTTGTTCTTGGGCTTTTTACCCCGTTGTCTTGGAGTCCCACCCTAGGGGGTGGCCCCCTCCCAAGTTTTCCCATGCCTGGCCATCCTGCTGAGAATCGTTTCTGGCAGATGCAGAGAGACCGGCTTCCAGACCTCCTCTTCATCCCGAGCCTGAGGGGAGAGAGTGCATGTTTATTCTTTTTCCTCTTTCCCTTGCCTTTCTCCCCATCTCCCGCCCAATCCAGTATTCTCTCTCCCTCCCACAGTCTGCAGGCCCTGTCCCACTGGGGCTATCCTCTCACCTCCTTGCCCCGTGGGTGGCAACCCGGCCCATTTGGGCTCCTGCCCTCTGCTCTCAGATGATCCCTGAGCCCGGCAGGGCCGGGGCTTCTTCTTGCCATCAGTGAGTTGGTGGTTCTGTCGTACTGAGGAAGTTTCCCTGGCTGGAGCAAGTCACCATCTGCAGTGTCTCTCCCCCCACCCCCTTTTTTTGTTTTTCTTTGCAGCTGTGGGACATGACACCAGTAGTGTCCTGATGATGCCAACTTGAATCCAGAAGGCAGTATCTTCTGAGGACACGGTTGTTGGAACCAGAACCACGTCGCCGCACAAGCCGGAAGTGAGGCCGAGCGGGTGGCAGGGGAAGGGAAGGACTGAACGGTCCAGGGTGGCTTTCAAGTCATTTGGCGCTTGCAGAGAGACTCTATTTCAGCCTGTTGATGCATTAGCAAAAGGAGGTATTTTTTTAACAAATGATTTGTACGATCTGGCCATGTGATGTTGTTTTGGGTTGGTTTGAGGAATTCATTTTTGTATTTCAGTACTCTTATACTTGCTGCTCTGTGTGTGTGTGTGTGTGTATGTGTGTATCTATATGTATCGGGGAGTAATTGGGAAAACTTTTTGGTTACTTTTTCTTTTCTTACAAAACAATTTTTGCCTTTTCTCCGCCTCATCATATATACTGCGTCAGGTGATAATTAGGGTCTCTTTCTTGTCCTGTCTCCAACCCCAACCTGTTCTTTAGAGGGTGCTAGCTAAAATACGTATCCTGCTGCTTTTATGTCCTCCTCAGTGGAGAGATTTTGAGCATTGCCCGGGGAGAGTTGAGCATTGCCCGACTTCTTAAAGGATCTGCCAACGTTCCTTTTTCCCGTCCAGCCACTTGCGCACTTGTTCTGCCTGTTTGGATCGTGCTGATGGACCGTTTTTCTCTGCCTTAATTCCCCCCACCGGTTTGAATGGCTCGGCAGTCATCTGCTCCATGGAAATAGTGTTTTTTACAGCCCAGCAATGAGGCTTTCATGAACCGACCCACATGAACTTGGAGTGATTTTTTACCTTTCTTTTACCAGCAATTTGACCCTCCAGTTGTGTATTTTCTTCCCCTTCAAACTTCTGAATTCTAACCCGTTCTTTGCCCGGAGAGATTTTTAACTCCCTCCCTGCCTCCCAACCATATTTCTCACCCTGTTTGCCCAATTCCTTTTCATTCTTTGCTCAAACTGCGAGTCACGTGCATTTTAAAATTACTTTGTGAATTTTATCGTAGCTTCTGGTGTGATCGCATTATGTCTGACGACAGTAGCTAACGAATGGCATCTGGCATGTTGCTGTCTTGTCGGGTATGGTTTCAACTAAATCAATCAATCGTATTGAGCACTTACTGTGTGCAGAGCACTGTACTAAGTGCTTAAAAAACATTGACCTAAAATAATTTTCAAAGAACTCAGAATGACCTAGGTTAATTTTGGAAGACAGAATTCTGCCACACTTACTGTCTGAAAGGTCTCATCGTCTTCATACCCATTTCTTGTCATTTCCAACCACATTGCTGTCCCCAGTTTGGGAAGGGAAGGAGAGGGAATATAGAGGCTCCAGGATTCATGAAACCGACCAGACTAGCTGGGACAGCACCTCCTCTGGAAACTAGTGACCGACTCGATCGTGACAACTTGCTTCCCCGTTGTCTCTTAGAAGTGTTTTTTAGCTGACCTTTCCAGGCCACCTAGGATTTGTTTGAGTTTGGGCACTCTTGGCAGAATTGTTGGCTATTTTTTTATAGTGTTTGTTACGTGCTTACTATGTGCTGGGCGCTGTACTAAGTGCTGGGGTAGATACAAGCAAATCAGGTGGACACAGTCCATGTCCCCCATGGGGCTCACAGTCTTAATCCCTATTTTACAGATGGGGTAACCGAGGCCCAGAGAAGTTAAGAGACTCACCCAAGGTCTCACAACAGACAAGTAGCGGCGTCAGGATTAGGACCCAGGTTCTTCTGGCTCCGAGGCCCCCCGTGCTCTATCCACTAGATCACGCTGTTTTGGCTTAAATCTTCCCGGAGACTTTTTCTTCAAAACAAGTCATTGCTCAAGGGGCTAGTTAGTGTCCAGTCCACTTGGAAGCCCCCTTTCTTGAGTAACTCGGGAAAGGGTCAGTGCCGACCCTTTCAGCATCTTACCCCAAGTGAGGGAGGAATAGTCTTCTTTCTAAAATCAAAAGCTTCCATAGAAGCCAGCAAACTTTTTTTCACTGTTCTTGCCACTTCTGATGCCGACACTTACGTGCCTCATTGTTAATTTTTGCTAGAACTATTAATTTGGCAACGGGAAAGAGAGGTCTATCTGAATGTCATTTCGTCTTGCCTCACATCTCTAAAAATCACCTGGAGGGTTTGAAGATATCCAGACCTCTGTTCCGTGATATACCTCGCACAAAGCCATAATTCCCAAACAGTAGTCTCGGAGTGGGCTCTTTGTTCCTAGGGTCTGTTGTCTTCCTCCAGAGGAGCCGAGAGTTGAGTTGGCAGGACCTTCCCGTGAGAGTGCCGCTAAACTCTAGGATAGGCATCTCTACAAAAACTTCATTTCTCTCCTATAACTGGTTACCAGAGGGAAGCAGTCTGTCAGCAAAATGGCCAGAGATTGGCAACGGTCGAGCCCATTCAAAGTGGACTGAAGCCGTATTTGACGTGTGGTCCTGCTCTGGAAACATGGAAGCTAGGCTCACGGTGTTCTGTCACTTCTTTCTTGGCCAGACTAGGTGACTATATAGGTACTTGGCTTTTTTGTACATTGTTTTTCATAAAGGGATGGATGCCTTTAATGCTTTCCTGCATTTGTGTGTGTCTGTGTGTGTGTGTGTGTGTGTGTGTGTGTGACTTTTTTGGGTTTTTTTGCCCTTTGTAGTTTGGAGAGAAGGAAACGGTTGCTTGAGCTAGGTTCCTCCCAAGAATGTTATAGAAGAGGAAATGGTGGGGGGATGGCGGGAGTGTGTTTGTGTGTGGGGGTGATGTCTCTGGCTTCCTGATCATTTGGCAGAGCTGCTGAATTTATTTTGGGGGTTTCTGGTCTTTCCCGCCAGACTGCCTGTGCAGACTTTTGCCCTCTCAGCATGATAAACGTTCACCTGCTTAAACCAGTCGCCACCTGGTGCCCCGAGTCTCCTTCTGGCAGGGCAGAATCACCATCCTGAAGCATCTTGGATGCTTCTTTTAGACTGTGAGCCCACTGTTGGGTAGGGACTGTCTCTATATGTTGCCAACTTGTACTTCCCAAGCGCTTAGTACAGTGCTCTGCACACGGTAAGCGCTCAATAAATACGATTGATGATGATCTTGGGCAAGCAGGCTCAGATTGCAGAAAGTGAACAACCTGCATCATTTTTGTGAGACCTTGTAAAGCGATAACACCTCTCTCGTTGAGCCTTGATTTTTGTAAAACTGTCCAAAAATCTAGGCGGGTCTGGGAGAGATCGCCTGTCTTCAGAATCTCCCTGCTGTCGGCCAATCCTGCCCTCTCCTAAGCCACCCCACTCCAGTAAAAAGCAGCACGTCCCGCGGTACGGCAGATGACGACAGGGTCTCCTAGGTTATCATTGTTACTATTGTTGTATTTGTTAGCACTTAACTGTGTGTTAAGCACCGTGCTAAGCGCTGAGGTACATGCAAGTTAATGAGGTCAGACCCAGTCCCTGTCCCACATTGGACTCACTAAGATAGTTTGTTGGGGAAAGGATCTTCTCTCTTGTCTTACTGCATTTGAGCAGCTCACTTTGGTCTGTATTCTGTCTTTCTTTCTTTCCTTGTCTCGGTACACTTACGTTCCTGTTCACCAGCATGTATGTTCTGAGGTAGAGGACGTGAAAGTAGTCTGCAAACCGTGTTTCTAACTTTGACGCTGACTTTACAAATTTTTTTTGGTTTTGTCTTGCTTGTGGGATCCAGTGCTTGAACTGAATGTTTTTTTCCTATTTTCCAAAAATGATTTCTGTCTTTACCATTAGCATTAATGAACCCTGCTGCTCGAGTTCTAGGAAAGGTTAAGGACGCCTTCCCAAACTGAAGCGAGTTTAACTGTCATAGGCCATTCTCTCACCGTTATGCCGGTGGAATCGGCCAGTTCGTTAACGAAGGGGTGTCCATGTTTAGGGAGAGGAGGTGTGGAAGTAGAAAAGCCACAGCCTCGGGGATGACTATAGATGGGTCTCCGGTGCCCTACCGAGAGAGTGTCTTCCATTTAGCAGCATCGGGTCATGCTGGGAGACGTTGAAATGAGTACAGTGCTAAGTGCTTAGTACAGTGCTCTGCACCCAGTAAGCGCTCAATAAATACGATTGAATGAATGAATGAAATGAGGAAAAGGCAGGCGAGTGAGCAGGAAGTCGGGAGGTGTTTCCAGACAGCAGCTACATCACCGGCCTTGCTTTCAGAGAACATACAGGTGAGCAAATGGTGCTTGCTTCTAATCGCTGTTCTGCCTTTTGATCTTTCACAGTGAATTTGATGCGCCCCGATCAGACCCAAGTACCTGGAGACTTGGGCCCATTGGGGCATACGGTAAGCGCTCAATAGATACCATTGATTGATTGGGTGATGCAACCAATACTTGGCCCTGCAGTGAAGTTTGCAGAGCACTAAGTCTGGATCTGAAAGCCATTTAGGACAGGATCCAGGGAGGCTCTCTTTTAAGTGTCCAGCACCCAAGCCCATACCGCTCTCTGCTTTGGGCGAACCAAGGACGGAATTTACTTTGAGGAGTGTCAGACTTGGTTTTCCACCTTTGAAACTGAATCCAGGCCTGAAAGTAAGAACAAAGCCCTTGTCAACCCACTTCAGTGGGTGTTTGCTTTTTAAAAACAAAAAAAACGACAACAAAAAACCCCCTCTAACCTTCCCTTCCTCAAGAGAGTCCTCAGCAATTATTTTACATGAATATGCTCTCCACCAGTCTGGCACAAAATTATTCTGCGTCCTTGGCATGTGGCCGCCAGATCGGATTAGATCAAACAAATGGGTGCTTGTGATAGGCGGACAAGAATACCTTTGTCCTTTATCGCCGAGTGACAACCGGCCCTTGGTCAATGCCCAAATGGATTTCAGGCTGCAAACCTTGAGGGTGAAGGTGGCAGTTACTCTCGGTACTTTCTCATAAATCGATACCTCAATGATCCACCTTTATTTTTAATGGTATTTATTAAGCGCTTACTAAGCACAGGGGCAGATACAAGCTAATCAGGGTGGGCACAGTCCCTGTCCAACATGGGGCTCACAAGTCTTAACCCCCATTTTACAGATTGTGAGTTGAAGTCAAACATATTTGGAGAATGGTAACGGGGAGATGCTAAGCCGGAACAAGGCCCTGTAGTTTAAGGGTTAGAGCGAAAGCAGCAGCTGAGAGAGGTGGTGCCCCTTCCTACCATTTTAGCTCATCCAGAAGGGAGCCGGGCTTTGGCCAGGATGCTTCACTTACAACTCTTCTGGAAGAGTTCAAGGTATGGACCAAAACACTTGTGTTTTCCTTTTAACAGTTGCACTTTTTAACTGTGTGTGTTGTGTAACTTGTGTGGCATGTTTCGCGACCTTCTGTATTGCCATTTTGTAAAAGAGAAATGCATTCTTGAAGTGTAAAAGAAAAAAATACGAATGGACAAACTGGAGATGGGCTGCAGTGCATGTCTTCCCCCCGACGCCCGGGCTGCTGTGCTGTCATGACAAGCTGCCGTTTCTCATTGTGTTGTGGGGAGGAGGATCGAGTGGGTGAGGTGGAACCAGGCCCGGTGCTGGCCAGCGGACAGAGGAAGGGTCCCCCCAGCCTGTGGGAGTACGGGCTTGTTTTGGGGGAGAAGAGGGGGGCGGGGGCAGATGCCCAGTCACTAAACAATCCCCAAAAGTGTGAAAATGGTGCTGATTGCTGCAGGGTTCTCCTTCCACATCCTTTACCTCGGTCCAGGTACTCCAAAGTGTAAGCTTAGCTGCCTAACAGTGGAATAACGGTAATGAGGGGCCGCCCCTTCATCTCTGAAAAATAAAACCCTGTGAGAACTTTTCCACAGGATTGTCAGACCATACGTCCGTGTCTGTGTTCTCTTCGACCAACTGGGCTGTGGAGCCGTTTATGTAGCACTCTTAACCGTGGCTAAAAATCCTGCGAACGGTGGCCTCCATTTTACAGGTAAGGAAAACAGCGTAATTTATCCGGAGTCACAGTGTGGATTCAAATCCAGTCAACTCAGTGGCATTTATTGAGCTCTTACTGTGGGCAGAGCCCTGTGCTAAGCTAAGCATTGGGGAAAGTACAATTCAACGGAGTTGGTAGATTTAATTTCTTCCCACAAGGAGCTTCCAGTCTACAAGGAATTTGGTACTTTGGCAGGTACCCACTGGGAGGTCAGCGACGGTTGTCAGGGAAGCTCCCCTTTGTTTGGGCAACTGTCCGGTGTTTCCTAGTCTTTGGGAGGGAGAGTCATGGAGACAGAAAGGGCTGGGAGAGGCAACAGCAGCAAAGAAAGGTGCCACGGAAGATAGCAGCAGCTTCATGGAGGAGGCAGGGACTGGGGCTGGTTTGAAGTGAGGATCCCACCTCCTTGGTTCTGGCTGCTGTCCACAGAGAGTTGAGTCTTTGTCGTGCTTAGATTAGCCCCCAGCACAGCCTTTTTCTGCCCGCCCCCCCCCCCCCCCCCCCCCCGCCACCTACCCTATTAAGTCTATTAAATCCCTGAGCCAGGTGGTCCAAAGCGTCCATGAATTTCTCCTCTTCATTCGGCCTGGAGTCCCTTCTGGCCAAAGGTAAGCGAAGAGACGGGCTTCCACTCTGCAGGGGGCAAGAAGGAGGGAGGCTCGGACAGCCGGTGGGGGTCGGGGGGGCCGCCCAGAATGGCTCCCATGGCCTGCTGGGATGGGGGAGAACCCTTCCCCTCCCTCAGCATTTCATTCATTCAATCGTATTTATTGAACACTTTTGCGTGCGGAGCACTGTACTATGCGCTTACTAAGCTCTGTACTAAGCTCAGCATCTGCCCAACAAAGAGAGGAGCAGTGTCCTTCCTCCCCCTCCGCACCCCACCCCAACACACACACACACACACACACACACACACACACACAAGCAGCAGCGTGGCTCAGTGGAAAGAGCACGGGCTTTGGAGTCAGAGGTCATGGGTTCGAATCCCGACTCCGCCACGTCTGCTGTGTGACCTTGGGCAAGTCACTTAACTTCTCTGAGCCTCAGTTACCTCATCTGTAAAATGGGGATTAAGATTGTGAACCCCACATGGGACAACCTGATCACTTTGTATCCCCCCCAGAGCTTAAAACAGTGCTTTGCACATAGTAAGCGCTTAACAAATGCCAACATTATTGTTATTATTATTACACACCCACGCTGAAATGAGCAGCCATTTCACTGGCCCAAAGCGCATACTGTGGCGGGTCAGCCCCTCTCAGGGGGCCCACAGCACTTCAAGCCCCTTGGGAGCTGGCCCAATGTGAGGCAGGCCCGGGGGCAAAGTGAGCTTCTAAAATTCCGTCTAATCTGACTCTCCTGGATCTAGCCCTGCAAATAGATACCGCACCAAAAACTATGTTTACAACAGGGAACGATGGGTATCATTTATATTTTTTATGGTATTTGTTATGCACTTACTATGTGCCGGGCACTGTACTAAGCACTGCGGTAGATATAAATTAATCAGGTTGTTCACCGTCTTAATCCCCGTCCTGCAGATGAGGGAACTGAGGCACAGAGAAGTGAAACAACTTGCCCAAGGACACCCAGCAACCAAGTGGCGAAGGCAGGATTAGAACCCAGCTCCTTATACCTCCCAGACCCTGGGCTCTAACCACTGGACCAGGCTGCTTCTCTATCGCTGGGTTTACCAAACACTAGTCTCCTTTTTGCTCAGTGAAGACCCGGAGATCGCAGATTGACCTTGGAAGAAGAGGTTGGGGTGCGGGGGCTTCTCTCCCTTGGGGAATAAGCAGCAGCTCCAGCCTCCCCTGCGGGGTGAGCAGGCGGCCACCATGGGAAATGGTAGGTTTAGGCCCCATGCCCTGAGGAGGTTTAATGTGTTTTTGGTTTTTTCTTGTTTTTCTTTTTAATTTAGTCCACAGCAGGTTTGAGGATTTGAGAGAGGGGAGGAAGAGAGAACAGAGTGGAGAGAAGAGTGAGGTGGGAGGAGAAAGAAGCAACAGGGCAGAAGAAGCAAGGCATTTAAGAAGGGAGAAGCTACAGGAGAGAAAAAGAGTGAAAAGCAAGAGGAGGAGATGTAGAGGAGAGCAAGAGGGAAGAAAGAGAACAGTGGAAAGGAGCTCAAGAGGGAGGAGGACCAATTGAGAAGAGAGCAGGAGGGAAGGGAGAGAGAAGCAAGAGAACAGGAGAAGGGAAGAAGGAATGAGAAAATAGTGAAGAGGAAAGTGAGAGAAAGAGGTGATCAGGGAGAGGGGAAAGATGAGAACCAAGTGGAGAAGGAAGCAAAAAGTGGGAGAGAGAGAAGAGAAGTGAAGAAAAGAGAAAGCAGAAGGGAGAGGGTAGAAGCCAGGGAGAGATGAGGAGGGAGAGAAGAGAACCAAAGTGGAGAGGGGAAGGAGAAGTGGGAGGGGAGAGAGTGAGGAGAGAACAGCAGGAAGGAAGGAAGCGATGAGTGAAGGGGAAGAAGGAGAAGGAGTGAAGCAAAA
The DNA here is from genome assembly GCF_015852505.1 of Tachyglossus aculeatus. Lineage (NCBI taxonomy): Eukaryota > Metazoa > Chordata > Mammalia > Monotremata > Tachyglossidae > Tachyglossus > Tachyglossus aculeatus. The sequence continues at coordinate 8,445,928 of NC_052085.1, read as the reverse complement.
GAATAAAGTGGAGAGAAGAGAACAGGAGCAAAGTGAGGGGAGAGAAGACAGGTGAAAAGAGGGGAGAAGCAAGAGAACAAAATGGGAAGCGAGAGGAAGAGGTCAGAGACAAAAGAGTCAATGGAAAAAGAGAAAGGAGTAGCAAGAGAAACGATGGGGAGAGGAGTGAGAAGCAGAGAGGGAAGGGAGAAGTGGGAGAAGGGAAGTGAAGGGAGAGAGAAGACAAGTAAGAAACAAGGGAGAGAAGAGAACCGAGGGGAGGGGAGAAGGAGAAAGGGGGAGAAGCAAGAGAACAGAGTGAGGAGGAAAGCAACTGGAAGGAAATAAGGTGGAGAGAGTGAGGAGAGAAGAGGAGGGAAACAAAAAGGGAAGAAACAGGAGGGAGAAAAGGAGTGAAGCAAGGGAGAGAGAAGAAATGGGAAGAGGAAAAAGGAGCAAGAGGGAGGAGAGAAAAGAGCAAAAGATAAAAATGGGAGTCACAGAAGGGAAAAAGGGAGAGAAGAGAGAAATGACAGAGGAAGGGAAGAGGGCCACAATAGCAAAGCAGGGGAGAAGTGGGAGAGGTGAGGAACAAGAGAGCAGAACCAAAAGGGAGATGGGAGAGGGAAACAAGAAGTGAAAGAGAAGAGAGAAATAATGGCAGGAGAGGGCAGTGAGGGAGAGAAGCTAGAGAGAACAGAGTGGAGAGGAGAGAAGAGGAAAGCGCGTAGTGAGAGGAGAGCAACATGGGGGAAGGAAGTGAGGTGGGAAAAATGCAATGGAAAGAGATAAGTGAGAGAAGTGTGCAGGAGCAAAGCAAGAGAAGAGGAAAGTGAGTGAGCAGGGAGAGGAAATACAGGTGAGAAATGAGCGCAGAAGCAGCAACAGAGAGATGAGAGGAGCAAATGGATAAGAGAGGAGAGAGAAGAGGTGGAAAGCGAGATGGGGAGAAGAGAACCGAGTAGTGAAAAGTGAAGGAAGAAAAGTAACAGGAGCAGGAAGTTACAGTAGGAAAAGTGAAGGGGAGAGCAAAGAGGAGAGGGAAGCAATAGGAAGTAGGTACACATGGGAGAGATGAGAACTAAGTGCAGAGGGAAGAGGAGACACAATAGAGTAGGAGGGAAGTAATCAAGAAGTTAGTGACTGGGGAGAGAGAACCAAGAGAGCAGGAGAAGCAAAGGGGGAAGGGCAGAAGGAGTAACAGAAGCAAGAGAGAACAAAGTGGAGGGGGGAGAGCAATAGAAAGGAGAGAAGAAAAAGAGGAAAGAGAAGAGAGCAGGAATGAAGCAACAGGAGGAAAGTAAGCAAAAAGCGAGTGAGAAGAGAACTAAGTGGAGAGGGAAGAAGAGGGAGGAATGAGAAGCAAGCAAGAAATGTGGAGAGGAGAACAAAAGGTAAGAGGAGAGCTGGAACAAAAGAGGAGAGGGAAGGAAGTGAAAGAAAAGAGGAGAATGCAGGAGCATAGCAAGTGAGAGGAAAAGATTAGAGAGATGAGAAGCAAGACAGCAAAAGAGAACCAAGTGGAGAGGGAAGGGAAAAGTGAAAGGCAAGAGAGGCAACATGAGGTGAAAGTAGCAAGAAGTGACAGAAGAGGGTGGAGAGAGAAGCAAGAGAAAAAGTGGGGAGGCGAGAGATAAGAGAACCAAATGGAGAGGTAAGTAAGGAGGAGAGGGAGGGGGGAAGAGTGCAGGAGTGAAGCAAGAGAAAAAGAAATGACAGGAGGGAAGTATGTGAGGGGAGAGAAGCAACAAAGGAGAGTGCAGAAGTGAAGTGAGAAGAGAGTTGAGAAAGAAGAGAAGGGAAAGGAAGAGAATAAACTGGAGAAGGGAGAGAAGCAAGAGAACAAAATGGAGAGAAGGGAAGGAAGAGAAAACCAAGGGGAGAGGAGTGAGAGGGAGGAGAGAAAAAAAGGGCACCAACAGGAGGGAAGCAGGTAAGAAGCATCAAGGGAGAAATGAGGGGAGAGAGAAATGGGAGAACAAAATGGAGAGGAGAGTGCAGGAAGTGGTGAGAAGCGAGGGAGAGAAAAGAGAACCAAACTGAGGGAAGCAAGGAGAGAAGCAAGAGAAAAAAGTGGACAGGAAAGAAACGAGAAGCAAAGAGGAAAGCAATAGTGGGGGTGGGGGGAGAGAAGTGAAAAGAGGAGAAAGGAGAGAAGCAAGAAAGAAAGGGGAGAGAAGAGTACGGGAGTGAAGCAAGAACAAAGAGGCAAGTGAGAGACAAGATAGCAGAAGAAGTGAGGGAGAGATAGGAGAACTCAATGGCAAGGGAGATGAGAAGGGGGAGGGAAGAGAAGCAAAAGGAAACAATGGGGGAAGGAGGGAAGTAACAGGAGGAAAATTAGAGGGGAGAGAAGCAAGAGGGCCTAGAGAAGAGAGCAGGAATGAAGCAAGAGAAGAGGGAAAAGCAAATGGGAACTAAAATGAGAGGGAAAGGTAAGCAAAAGAGTAGAAGAAGCAAAGTAGGGAGAAGCAATGAGGAAAGAAAGAACAGGATCAAAGAAAGAGAAGGGAGGAAAGGAAGAATTGAGAAGGAGATGGACTAAAAAGAGAAGTAAAGGAGAAGTGTGAGGAATGAGGAAGTGAGGGAGTGAGGAAGGGGCAAGAAGAGAGACGCATGAGAAGAAGCCAGAAGTAGATGTGAGGGAGAGGAGAGAAAACGGGGGTGGCGGGGTGGGGGAAGCTATGCCAAGAAAAGTGAGACGAGTGAGAAAAGGAGGACGGAGGGGAAGAGCTAGGAGAGGAGACAGAAGGGAGAGGCTGCAAGAGTGGGAGGAGTACCTGGGCCTCCTGGCCAGGGCGGGCACATCGAAGACGAGTGGAGGTGGTGCCATCTGAGCCAGTGTGGGGGGCCGGGGCTGGGGGTTGGCCACCGCACTGTCCACACACATCCTGAAGGAGAGACAGAGCCGAGACGGGAGACTGGAGGGAAGGAAAAACACCCAGCAGAGGCAGCTGATGTCATCACTCGGTTCGTCACGTGGAAACAGGTTCTCCTCTACCTGTCTCAGCTGGAGGTACCTGCAAATCTCCTCAGCACAACCAAAGCCAATGTGAGCACATGAGATGTGTGCTTGGGGCAAAAAAAAAAACCCCCCCCACACACACACAAAAAAGAAACAAACCCCCAAAAAACCATGGCAAAATTCCTTCATGTAAAATGCCCCAACCTTCACCTGTAAGGTTGTCGTGGCCAGGAAATGTATCTGCCTGTATTGCCCTCTCCCAAGTGCTCAGTACAGTGCTCTGCACACAGTAAGCACTCAATATGACTGATTGACTTCACTCTCCCCCAAAGTCTACAACTCACTGAAGTTCAAAATGCCCCACTCACCCAGAGTATTTGAAGAAAAACTCTTCTCCAGTCCCTCTTCTCTGAGTGCTCCCTTTCACCCGGCAGCCTGCATTGGTGATGTACCAGAAACACCAAGGTATTGGGCTTTCGGAGCTACGCAGTTCAATGTCCTCCGGAGGGGCCTCAGATGGCCGTCATCTGCAATGAGGGAAATGACTGGTTACAAAAAAATGCCAATTGGCCATCTCCAGGGCAGCTCAAGCTCCGGGAAGAGGACAGAGAGGCCTCTTAGGAAGCTTCATTGTTCCCGGGGAGCCGGGCCTTGCTTCCCACTTGGCTCAGCTCAGCTCCGTCCCCGTTAAGTTTCCCCAGTGTGGGGGCCCAAGCAGGGCTGCTCTGGGCTGCCTTTGGCTTCTGGCAGTGAAGAGAAGCAGCGTTGCTCAGTGGAAAGAGCCCGGGCTTTGGAGTCAGACGTCATGGGTTCAAATCCCTGCTCCGCCAACTGTCAGCTGTGTGACTTTGGGCAAGTCACTTAACTTCTCTGGGCCTCAGTTACTTCATCTGTAAAATGGGGATTAAGATTGTAAGCCCCCCGTGGGACAACCTGATCACCTTGTAACCTCCCCAGCGCTTAGAACAGTGCTTGGCACATAGTAAGCACTTAAATACCAACATTATTATTATTATTATTATTATTATTATTATTATTATTATTATTATCATTATGAGGGTGGGGCCTGCTCCCAGAAGCAGGGTGGCTTAGTGAAAAAAGCCCGGGCCTGGGACTCCGAGGAGCAAAAAATGTTTGCTTCTGCCCGGCCTGACTCCTTCATCACCCCTACTTCATCTGGGCCCATGGACCACAGCAAATTTATGTGGCAGTTCTAAAGACCACGGGGATCAAAAATAAGTCCATATATTATTTTCATTCTAACCAATGAGAACTAGAATAGATTGCTGCCACCATCCACAGGTTTCCATTTTCATTACATCTAATGAGGCTCAGTAAACCATTATACTAGTGCCTGCTGTACGATGAACCACATTATAAAGGAGAAGACAAGCAGGGAAAAACAACATCAATGAGCTCGAGGAGGGGTTGAATGCATCCACGGATAATAGCCATTCCAGACCTCTCTGAGGGGAAGAACTGGGGAGGGTCATCCTAGCCTTGTATTTAGGTCCTCAGCAAGGCCGCTATAAACGGCGTTGCTCCGAGCAGTCTCTGATGCCGCCGTCGGGCTGGATATTCCACCGGCCTGACTCGGAATACTACAGATTCAATAGCAGGTCTAATGGATAACGTGTCTGGAGCACTGTGCCACGTGCTTGGAGACATGTTCTCCGCTCGCAAGTAGCAATCAATCAGTCGTATTTACTGAGCGCTTACTGTGTGCAGAGCACTGTACTAAGCGCTTGGAAAGTACAAATTGACAACATATAGAGACAGTCCCTACCCAACAGTGGGCTCACAGTCTAAAAGGGGGAGACAGAGAACAAAACCAAACATACAAAATAAAACAAATAGAATAGATATGTACAAGTAAAATAGAGTAATGAATATGTACAAACATGTATACATATATACAGGTGCTGTGGGGAAGGGAAGGAGGTAAGATAGGGGGATGGAGAGGGGGAGAGAAAGGAAGGGGCTCAAGTAGCAGTATGGGAAGAGCCTGACCCCGGGAGTCAGAGGACCTGGGTTCTAATCCCCACTCCGCCACTGGTCTGCCGTGCGACCTTGAGCAAGTCTCAACTTCTCTGGGCCTCTGTTCCCTCATCTGTCAAATGGGGATTAAATCCCACTTCCTCCTAAACTGTGCACCCCATGTGGGACAAAGACGGTCAGATCAGATTATCTCTTATCCACCCCAGTGCTTATAACAGTGCTTGGCACAAAGAAAAGCACTTAACAAGTACCATTGTTATTAAGGATCTTATAGTCTAGATGGGGAGGCAGACATTAAAATAAATTGTGGCTAGGAACGTTAGGTCTGTGGGGCAGAGGATGGGGTGAATAGCAAGTGCTTAAAGGGCGTAGATCCAAGAACATAAGTGACACAGAAGGGAGAGGGAACTGGGGAGCCAAGGGCTTAGGGAGGGAAGGCTCTTGGAGGAGATACGATTTTTAATTAGACTTTGAAGGTGAGAGGAGTGGTGGTCTGTTACATAAGAAAAGGGAGGAAGTCCCAGGCCTGAGGGCGGTCATGGGCACGGGGACAGCGGCAAGGCACGGAGATAAATCTCAAAGCTCATTGTGGGCAGGGAGTGTGTCTACTGTTGGATTGTACTCTCTCCAGCGTGTAGTACAGTGCACTGCACACAGTAAGCACTCAATAGATACGATTGAATGAATTAATGGAATACAAACATGTACATGCAAGCAAATGAGTTATATTGTACTTATAACTTGTAAGCTTACCAGAACGTTGAGATTTTGCTTCTCCGTGAATTTTTCAGCAAACTCTGAGATTCCCTTCGATTGGGCAAATCCACAGAATGCACAAAGCTAGCCTTTAAAAACACACACACACAGAACAATAAAAAAAAAAACCATGAAAAAATGTCCAGGTGGCACTACAAAACTATTCCAGTAGTTTGTGCTTTTCTCTTTCACTTCAGCCCATGTTCTGTTTAGAAGTAAATTCCCTTTCCAGTGAATTAAGCAAAATCCTCTGTTCCAAGCCCAACATCCCTGCTCATCATTTGAGTAACACTGAGCTAGTCACTGTAAAATGGTGCCAAGCCAAACCAAGAAGAAGGACTTTTTATATTATTTTGAAAATCATTCTCGCCTTTTTTTTTTTTCAATGGGGCTTGTCAAGTGATTACTATACGCCAAGCGCTGTACTAAGCGCTAGGAAATATACAAGATAATCAGGTTGGACACGGACACTGTCCCACAGAGGCATCACAATTTACGTATGAGGGAATAGGATTAAATCCCCATTTTATGGGGAAGGAAACTGAGGCTCAGGGAAATCAAGTGAATTGTCCAGGGTCCCTCAGCAGACAAGTGGCAGAGCCAGGATTATATTAATGTCTGGGTGACCCTCTAGACTGCAAGCTTGACGTGGGCAGGGAATGTGTCTTGTCTGTGCTTATGGCGTGCAGCAGGGAGAGTGGGGAGAAGTGGACAGATTGGGGCTCCCCAAGACTACATCTCCCCCAGGCCTTCTGCCTCTTCTCCCCAAGACATTTGTGGGCTGCTTCCTTCCCCCCAAAACTGCTCCCGAGGGCTGCCAGGGTCACTCATCACCCCCCTGGCCAGACCCGAGACCCCCTCCACAATGTGCAGAGAGACCCCTATTCCCTTGTGGGGGTGTGCCCCAGCCCCGAGCCCCGAGGGCCAGGGCAGAAGGACAACCAGGCTACTGGGTGCAAAGGGGGCAGGGCTCCTGAGGGAAGCAGATATTTACTGGTCATCTGCCTCGCTCAGTAACCGCACGCTGAACCAGCTTTAGTCGAGGACAAATGAGCCTCCTCCAGCCTCCATTTATAATAATAATAATAGCGTTGGTATTTGTTAAGCTCTGGGGGAGATAAAAGGTCATCAGGTTGTCCCACGTGGGGCTCTCTGATTTAATCCCCGTTTTCCAGATGAGGTAACTGAGGCCCAGAGAAGTTAAGTGACGTGCCCAAGGTCACACAGCTGAGCCCTCCAACACCCTCCCCCAGACTGCAAAGTTTGCGGAGGGGAGAAAGGAGAAGAGGGTTATAGCATGGGGCCCAAATAGCTCACAGAAAGAGGCTGGGTGAGGGAAGAGCCAACTGTCCTCTCTCGGGATGCTCAACCCCTCCTGGCCGGGCCCTTGGGGCTGCTGCTGCTACAGCTCCAGGTCCAACTTACCGGCAGCCTCCAGTTCCAGCTCCGGCTCGACCTGCCGTCTCCGGCTCCAGGTCCGGCTCCTGCCCCTCTTGGCTGGGCCAGGAAGCTTCTCCGAGGACACAAACGGATGCTGTGCCCAGTGGGCCTTGTGCTCACTTCTTCCACCCCAGTGTTTCTCGGGATGGTTCCCTTTCATTCATTCATTCATTCAATCGTATTTACTGAGCGCAGAGCACTGGACTAAGCACTTGGGAAGTACAAGTTGGTAACACAGAGAGACAGACCCTACCCAACAACAGCCTCACAGTCTAGAAGGCATACTACCCTAATGTCTTCCCCTTGATAATACAGAGTAAAAATTTCCATTTTTGTGAATTTGTCTGAAGACCTTAAAATATTTGCTCTAGCGTGTAATCTCAAATTAATTGGTCTTTGGAGTTTTTTCTAACTCAAACTGACCTTCTTAGAGCATCCTAGCCTCTTCTTTTCACATGTATTGTCAACAGTCCTTGTGTTTCCCCCTGCACTCCAACCTGGGAATCAGAGGACCTAGGTTCCAATTCCAGCTCCGCCACATGACCTTGGGTAAGTCACTTAACTTCTCTGTGCCTCAATTCCCTCATCTGCAGAATAGAGATTCAATACCTGTTCTCCTATTTAGACTGTGGGCCCATATGGAAGCTGGTTATCTTAGTACAGTGCTTAGTGCTGTACCAAGTGCTGTCCAGTGCTTAGTGCGGCACATAGTAAGCGCTTAACACAAACCACAATTATTAGTACATCTACCAACAGTTAAATTGCTCTCTCCCGGGTGCTTAGTACAGTGCTCTAAACACAGTAAGTACTCAATAAATACTATTGATTGATAAAGCACTGACATAGGCTACACATAGCGTCCTAACAGGAACGACGCAGACAGCACAATTTGGAAATGCCGCTAGAAAAGAGCGAACCTGCTGGACTGCCATGCAGAATAATAATGTTCTCCTTGTGAATAGCATTGGTTTCCCTGGCAGGGGTTGGTTGGCAGCAATGGATTTTATACAGCCATCAGCATTTGATCTATTCTGCTTTCATAGCAACCAATGAATGCCTTGGGGCACACATAAAAAACCCAGATACAGGTTTCTCTTTCCTTAAGAATCTACAGAACAATGACTTCAGGGAATAGTTTCCTGGGGAATGCAGCCTCTGTGACTGATGAAAATGATGAGGGAGTGGGGAGGAGGGAGAGGGAGAAAGAGAGAAAAAGGAAAGAGGAGAGAGAGGGAAGAGGAGAGGGGAAAATGAAGGGGCGAAATGGAGCAAGAGGACAGAGGACAAAAGGAAAAAAAGACAAGAAAGGGGGAGGGGAGAGGGGAAAAAAGGAGAAGCGGGGGGAGAGAGAGAGACAAAGACTATCATTCCGCATTGGGAAACATGACCTGAAAAAGACAGTTAATGTGGTTACTGCACTGCCACTGAATCCAGTGGTTCTTCAGTTCAGGAGACTGAATTGGTATGCATATAAAACAGCCCTACTGACCATCTAAGTAAATCAGGTAAATGACATTTATTTTCACAAGTTGGGAATTTTTTCACTAGCCCTTCCCAGGTTTACTTTCAAAACAAGCAGCATTATTATCCTGAAAGAAGAGTACATTATCCATTCACAACCATTTTAATGTATATTAAAAATTACTTGATTTATTTAAGGCTCAGCCAAATTTCTCTGTGTCTCTGAACCACCAGTTCAATGCTCACTAATCTGGCTGATGAGGCATTTTACTATTAGCATAAAATAACAATAGCAGCAATAATATGACCACGATAAACTTTCTAGATAATGAGCCTCAGGGGTTCCTGGATAGGCGTTCCTTAATCTGAACATGTTTTCACCTGAAATTAGCTCAGCCATACTTAAAAATGCAAACAGTACAGTTTAGGCAAATGTTCGTACAAGAGAAGGGACCGTTATTGTGGTGCTTGGTCAAACGAGAGCTCACTGAATTGATGAGTGCATACATAAAAGAGTGCACACAGCACTGCAAACCTTAGCACTGCAAACACTTAGAAATCAGGGATGCTTTTCTTTTAAAAGAAAGAGAGAGAGTGTTTCTTAACTAGGCCAGATGTTTTAAATAAAAAGGTCTGCTCCGATTTTTTTTTCACTGTCTCCCCTATAAGAGTGTAAACTCTTAGTAGGCAGGGAATGTGTCACTACATTAGTCTGGACTTCTCAAGCATCTAGTACAGTGCATCACATCAAGTGAATGCTTAATAAATGCTGCTGCTACTAATCAAAGGTATTTATTGAGCGCATACTGTTTGCAGAGCACTGTACTAAGCTCTTGGAAAAGTACAATACAGTAAGTAGACAAAATCTCTGCCCACAAGCAGCTTAATACCTCTGCTATTACTTCTACCAGCACTACCACCACCAAAGGATCGAGTTTTAGGGAATACGGTATGGATATTTTGGGGTGAGGGGGAGGCAGTAGTGCTGGCATATGGAGACTTCTGAGGCTAATTATCATTTCACTGTAATCTCATATGTAATCTCATAATTAACACCATACATAACCAAGCCCATACCTCTTCAAAGCTGACAAATGCTCAAAAGGGGCCGTGGCATCTCAATCCTGTCATCCCTTAGAAAAAACACCCCAATGACCTCATTCTCCTCCTCCACTCCGTATAACCTTGGTCCACCCTCTTTTCTAATTTGATGGGATTCTTGCCATAGTGGGCCACTTATAAAGCAAACAATGGGACTCCTCGAGGAGCTTTTAGGGAGAGTGCTGAAATGATTAGCTGCTGTGCGTATTTCGAGCAATCAAGATCCTTGTTTTGAAGACACTTGAAGTATGGTATTTTACAGACTTCACTGTTCTTGGAATGTGGCACAGCTAGTGCATTCTTTCCTCCGATGAATTCACTTTCTCACTCAGCTCCACAAAATCCCCAGAAACCTGCCAAAGTGCAGTAGACACCGCCTTCCACTTATCAACAGAAAAGCTGTGATACAAGGAGAAATTCAGTCCCTTCTCTAAAATACCTCAGCAAAACGGGCTAGAACCGAGCTTGGTTTTCCTGATTCCCCGTGAGACTGTGGCCTTCCCCAGACTAAATCGCCTCTGTCTTTTCACTAGTCTCTTGTTCCTGTGCTATTTGTTCAGCACATACCCTTTTGTGGGGACCTGGCCTAGTGGAAAGAGCATGGGCTTTAGGAGTCAGGGGGACCTGGGTTCGACCTGACTCCATCAGTTTTCTTTTGTTTTCAGGGCATTTGTTAAGCACTTGCTATATCCCAGGCACTGTACTAAGCACTGGGATAGATACAAGATAATCAGGTTGGGCAAAGTCCCTATCCCATATAGGGTTCACTCTCTTAGTCCCCATTTTACAGATGAGGTAACTGAGGCACGAGAGGTGAAGTGACTCCCCCGAGGTCACTGAGCAGATGAGTGGCGGAGCCAGGTTCTCTGATTCCCAGGCCCACGCTCTTTCCATTAGGCCGTGCTGCTTCACTCAGTTGCCTGTTGTGTGATCTTGAGCCAATCTCTTAATTTCTCTGTTGCTGCAGTTTCCTCATTTGTAAAACGGGGATTCAATTCCTGTCTTTCTCCCCGGTAGACGGTGAGCCCCGCGTGGGACAGGGACTGTGTCTGACCTAATTAACTTCTCGCCCCCAGCACCCAGAACTGTACTTGACCCATAGTAAGCGCTTAAGAAATACCACAATAATCATCATTCGCTGCCTTCCTCTGTTCAAACAAGCAAGCCTCCTGATGTCCACAAGCAGCAGCTACACCCTTGGGCTTCACCACTCCGAAGTGAGCCCCTCAAGCTCCAAACCTCACGGGCTCCTCCCCCGTTATCGGACTATCCGGGGCCAAAGGGGAGCTTCCTTGGCTGCCCTTTACAAGACCAAGGTAGGTACTCGAATAGCTCACGGGGTCGGGCTAACTAGGGCAGCTCCTTCAGCCGAAGGTTAGAGCCGAGAAAAATAAATGGCATCTCCGAAGCCCAAGAAGAGCTTTGCAGTAAATATTACCCAACCAAAGCACGGTCAGAGGAACCGCTTCCCTCTGCAGCGCTGAATGTCAAGGCCGCACATCGCTCTGTCGTGGGTCTGAAAGCCAACACGTGGTCAGTTTTCCTTGCACTCCAAGGCTATTTAAAGCCGGCTCTGGTTACCCCCATGTGGGTAGATTAGACTAGAGCCAACTGGGAGGTGGGCAGAGAAGCAGCTCTACCTTCCCAAAATGACGTGGAGACATTTAGAGTCGCCTTCTCCCTCCATCCCCCAAAGTTTCAGAGCCTCTGCCCTTTAACCGCGTTACGCCAAATACCGGACGGTCTGGAGAAAGAACGTAAAGAGATGAAAAATTCAGGATGGACAAGGCAGCTGAAGGAGTAAGACGGCAGCTTCCCACAGTTAACCGGGCAGAATGTGCTTCTAGTAGAAGAGATCCCTATGGGTCTTCAGCGCATTGGGTGACCTCTAAAAAAAGGGGGAGACGGCTCAGGTGCCGGCCACCCTTTCCTCACCAGACCGCTGGCGTGACTCAGTCCCCGCCGAGGGCCTCGCTCCGCCTTGAAAAGAGATAGGTGCAGCAGCTGCAACAGACAAGCAGACACAGCCCGGTGTGACTGAGGGAGAGGGCCCCGACGGCAAAGATGTACAGGGTTTTGTCGCAGTAGTCCCGGGGCCGGTGGAAAGGGGGGATGAAGTTGGGCGGGTATACGGAGAAGACCCAGTAATTGCCCATTATGAACCACAGAAAGAGGAAGAGGCTGAGGATGAGGTGGACGTAGTAGCGGTGAGCGTTCTGGCGCCACGGATACTCATCGTCGTCATCGTCGTCGATCACGATGGACTTGGAAAGCAGCTGCCTCATCCGGTTGGAGTCGTACAGCAGCAGGGAGACCTGGGTTCCGGGAGTCGGGGAGGGAGGAGATGGGATGTTTGGCGGGGGGAGGGGGAAGAAGAAAAAGTCGGTCAGAAGTGCCTCAGTTACCTTACCTGTAAAATGGAGATTTGGGCCATGAGCCCCATGTGGGACACGGATTGTGTCCGGACTGATCAGCTTATATCTACCCCAGTGCTTAGTACAGTGCCTGGCACATATTTTGGTGCTTAACAGATACCATTTAAATAAAAGAAAAAAAAAAAGAGAGAAACTGTACCAAGCTAGATTTTTCTGAACATCAATCAACAGTATTTATTGAAAAGATACTGTGTGCAGAGCACTGTACTATGTCAGAAAGAGAGATGCTTGGAGGGCAGCTATAAACACACACACACACACACACACACAGAGACACATTTGTTAAGTATAATAAGCAAATACTGTATATATTACCTTTAAGCTGCCAACGATGCCCCCCACCAGCAAATAGAGGGGGATGAGAGGCTGAACGGGACAGACCTCCAAAAACCTAATTCCTAGATTGGAAATCAAAAAAGAAGCAGAAACTTAGGAGAAATAAAAGATCTACATCCCAGGGCCTTGCAGACAACCAGGGGGAAGAAATATTCCACCAATGATTTCCGTGCAACGACTATGCCTCCTCTGTTTGAACTTTCTCTCTCGCGCCATCCCCCGGTACTGTGACTGTTGCCTGACAGCTTGCTTCCTCCGCCAGCAATCCCACCAGACCTGTGACAACGGACGAGTAATTGCAGCCGAAACGCCCTCCTTCTGCAGGGAAAGTGGAAAGTGCAGTTGGGCAGGGTGGTGCAGGGATCCTAAGGCATTGTGGAGCCACTGCGGAAAGTGAGAACTGGAAGTGCAGTTGGGTGGGGCCAATGTGGAAGGTGAGTCCCCACTTGCTGAGGTAGAATGGCTTCCGAAGGCCCTCAAGAATTCCTGGATCTCTGCTGCCCACCCCCCAACACCCAAATTTCTACTTAGCTAGGAAGATGACAAAAACTCTACTATCAAAAATAAAAAGCGGGATCTTTAACCAGTGGGAACAACTGGTATTTGTACTATCATCTCCTCCCGGGGACATCGATAAGCTTTTGGGTCTGATAAGAGGTCACCCACTTTCACGTTACCCATGGCATAAGCAACAGATGTTATGAGAGTACGGATGTCTTTAAAACACACACGTGAAAAGGCTCTTTGTGGGCACTCAGGGAAGGGATCCTAGGGAATTGCTGGACACAGAAATAAATATACTGGATACAGAAAGAACAGCACCAACAGGAAACAGTGTGGCTTAGTGGAAAGAGCACGGTAATGGGAGTCAGAGGCCCTGGGTTCTGATGCCAGCTCCACCAGTTGCCTGTTGGGTAACCCCGGGCAAGTCGCAACTTGTCTGTGCCCCAATTTCCTCATCTGCAAAATGGCAATTATGCTCCCTGCTACTTAGACTGTGAGCCCACAGTGGGACAGAGACTGTGTCTGAACAGATCATTTTGTATCTACACCCTGTCAAGTACATAATAAGCATTTAAATACCATTACTATTATTAATATTTTTTAACAGAAGACAGACCAGCTGAAAACAGGACTGTCCTGTATAAAGCCTGATAAATGGACATCCTAAACTGGAAAGGGAGGGGGCAGAAAGGTGTGGAAAAATCACAAATATTGCCCCACACCTTGCCAGTGCCGAGATTTTTGACCAAATTGGTGCTGTCCCCAAGCACTAATGCCATTCCTGTTTAAAGTGCCACAAAAATAGAAGCATCCTGGCAACTGACCCATCGTTTTCCATGGGAACCTTCATCACCCTGGCAACTGCTTTTAAGTGCTTATTATGAGCCAAGCACCTCTCCTTTCTGAAAACTAACTTGACCTTCCTGGACACTACTTGTTACATTCAATGTTTTCTAACCCCTCTTTTCCACTTGTAATTTGCAACAAATGGAAAACCATAGAAGAAAAGCACCTTTGTTTCTTCCCCTTCTGTTTCTGTCGGGTTAGTACAATGGAACAGAAGTCGGATGAACAAAACTCACAGACCAAGACCTCGACAAAACAGGCATCTCATGGCCACTGACAAGCTCCGTTTAGACGGCTCAAATATTCAGTCTGCTCCTGCTCGACTGCCGAATTGTTTCAATCACATGCCCCATTATCCAGTCACCTTGGTTTTCAGTGGAAATAGAGCAGGGGACATTTGTATCATCAAGCTACATCCGTAGCCTAGATTTTGTTTTGGAAACTATCCTGACTTTTGGCTATTGCAGGTGTGGCCAACAGGAAGCAGAATGATAAAAAAGTAAGAAGTAAAGAGAAAGAAAGAGCCTGGAAAATCCCCACAAATGGATAATGAACTCCTGAACAATCAAGAAATGCTATTTCTCTAAATACGGATTCAGGAAGCAGGCTAAAACAATGCATTGACCTCCACTCCTGCAGGTTGATATCCACTTGAATAGAGTGGGAATGGCTACACTTGATTTTTTTTTTTTTAACATATTTCTGTCATGACTTTTCTGCTGAGTTGATCACTTTGCACCGGCAGCTAGTCTATCTTCGTTACCCATGTCAACACTGTGTGATAGATGGGGAGGAGGGCATTATTATCCCCCAGTTACAGAAGGGAAAATTAAGCATGTGTCTGCAAAAGTGAAAAAGTGAAAAATGTGTCAGCTCCTTGGGGGCAGGAATCGTGTCTCCTAACTCTATTGTATTTTCCCAGGTATAGTGTTCTGCTCACAGTAAGCACTAATAATGGTATAATGGTATTTATTAATATCACTGATGGAAAGTTCTCCATTGTATTTCTTCTGCTCCCTCCCTTAGTGATTGGCCAGGGCACATTTTGCGAGGATTTTTCTAGGAGAAAATTGCTCTCGAATATCTACTAATTACACTGTATTCTCTCAAGGGTTTAGCACACAACAGTTAGTGTGCTTAGCCCAGCCATTTTCATTTGATTGCATCCGCCCAGGCTGCTACTGAATTTTAGTTCCTCATACGCTAAACACATCAGAGGCCAGCAGTGTGTATGCTTTCACCGCTGCTTGCTCAGACTTATGCTGAGGGGTCTATTTGCCCTCAGTCCATTCCTTTATGATGATGACGATGGTATTTGTTAAGCACTTACTGTGTGCTAAGCACTGTATTAACTGATGAGATGTTAGAGGATGATGAGAAGCAGCTTGGCCCGGGAGTGAGAAGGATCTGGGTTCTAATCCCAGCCCTGCCATTTGTCTGCTTGGGCAAGTCTCCTCACTTTTCTGTGCCTCAATTACCTCGTCTCTAAATGGGAATTAAGACTGAGCCCACGTGGAACATGGGCTGTATCCGACTGATTATCTTGAATCTACCCCAGCACTTAGTTCAGTGCCTGGTGCATAATAAGCGCTTAACAAATACCATTAAAAAAAATTGATCTTGGACACAGTCCCTGTCCCACATGGGGCTTACAGCAAGTGGGAGGGAGAACAGGTACTGAATCCCAATTTTTGTAGATGAGGAAACTGAGGTACAGAGAATGGCATAACGGCAGACCCAGGAAGGCTGGGCAGCACTGATTTATAGCCTTTCTCCGGCCTTCAGGCAGGATGGCATCAGTTTCATCCCGGGAAAAGTTTACTCAGCATGTTTCTGAGATCTCCACAAAAGGGCATATCACAAATGTTCACCTCTTCTAATTAGCATCTGCATCTGAGATGCTGTCCTGGTCGAAAGCTTACCACCACTCTCATCACCTATATTCACTGGGTGCCTGCTGTGTGCAGAGCACTGTACTGAGAGCTTGGGAGACCACAATCATGATAAAAAAGGCATGGTCTGCCCTTTAGAGGTTTACAATCTTATGAATCAAATCTTACAATTGAATCTTACCTGTAAAAGTCATGGACAGTGGCAGGGCAAGGAAAGCCAGGAGTGCAGAGATAAAGTAAGCTGTGAATAGAGAAAGGATAATGAGTGATAGGACTGGAAGCACAGTGTAAGGTGAAGTATGCCACTGTCGTTTATCACCAACAGCAATGATGCCTGAAGAGCAGTGTGGCCTAGCAGAATGAGCCTAAAACTAGAAGGCAGGAGTCCCAGATTTTAATCCCAGCTCTGCTACTGATTTGTTGGGTGACCTTCCCTTAACTTCTCCGTGCCTCAACTTTCTCATCTGTAAAATGGGAGACAGTACTTACTCTCCTTCCCTCTTAGATCATGAGCCCTGGGTAGGGAAGGGACTTGGTCATCTGATTATCTTGTATCTAGCCCAACACTTAGCACAGAGTTGGCACATTAGTCAAGTGCTTAATAAATACTAAAAAGCCATTTCTGAAACTAATTTTTCTCACTTCTTAAGTCGGCTGCCTCCCCAGCTTACCTTCTGCCCATTTTTCTCAGGCCTTTCTTCTAGTCTCGTTAGTGATTTGGGGCTAATTTGCTAAGGGCTAAGGCTGTCTCAATAATTCCCAGAACGACTTAAGGGAGTCCTCTGATCAATGCCGGGAACTGTTGAATCAAGGTTCCCCCAAGTCCACAAAGTGTGGCTTAGTGGATACAGCAAGGACCTGGGAGTGACAAGGACCTGGGTTCTGATGCTTGCTCTGCCACTTATCAGTTATGTGGCCTTGGGCAAGTCAGTTAGCCTCACTGTGCCTCAGTTTCCACATCTATAAAATGGGGATTAAATACCTGTTCTCCCTCCCTCTTAGACTGGGCGTCCCAATTGGGACAGGACCTGACTTCTCCTGCATCCACCCCAGTGCTTTTTTTAAAAAAAACTGGTATTTGTTAAGTGCTTACTATGTGCCAGGCACTATATTAAGCTCTGGCCTAGAAGCAAGATCATCAGGTTGGACACAGTCCCTGTCCCATGTGGGGCTCACATTCTTCATCCCCATTTTAAAGATGAGGTAACTGAGGCACAGAGAAGTTTAGTGACTTGTCCAAGGTCACGCAGAAGACAAGCGGTGGAGCCGAGATTGAACCCAGGTCCTTCTGACTGCCAGGCTTCGGCTCTATCCACTAGGCCACACTGCTTAATACCCTGCTTGGCATGTAGCAAGCACTTAGCCAGCACAATTATTATCATCATGACTATTATCATTATTATTATTAATAATAATAATAATAAAAGCAACCGAGACCCCAGATAGATGTTGGCTCAGCTTTTAGAAGCTACCCCGGCAACCGTCTATACCCCGTACAAGTTCTGGCACCCACACTTCAGCCCAGCTCTACTTACCCGCTGTCCGCTCCTCTCCCTCCCTCAGAATTCTCTCCTTCCCCTCCCACTTACCATTGCTTGCTATTTTTGAGATGCAGTGATGACAGGCCTTCTCCAAACCACCAGACATCGCCGGTTACTCCCTGCTAACAGCTTCTGGGATTAAAAGAAAAAAAAAAATCCCATCAAATAAACTGTAGGATGGTTTCTACCTGTCTGGTTAGTGCCTTGGGGGTGGAGGCAAGGGGAAGAGTCCACCCTACTTAGAAATCTGACTTTCAGCCTGCCGAAGGGACCGTGGGACAGTTGCTGGAAAAAAAAAAAAAGCCCGAGGATAGTTTTCTTCCTAGCTAATGACAGAAAACAGGGGCCATGAATGGTGCTGCAGCTTGGGTCAAACAAAGTCATATGAAGAATGTGGGGGTTTTTTAATGGTATTTATTAAGCGCTTACTATGTGCCAGGCACTATTCTAAGCACTGGGGCAGATGCAAGCTAATTAGGTTGGACACAGTCCTTGTTCCGCATGAGGCTCACGATCTTAATCCCTATTTTACAGATGAGGTAATTAAGGCCCAGAGAAGTGAAGTGGCCTGCCCAAGGCCACAGAGCAGACGAGTGGCGGAGTCAGGATTTGAGTAGCTCCCTGGTCCCCTGGCCTCTGGGCTCGGGGGTGAACTGCTGCCCTCATAGCTTGGAGCCCACACACAGCCTGTGCAGGGAATCCTGCTTACTGAATTGTTATTGAGACAGTCATAGATCCAGGCCTCAGTTTTCTCCATTTATGAAACCGAAATAATTGCACTTTGTCACATCTGGCGATGTTAGGCTAGTAAGTCTGCACAGGATTTTACCCAAATAAGGCATTACCAAAATGTCAAATAAGGACATTTCTAAAGTCCTGTTTGCCATTCCGTGCCAATCTCTGCCACATCCCCGGCCTGAGAGCAGCCATTTACCTTGGAACTGCAAGACTTTCCTCTGAACCCTAATAATTTAGTGTCTCATCCCAGCAGCCCCGGAGTATCCCCGTCTACCCCATCAGCCCTCGACTCCTCCTCATTACCCCCCTGCTCCCCAGAGCCAACAACTCCCCTCTTTTCCCTCCTCGTCTTGTTTCCGTGGATCAGGTTTTCTCAGTGAGAGCTTGGCTGCACTTTTTCAACTGTCCATTCGAAGTCTATTTGTAGGCTCCGCGTGGCCACAGTAGACTGAGGCTACTGACAGCTTCAGCCCCAATTTACTGCCTGCTAGTGCCACCCAGCTGCCCCCGATCCAGCAGGATGTTCTGTGATCAACCTGATCACCCTGTGTCAACTCCAGCGCTCAGAACAATGCTTGACACTTAGTAAGCACCGGGATAAGCGTGGACAAAGCATGGGCCTGGGGAGTCAGAAGGACCTGAGTTCTAATCCTGCCACTGCCAGCAGCATGGCTCAGTGGAAAAGAGCATGGGCTTTGGAGTCAGAGGTCATGGGTTCAAATCTCTGCTCCGCCAACTGCCAGCTGTGTGACTTTGGGCAAGTCACTTAACTTCTCTGGGCCTCGGTTACCTCATCTGTAAAATGGGGATTCAGACTGTGAGCCCCCTGTGGGACAACCTGATCACCTTGTAACCTCCCCAGCGCTTAGAGCAGTGCATTGCACATAGTAAGCGCTTAATAAATGCCATTATTATTATTGGTCAGCTGTGTGACCTTGGGCAAGTCACTTCAGTTACCTCATCTGTAAAATGGGGGTTAAGACCGGGAGCCCCACGTGGGATACGAACTGTGTCCAACCTGATTACCTTTTACCTTCCCCAGCATTTAGTACGGTGCCTGGCACATAGGAAGCGCTGAAGTACCATAAAAAAATATTTTTTTTTAAAAATCATTCTGACCGATACTATCAGCAGAGACAATGACGTGGCGCACGGAAAGTACCGCAGTGGGTCGCCTTCACTCACCTTTGCACCGGCCGAAGAGTTAGGTCGAGAAACTGGCTGTCAGAAAGAATATATATTCTTGGAGAGAGGCACGTCCCGCGGTCAACCCCGGACTCTCCTGGTGCCTCTCCGATTCCGAATTCTCCCGGTGCCTCGGAGTTGCATTTCGCGCTACCTGACGGCCGCTGCGTTTTCTTTCTCTGGGTCTCCGTTCCGTTTCCTCTCCTGCAGTCAGGCGGAAACTCCAGGCTGTTTTCCAGGTGCAGAAGCTGATTTGATGATCTCTGGTTCCTACTCCCACGTTTGTTTTATGCCATTTGTGAACACCCCTGGAAGCAGTTTCCAGTGTCAGAAGAGGGCAGCAGAGGAAGGCCTGGGAACCTGGGGAGCTGGAATAGAAACGGATCTTAGAAACCAACACCTGTGAGACAGATTTACCTTCAGCGTTTTGTTAGTCAAGCTAATTCAGACTTTCTACTCTGTCCATTGTCCCCGTGATCCTGCCCTCTACGTAATAATAATGATGGCATTTATTAAGCGCTTACTATGCGCAAAGCACTGTTCTAAGCGCTGCGGAGGTTACAGCGTGATCAGGCTGTCCCACTGGGGGCTCACGGTCTTCATCCCCATTTTACAGATGAGGGAACTGAGGCCCAGAGAAGTTTATTTTATTTTGTTAGTATGTTTGGTTCTGTTCTCTGGCTCCCCCTTTTAGACCGTGAGCCCACTGTTGGGTAGGGACTGTCTCTATATGTTGCCAACTTGGGACTTGCCAAGCGCTTAGTACAGTGCTCTGCGCACAGTAAGCGCTTAATAAATACGATTGATGATGATGATGATGATGAAGTGACTTGCCTAAAGTCACACAGCTGACAATTGACGGAGCCGGGAATTGAACCCATGACCTCTGACTCCAAAGCCACTGAGCCACACTGCTTCTCGTGCACCTTGATATAATCGGAGCTCCACTAGTGAGTGCCTGGCTGAATTTTTTTTGTTGACTGCCTCTAATCCATTCCTGTCTTGGTTGGCTAGGCTAGTCCCCAGCAGAAATGTCCGTTTTAAGTCTTGGTCGGCGGATCAATAAGCCGGCACCTGCTGCAAAGTTCTGGGACTCCAACGCGGTGCTAGAGCTCATACAGACCTGAGAGCGGAGCGGGTGTGGGATTGGGGGGCAGGGGATGGTCGGGGATCTCCTTCCCTGGAGAAATTCACTCATTCGATCATATTAGTTGAGCACTCACCGTGCACAGAGAGCTTGGCAGAGTACAATATCGCAAAAGACACAGTCCTGCCCAAGACTAGCTCCCATTCTAAAGGAATGTTCTAGAATAAGCCAAACGTGGCCTTACTTCCACAAAATGGCAACTCTAACATCAGCTCATTACCAGCATGCCCAGTGTACCACGAGAATCAACGTGTCTGGAATTTGCAAAGTCTGTCAGCAGCTATCTTATCACCCACTAGCCACCAGGACCTTTTCCCAGATCTCCTGTCCAATCACTTGCAGGGGCATCGGTGAAGAGCTCATGAGGGGTATGAAACTTCCCAAGTGCTTAGTACAGTGCTCTGCACGTAGTAAGCGCTCAATAAATACGATTGATGATGATGATGAAACAGTCAGTAGAAAAATCAAAAGCCCTGCTTCAGGAACTCCCTCTCCTTTCACATCCGCCAGAGCACTGCATCTACCCCAGCGCTCAGTATAGTGCCTGGCACAGAGTAAGTGCTTAACAAATAACATTTAAAAAACCCAACAACTTTCCCTCCAGTTTTCAAATGTGGTATTTGTTAAGCAGTTGCTATGTGCCAAGTTGCTGGGGTAGATACAAGATCGTCATGTCCCACGTGGGGCTCGCACTGTGAGTAGGAGGGAGAACAGAGATTAAATCCCCATTTTACAGATGAGGGAACTGAGGTTCAGAGAAGTGAAGCGACTTACCCGAGATCAGACAGCAGGTAAGGGGCTGAGGCAGAATTAGAACAAAATTCCTCTGGCTCCCAGGCCCAAGCTCTTTCCCCTAGGCCACGCTACTTTCCACTTTTTCAAGGAAAAGCTTTTTGGGACTTATCACTAGTAGCTGCCCTCAGATCTTTTTTCCTCAAAGAAGATTATATTCCTTATGCTTCCTTTGTTTGAAGGGCATATGATGTGCATATGCTAATATACTCCACTCTCAAATGCCTCACTTAGCCTGGAAAAAAAATGATTTAAAGTTTCTCGTCTTCTGCTTGGTCCAAGCTAGTGTAATGCAATTCTGCCCACTCTAGGTTCTGCATAAATGAAGATGGATAAATTGGAGCCAAGCCTTATCCACACCCAGAAAGATATCTTCCTCTCAGATCTTAGTTTGAGTAAACAAAAGAAGATAGAATGGTAACATTCTAGCGTGACTGATTTGCGATGTGGGGGGAAATTAAATGTAGACAACGCTGAGGCTGTCATCTCTTGTCACTCCTTGTAAATACGTCTACAGGAGAAGAAATTCTTCACACCTTTCTCAACTGTCAATCACTCTTGCCAAATCACCTTTTCGAAAGAGCAGCCCACACTCTCTTTCTCCAGAGAACGGTCTTGATTCGGTGCCTTCCCGTGAGGCTCTAAGGGTCCCTGGTTTTCTCTGTTTTTTTATGTTCAGTTCCTCACGGAGCACACGTCCCCTCCTCACACATTCTCTGCACACACATCCGCTGCTTCCATTGTTTTAGGGGACAAGGAGACAGCGGAGCTAATGCGTCTTCCGCGATCAACATCAGGCCTATGTATTAGTCAACAGGGTTAACTGAGTATCCAAGGGTGAGTAGCTGGGGATCTATACCCTTGTCTCTACATATCAGAGTACAAATACGGTCTTGCAATTTACAGGCTAATAGGGGAGACAAATGCAACATCCAGGCATCCCCCATACACAAATAAACACAATGATGATGAGCATATTCTGACACTAAGAGAAAGCACTCTCAGATTGTACTGGAGAAAGTGTGAGGCTAATCAGGGCTTCCAAGTCACCACCCGGGCTGGGGGAAAAAGACAATAAAAACGGAAAAGTGATACTTTAGTGAAAGTGAATGGAAGACACAAAGCATTCCAAGAAGCAGAACTGCCTAGTGGATAGAGCAAGGGCCTCAGAGTCAGAAGGACTTGGGTTCTCATCCTGACTCCATTTCTTGTCTGAACTCTATGAACACATGACCTATACCCAACCTGATTAGCTGGTGTCTACCCCAGTGCTTAGTACAGTGCTTACTACCATAAAATCTATTGCAAAAAATATTTAGCGCAGTAATAGGCCCTCTGGCGCTCTAACCGTAGCTGTGAGTTCACTTAATAAAGGGTCTGATTCTAGTTCAGTTGCTTGGGTCATAGTTATTCTTAGATTAAATCACTGGATTAAATTCAGATTTGGGCTCCTTGTGGAGGTCAAGAACCCGAGAGCCAAGATCTGAAAAATTACCTCCTTTTGAAATGGAAAAAAAAAAAAAAGACATATTGGGTCTAAGCTTACCTGTTTGGCAAACACAGATGGTCTTAAATGAGAGCTCAGGTAGCTTTAATAAGGAAGAGTAGCTATAGGGTGAGAGCTGGTTATTTTCCATCCTGCTATTACTTAATGATAGGGAAAGATGCAAGGTTAATTTCACTCCTGCCAAGGTTATTAAGTCAAGCAAATAATCACCCGGCCACGTGGCTGAGACCTAAGAGGTATCAGAGCAGGCTTGTATCCTTTTAAACTATAAGCTCTTTGTGGGCAGCAGGGACCACCTCTACCAGCTCTAGTGTACTTTTCCAAGTGCTTAATATAGTGCTCTGCACAGAGCAAGTGCTCAATAAATGCCTTTGATTGAATAGACTCGGCTGCTACTCTATTCATTTTTGTAGATTTTTCTTGAAAAACAGGCCTCCCTAGGCTCAGCTGTAGACCTGAACCTCCTCTTCCAGGGGAGGTCTTGGAGATGAGAGGGTGTCCACATGGTAGATGTTGAGGGAGCCGCGTGATCACTGAGGTGGCCCATCTAACCATTGCTACTGGCAGCCCCTTGGGGCCATATAGGGCTGGAGGAGGGAGAGTGGAAGGGAGGGAGAGTCAAAGAAAGACCTGATGGTCCTCTATCTGTGTTTGGTAAAGAAGAAAAGTGACATGATACCACCAAGGGTCACCACTGCCCAGCTTGGGGTGAGTCAGGAGCAAGGGCATCTTCCATTGGTGAAAAAAATTGTAAGGAGGCCCTGGGAGAAAATTACGTTTTGGGGGTCGGGGGAGGAACTCAGAGAATTCACAGTTGATACCTTGTCCTAAGGCTAGAAGGAGCTGAACATTAATAACAATAATAGAGACAACAGTATTTGTTAAGTATTTACCGTGTGACAAACACTTTACTAAGCCCTGGGGCAGATACAAGATAATCAGGTTGGACATAATCCCTGTCTACATGAGGGTCACAGTCTAAGTAGGAGGGAGTAGGATTTAACCCCCCTTTTTTGTTCAGATGAGGAAACTGAGGCACAGAGAAGATAAGGGGGTGATTGGGCCGGAGAAGAAGGCAGAGAAGCGAACCTCTAGCTTCAGCATAATCTTTAAACAAGTTATTTTCCCATCCATCTTGGGCCCCCATCACAGGGTAGGGTGAACTGACATCAGTCAATTGTATTTACTGAGCACTTACTGTGTGCAGAGCACTGTATTATACCATTGGGAGAGTACAATATAACAGAATTGGTAGACACATTCCTTGCCCACAACGAGCTTACAGTCTAGAGGGGGAGACAGACATTAACATAAATAAATTACAGATATGTACATAAGCAGTATGTGAGCAGTGGGCTGTCCCTCAGGGCCACTTGTCTACTGCATGACCTTGGGCAAATCACTTCATCTCTCTGTGCCTCAGTTACCTAAATTACCTCAGTTTCCTCATCTGTAAAATGGGGATTAAGACTGTGGGCCCCGAGTGGGAAAGGGACTGTGTCCAACCCGATTTGCTTGTAACCACTCTGGCACTTCGAACAGTGCCCAGCACGTAGTAAGTGCTTAGCAAATACCATAATTATCATTACGGCTTTCCAATTCACCTTCTGTTACACCTGCCGCTAAGCTGAGGTTTCATTTTAATTCAAACTGAGTTCAAGAAGTGGTTTGTTTGATCCCCAGACCTTGAATGACCGAAGATCTTCTTGAGTGGATTTTAAGTGGTGAAGATAAAAATTTCAGCTCCACTGTATGATTACCTTTAAGACAGGACTAACAATGATACCTGTGATGTTTGTTAAATGCTAACTTGTGCTAAGCACTGTACTAAGCATTGGGTTAGAGACAATACACTCAGATCACATGCAGACTTTTTCCCACACTGGGCTCACGTAGATTCCCTGCTCTGTCCAAAGGCAAACTTTTTTCACACTGCCCTTTCGTCTCTAACCTCTGACTTAAAAGGAAGCAAGACACTCATTAAACTCAGTCCATTCACTATTCCTAAGTACGGTACTGGCTTGGCACCAACTGGCCTTAAGATTTGGTTCCAGAATACGACATTTCTTATTATCTCTACACTTCTTGCTTCTCCCAACTTTGGATTTCACTGCAGATTTTACTGGAGAAAGGCACTAAGATTTTAAGCCAAAAGAAAGATCTCAAACAAGTTTTTTTTTTTTAATATAGACATGAGTGTTTAGGAAATAACGGTCAAAATGAATTGCACCTGTCTAAATGTTCTTGTTTTTTTCACGCTTTTCCAAGCGTACACGTCTTCATGCTGATGGCCATGAGTCACTCTTCCATAATTACCATCTACTTATCATGATTTCTTTCTACTTTAGGAGAAAGCCTCCAGGATCAATCACCGAAAGGAGAATTTTGAAACAACTGGAGAAGAAACCAATGTTTGCTGTTGTCTGTTCCCAACAGCTACCTGTCAGGGGAGTGAATTTTCTTACTCTAGAACTCTCGGCAGAGCCAACTTCAAATGGTAATGACATAAACCATGTCCCAAGGCACCATAGAGACAGGAGCAGCTGGGATTGATCTCCCAAAGATGGCAGCCATCCAGCCCCCTCAGGCCCATCTCCTCAGCAAATTTGTTTAAGCCGAAATTTAGTCCACGATTGCTTCTTCTTCAAGGGTTTGATGTGGAATCTTTCCAACCCCACCATTCCCTAATGACAATTTCAGGAAATTTTTCTACTCGGTGACTACGAGGAGTCTGGAACTCTCAAGTTAGAGCAACCCCTGCAGCCACCCTGTCCTGGAGGGCACCGGACAGTCACTTGAGCTTGAAGTCATATGTCCCCTTGGAGCTTTAGGTGGAGTTGGGAAGGTTCTTCTAATTTTCTCCTTCCCCACTTCCTAATTTGTGAGTGGTGGCCTAACACGGAGTGGGATTTCAAAATTGAGAGAAATAGGATTGGGGTTGAGCCTTGCCTTTAAGCTAAAATGGCATCTCGCCTACCTCCTCTGGTTCTATTAAATGTTGCCCCACTATGGCAGAAGTGAGAGCTTTTAAAACACTCTAAAAATGCCAAAGAGGAGGACTTGAAATTGCCGTAAACCAAATGAAATATAAGGGAGGAAAACCCAGCGACACCATTCACCACGTATTCAGGAAAGGTCCAGAATTCAAATCTCAGAGGAAGAGGAGGTCACAATCCTTTCTATCTGCAGTTCAGTCACCAAGGGCAAGTCCTGTCAAGTGGCCCAGTGAGAATGGACACAGTTATTCCATCAATCAGTAGGGACCCAGAAGAACAGAACTGAGTCGGCAGACACCATCCCTGCCTTTGAGAAGTTTACAATTAGGTCACTCTTTCCACTCCCAGACCAACAATGATCTCACACTATCTACCTCCCTTAATTCATCTGTCCTGGACATCACTCAGGAGTTTGGGTAACCGATGACACCACTATAGATGACCTCACACAACAGACAATGGCCCCGTGACTCTTAATCTCTGGGGTGTATCAGTAGTATTTCAGTTCACTTGAAGAACTGCGTGAAAGTAAGTATCTCTTCATGCTACACTTTTTTTCAAAATGGTATTTGCTAAGCACTTACTTTGTGCCAGGCTCTATACTAAATTCTGTGGATAATGGTGGTGAATGCAGGGTACCTGGGATTTTCCTTTTTTGAATGCCCTTGAAACGAAACAACTCCCCACAAAATTGGGCTTCTATTATTTGTATTCCTACTTATGCCAGACCTCAAAAGATTATGTGTGTCTGAGGGCTGAGGGCATGAGTTCTTCCTTTGTAGATTCTAAACCGTACTCTCCCAGGCACTCAGCATAGTGCTCTGTACAAAGTAAATGCTCAATAAATACCACTAACTGAGTGACTGAAGTTCTTTGCGAGCCAAGGAAAACGCCTAGCTCCCAGAGCTTCCCTTAAATATTGGCTAGCTCAATCTGAAGGAATTGCTTTGGTGGGTGAAATAATCCAAGGTGGCTTTAAGCCTTTATGAGCACAGACAGTCAAGTGCAATGATCCCCCAGCGTAAGGAGCCCTCCTCCTCACCCCAACCCCGATCTCGGCCATGTGTGCGAAGTGCACTCATGGCCGACGGGAAGGAATTGGTGATGAGATTTTGCCTCTCCCACGGGCTCCCTTGCTCAGCGCCCCTTCACATCCTGCAGGACGTCATTATGTGACACTGTGGGAGCACATAATGACATCACACGGAAGCGGGTCCCAACGCCAGGACTTAGAGCACCTCTCCAGGGGTGCTACTGCTTCTCCCCACTCCCAAACCTCTGGGTTCCCTTCTCCAGCCCCCGCTGACACAGGGATCACACTTCCTTCTTGTGGGGAGGAAGGCTAGGTGCTTTTGGTTTCTCAGCCACTGCCTCCCTGTGTCAATGCCCCTGACCGTATGGACTGTGCCATCCATCCCGCTTCCTGTCTCAAGCCAGCCCCGCTCCCGCTGGCCAGAGAAACGGGCCCTGATACTTCACTCCCTTCCACATATATAACTGGAGCCCTGCCACTGAAGATTCAGAGTTGAAATAGTCCTTAAGAGAAAGCATAAGATCTCCAGAAGTCGGGGAACCTTCCAGTGAGCAGCGGTGTGCCCAAGTGGAAAGAGCCCAGGACCGAGTGCCAGGGGGACCTGGCTTCTAATCCCAGCTCTGCCACAGGCCTGCTGAATGACCTTAGGCAAGTCACCTAACATCAGGTCCTCATCAGCAAAATGGGGATTTAATACTTGTTCGCCCTCCTACTTAGACTGCAAGCCCATTTGTGGGAGAGGGACTGTCTCTGACCTTGATTACAATTCATTCCCTCAGCTTTTAGCACAATGCTGGACACATAGAGCTTTGTGATATATGCAAGTGACAGGGACCGTATCTAATTCCCAACTGTGTATTTTTTCCCAGCGCCTAGAACAGTCCTCTGTACACAGTGTTTAATACTACTAAACTTACAAATTATACCATTAAACTTACAAACACCACAATTATTATTCCACATATTATGGCCCCAAGGAAAAGATAGTCAATTCTGCATCATCTTGGGGATTGGGAGACACACTAACAGGGAGGTTATATGTTGTTGATTTATTTGCCCACTTGTGTTTATCATTTATATCAATTCTCACACTGTTTAATAGTATTTCATCAGTTAGTCCATCTTGTTTTCCCATTAGACAGCAAACTCAGAGTGATTGTTTCTTGTGCTTCTCCTCTGTATTTCCCCAAATGCCCAGTGCCTAACAGGTGTTCAGTAAAACCCACTGGTGGGTTGATAAGAGAGCATAATCTGAGCATCAAAGATTATTAATCACTCAATCAATAATACTGATTAAGTGCTTACCATGGGCAAAGCACTGCACTAAGCATTTGGGAAAATATAACAGAGCCGATGGACGTGATCCCCGCTCACGAGAAACTTGCAAGATATCTCAGATGTTCTTTAAAGCTTTTAAAGCAGGAAGGAAGAATAATTATGGTATTTGTAAGCTCTTACTATGTGTCAAGCACTACTCTAAGTGCTGGGGTAGATACAAGTTAGTAGGTTGGAAAACACTCCTATTACTCATGGGGCTCAAAGTCTAAATAGGAGGGAGATCAGGTACTGAATCCCCATTTTACAGATGAAAAAACTGAAGCACAAGGAAATTAAGGGACTTGCCCAAGGTCACACAGCTGGCAATTGGTAGAATCAGCATTAGAAACCAGGTCCACCGACTCCTAGGCCCACGCTCTTTCCACTAAGCCACACTGCTTCTCAGTATTTGCTGAACCGCATTTTAATTTTTTTTTAAAAGGAGGTTAAATAACCACCTCTCACGACTCCTGCCCACCCTATTCACAGTTCAATTTTCAGATGTGTAATAATAATAATGGTATTTGTTAAGCGCTTACTATGTGCAAAGCACTGTTCTAAGTGCTGGGGAGGTTACAAGGTGATCAGGTTGTCCCTCGGGGGACTCACAGTTTTAATCCCCATAACTGAGGCACAGAGAAGTGAAGTGACTTGCCCAAAGTCACACAGCTGACAGTTGGCGGGACCGGGATTTGAACCCATGACCTCTGCCTCCAAAGCCTGTGCTCTTTTCACTGGGCCACGCTGCTTCTCTTGTAATGTACGCTTCTCAGGGTGTAATGACACGCTAACCCTAACTGCATGACACTCACCACACAGAGGAATGTGGGGCCAAACCAATTATCTGGGTTAAATTTGTGCTCACTCCCTTCCTGGCTAGACTATAAATTCCTTGAGAGCAGGGATTAGGCCTACTTATTCTATTCTCCCAAATGTTCAGTACAGTGCTCAGCACAGAGTAAATGATCAATAAAGACCATTAATTGATTTGAAACTCAGTTTTGAGAGGTTTGTTTTTTTTTTTAAACCAAACATCGGGTTTCTTTATCCTTGACCTTTATCCTCTTTATCCAGGAGGGTCCTCGCTAGGCACTTTTGGGGCACAGACGAGTTAGCCCACCTAATTAATTTTATTCTGTTCATCCGCTCATCCCTCCCAAGCTTTATTACTTAAACCAAGGCAGTGGTTAAAAAGACTTGAAACTCGGATTAATGAAAGTGCAGTCTTGAGGAATCTCAAACATGCCTGAATCAGAAAGTAGGGAGACAAGAAGCAAAGTTACATGCTCATTACCAAAATTAGGACAACTGAAAAAAGAGTTACATGTTTTCTCCCAAAAAAGGCCACCGAAGGATCTGTTAGCATCATCTATCACCAAGGTAGTATGAAACCCACAAAGGGATGTCACAATGCTGAAGACCAAAATAAGTGTTTTAGATCATGCTTATGCGTGGTTAAGAACAGGCTTGCATCATTATGGTTTGTGACTCATGAATGCTAGAAAAGGTGGGAAGAAATAGGTTTTCTGAGCTACACGGAATAGAATAATGAAAACAACACATTTTGTACATGTCACAAAACAGAAACAATAGAAAAAGGTAAATTGGTATGAGTCACTAAATAACTGAACTAATCTCTGGCTATACTCCCGCTTGCCTTACCCGGGCCAGCTGCTTACAATCTACATCTTCTGACTACCCTGTCTCACTGTTTTTGCAAATACTATTTTCTCTGCCTGGATGTCCCCATCTCCTTCCCCCAAATCTCTTCCCTCCTTCAAAATGCTCCTGAAACTGCTACCACATCCATCTTAAATCAGTGATATGTACTGAACATTTACTGCGAACGGAGCACTGTACTAAATGCACGCAGTCCAATAATTCTCTCACATACAGGCGATGAAATACCTATATCTGGACCTCTCTTCATTACCCTTGTTAGATTGCTAGCTCTTTAAAATAACTCCCATCCAGTTTCCACCCCACAGGATTGCAAATATAATCCATGTGATATTTTGTGGAAAGTTGGTCTATCCAGGTTAATGGAGGAGGAACTCGGGAATAAAAATCCCTAATTGCTTCAGTCACTCTTAAATCACCATAGAAATAAATGTTAGACAGAAATTTTAGTTTAACACAAAGGAATAAATTTGCCACGACAGATATGCCATGAAAAGAAGCCTGATTTTAAAGATGATGCTTTAATATGGAAATATGAGAGACAGGAAATGCCACTTTAAAATTTGCTTGGAAATCCCTGCCATTTTTGATAACTCAATCCCAAGAATTTTCATGGGCAGTAATTAAGGAGAGGCTAGTAACTCAGAAATCCATGCACTGGTCGAAAACTCTAGCAGAAAATTCAACATGACTGTAACAGTGTCATGATGAGGCTGTGGGATTATTCCATCCAAACCATGTGGGCTGGGTCCCAATTTGATAATTTATGGCAAAATTAACCAGAAAAGAGATCTCTTATTTATCAGGACATATCCTCCTCCACCACCACCACTCCAACAATATTCACGGACTGCTCAAAGCGATCCAGCATGGGTAAAAAACCTCCTGGCTAGAAGGTATAGGTCTCGCCAAGCCCGCTGATTGAATAAAATGAGGGCAAAGCTAAAGAAAATGAAAGTCTTCTTCCGAACCGATAACACGGCAACGCTCAATTACCCCCTTCGGTAATGCAGCCCAAACAGAGTGTAGTTTCTGTCGCACTGTATTAAGAGGCATTGCTCCTGCTAATACGATTGAGAGACGGGCTCTAGATGAAGTATTCCGCTCTCAGGTGATTTTCAGGAATAGCGGTGGGTTGCTGGAAGCGGAATGACATTCCGTGGAGCTAGGAACATTTAGTACCCAGAGTGCCCATCCGAAGAGGAACAGGATGGATTAGTTTCTGGATGATTGCTTAATGCTCCATCTCTGGAGCATCCGTCTCTTTTGTTACCAGGTGCTTGTTCGGAAGTACAGGTTTGTGGGTTATCGATGGCCTTTGTTTTTCTCTTCCTTTCTCATTCCTTCTATTTTTTGGTCATCCCCCTGTGTAACCTGCACTTCCACTAGTAAGGGGTGACTGTGAGAGCCGTATTGTCTATCAAATCAGTTAATCATTTAGGCATATTGATTAAGCACTTCCTGAGTGCAAAGCATTGTACTAAGCACTTAGGAGGGTACAATATAACAGACGTGGTTGACACACTCTCTGCCCACAGTGAGCTTACGGTCTAGAGGGGGAGACAGACATTAATATAAATTACAGAGGTGTATGAAAGTGCTGTGGGGCTGAGGAAGGGGTGAATAAAGAGAGTCGTGAATCAGGGTGACAGAAGGAAGTAGGAGAAGAAGAAATGAGAACTTAATTAGGGAAGGCCCTCTTGGAGGAGCTATGCCTTTTAATAGAGCTTTAAAGGTAGGGAGAGTAATTGCCCCACAGCACTTAGGTACGTATCTGAAATTTATATTACTGTCTGCCTCTCCCTCTAGAATGTAAGCTCATTGTAGGCAGGGACTGTGTTGTTGTTATTGTTGTACTGTACTCTCCCAAGCATTTAGTACGGGATTCTGCACACAGTAAGCGCTCAATAAATACAATTGAATGAATGAACATAGTCTGTTATGCAGGATTGTAGCCTGCTTCTCCCCATAGAAGCCCATAGTCCCCAAGAGCCCCACTCTCCTCCTTCTCCCAAAAGCCCTCTCTCTTTTTTTATATGATATTTGTTAAGTGCTGACTATGGGCCAGGCATGGTACTAAGCACTGGGGTAGATACAAGTAGATACGGGTTGGAGGCAGTCCCTGTCCCACATGGGGCTCAGAGCATTAATCCCCATTTTACAGATAAGGGAATTGAGGTCCAGAGAAGTGAAGTGACTTGACCAAGATCACACAGCAGACAAGTGACAGAGCCAGGATTAGAACCCAGGTCCTTCTGACACCCAGACACCTGCTCTATCCACTAGGCCACACGGCTCTCATCTCCCTAGACTGTGAGCCCATTGTTGGGTAGGGACCGTCTCTATCTGTTACCGACTTGTACTTCCCAAGCGCTTAGTACAGTGCTCTGCACACAGTAAGCGCTCAATAAATATGATTGAATGAATTAATGAATCTCCCTACCACTCACCTGCCAGGCTGGCTAGGCTTCCTTTTCTCAATCAGGGATCCTGGGACATACACCGCTGTGGGCAGGGAATGTGTCTAACAACTCTTGTATTGTATTCTCCCAAGCATTAGTTCAATGCTCTGTGTACAGGAAGCACTCAAATGCCACTGACTGACATGCACAGGGATGGGAAATTTTAACTTCTTATTTTCATTGGTTGTGCGTGGAATAATGCTACCATTCTTTGCCTCAGAGCTGCGCTCAATCAATGAGTGTCCATGTGGAAGGTTTTCACTGGGGCCAGATGGTCTGAGCTTTCCCTGTTGGGGGAAAGGGCCACGATCAGCAGAAATTCTGAGTGGAAGAACCTGGCCCAGGAACCTTGGCTCAGTAAAGTCTGAGATCTTAACTTTTCCCCTCTTGTCTGCTTTTTTCCCCTATCACTACTCCTTATTCCTATTCACATCTTTCATTTTCCCCTACTTCTCCCCACCTTTCTCATCCTCATTTCTTCCTTCCTTTTACCTACTCCTGATGCTGCTACCATTCTCAAGGCATACAGGCTTCCATATCCAGACTTTCCCTCCCTCACAGCCTTCTAACACAGACTGACCTTAACCCATGCACCCAAGTGCACGCACTCACACCCAGACAGAAATCCAAATTTACATCCCAGAGGGCACACACACATATACTCCAACACCTAGGCTCAGGCTGAAGCTCCTTTGACATCCTAGAGGGTACCTCTCTATTAAGATAGTAGACAAAGTCAGCACAAACATCTGAGCAGAGTTTAACCTTACACAAGATCTTAATTATTCTTAAACATAAAATGGCTGGGTTGATTACAATGTCGATAAATATACACACCACCACACATGGAGCGTATGAAACACACACAGCCAAGAAAAGCACACACACTACTAGAGGAGAGTCTGCAAAATCACACACCTACTCATCCCTCACAGCCTCTGCCTCTTACACAAAGCCAGGATACACACTCACCTCACTGCCCCACTGCTAAATCTCATCGACATTGAAATCGGGAAGGGAGTACATTCTGAGCATGGAGGTGGTGAGAAAGTGAGGGCTGTTTGGGGCATGGCAAGAAGGCTTGCCTGGACTGGAGCAGGGAAAAGCCGGAAACACCGTAAGACGTCAAGAAAAACTGTTGATTAATTGATTGATCGGAGGTGGGGGTAGATGAATACAGCTAGGTCAAGTGGGTGGGTCAAATGAGAAGCATGGGCGTGGTGGCTTCTAATCTTTCTCCTTTGTTTCACTGACAGGCAAGTGAAAGCACAGAAAAAATGCTTTGCATTTTAAAAAATAAGGTTCTCTAATTGCTACTCTCTTGGCTGTAATTGTATAAAGGTCCACCAATTAGTAGCAGAGCACACAAGGTGTACCTTACCGGCTGACTAATAGATTTGCCGCTAAAAGCCCTCCTCGGGCCTTTCATTTGGTCATTTTACAATGCCCAAGGAAGCAAACTCTTTTGTGGCTTTATTGCTTAAAACTACTTTACGGGGATTTCTGAGGGTTTTGATTTCATACCCAAACCACATTTTGGTCAAATGTGTGATCTCCACATTACTGGAAAATGCTTGAAACCCCTTTCAGCTGGTATCTGATCTTGGGAGTGATTGTTAACCAGGAACACTTGCTAGCTGATTACTCAGTTACACTTGGACTAGGACTCACTGCAATCAAAACTGATGAAATCTCCTCTGAGCTCTGCCCCTAACCCCGCATTAATTCATCTATTTCCCCTGCCATTACTCAGACAGACGCCTAATAGTTGAGCTTACAGTCTCTCTGGCTGTGGGCTCTGCCCATTGAAGTGGTACCCCACTGGCTGCACAGGCACCAAGCTTAAAGAACTGACCATCAGCTTTAAGGCACTTGATGCAATCTGTCTCCCCGCCCCTCCAGCCTTTCCTTGCTCCTCTCCCACTACAATCCTCTGTCAACCTACTCACTGTACCTCGCTCTGGTCTCTTTGGCCATCTACCCTTTCCTCCCTTTCCCTTCGAAAGACCACAGCCCTCCCCATCTTCAAAGCCCTACTACCATTCTCCAGGAAGTCTTCTCTGGCTAATCTCCAGTCTCCCTACCCAATTTCTCTCCATTCTACATCTCCAGTGCACTTAAATCCTATTTTAACCTTTAAGCACTTAGGTTCGCAACCCACACAGCAATTATGACTAGATCTTTAAACCCTGTTGCTTCCCCTACTTGTAATTTAAATTAATTCATTCAATCGTATTTTTTGAGCGCTTACTGTGTGCAGAGCACTGTACTAAGCGCTTGGGAAGTACAAGTCGGCAACAGAGACGGTCCCTACCCAGCCATGGGCTCACAGTCTAGACGGGGGAAGACAGAAAACAAAACAAGTAGGCAGGTGTCAATACCATCAGAATACATAGAATTGTAGCTATATACACATCATTAATAAAATAGACTAGTAAATATGTACAAGTAAAATAGAGTAACAAATATGTACAAATAATTGTTGTGTTAGACCTCTCCCAAGCACTTAGTACAGAGCTCCTTATACAGTAAGTGCTCAATAAATATGATTGATTGAAACACCAATCTACTCACTGTGCCTCGATCCCAGCTTGCCAATGGGCCTTGCCAATGGCAGTTACAGATTATAGGTAGTTGGCTCAGTTTTAAAGCCAAAAATACATAAACAATTATACGGGTTATAACTATGGATTTACCATGATCATCGTTCCAAGACAAGGCCCCCACCCCTAGCTCCTAAGGCTTCCTGTAGGTTCAAAGAATCCCATTTAGGAATGTTAACTCCCTAGGCACGGAGTCAAGACATTTGCTTATTCCCACGGCATTTCAAAATGTGTTTGATTTCTCCATTCTATTGGCACACAAGGGGATGGACGGGGGCAGGAAGAATTTAAAGGGCATCTTTCATAATTACAATTATTGACTTAACTTGCTACAACTTGGTGACAGTGTGTGTTTAATGAAGTGTTTCCTGGTGAACAGGTTCTCTCTTTCTCAATCCCTTCAAATGGATCCAAGGGCTGCTTTGCAGGGTCGGTTTGAAAGAACCCTACAATCCACAACACAACCGCCCTGTAAAAGGCCCCCATCACTCCAACACCCTCAGCATTTTTGTATAATTTGGTGCCTAACGAATTTCTGCGGTTTCCCCCAAGATCAAAACACACCCGGTTATCCAGTATGGGACACTCTGGGTTTATTTTTAAGAGGATCCACAAGATGTTGAGAAACAAATTCCGATAGAGACATGCTTTACAGAGGTACAGCCTAACTTCAAAATCCAACTACGATAATAATTTCTCCCCCAAATAAAATCTCGTATCAAGAAACCCATTCACATATACAGCCCCCCTCACTGCCCTGTCCCTCTTGAGTCTCCCCAGAAATCTCAGGAGCCGATCCGGGACACAACCACCAGATAGATGGTGAGACCTTCCCCTTTCTCTCTGGCAGCTATGTTCGCTTTCTCTACTCCTGGGAGGAGAGTGGGCCAAGAACGATGCCTTGCCCAGAACTGCCTTCTATGCTAGCCCGATTCCACGATCTCCGGGCCTCGGCTTTAGTGTCCCTGGCAAGTCCAATGGCAATCTCCCTGTCTCACACGTGGCCAATCAGAGATGGTTTTCCTTCTTATTCTCACTGCCCTGCTTCCATCCTGCCATTCACATTGGTTTTCCCACTTTCATTTTTCTTTCTATAGCTCCCCCGCACCCTTACCCATTTTGTGCCAAGCTCCTAACCTTGGACACATTTTCAAAAAAAGGTGTCTAAGGTGGGGTTCTAGGTGTGTGTGTGTTGGGGGGGGGGGTGGTGGCAGGGGAGAGGAGGAGCACAGGGAAAACATGGGGGCCAACAGTTAAAGGAGGGATGGAGGATGAGCAGGGAGAATTAAAAGACCATTTTAAAAAATAGCTTACCCAGGTAACAGGGATGGGGAGATCTTCACCGGCCTTGTCAGTGACACCTAGCAGAGATGGTCCACAGCAGCCAGAGGAATACTGTTTGACTTCAATAGGTTGATTCTTCACTGCTCTGCTACCTGAACAATTAGAACCAGCAGAGGAAGACGTTTCCATATTAATCACAAAAAGTTAATGCTTTAGGAACTTCTGAGACTCATAACTATTCATCTATCCGCTAGTTGAGTATACTTCAAAATCCGAGGACCAGGAATAGAGGGGTTGATACTTCCCTGTATATAGGATGGAGTTATTGATGTGGATGAATTCATCCTGTGACTTTATGGGACTAGACGTCACGCAATCTTCAATGGAAAGGGTCCCAGAGTGCTCTTCTGTCCCTCCTGAGGAAAAATCCTTGAAAGACCTATCCTAGTACTGGACGGTAAGATGGTAACAGTCCACGGAAACACCGGAATGGGTACTCAGGAGGCTGGGGAAAGCCTTCTTACCTGGAGAGCAGCAGCCTTGGTGAACATTTTGAAGTCTGGCAGCGCAAGTTTTAAGACGAGGACAGGCAGCTATCTGACGAGTGGGCAGGGCTCAGTCCTAAATGAACCTGAGCATTGGGCTTCCAGTCCCATCCTCCTTTGGCCCTTTGGAAGTCTGGGCTTTGGGAAAGGGAGTTAAACAACTGGAGAAGGCAATCTCGCTTAATCTGACATTTCAAAATCTAAGCTTGTCAAAAAGATGACAATCCCCAATGACTAAGTGGTGATCAAGAGACATTCGACTGTCAAATTCTCCTGAAGAAGCACTATTCATAGCGCAGGGCGAGTTTCAAAAGCGTTCTGAAGTCTCACGTACTGAAGGCCTATTTAAAAAAAAAAGTATCGGCATCATAAGTGCACCGACAGATCTGGCATACACGACAGCCCTGTTTTCCCCTACTCTATAATGTTTTCACCATTAGCTTGTTGTGGGCAGGGAACAGATCTGCTAACTCTGCTGTGTTATACTCTCCCAAGCACTTAGTACTGTGCTCAGTTCACGGTAAGCGCTCACTAAGTGCTATTAATCAATAGCACTCATTTTTTAATCAATTAAAAAATGAAAAGGGCCAACGGCTGCAGCCTGGTGGGCTA
The DNA here is from genome assembly GCF_015852505.1 of Tachyglossus aculeatus. Taxonomy (NCBI): domain Eukaryota; kingdom Metazoa; phylum Chordata; class Mammalia; order Monotremata; family Tachyglossidae; genus Tachyglossus; species Tachyglossus aculeatus. The sequence continues at coordinate 8,408,773 of NC_052085.1, read as the reverse complement.
TTTTGGGAGGGGAGACACCTGCTGGACGTTTATGGGAGTCACATTATAGAAACTAAATACTCTATTTTCCCTCTCCCTAATCATCATCAATCGTATTTATTGAGCGCTTACTATGTGCAGAGCACTGTACTAAGCGCTTGGGAAGTACAAATTGGCAACATGTAGAGACAGTCCCTACCCAACAGTGGGCTCACAGTCTAAAATCTATTTTAATGTCTGTCTCTCCCTGTAGACTCCCTGTGGCTAAGGGTTCACGTCTACCCTTTGTTGTATTTTACTTTCCCAAGTGCTCCGCACACCGTAAACATTTAATAAATGCCACTGATAAATTGAAACGGCAGAAAAAGCGGTGACCCTGGGAACCTTCGGTCCCTACCAGCGCAATAGATCCTAATTCCCAGCCCACGATCCGCCCATAGTGATTACTGAACATTTAGGCCTGTGTTTCCTGGGAAACGGGAGCCTATGAATTCAAATCCCAAACTCCTGCTCTCCAGTCTTACTCTGCAACTTGGATCCCAGGTCACTCCAAGAAAGTCGCTTCGATGCCATGTTAATTAGCTGCCTACTTTTCTTCCCTCTTCCAACGGATTGTCTGAAGAAATGGTTTGGCCTGAAGCTCACGAAGGTAAGGAGAGGTGCAAAGAAAATAGGCTTAAGTTTCAGCAACCGGGTTACATTAATCCATGGTATTTACTGAGCACCATACTAATCACTTGGGAGAGAACACCAGAAGCAAAAGACACGGACCCTGCCGTTGGGAGATTTACAATTTAATGGACTAGATTTAGAAAAGACAAGGACGACTCTGGGAGCATTTATGCCTGAGAACGGGGTTATCAAAGTGACTAGCAGAGTCCACTTCCCTATTGATACAGTTGTCCTAAGTGACTTTCAGCAGCTCCTTCCACTGCTAGGATGCCAAGCAGGGCTACGGTGATAGTGTGGTACATTTGACATTACCTTGGACAGCCAGTCCAGTTGGGCACAGTTAGAGTGGAGGAGTGGAGAGGGAAGGAAGACGGCTCTCAGCACTTCCTTGTCTTCCTCAGTTTCCAGTTCTCCCCACACTGGCTCACAACTCTCAGCAGTGTCTGAACCACCGGGCTGCTCTCAAACTGGGCTTTCCTCTCCGCAGATCCTCATATTCCCTCCATGCAAGGCAACTGTGGTATTTGTTAAGCACTTACTCTATGCCGGGCACTGTAATAAGCGCTGGGGTAGATACAAGCAAATCAGGTTGACACAGTCCCTGTCCCACGTGGGGCTCACAGTTTCAATCCCCATTTTACAGATGAGGTAACTGAGGCCCAGAGAAGTGAAGTGACTTGCCCAAGGTCACACAGCAGACAAGTGTTGGAGCTGGGATTAGAACCCACAACCTCCTGACCCCCAGGCCTCTGGTCTACCCACCATGCCACGCTGCTTCTAATAGCCTTGTGGGTAGAGCACAGGTCCAGGAGAATTGGATTCTAGACGCCGCTCCACCACTTGTCTTCTGTGCGTCCTCGGACAAGTCACTAAAATTCTCTGGGCCTTGGATTTCTTATCTGTAAAATGAGGAGAAAATATCTGCTCTCCCTCCCTCCTCGACTGGGAGTCCCACGTGAGACCGGAACCGAGTCCACTCTGATGACTTTGTATCTACCCTAGCACTTGGCACAGTGCTTGGCACACAGTAAGAGCCTATCATTTGCTGCGTGGATCACCCACCCACAAACAGAGGTACTCGACTCTCCTTCGTAGTCCTTCTAGAACATTATCTTTCTTGACTCAGGCCCTAGCCGACCTTCCCTTTGGCCACATTAGCACTCAGGTGACCGTTTGAAATGTTATGTCACTGGTTACCTAATTTCATGCTTGTGTTTATCACCTATATCTATTCACTATTTTAGTAGTAGTACTAGTAATAGTAGTAATAGTATTTAGTAAGCACTTACTGTCTACGAGGCACTGAATTAAGCGCTGGGAGAAAACACAGAGGTGGGAATTAAACACAGTCCCTGGCCCCCATGGCCATGTCTACGAATATAGAGATCTGTGGGGGGAACGGGACGCAGACATATTAGAGCAATGAAACATTAAGGCAGCATAAGAGATGAGGACAAATACATAACACCCAAAATAAAAACAAAAATAAGTAGGAGCTCTGTGCAGAGGGGCAGAATTTCACCTTGCGATTCAGAAACCACAGCAATGGCTACCGCAGCCATTAGCTTTTACTTACTGTTTATTTGGCAATTTATGTCATCTCCCTCACTCGACTGAAAGCTCGTCGAGGGCATGGACTGCATCTTTCACTTCTACTGCCTGTGACCCAAGAGCCTAGAGCAGTCCTGGGAACAGAGTAGGTGCTTGATAAATGATGGTGTTGAATGTGCCCTAGGGAGGTAAAAGGGTCTGCAGAAAAGACTATCTGCAAGGGTGGCTCCCTCATCCAATCTGGGAAGCCCAGTCACCTTATTGTTCAGGTTAAGAATGCTGGGTTCCTCCCAACTCTTGCTTTATTTCAGCCCCTGAATGATTTCCCGGCTCAGTATACATGACTTTTTTTTCACCTTCTTCAAAAGGGGGAAGTAAACGCTGGTATTTCAGCATTATTTAACATTCTCATATTCTATCCTGTAATTTCAACCTCTGTCATTGTCTTCACACAAAGGATATGACCGTCACAGAGACATCTCCCCTTGGAACTGACCCAAAGGACGGTGTCCGTGTCACCACCCAGCCTAAGAGCAAGAAGCAAGAACAGTTTAGAGATTTCTCCTGGCTTCACAATATTGCCTAAGAGGGGCGAATGGCCAGATTTGGTTGACCTGAAATGAAACACCACTCAAGCAGAACTCCAAATTTGGGATTTTACATTTCCTTTTCATTTTAAAGCAATTCTGTTAAGGATCTTCTTTCCTGAATGCAACCCTGGAACACTTTTTTCGTATTTACTTTTCCCCAGCAAAATAGTAATATCAACTTCGACCGAGTGCATTTTCACATATAAGCCAATTAGCAGAATTCTACATAACTTTTTCCTCAGATCTTACTGACGGATGTGGAAAAAGATGGCATCATTGAGAAATACATGTTTCATAGCCTAGCGGAAGAGGCTCACGTAAATATTTGGATGGCAAATTCTCTACTGGAAAAAATCAAACAACTTACTCATGCTTTGCATTTTACTCTGGACCCTATCCCAACACTATCTAGCGTCAGGCGCTGATCCTATTATTCCCTTTGCAACTTTTCCTGAGCCGTCCTGTGGAGGATAAGATTGGATTTACAGGTTAATGGTACATTGGCAGAGGTGGAAGAAGCAAACAATAGAGTTTAATAAGGACAACGGAATACTTCAGGAAGAAAAATGAATTGCCTACACAAGCGAGATCCAGTCGTTCCCTATGTATAACTGATTTTACAAAAATGCAGCTAAAAACAAATTTAGAGGGCTTGGAGGACCTCAGGTTGAACATGAAACTTCAACACACAGGAGCTGTTTAAAATGTAACCACAGTCCCGAGATGAAAGAACAAGAAACAACCATAAAATGGGCTGCTTCTGCATCTCCTACATTCCTCCAATCATAAGGAAAACTACTTGGGTCTTTTCTCCCCCTAAGGGACTTAGCTAAATAAAACCAGCTTGCAGAGAAGGTGAGTGCGGAAAAACGGTGAAGCCGGGAGACAGAGCCCCCACAAAGATTACCTCTGGAAACTCATTTCTACAGTTGGATATTCTGTATGGTACCAAATGTCACCTTTCACCAGGTGAGAAAACCAAAACATTAAGATAAAGAATAATGAGGAACTTTATTTTGAGGTTTCATAAAGGTTTGGTTTTTTTGTTAAACAAATGTTTTATCATTCCCCCAAGCTACTAAACTATTACATATTTAAGAGGTCATTTTTTTTCCAATTGAATGTGCACACAAACATGGTGAGGTTACAAAAACAATTTTTAAAAAAATCTCTAAAATTATATTTTGCAAAAGGAATGAACTGTGAAAAAGAGAAGAATTCAAAGATGAGGGCTGACAGCTAAGAGAATTCAGAGATCCAGCTGTGAGGACAGAAGGCAGAAACCAAGCAAGCAATACAAACTTGAATTTTGGAGATGACTTTATAAAATCAATTTGGCTAGTGAGTAAGCTATTTTCCCAGGGTAACGCTACGGTGACATTTTATACTGACCAAATCCTCTTCAAAGCTGGAGCCATTAAAGCTGCTTAGCATGAAGAGTTGCAAAAATGATTTTAAAGTTTAATTCTGGTGACCCTTAGGAGTTACCGGGAGCTGATCGCACCAGGCTTGTCAGAGTCCAAAAACCTCCATCTCCCACATCAATCTATCCGTCAATCAGAAATACTAACCGAGTGCCTGTTCTGGCCAGAGCACCAAATTAAACAGGCGGAAGAGTACGACTGTGTAAGAGACATAGTTCCTACCCCCGAGGAGCTCCAGTTTTACTGACCTTACCGTTCCATCCTTCCATGCCTGACTCCTTCTTTCACCCGTGACTATGTATATATAACTAGCTAAGACGACCGTGTACCAACGAACACTTTGCTTGGTCATTCATTCATTCATTCATATTTATTGAGCACTTACTGTGTGCAGAGCACCGTACTAAGCGCTTGGGAAGTACGAGATGGTCCTTTCAGGTATCTTGCTTTCAGCCATTAGCACTGTGTTGGTTAACGGTCCCCTACAGCTTTCTGAACTGAACTCACTTCACTCAATCAGGTCTCTGATTAGACCCAGGAGTTTCCAATCTGGATGGGAAAGATGCCAAGAGGTAGCTCTCCGACACGGCAGGTCTTTCGAGCCTCTCCTCTCCCAGTCCTCCCTCCCTGACAAAAATCAGGGTCCCGCTCTGCCCCAGTATTCACAATGAAGAGCTGCCACCTGGGACACCTAACTAATAATTACTAAAATATAACTCAATCGACTGTAAGCGCCTCAGGGACAAAGCCCACACCTATCTGCAGTGGATGCTCCCAAGGGCCCAGCACCGTGCTCCAAACACAATAGACCTATAATGAACACTCATCATGAAGATGATTGAATGTTTCCATTAGCAAGGGTGTGAATGGGATGAACTCTTCAGAAAAGGATTTTTCCTCACCTCGCTTTCCTTCGGAGAGGGCTAGTGAGACAGATTATAAAGGAGGCTGATGCTCCTCTATGGGCTACTGTTGGCCCAGACGAGCTTCCTATAGTTTCTCCATTTTGAGATATCCACTTCACGCATCCTCAAATGGTGCTACGACAACCTCCTGGAGATACTAGGTTACCAGTTTTCAGGGACCTTCAGTCTCGGGGAGCCAAGACTTGGAATCTAGGGCCCTGCTAATTGACTCTCTCCTACACAATATGTTACTCCACAATGAGAAGCAGCAGCAGGCTTCATGGAGACTGCTAAAGAAACAAAGATGGTGGGCCAGCAGGCATATGGGTGAACAATTTCAGGAAGCCTGGTCATGCTGAAAAAGCACAAAGCAAAAGAGCGAAAAGCCTGAGGATTACAGAGAGGAAAATGAAGAACAAGGAACCATATCACAGTGAGAACTCAATAACACAGAGAAAGCTTTGGAAAACTGGAGGCGTTTTGTGCTCCTGGAGAAAAACAGCAGCACTTTGAGGTAAACTGTGGTCTTAAAAGTGAAAAAAAAAAAAGGCTCTCAGTCAGAGATGGCAGTCAAAGATGGCAACCTTATTTGAAGTGTTCACAGAGATGACGTCCATCTTAAGGATGTGCTCAGATAGGTTCCAGATCTCAGTGTGGCTTTCCTGATTTCTGTAGAGTTTATTTCCACCACACCATCCAGTTCTGGATAAACTATGAGCCCAGGCTATTCTCACAATTTCTAAAGGGAGAATAGAAGAATAGCTCTCGGAAAAAGCAGGAAGTTAGTAAAGAGGCCCAGACCGAGGACATGCGTCCTCACCTTGAGGCGTCTTGGACCAGTGCCAACTGCCTGGGTTCCCTTCCCCTGGCTACATCCCGGGGGCCAAGAGCAAAGAGCGCAGATATCCCTGGGCTAACCCAAAGCCATCGGAACGAACCTGAGTCCTGAGCGATCCTCAGCTCACTCAGCTTGAGTGGACTGAGGCGTTGGGGGTGGTAGCCCATGGGAGGGAGTGGATGCCAGTTCTCTCCCGGGAATTTCTGAGGGTGAGGAGAGTCGGGCTCCGGGCCTGCCTGCAGAGTGCTCCGCAGAGGGTCGCAGTCCCTTAGATGTACTGCTCCTCATCTCTGTCGCTAAGGAGCAGGGACCACTTGTCCCCCTCGTCCTCCGTCAGGGCGCTGTGCCGGGACAGCCGGTCTGAGGTCAGGGAGGACAGCGACATTTGGCTGACATAGCTCATCCGGTCCCAGGGGCCTCTGGGAGAATCTCGGCGGCGATCGTCCATCCCGATGTGGACACTGATTTGGGATGGGGTCAGGGTCTTCAGGCGGCCCTGGGCCTGGGCTTCGTACTTTTCCACACCTGGCTTCTTGTAGCTATAAAAGGGGGATAAGGAATTCAGAGGGAGATCCGGGGTTTCTTAGGCTGTCAGGGCCCAATGTCCTTTTTTAGTGGTGAAATTCGCTTGCCAGGGTTGCCACCAGAACTGGCAGCATCTAGACTGTAAATTTGTTGTGGGCAGGGAATGAGCTTACCAACTCTGTCATATTGTACTCTCCCAAGCGCTCAGTACAGTGCTCTGCACAGAGTAAGCGCCCAATAAATAAGATTGAGTGATTAAAAAACCCAAACCCCCAATGCTGAAGGAAAAACTGACTAAACTCAAAGGTTTCACAATGCCATCATCTGGTATTGAAAGAAACAGTCAGGTTAATATTTTTAAACGATCTACAAAGATGGAGCATACATTTACTTGGCTTCATGTAGTAATGACATTTCTTGAGCTCCCATTAAGTTTGATTCACTGGACCGGGCCTTGGGAAAATACCACAGAAGCATGAAGCACCCCTGTCCACAAGGAGCTTACACTCAAAAAGCTGGTAAATATTTTACAAATACAGGAATCAGAATGTATGCACCCTTATACTCTGCCATCTCCCCAGCTATAATTTGTTTTAATGTCTGTTTCTCCCTCTAGACTCTAAACTCCTTGTGGGCAGCGGCTGTTTTTACTGACTCTATTGTACTCCTTCAAGCTCTTAGTACAAGATTCTGTATACAGTAAGTGCTCAATAAATACCAATGATTGCTAATTGAATGTAAAAGTGAATAAACACAATATATCTGAGTGCTGAAGGTGAGTAAAGATACACATCTTATTTACCATTATTAATATTAATCACACGCCCTGCTCCTTAAGAGCAAGGAACGCGCCTTCACTTATGAATAAAGGATCAGAAAAATCCACAGGCGACCCTTAGGTGTGAAGAACGCAAGGGTCACCAAGGATAACAATAAACAAGAATAAGCACAGACACAATTGGTTTTTGGAGATGTTCCTGTCCAGGTGACTGGACTGAAACTAACACAAGGACGCTTATGATGACAGCACAACTGCTTTTCTATAAAGGTATCCATTAGCAAAACACCTTCCTGGCCATTTCCACCGGGAGAGAGAAAGCTAGCGGTTGCCATGACTGTGATGGAGGTGGAAGGAGTCGAGCGGTTGAATCAGGGCCCCTGGAATGAACGGCCAGATCCAGGCCCCTCTCGGGTCCCACTTACCACTTCAGCTGCAGCGAAGAGAGAACCACAGACACCGAGGAAGCTGCCATGGCCGCAGAACCCATCCACGGCTGCAGCACGATGCCAACGGGCATGAACACGCCTGTCCGAGAAGAAAAAGCATTCATCTGCCCCATAAAAGAGCCAGAGATCCTTCTGAAACCACATCTCTTTCCAGGAAGCCTTCCCTGATTAATCAGTCACCTCCCCACTCTCTCTCTCTACCCAAATACTTTGGCATTTCCACAACACCTAACCACCTGGATACTCCCCCACCCCAACCTGAGCCTCCCACTGCACTTTGTACATACAGTTTGTACATATTCTTATGCTCTATTACGTTCTCTTACCTAAAATCTATCTTTCTGTTCGTCTCTGCTGCTAGACTGCATGCTCCTTGAGGGCAGCAATCATGCCTGTTAACTCTATTGTACAAAAATGGGAACCTCTGTGGTCTAGTGGAAAGAGCAAGGCCCTGGCAGTCAGAGGACATGGGTTTACATTTCTGCTCCTCCACTTTCCGGCCGTGTGATCTCGGCTTCTCTGTGCCTCAGTTTCCTCAACTGTTCTCCCTCCAACACACTTTGTGTGCCCACTATGGGAGAAGGACTGAAGCTGATCTGACTATCTTGTCTCTCCCCCAATGCTTATAACAATGTTTTTCACATAGTAAGCATTTAAGAAATATCATTATTATGATTATAATTATGGTAAGTGCACCAAAAATACTGTTGATTGATTGACTGAGAAATCTCTTTCTGCCAAATTCTAAAAGTACGCGAATGGATGCTGTAAGAAAAAGGTTGCCCTTGGAAGACTTGAGCTTCAAGCAGCTTGTTTTTCCCAAATGATCAAAGAACCGAGCATCTTTGTAACACACCAGTGGCTACTTACCTGCGGCAATTGGTATCCCGACCATGTTATAAATCAAGGCCAGAATCAGATTTATCCGAATCCTCCTGACGGTCCTCTTCGACAGATGAATGCTGGCCACCACGTCCAGCAGATCGCTCTGCAAGACAGGGGCTCAAGGTCATTCATTCACTCAAACATATTTATTGAGCACTTACTGTGTGCAGAGCACTGTATGAAGCACTGAGCAGGGCGGTCTGCCCCTCCCCGCCTCCACCCCCGATCCTTAGGGGCAGCGGATAAGGCGAGAGGAGGGGCCCCGGCCGTGCTCACTCTGATGAGGACCACGTCGGCCGCCTCGATGGCCACGTCAGTGCCCGTTCCGATGGCGATGCCAACGTCGGCCCTGGCCAACGCCGGAGAGTCATTGACGCCGTCTCCCACCATGGCCACTCTTTTCCCTTCGTTCTGGAGCTCCTGGACCTTGGCCACCTTGTGAGACGGCAGAACCTCCGCGAAGACTTTGTTGATGCCCACCTGGCGGGAAAGAAGCACACCCACGCTAGCCCAGGGAAGGGCGGCGCATGGTATCGGTCTAGGGGCTCTGTTAGTCTTCTTCCACCCCAAGGAGGGAACGAGCATCAAGGGTCACACTGGAAGAAATGTCAGAAACTGGTCTTCTTGCCAGCTCCACCTCCGGCTCAGAGTGGCGAGCGGTGAGGAGCCAGGCTGGGGTCACCACAAGGGAGGGAGGGATACCAAAAATGTACACACGACAGAGCTGTGTCAATTGGGGGTGCCTGAGGCATGATCTTCACGGGTCCCCATTCTTACAGTGCCCAACTAGGCAATGGCAACCGCTGGAGGATGGAGTCTGGAATGAGACATAGGCCCTGCCCTGGCAGCATCCTCACTGTGCCCCTCTTGCCTCATCAATGCTTCTGCCCTCCTAGCACTGACGGAGCCCCTTCCTTCCTCTCCCCCTCGTCTCCCTCTCCATCCCCCCCATCTTACCTCCTTCCCTTCCACACAGCACCTGTATATATGTATATATGTTTGTACATATTTATTACTCTATTTATTTATTTATTTTACTTGTACACATCTATTCTATTTATTTTATTTTGTTAGTATGTTTGGTTTTGTTCTCTGTCTCCCCCTTTTAGACTGTGAGCCCGCTGTTGGGTAGGGACTGTCTCTATGTGTTGCCAACTTGCACTTTCCAAGCGCTTAGTACAGTGCTCTGCACACAGTAAGCGCTCAATAAATACGATTGATGATGATGATGATGATGATTCTACCCCTCCAAGTGGCTACCTATGGCCACCTGCAGCCTGGCCCCGGCACGGTTGGAACGGGAAACCCATACCTGGGTCTGAAGGGAATACGAAAGGACAGTGGTTGGGAAAAAATATGTTATACTGTAGAAACAGCACAGGACTGGGAATCAGGAGACCTTGGTTCTAATCGCCACTCTGCCATTTCCCTGTTGTGACACCTTGGGCAAGTCGCTTAATTCTTCTGAGCTTCAGTTTCCTCAACTATAAAAAGGGTATTCAATTCCTATTCTCGCTCCCCCTTAAATGGTGAGTCTCATGTGGGACAGAGGCCATGCCTGACCTGACTGAATTATATCCACCCCAGTGATTAGCACAGTGCTTGGCACATAGCAAGCGCTCAACCAATCCCAATCCCTCAGCGATTATTACCATAGTCAGCCCTGTTGGCCAAATGTTTGCAGCCCGCAGAGAATCACCTGCTTGAACTGGGTCGAGGAAAAAGAATCTTCCATACCTGAGTGGCGATGGCCTTTGCGGTTTTCCTGTTGTCTCCAGTGATGAGAACCACGTCCACCCCCATGTTTTTCAGGGTGTGGACAGCCAGGGCCGCCTCCCGTTTGACCCCGTCCGCGATGGCAATCATGCCGCAGAGCACACCTACGGAGACAGGAGTCTCAGGTCAGCGAGGGATGGTGTCAAGGGGCAAACTGCTCCTCTAGTGTACTCTGAGCTCCTGGAACTGTCAGGGGGCAGAGAAGGACTGCACAGAAGGATGACCAGTATGCATACAGAAGGGACAGGACCAAACGACTGAGCATGCGCGTGTGTACACACGCACGCCATAATGACTGACTTGATAGATGCGACTGGATCGGCCTGGAAGGAGCCATGCAGTCAGGAGAGGGAACAGAAGCTCATAGTGGGCAGGGAATGTGTCTACCAACTCTGTTGCACCGTACCCTCCCAAGCGCTCAATATAGTGCTCTGCTCACGATAAGTAAATACCACTGATTGATTGATAAAACGATACGGATTGGGGGAAGCCTTGCCTTGCGGGCGAAGACAGAAGACAGAGTAAGAAGGCAGTCAGGTGTGACTGTTTAAAGGCAAAAAGGAGAAAAAGAGGGGGAAAAATGGAAATTCACCCAGAGCCAAGAGCTGACAGTGTGGTTCTTCAGAGTCACGACAGAATGGCCGCTGCATCATTAAATCCATCAACAGTGCTTCTCGAGTGCCTACAGCGTGCAGAACACTGCACTAAGCGCTAAATGGACCCAAGGAACTAGTTACCATCGATAGCCACCAAGATGGCTGTATGTCCTTTCATCTCATGGTCTATCATTGCATCGTTAACATCACTGGAAATATGCAGACCGTTGCGTCTCATCCATTCCCGGTTTCCGATCAGCACCGAGCAGGTCTGGGAGGAAGCGGCATCTGTCCAATAGTGGGGTGGGACCATGAAATGGAAAACGAATGAATTCTACTAAGTGGCTGCTGGATTTTGGAGGTTTCATGTAGACACGCACACCCTGGCTCCCGGCACTACGGGTAATTGAAAAGTGGCAGCGGGACTGAAGAACCAAACAGTGTTCATTACACCTACCAACATACCCTCTGGTCTTAAGGAAAGTAGGAAATACCAGCGGGAATACCTGGCCTGGTTGCTCAGCCTCTGGGGCTTGGATCTAGCCCAAAAATTCCCTGCTTATTGACTTATTCCCAGAACATAGACGACGGTCGGAGAAACCTTTTTCAGTGGGATTACTGCCAGCTCCGTTCAGGTGACTCTTCGGTTCGCTGGGAAGGTGTTTGCTCTGGGCTAGGATGGCTTCAATGTGGCTGACCTTACAGCCGATTCCACAGCCGGGCACAGCTTGGAAATCTGTACAGTATCCTAGGGTTTCTGTTCCAAGTTCCTGAGGGTAGAGGGAGGGAGGGAAGAAGGAAAAGAGAGAGTGAGAGAACGGTTGAGAGAGGCACTCAGAGATCACCCGCAGAGATCGAGGGGGCCAAAAGGCAGGCTGAGAGAGACAGCAACTAAAAGCGACAGAGAGACAGGGTTCTTTCACCTTCATGCTGTGCTAGGCTGTTGGAAACACCAGTACGACACGCTGAGTTTACTTAGTGTGCCACGAGATTATCTGGCATATATGGACCCACTTTGGTCCTAGGAAGCATTGTGAATGCACGTTATAACAAAAGAGACACCTTCCGGTGTGGTGTCACTGGCCCATTTTTAGAATTTTGGTTGGTGAAATGCCGCATGACTTGCATGCCCTGACGGCATTTGTGTCTAGGTTCAAGACTCTCGAGACAAATGGCACGTCCTGGGCACCTTCCACCGACAGCCAAGAACCCTGGTGGGTAGCACCTCCCAGCTGGGTTAACTGGGACGAGATGGAACCAAGGAATGAAGATTTCCATTAAAGAGTGCCAGGGAGAAGGGAAGCCAACTTACATACCTATCCGTAATTTTTTTATTTATATGTCTGCCTCCCCCTCTAGGCAGTAAGTGCCCTGAAGGCAGGAAACATGTTTACCATCTCTCTCACGTTGTACTCTCCCAAGCGCTTAGAACAGTGCTCTGCACATGGTAAGTGCTCAATAAATAGGATCGGTTGATTGATCAAAGCATTTTTTAAAATCTCCTTACCTCTTTACAGTATTTAGTGACTGCCAGGCCTAACGGGTGCTCACTGCTGGCTTCGGCAGTGCCCACAACCGCCAGGACCTTCTTCAAGGGTAGAGTGGCTGGGTCCAGCAGCAGGAGGATTCTCAGGACTTTGGGGACCCCGTAGGTAATGGTGCCCGTTTTGTCGAACATCACTGTCTTTATCTGGAGGGAAGGAACCACATCGGAAGGGCGGTGGTCACCACAAAAGACAACCCGTTAGAGGTCATTAGGGAGACAGGATCGGAAATGTTACAAGGGCAGAGAAGCACCGTGGCTTAGTGTAAAGAGCCCGGGCTTGGGAATCAGAGGTCGTGGGTTCTAATCCCGGCTCCGCCACTTAGCTGTGGGACTTTGGGCAAGTCACTTCACTTCTCTGTGCCTCAGTTACCTCATCTGTAAAATGGGGATTAAGACTGTGAGGCCCACGTGGGACAACCTGATTACCCTGTATCTACCCCAAGTGCTTAAAACAGTGTTTGGCACATAGTAAGCGCTTAACAGATACTGTCACCATCATCATTCCCAGGCAGATGGACTCTTGAAGACATTTATTCTCCAAACGGCCTTTGTTATGGCTGACAAAGACAATATACCAGGCTGGGTGGAAGGACGGACAGATAGAGGGTATGCACAGTGCCACATTTCTTAAGTTCTCCAGCTGGGAGTTGGGGGGTAAGGGCCTCACCTTGTGAGCCATCTCCAGAGGTTTCCCTCCTTTGATGAGGATGCCGTTCTGAGCAGCAACGCCTGTGCCCACCATGACCGCTGTTGGAGTAGCTAAGCCCAGAGAGCATGGGCATGCTATGCACAGAACCGTGATGGAGGTCTGGAAGGCGAAGCGGATCACCACTTCGCTCTGTGAGATGTGTTTATTGTATTTCTGCCGGGAAGAAGAAGAGAAGGATGGTCTGAGAGTCAGGCAAGAAATCTGAAATTACCGGGGTGCTCTGTCATGGCCTGGGGGGCTTTGGAGAGGAGTCACTCTGCTGCTCTGCGCCTCGGTTCCCCTATTTATCAAATTGTGCTCATCCTGATTATTATGAGGTGGAGAAAATTAATGAAAGCATTTTGGAAACAAAAAGTCCTATATGTATTTTTCAAAATGAAATCCACTATCAGTACCAGCATTATAGTATGTGAAGTCTTGCGATTTGCTTGACTCAGCATTCAAAGGAGTGCTAAAAGACCGATTCACAGTGTAACAAAGTGGCACGCCCTCCTCTCATGCTCAAATAAAACAACATATTTTCTGTTTCCAAGGTACCACAATATCCTCCGCTCCCTATATTTTGTGAATTTGCTTCAATTAATGCTATTTATTAAAGGCTGAAACTGTGCAGAGCATTGTACTAAGTGCTTAGGAGAGTACAATAAAGTTAAAAAAACCCGATTCCTGCCCGCAAGAAGCTTCCAATCTACCTGGGGAGCTAAACAGTAAATTAAATTACAGGTAGAGGGAAGCAAAAGAGTTTAAAGATGTGTACATAAGTACTGAGGGTGGGGAGGGGATGCACTGAATATTTAGATGCTTGTGGGGGTTAGGACTTAGGTACTTCGATGATGCAGTGGGGAGGGAAAAAAAAGGGTGAGAGAGATGAGAGATTAGTTAGCGAAGGCTTCCTGGAGGAGATGTGATTTTAGTAGGCCTTTGGAGATGGGGGGAGTGGTGGTCTGCTGAATGCAAAGAGGAGAGAGTCTTTTTGTTTTTTGTTTTATTTTAAGTGGTATTTATTAAGCACTTACTCTGAGCCAGGCACCGTTCTAAATGTTGGGGTAGACACCGGGTAATCAGGTTGGACACAGTCCATGTCCCACATGGGGCTCACAGTCTTAATCCTCATTTTACAGATAATAATAATAATAATAATAACAATGGCATTTATTAAGCGCTTACTATGTGCAGAGCACTGTTCTAAGCGCTGGGAAGGTTACAAGGTGATCAGGTTGTCCCACAGAGGGCTCACAGTCTTAATCCCCATTTTCCAGATGAGGGAACTGAGGCCCAGAGAAGTGAAGTGCTTTGCCCAAAGTCACACAGCTGACAAGTGGCAGTCAGGATTAGAACCCATGACCTCTGACTCCAAAGCCTGTGCTCTTTCCACTGAGCCATGCTGCTTCTGTGCCTCATCTGTGCCTCAGATGAGACAACTGAGGCACAGAGAAGTGAAGTGACTTGCCCAAGGTCTCCCCCATTGGACAAGTGGCAGAGCTGGGATCAGAACCCAGATCCTTGACATTTATTTAGAGAAGTAGTGGCTAGAGCAAGGGCCTGGGAGTCACCAGGTCATGGGTTCTAATCCTGGCTCTGCCGCTTGTCTGCTGTGTGACCTTGGACAAGTCACTTCACTTCTCTGTGCCTCAGTTGTCTCATCTGTAAAATGGGGATTGAGACTGTGAGCCCCAGGTGGGACAGGGACTGTGCCCAACTCAATTTGCTTGTATCCACCCCAGTGCTTCGTATAATGCCTGGTACAAAGTAAGTGGTTAACAAATAACATTTATCCTTCTTAGAAAGAGGAGTCCGCACCTGGTGAATCCCAAAAATTAAAATTAAGCAATCTGAGGCCAAAATCCCATGAAATCCTTCTCCAGCACAAATCTTCCCCAATTTGCTACGATTTTATTGACTCCTGAAAGACACCATAAAGTAAACTTTGCTGTCCGGAAAACTTTAAAATGGTAGGGTGAAAACTGCATTTTAGAAGACTGACAGTACCTCACTCCATCAGCATCCTCCTCGATATTGCAGTTAAAATAAAATAATTCCAAATGTAAGATGGGAGAGCAAGGAACACCGAAAAGCAATTCCAACTTCCCCTCATAAATCACATTTTTTCCCATCTTCACGCACCACTACAATGTCACCTCCTCCCGTATTAGGACAATTAGTATTCCAGAGACGCAGCTGTCCCAGGCTCAATAACCAGGGCTCAATCTTTGAGCTACAACTCTCTGTCATTTCCACAACTAGAGCGATGGTCACATGTTATCAAAGATTTTTCTGTCATTCTAAACCCAAAGGTTCTCGCACTAAGTGGTCTTTTGCAAGAGACAGGCCTGGACTAGAAATCTAAACAAAATCCAAAGAACAGAAAGAAGAAATGATAAAAGAAGCTAAAAATCTCAGCCCAACAGTAAAATGGGATCAATATAGATTTGCTTGGGGGACACACATCTGTATATGGACTTATGTAGGTATATAGAGAAAAACAAAGTGAGCAAGTCAGAGAGCAAGCGCTGTAATTATAGTTATTTTGGCACTTGTTAAACACTTACTATGTGCCATTTTAAACACTAAGGCAGATTCAAGTTAATCAGGTTGGACACGGTCCTTGTCTCATGTGGGGCTCAAAGTCTAAGTAGAAGGGAGTAGGATGTAATTCCCATTTATCAGACGAGATAACTTGAGGCCCAGGGAAGTTACTTGACTTGCCCGAGGTCACACAGCAGACACGTGACAGAGCCGGAAATAGGACTCAGGTCCATGTGGTCTCCACTACGCTACACTGCTACTGCTGTCCTTTCCTAAAGGTGACAATAGATATGATGAGTTTGCATCCATGTGGATGCAGGTCTAGCTGAAAAGACCACTGGGCATGCAGTCATCCATTCCACAGAGACAGCACCCGTGATGACAGCTCAGCCGTTCGCACAGCCGAGAAAGAGCGGGGTGAAAATAGCAGGAAATGTGCCGTGGGCTTCCTCTGAACAACACCTACCTCATGGGGGTTTCCTCAACAGCCACAAAACAATCTGTTTCAGGGAAAATATTTTCTACGGGAATTAAAGGACCATTTTTCGTGAACGAATGGTCACCAGAAGCGGCAGGGAAGAAGGCCTGGTTTTCTGATTTTCCTGAGTGAAGATTTGTGCAGACAAAAATATGAAATGAGCAAATATGGATTCATTAGAAGAGACAGGTAACTAAAGTTGCCAAATTGAATGGAAAGTTTAATGAGTAAGACTCTACTTACGGGAAAGTACTTCTGAACAACATCGAAGTTGATGAACCCGATTATAATCCAAACCACCAATGTCATGGTTGAAATGATGATGATAAAAGGGACAAAATAGCCACTAAATCTGTCAGCTAGCTGTTGAATGGGAGCCTAGTAAAAAAAACCATAAACACCCCATATTGAGAATTTTAGACCAAGAAGCCCCAAACCCAAGGGTCTACATACAAAACCCTAATTTTTCTCCTCAGTATAAATACATTATACTCAGTATAAATGTCGCTTATTAACCTGTACAATATCTTTGCAGATCTTGATTCTACGTCTTAGTGAAAATACCATGGAGTTAAAGAAGGGTATTTGCAAAATTCTTTGGATTCCTTACTTTTGACATCTAAGCTTCTTCTATTTATTCTCCATCTACACCTACTCCCTTGGAGAACTCATTTGCTCCCATGGCTTCAACTACCACATCTACGCAGATGATTTCCAAATTTACCTCTCTAGCCCTGACTTTTCTTCTTCTCTGCTGCCTTAGATTTCCACCTGTCTTCAGGACATCTTTACCTGTATGTCCTCACACTACACATGTCCAAAACAGAACTCATCTTCCCACCCGAACCCTGTCCTCCCCGTCTTCCCCATCACTAAAGACAATACCACCATACTCCCTATCTCACAAGCCTGTAACTTCACCATTATCCTCTACGCCGACCCAAGCACTTATCCTGTCCCACTTTGACTACTGCATTAGCCTCCTCATTGACCTCCCTGCCTCCCAGTCAGTCAGTCATTCATTCAATCGTGTTTCTTGAGCGCTTACTGAGTGTACAGCACGGTTCTAAGTGCTTGGAAAGTACAATTCAGCAACAAAGAGAGAAAATCCCTACCCACAACGGACTCACAGTCTACAAGGGGGGAGACAGGCATCAAAACAAGTAAACAGGCATAAGTAGCATCAATATAAAATAAATAAAATTATAGATTCATACACATAAAAAATATGGAATGCTTCACAAAACTGCAGTCCATACTTCACCCTGCTGCCTGGATCATTTTTCCAAAAATAAGTTCAGTTCACATATCCCCATTCCTCAAGAACCTCCAGTGGCTACCCATTCACCTCCACATCAAATAGAAGCTCCTTACCATCAGTTTTAGAGCACTCAATCAGCTCGCCCCTATACCCTACCTCGCTGATTTCCTACTAAAGGCCAGCCCACGTGCTTCACTCCTCTAGTACCAGCTTTCTCACTATGCTTCAATCTCTTCTATCTCCCCGTTGACCCCTTTCCCACATCCTCCCTCAGATCTGGAACTCCCTCCCTCTGTTCACTTATACCATTGGATCTGTACCCTTTAAGCACTTGATAGTCACCCCATTCTCAGCCCCATAGCACTTATGTTCATATCTCTATTTTTTTTATATTAATGTCCATCTCCTCCTCTAGACTATAGGCTCCTTCTGGCCAGGGATCGTGCCTACCAACTCTCTTGTACCCTCCCAAGTGCTTAATACAGTGCCCAATACCCAACAGATGCTCAATAAATATCACGGACTGATTCTTTACCTTTGACATCTGAGCTTCTTCTACCAACTTCACAATCTGGGCCAGGGTGGTGTCAGACCCAACGTGCGTGGCATTGACCAGCACGGATCCATGGGCATTTATGGAACCGGCAATCACTGTGCTCCCTGGTTTTTTAGTGACTGGCATAGCCTCGCCTAGAGGGAGGGGAGAAGGGGAAGAGAAATCATCTCCGAGTCACCGTGAGCCTCTCATCTTCTGACAAATGGTGTGATGGCACTAGCCGGGGAGTTCGGCACTAGCTCACCTGTGATGAGGGACTCGTCCGCCATAGTGTTGCCTTCCAGGACTTTCCCATCCACGGGGAACTTCCCCCCGGGGACCACCTTGATTACGTCTCCCCGCTGAACCAGCTCCATGGGCACCTGCTCCTCCCTGAAACACCACCAGAGTCACAAACGTGGTGGCCCGGGCCCTCAGCTCCCCTTGCTTCTTAATATTAATAATAATAACAATCATAGCAATAGTATTTGTTAAGCCACACCCTGGACTAAGCATGGAGGTTGATAGGCGATAATCACACGAGGGGGTCAAAATCTCAGTAGGAGAGAGAAGAGGAATTTCACCCCCATTTTACCGATGAGGAGACCGAGGCCCAGAGAAATTAGGGGACCTGCCCAAGAGCACACACGGCAGGCAAGTGTCGGAGCCGGGATTCGAACCCAGGTGCTCTGCTCTCGGACCTGTGCTATTTCCATTAATCCCCGCTGTTTCCCTCTTCTTCTCCTCCGTTACCAGAATCACAATTCAGTCAGGCCAACGAAATAGTTCGGCAGTCAAAAACCCGCTTGGGTTGCACACCCTGCCTAGATCGACAATAGCTTAATCAATCTGAAGGATGGAAAGGGTGGGAACGTCTTCATTTGTGGAGATTGTTTCACATATTGGTGTGATTTGGGGTGAAAGGTGTTGAACTCTACCTCCAATTCCCATTCCTAGCCTCCCTTCATGTCTAACATAGGGTCAAGGGGAAATCAGGATATATATCGACAGGAACATAATCCACATCCTCTTGTCCCAATGCAGGATTGTCCTGCATCCAATCGTGCCAGACACAAGTCTTTCTGGGGACACCATTATGAACGGTCAGTGGTGGTGATCTGGTCATCCTCCCTCAGCTATCTCCCTCACTACCCCCAGACACTGCTGGTCTGAAATCACCATTTCCACCCAGAGGGGCCCACCTTTGCCACTGCCATTGGAAAACTGGGAAGAGGAGCTCACGTGATTCCTTCCATTGTCATTCATTCAATCGTATTTACTGAGCGCTTACTGTGTGCAGAGCACTGTACTAAGCGCTTGGGAAGTACAAGTTGGCAACATATAGAGACGGTCCCTACCCAACAGCGAGCTCACAGTCTAGAGGGGGGAGAGTCTTCCCCTGTGGTCCGAAACCCAGATGCAACCAGAGGGCCTTTGACTGCACCCACAGTCTTTCTGAGGCAAACGCTCCATCACTATGAACCATTACAGCCCCGGGAAAAAGCTGGATGTGTGCGGGGGTGAGCTAATCTGCCCCTCTTTTTTCAAAGGAATAACTTTACTTTCCAGCCAGACACAATGTTCCAGGACAACGAAATCCCAGCCGGTGCAAAAAGTCTCTAATAAAAAAATACTCACCTGATGATTAAGTTGTCAGCACCGAATGTCACAACGGTAGCTTCTGTAGCTTGGAGAGACATGAGTTTGGCGAGAGCTTCTGATGTTTTACTCTAAGATGGATGAGAAAATAGATAAGACAAGTGCTACTGTTTGAACCCCAGCTAAAGGCTCTAGAGTTCTGAGAGCCGTGGAGAGGCAACGACTGTCTTCTATTTGCAGAACAATGCTGCTGTTT
Organism: Tachyglossus aculeatus; assembly: GCF_015852505.1. NCBI lineage: Eukaryota > Metazoa > Chordata > Mammalia > Monotremata > Tachyglossidae > Tachyglossus > Tachyglossus aculeatus. The sequence goes on along the minus strand of NC_052085.1, from coordinate 8,388,895 downwards.
GTTCCTGTCTTGCAAGGAAATCCAAACCCCAAACATTTGTGACCAGTCCTTTCCACACTAACTGCTGTCTTAGCATTGAAATGCTTTCTGGCAGTAAACATTAGCAGCCTGGAGCGGTAGAGGAAAGAAATGAGGGTTGAATTTTCTATTTCTGTGTTAAAATGGGGTGGAGTTTTGGCAACTTCACCCTAGGCCCCCTGCCACTCTCCCCCAAATCTCCCCCACCCCTCTGACTGCTCTTTGGAAAAGTCGCATGAAGCTGATTGAAGACTCCCAAAACCTGCACTGCTGTTTCCGCTAACCAATCGACAGCCTGCCTTCAGTCATCTAGCAGACTCAAAATTTTTCTTGCCCACAGCTGGTTTCCTTGAAGGTTTAGTCTAATTTCTTCAAGCCCCGGGTGTGTGCTAATTTTCAAGGTTGGCTTAATATTTCTCAAGTGGCAAGGTATTGCAGAACCAATGCATCCTATGGGAAATATGCCTTCTGGGGGCAAGATGCATTTAAGGACGACAGGTGCAGGATGCGTTCATAGGCAAGGGATGGTGTGTGTCACGAGAATGGCTACTGAGATGGACGACCAGCTCCCCAATTCTTCCAAGTATCCTTTAGTGTCTTTGTCAGAGGCAGAACTTTGTCAGAGGCTGGGCGGATCACTAGTCTGACGCAGTTTAGCCTTTCTCCTTTAATAATAACAATGATGGTGTTTGTTACGCGCTTACTATGTGTCAAGCACTGTTCTAAGCGCTGGGGTAGAGATAACAATGAGGTTAGACACAGTCCCTGTCCCTCTTGGGACTCACAATCTTAATCCCCATTTTATAGATGAGGTAACAGGCCCAGAGAAGTTAAGGCTTGCCCAAAGTCACACAGCAGACGAGTGGTGGAGCCGGGAATAGAACCCATGATCCTGATTCCCAGGCCCATGCTCTACCTGCCACACCATGCTGCTTCTCATGTGATTACAGCTCGGATTTTCCCCCATGACCCTGCATTGCCTTCCTCTGCCCCTCCCAAGGAGGAGCTCTGGCAGGATTAACTGATAACAAAACACCAACCTTCCGATTCCAAGCGAAGTCATTACAGGAATTACAGTTACTGCTTAAGGCCCATCCCAAGAAGGCAGGTTACCTTTGCCACGTGTTCCAGCCATCTCCCCAGGGCAATGAAGACAAAGAGCATTGGGGGAGTGTCAAAGAAGGTCACTGGACTCTGCTCCGCTTTTTCGGCAATGGCCACCACCAAGATCACAAGAGAGTAAACATAGGCAATGCTGGTGGCCAACACGATCAGCACATCCATGTTGGCGGTTTTGTGTTTCAGAGACTTGTAGGCTTGGGCGTAAAAATACCATCCGCCAAGGAACTGTCAAGGGAAGAATGTGGGGAGGGAGGTGGAGGGAGGGAGAGCAAGGGGAGTAGATCTATTAGGACTGCTAACTTGCAGGAGGCAAAGCTCTTACAGTAGCATTTTAGGGCCATAATTATCTCCCACAAGATATTGATTAACTAGGCTTTCAAATAATTGCATATACCTTAACTCCAAGATTAAAAAGGCACTGATTTCTTTTCAGTAGCAGTCATGAAACTTTGGAACAGGCAAGCATCAATCAGTGGCATTTACTGAGCGCTCACTGTACGCAATGCACTGTATAAAGTGCTGGCAAGAGTACAATAGAGTTGGTAGACACACTCCCTATCGTTTGACCTTCTGGTTATGTGTACAGGGTCCGACTCCACTGTGTTCGAAACAACTGGATGGTGGTTTCAGCGGGTTAAAGGAGCCTTCGTTTTGCATGATGATAACAATGCGAATTTGCCAAAATGAAAACTGAGACAGCAGGTAGAAAGCATGGCCTAATGAAAAGGCTCCTTGACGGTGGGGACCGTGACTACCAACTCATACTGTACTCCCCCAAACGCTCAGTACACTGCTGTGCACACAATAAGAGCTCAATGAATACTGGTGATTGACTGATTAATTGCTTTGGGAGAGTCCCAGGGAGCTTACAGTTTAGGGGGAGATTAGTTAAATTTTCATCTCTGGGACTCTTTATAAATAGGCGTATTCTGCAGGGTGGCAGAATCAACCAAGCCGATCAATTAATCGTACTTACTGAGCACTTACTCTGGGCGGAGCACTGCACTAAGCACTGTACACTGTCAGGGCCCAAATTAAACCCCTCTGGCAGTGAGCAAAGAGAAGAGTGTTGCATTTCTCCCTCATACATACCTGGACAAAAGTGCACAGGATAAAGAAGACAAGATTTAAAATGGACAGTCCTGGAATGATGTTGTATTCCAGCACCATTGACTCATGAGGCTGGTTGCTGGGTATTAGCATATAAATCATTAAGCATAACACAGGGATTCCAAACACCAGGCTGCAGAAGAAAGATTTCTTCCACCTACGTAACAACAGAAGCAGAGTTTTTTTTGGCTTGAATTCGCTCTCGGATCCCTTGTGACCAACACAGTTTGGCCCATGCCTCTTTAAAGTTAATTGGTTGGACCTTTGTTAGATTTTAGCGCCTTCCCTTTCCTACCTTCTGCTTCCCCTCTCCGATGACGCTCATCACCCACTGTAACACATCACAGCTGCTGATACAATAGTTCTTGTCTCCACCCAACAACCTATTACCTAGCCAGAATTTGGACAACAATTCTTTATAAAACGCCCATCCTCAAGAGCCTCCATGCCTCCCTCCTTACTCTTTCTGTGGTTTGGGGAGAGAATAATAATGATAATAACAACAACAATAATAGCAGTAATAGAATTTGTTAAGCATTTTCTACGTGCCAAACGCTGCAATAAATGCTGGGGCACTATCGAGATAAGGAGATCAGATGCATTTCCTGTCCCATACAAGATGCCCAGTCTAAATAATAATAGTGATGGTATTTTGTTAAGCGCTTACTATGTGCAAAGCATTGTTCTAAGCACTGGAGGGATCCAAGGTGATCAGGTTGTCCCACATGGGGCTCAGAGTCTTAATCCCCATTTTACAGATGAGGGAACTGAGGCCCAGAGAAGTTAAGTGACTTGCCCAAAGTCACACAGCTGACAATTGGCAGAGTCAGGACTTGAACCCATGACCTCAGAGAAGGGAGAACAGGTATTTTATCTCTATTTTACTGGCAAGGAAACCGAGACACAGAGAAGGTATGTGATTTGTCCAAGGTCATAGAATAGGCACGTGGCATGTTTGGATTTGGAACCCACATCCCCAACTCACAGGTCTGTCATCTTTCCACGAGGCCAGCTACTTCTCAATAATAATAACAATAATAATAATAACAGTAATAATAATATAACTATGGTACATTTATGTCCTTATTAGGTATTAAGCACTGCACTAAGTGCTGGTCGACATAGATTCCCATCCCATCCAAGGCTCACAGTCTAAGTGACAGAGAGAACAGGTAGCTTATCCCCATTGTACAGATGAACCTGAGGCACAGAGAGGTTAAATGACTCGCTCACGGCCACACAGTACGTCAGTGGCAGAGCAGGTCTCCTGATTCCCAGGTCCAGAATCTTTCCGACAGGCCACCATGTCTCTGGCCATTATGCCAGGATCACATGCCACTTTGGGCTGGAAGGCAGTGTGGTCTAGTCCAAAGAGCACAAACCTGGGAGTTAAAGGACTTGGATTCTACTCCCAAATCTGCCACTTGCCTGCTGTGTGACCTGGGCAAGTCATTTACCGTCTCTGTGGCTCAGTTTCCTCACGGTCTCCCTCCTTCTTAGACTGTAAGACCAACAAGAGGCAGTGACTGTGTCCCACCTGACTGTCTCGTATCTACCCCAGTGCAGAGTACAGTGGTCGATACATAGTTAATGCTTAACAAATACCACTATCATTATTATTCCTAACACTGCTGAGCTGATGAGCTCCTCTCTCTCTACTAACCAGATTAACTGACCGCACATTTTTCCCAGCTCCATTCAAACAAGCCGCTAGACCTGAATGCTCAATAAACAGGACTGACTGATCTAAAGAAAAGGAGCTGGTCCTTCGATCCTTCCCCTCTGAACCCCAAGAGCATTAAGATTTAGAGAGTCACCGTCACTGCTGGAAGGGGAAACAAAGAGCAACAGTTAGGCAAATCCCGCTAATGAATTCGGACAAGGAATTTGGCTGCCATCTGGGTATAGTACCGTTAATTTACTTACTGCCTTATTTCCATCTTGTGATCTAAATGATGAGCATGTGGGTCTCTCTGGGCCAGGGAAGCATGGAAGCCAATGTCCTTGTTATTAAAAAACAAAAAAAGAAGCACATGTACCAGGTTGGCAAATCATTTGGGAGAAAGCTTTTTCCCCATCTTGCTATGTGAGGCACTCCAAAATTCCAAAAGTGATCTAAATTTAGTTTCCCTACATGCAGACACATTCAGTGATCACGAACTCATATACAGACATATCACTATCAGTGGCATTTATTGAGTGCTAACTACGTGCCAAGCACTGTACTAAGCGCTTGGGAGAGCACTATACAAGAGTTGGCAGACAACTTCTCTGGGCCTCAGTTACCTCATCTGTAAAATGGGGATTAAGACTGTGAGCCCCATGCAACCTGATCACCTTGTAACTTCCCCAACCATTAGAACAGTGCTTTACACATCGTAAGTGCTTAATAAATGCCATTATTATTATTATTATATGCTCCCTGCCCACAACGAGCTGACCATCTAGAGAGGATATATTCCACAATTATTTGTTCAATGTTTCCTATATATGAGGGCTTATGAAATTCATCAGCCATGGTCAGGGCCTCTCTATAGCTGTGCCTATCCTCTCTGGGCACTGAGGCAGGAAGAACTAGCAAGGTAATCACTTCATCTCTGTAGCCAGCAAATCTAAATTACTGCTCTTAGCTAGACCCTGATGGGTCATGCAGCCACTGAGGTTTCAACCAAGGACCTTCAACAATTTTACTTCAGTCCATAGCTCTCCACTCCTCAAGAACCTCCAGTGGTTGACCATCCACCTCCTCATCAAACAGAAACTCCTCATCATTGGTTTTAAAGCCCTCAACCAGCTGGCCCCTTCCCACCTCGCCTCGCTGATTTCCTACTAAGCTCACACACTTGGCTCCTCTAATGCCACCTTGCTCACTGCATCTAGATCCCTTTGGCAATCATATTGATTGAGCACTTGCGGTGATACATCTGCACTACTTCCCCAGGCTACTAACACTTAAAAAAATATACATATCTAATATGAGGAAGTGACACGACAAGGGAATTTTACTTTTGATGTGTTAACGCAAATGGATGTCCACTAAGGTCAACTGAAAAGATGAGTGAGACATACTGAGGCACAACATGTCTTGTTCCATTCTGTAAAAGGGATCAATCTGTTGTTAGACTGCATCCTTTTCTTTGCATTCATAATAATAATAATTGTCATATTTGTTAAGTGCTTACTACACATGAAGCACTGTACTTTGCACTGGGGCAGGCGCAAGGTAACCAGATCGGACATGGTCCTTGTAGCGGTAATAGTGCGAGTAGTATTATTACATGTTCAGTGCTTACTGTGTGCTGAGCATTGTATTAAGTGCTGGGACAGAACTCAGGGCTCGCGGTAGAAGGGAGAACACTCATTGGACAAAGTTGAATTCAGTTGTGTACTTTTTTGAAAACCAACTTACCTCAATAATTTTTATAATATCTCGAGGACCAACAACTTCAGGATCAAACTTGATGTGAGCCTTGTTGGTGGCGAGGGCCACAGAGGCATAGAAAATGCCATTCGTTTTGGTCAGCTTGGATTCAATGCTGTGAACGCATGAGGCACAAGTCATCCCTGTCACCTGTGGGACAGAGTGGCAAAAAGTAAATCATTATGATGTGGTGCAGGTGGGAGAGCCCACCCTGAACCAAGAGCCAGGTTTTTACATCTCAACTGTGGAGCTGACTAGCTTGGAGACCACTGGAGACAACTGGTGAGCTTTCTTCACTCTGTGCTTCGTGTTTTGTTTTGTTTTTATGGTACCTGTTAAATGCTTATTATATGCCAGGTGCTGTACTAAGCACTGGGCTTGATATAAGCTAATCAGGTTAGACACAGGTTATGACCCCCATGGGGCTCACAGTTTTGGCTTAGTGGAAAGAACACAGGCTTGGGAGTCCGAGGTCATGGGTTCTAATCCCACCTCTGCCACTTGTCAGCTGGGTGACTTTGGGTGAGTCACTTAACTTCTCTGTGCCTCAGTTACTTCATCCGTTAAATGGGGATGAAGCCTGTGAGCCCCACATGGGACAACCTCATTACCTCGTATCTACCCCAGTGTTTGGGCACATAGTAAGCGCTTAACAAATACCATCATTACTATTAATCCTGAATTTACAGAAGAGGTGACTGAGGCCCAGAGAAGTGGAGTGACTTTCCCCAGGTCACACAGCAGACAAGTGGCAGAGCCGGAATTAGAATCCAGGTCCTTCTGACTTTCAGGCCCAGGCTCCATCCACTAGGCCACATCTAAGTAGGAGGGAGAATGGGTCTTGAGTCCAGTTCCTTGGATGGAATGGACGAGAATGTTCATCCTACTTCAAAATGCCTAAGTCTCTACTGATGACTTCCCAAGTAAAAAATACAATTATTCAATACAGTGCCATCTATCCTGGCTGTCCATTTCAGTCAGAACATGTCTATAAATGGGAACAAGAATGTGGCTTCTCAGTTGAAACCGGGTTCTAAAGGGTAGTACTCACAATGAGCTCTATATTGCCATCGGAGCTGGTGTAATCTTCCATGACTGTAGCTTCAAAGCCCAAATTCTGGATCAGATGAGCTATCTCCAGTGGCTCGATGCTTTGCGGGTTATACTTAACCTCAGCCTTTCCGGCCATCAGCGCCACCAACACTGAAAGCACACCTACAACCATAGAGACGGAGCTATGAGGACACAAGAGACATGCCTTCTTCGTAGACAAGGTTAAAAACATTTTTAAATCCCACAGAAGGACCCTGGGTTTGATGGGTTGCCCCACAGACCACCTATTAACCACGATGAGAACTATGCACATGCACCAAAAGCAGAATGGATATTTTTGCACATACTTGCTGCTACTGCTTCCCGCATAAACAAAATACCTTTGAGGATCCAAGGAGCAGGATTAAGGCAGGAGGAAGAAAGGGGTCAGGAGACCAAGGAGTAGGTAATTCTGAGTAGCAGAGTGATCTGGAAGGAAAGAAACAAATGCAGAGCGGAAGACAGACGAGGTGCAGGGAAAAGAAGCCATGGGATGGGCAACAGAAGGGAAGCCTTAATTCGGGCACATTGGTGAAGCTTACTTCTGCAGCATTCCCTTAGCAAGTTTCAGAACTCGATTTTTCCCGGATTCAATAATAATAATGATAATAATAATAATGTTAATGGCATTTGTTAAGGGTAACTATATGCCAAGAACCGTACTATGCAACAAAGCAGGAACAAGATAAGCAGATTGGAGAGTCCCCGTTCCACAAGGGCCTCGCAGTCTGAAGGGGAAGAGAGAACAACTATCGTATCCCCATTTTTACACTTGAGGAAACTAAGGACCAGAGAAGTTATGTGACAGTGACTTGCCCAAGGTTAAAGAGCAGGTAAGTGGTGTAGCCAGGATTGGAACCCAAGTTTCCTGACTCACAGGCACATATGTGCTCTTTCCATTAGATAAGGTTATCTTGGTATATAATAAGGGCAAGCAGTGTGCTCTGTATTGGGGTAGAAACAAGGCAATCTGATCGGACATGATCGGACCTCACAAAGCTCACAGTGAAGAGGGAGGGCTGGCATCACCCCCACTTTACAGATGTGGAAACTGAGGCACAGAAAAGTGAAGTGACATGCCCAAGCTCAGAGGACGGATCGGTGGCAGAGCTGTGCCTAGAGTTTGGTTTTCCTGATCCCCGGGCTCTTTTCCTCGGGCCAGGGATACACAAAATACAACTCGTTTGCCAGCCAAGTGAAGAAGTACACCCAGAGAACGGATTGCTCAAGAAAGGCAACCCTGCTCACTTGTAGATTGTAAGCTCCCTGTTGACTGTAAGCTCCTTGTGGGCAAGGATCACCTCTACTAACCATGTTGTACTTCCTCAGGCGAGTAGTGTTCAATAAATTCCACAGATTGAAACATTTATAATGAACCCAATGAAACCTTCTACCAAGTGGCTGGGAAGAGTGACATACAACCTCCCCCCTGCCCAGAGCTACTATTGGGTTACAATTAACTGTGATCCCCTTTGTGACAAGGGTGCCAGTTGGACGGGGACGGGGAAGGATCCTACCCCCCAGGGTCATTCCAGGTTGGAAGGATCGAAAGCCTCATCGGTCGCTTTGAATCCCTCACCATCTTCCTTTTGCAGATTTCGTTCTATGTTGGACACGCAGGACGCACAAGTCATGCCCGTGACCCGTAAGAAACACTTCTCAGAAGCCGGGGTTCGGAGGGGTGGCGGTGAGCCGGAGTGAGATTTCGTCACGGGGCTCTCCTGGCTGGCGCCTTCACCCTGCCCCCGGGCACCGGTTGCTTCCTTCCGCAGGGGACGCGACTCTGCCCCAGGCAGGGTCACTGGATCCTTCGCACCAAGTGTTCCAGCGTGGCTGCTGCCAGTACATCCTACGACAAAGCACCAGGGTTACCATTCCTAACGGAGAAATCACAGGCTCCATCCTGTCTGCTCGGTCCAGGCGGAAGCTGATGATAATAATAATAATAGAATTTACTAAGCGCTTACTATGTGCCAAGCACTGTTCTAAGCATTGGGGAGGTTACAAGGTGCAGAGGTTGTCCCACGTGGGGCTCACAGTCTTAATCCCCATTTTACAGATGAAGTAACTGAGGCACAGAGAAGTTAGGTGACTTGCCCAAAGTCACACAGCTGACAAGTGGTGGAGCCGGGATTTGAACCCATGACCTCTGACTCCAAAGACCGTGCTCTTTCCACTGAGCCACCGTGCTTCTCTGATATTACCATCATCTACCCTGGTTGGGTAGCAAGATTGGGTTCGTGCATTTTGTACCACTTACAGAGGTTCTGTCTTGAATTTATGGTTTATTAGAGACCCTGGGAGAGGCAGTGACTTCCTCGCTCAATGCAACTCCCCCCCTGACCCCTTTTTTTTTTTAAAGAAATCCATTAATTGCTTACCACGTGCCAGGCCAGTACTAAGCGCTGGAGTGGATATGAGCTAATCAGTTTGGACACAGTCCATATCCCACATGGGCTCACAGTCTTACTCCCCATTTTACAGATGAGGTAACTGAGGCACAGAGAAGTGAAGCGACTTTCCCGAGGTCACACAGCAGACAAGTGGTGGAACTGGGATTAGAACTCAGGTCCTCTGACTCTCAAGCCCATATTTTATCCACTAGACCATGCTGCTCTATATGTTTTTAAAATCTGAATATATTTTAGACGCTCTGTTGAATTTAGGTGTTCCCAAGTATTTGTATGCCCTTTACATACCTGTTCAATGACAGAATGATCAAGGAAAGCCTCCTGGAAGAGAGGGAACTTCAGAAGCTGCGTGTCCCCGTGGCACGTACATGGGCCTGGGAGTTGGGAGACCTGGGTTCTGATCCCGGGTCTGCCCCTCGCCCACTGTGTGACCTTGGGTGAGCCACTTAACTTCTCTGGGCCTCAGTTACCTCATCTGTAAAATGGGTACTCAGTACCTATTCTCCCTCCCCGTAAGACTGTGAGCCCCACCTTGGACAGAGACAAGCATCACGTTTGGTACCGTGCTCGACCCCTAGTAAGTGCTTAACAAACATCCTCATTACTGACAGCAGGGACCAAAGCCTTCCATCCATTTGAGCAAACCCTTACCCGTGACGACGGATGCCTCAAACCCCATATCTTCTATAGCCCCTCGGAGTTCTTCTGGGCTCGTCGTCCCGGGATTGTAGTCAATGGTGCCGGAGCCTTTGGCTAAAGAGACGGAGACATTACGCACCCCTTCTCTCTGGGCTAGCGAGGTCTCTATGGCCTGCACGCAGGAGGCACAGGTCATCCCTTCGATGTTGATCACGGTGGTGCTCCTCGTTGCCGCCCGCACTCGGGGCCCTGGGGGGCAGCGAGACGAACGGAGCCCCGCCGTCCCCCTGCAAGCCGAGCGCTCCGTCCCGCCGTCGCCCACTCCGTTAGGGAGGGAGACCCGGAAGTTCCCAGGAGGCAGGGCCTCGATGGCCCGCCGTAAGGATGCCGGGGAGACGGATGTCGGGTCAAACTCAACTCGCGCGCTCTTGTCCTCCAGGGACACTCGGATACTGTGCACTCCTGGGAGGTCCGCTATATTTCCTTCTATGTTGAAGACACAGGACTTGCAGTGCATCCCTTCGACTCCCAGGCTCACGGTGGCCACCGTCCCTGTCTCACCTCCCGACCCCGGTGCGTCCCCAGGGTCGAGGCTAGCTGACGCTGGGGTTCTCTTCAGGCTTGGGCTCTGTAAGCGCCCCAGGTCGATCGCGTCGATGGCTAATGGGGCCATCTTGCTCTTAATGGCGGCTTCAAACCCCATGTCATCTATGGAGTCCCTGAGATACTCCGGCTGAATCAGGTAGGGCTGGTAAGCGATGACGGCTTCCTGGCTGGCGAGGGAGACTCTGATCCTCAGGACGCCCTGGAGTTTTCCGATCTTCCCTTCGATGCTGTTGACGCAGGATTGGCAAGTCATGCCCTCCACACGGAGCTTGACCAGTGCTTCGCTGGCATGGTCCGATCTCCTGGAAATCGAGGCGGCCTTTTCGTCGGCCGTGTTGGCCTCAAAACCCATGCCCCCGATCTCCAGGCAAATTTCTTCTAGGCTGACTGCCGACTGTTCGTACTCAACAACCGCACTGCCCTTCTCGAGGGAGACGCTTATGCTCACGACGCCTTTCAGGGTCGAAATCTTGCCCTTGATCGCCTCAACGCACGACTGGCAGGTCATCCCCAAAATGCTGACCACCCCGGTGCTTGCCCGAGGGAGCAAATCGTCCAGACTCTCTTCATAGCCAACATTATCAAAGGCAAAACTTTGCTTTTGAACACGAGCCGGGAAAGAAACTTTAGGCAGGGCCTAAAACGAAAAGAAATAACATTAAGGCACCTGAATCTTTAGAGTTCTCTAACAGCAATACTGAGTACTTCTGGAGATGCTTAGCTGCCCGGTGTAGAAGTAGTATTTACTGAGTGCCCACTGGGTATAATGAACTGCTTAAATGCTTATAATGCTTAAAATGTGCAGAAGCAAAAAGTGACAGGTTTCACCCTCACAGAGCTTATGCTACAGAGGAGATGGGCATAAATATTTTTACCAATAGAATAATCACCACAGAGAGGTATAGCTATATGATTTCATTTCACACTGCAAAGGGAACAGAAAACATCTGTTGTTGGGTAGGGATTGTCTCTATCTGTTGCCGAACTGTACTTTCCAAGCGCTTAGTACAGTGCTCTGCAGACAGTAAGCGCTCAAAAAATACAAATACAATTGAATGAATGAATCTGTAAAATGGGGATTAGGACAGTGAGCCCAATGCGGGGGCGGGACTGTGTGTCCAACCTCATTATCTTATATCTACCCCAGGGCTTAGCATAGTGCCTGGCACATAGCAAGCACTCTACAAATACCATTAGAAAAACAACCAAAAAAAAAAAAAGTACTGCAGCTTACTTTGATTATTTTGCTCAATAAAATTGCCTCAGCTAGTCCCAAGGCATTCAGAGAGTTAGAGGGCCACAGGTAAAAACAAATGAGCATCTGACTGCCCAGAAACTCCATTCCCAGACCCGGGAAGATCATCCCACAGCGCCAGATGCAGTTACTGGAGACTTTACAGTCCTCTAACCCTGGGAACTCACTGCAGGCAGCAAAAGTGCCTACCACCTTTGTTATACTGTGCTCTCCCAAGCGCTTAGTACAGCGCTCTGCACACAGTAAGTACTCTATAAATACCAATGATTGACCAGAAAAGAGGACTTTTCCTCCTCCTCTTCTTCAGCAGAAGCCCTAGCAGTAGACTCCATTGCCTCTGTCCTAATCGCTGTTCATGAAGTGCCTACTTTGTGCGCAGGCCTGCACAAGGCCAAGGATGAGGGGTTCTGTGTCTTCATCCTGTCTCCTGGCAAGGGGCTTTAGGCCAGTTGAAGGGTGCTAGTACAGTGCTCTGCACACAGTAAGCGCTCAATAAATGTGACTGAATGAATGAATGGAGGGCAGAAGCCCAAAAAGGTGTAACTGCCCCATCTGGATCACCTTGGAGAAGGACGACAGGAAGAAAGGGCCATCAAATCTTGTCCTTCTCAAACAAACAGGGTGAATTATGGCTGAGAAAGGGAAGACTAGACTATAATCCTTGGTCTGTTCTGCGTCCCTGCCCTGTTTGGGTAGTTTCCTTGAAGGGGAACAATGTACACAGATCCCTTTTCAGATGGGGCAGGTTTCTAGGGCAAGTGGCCCAGGAGACAAATCTCTGAAAACAGCAGACGCAATATTAAAAAGCTCCACTGTCAATTTGGGAATGGCCATATACGAGTAGCTTGAAAGATCCTGGAGGCCAGGCATCCTGTTTTCTAGCTCTACTGCAGCCCCGCCCCACCCCCAAGCACTCAGTACAATGCTCTACACAGAGTAAACACTCAATACTATCGACTGCTACCTAGAGAAGAACTGTCACTCAAGAAACACTTGAATTCCAGTCCTATCTCTGCTCCCCACTGGCCACGTTGTTCTGCAACGTCTCGGTGGGTCTTTATTCCTCATTTTCCTCATCTGTAAAATGGGGGGGTGATCACCACAATCCTTGAGAAGTGGGTTTTTCACCTGAAAATAACGACGGTCGAGTGTTTGGCAAATATGAAATGCGAAATACACAAACACGGACATAATAATGATCTGGTCTGAGCAGATTCAAGTTCCTATCCTTTTCTTACAAATACCACACAAGCAATTGATCCAGAAATGCGCAAATTGGTGACGCAGGCCTCTGACTTAATAGATACTACTTTGCAACATGTCTTTGACAACTTTGACAAGACAACTTTCTTAAAAAACAACTACCCTCACTCCTGAACGTTTCAAAAAACTGCATCGTCATTCAGCTTCGGTTCACCATAACCAATATCTCATCCAAAAATATATCAACCAGGATCTATTCTTCCTGGTTAGAAACCGAAGGCAGGTTCACCTCTCTGATGAAATCCAATAAGTAAGGCCCCGCCGACAGAACAGACTCTTCCAAGAAGAGCTGATATCTATCAGCCTCTCAACCAATAGTCAATTCCTAGGAATAATCTGTGTAGTCCAACAAGGAGTCATCAGTTAAATCAGTAGGACTAGATACTCGTGACTCCGTTTTCCGGAACCAGCAGGAAACTTTGTACAGTTGAAAAATCTGGGCTTGAGTTTGTGTCCAATATCCCTGTTGGCTCCCTAAAGTTTAAACTGTGACATTACGGGAAAGAACTTCTTTACTCTGCTAATCATCCATTCAATTTAAATGCTGTTTCCAGAATCCGACGAAACAACGTAACACCCCCTTACTGGCTTCTTAAAAATGAGAAGCAGGTATCCCTCGGATGGATGGTGCCAATGATCCCTGTTTATCCTGTCTGATGGCAGGCCTGGATGCAGCTACCCCAAGCGGATTGCCATCTCTTCTTTGAACCCTCTCCGAGCAGTGTGGTGTAGTGGAGAGGGCACAGGGCTGGAACTTGGGACAAGAAATAACATGGGTCAGGGACTGTGTCCGACCTGATTCGTTTGTATCTACTCCAGTCCTTAGTACAGTGCCTGGCAGAAGTGAGCGCTTAACAAATGCCATTAAAAAAACAAAACAAAAAAACCCTCTGAAACTCTGTTGTACTGTACTCTCCCAAGCACTTAGTATGGTGCTCTGCATACAGTAGATGGTCAACAGATACCATTGATTGACTGACGGATTGACTGATTCTTCTCTGTGGGAAAGAACATTAGATATTCCAGAGCATTCAGCAGCTTTACAATAATCCCGATTTGTACTTCCCAAGCGCTTAGTACAGTGCTCTGCACACAGTAAGTGCTCAATAAATACGATTGAATGAATGAACAGGATTTCGTGTTTGCTCTGTGCAGAACCCTGGATTCCAGGAAGCCTTCCCAGACTGAGCCCCCCGCCTTATCCTCTGCTCCTCCTCCCCTCCCCATCGCCCCCCACTCCCTCCTTCTGCCTCCTTCCCCTCGCCACAGCATTTGTGTATATTTGTACATATTTATTATTCTATTTATTTTATTAATGATGTGTATATATCTATAATTCTATTTATTTCAATAGTATTGACACCTATCTACTTGTTCTGTTTTGCTGTCTGTCTCCCCTCTTCTAGACTGTTGTTGGGTACGGACTGTCTCTATATGTTGCCGAATTGTACTTTCCAAGCGCTTATTGCAGTGCTTTGCACACAGTAAGCGCTCAATAAATATGATTGATTGAATGAATGAATATACTAACTCCTGAAGGAGTGAAATCACCTCACAGAAAAATCCTCATTGTACCATCATATTCCCAAGCTCCCTAGTGAGCACTGGGGCAGCAGGACACAACTCAATTTGAATTTCTGTTGCGGTTTTTACTACCTCAAATCAGGTACTTGCATGGATCTATCCTCCCTAATGATTGACTGGTCACCTCAATTCCACTAGGTGACCGGGGTTCTGGTCCTGACCTGGTTATCTGCATGCTGTGTGACCTTGGGCAAGATGCTTGACTTTTCTGGGCTTCCATTTCTTTATCTGTAGAATGGGGATAATCACCCTCCCTCTGTCCATGTAGGACAGAGACTGTGTGGACAGAGACTGTGTCTACTCTGATTATCCTGTATAGACCCCAGCGCTTACAAAATACCATTATTTATATCACTTTTTTTTAATACAACCAGATTGTGCTTTTAGCAGTCTGACAGCATATACCACTTGGACACTCTCTTGGAAACTTCACACAGGTAAAAGTTCTATTACAAAAAACAGTGGATATCCCAAAAATGTTGTTTTTCCAAAAGTCACCTCTCTGAAGGAAAAAAATCCCCTATTAAATCACCTATCTCCCATTAGATCCAATAGGAGAAAAAAATGAAAAACCAAAACACGCTTGTCCCATGAAAACCTCAGAGTTCAGAGTGTGATGCTGTAAGGTGATACACACCTGATAAATGTGTATAGACCCCAGCACTTAGAAGAGTGCTTAACACATAGTAGGTGCTCAACATATACCATAAAAAAGAGGTGCCAGTTGTCTATTTTTAAGCAACTCCAAGTTGTAAGCAGGAAGCTATTTTCTCTCAGAATTGTAGAGTGAAACACATAGGGGGCAACAGATTCTCTCTCTCCCTTCTTGAAAAGCCTCTGTTCTCTGTCTTATAGATGCCTGAAACTAAAAATGCAGGGGGCTGAAGTGGGGTTTTCAAACCTGTTCCAGGGAGAGAGTGCCAATTCTCCCGTCCAAGTTAAAGGCTTCTTGTTTTGATTCAGAGCCACTCTGACATCCGTTGGCTTATGGGGTTTTAATCTCTGCCAAACCATAACTTGGGTGTATGCAACACCCAGAGACAAAAACAACCCATGCTACTTGAATTTCAAGAATTTCTCTCTGGGCCAGCTTAGCTTTTCGAGTGATCATTTTTCCCCCATCAGCCACGGAAACAACAGGATTATTTCTCCTCCACCAACGAAACAAGTAAAAACCACCATGCTGAGAATGATCGACCAAAAGAACGGCACCTTGGAAAAATGCCAATACATCTGCTGTCCTTAAATGTGGCCAGGATGGCCTTTTGAGATGGAAAGGCAAGGTTCCCTCCCTGATTTGTGCGAGCAGGGATTTTTAATTTGATTTCTTAAGAAAGGTAGCGGTGTCTACTTATGTCCTAGGAACCCAGGACAAAACACCAAGGGTCTTTCCCGGTTAATAAATCTGCTTCCTTGACCTTGACCCAAAATCACTGAGTGACAGCAAACGTATTCAAGGATGGCAGACTTCTCTCACGATGTAGCTTAGGGAGTCCTCCTCACAAACTTGGCTTCCGAGTCTCCGCCCCTCAACAGTTATTACAAACATGTAAAAAGTAATGAATATAATCCTACTTTGGACTGCTAACAGAATATACCCTGCAAAACTCTAAAAAATGTAAGTCTCCAACGGTGAGCAGCACACATTGCTCCAGAGGGAATTGCCAAGGATCTCCCGGGTGTTCTCTTCCCCCCATCTCTGTTTCAAAGACCCCTTCTGTGACTTTGGCCCACCCAAACGGCTGACCCTCTTACCCCCTAAATGCAAAAGGGAAGACCCGTTCCCAGCAGCCCCTGGGTTTGGAATCCCGCTTCCAGCCCGCTCACCTGTTCACACTTGATTCCTGGGGATCCGTTCCCAGTGTTCGGTGGGAAGTGGTCTGTGTTCCTGGGAGACGATGACCTGGAGGCCCGAGGGGGGTCTGGTGGTGGCGACCCACTGCTCAGAGACAGTCGGCGGTGAACCGAGACCAGGGTGACACCTGGATCATTTGAGGTCGCCAAGGAGACCCGATCAGGGGCACCCTTCAACGCGGGCTCGGTTTTCTCCATAGCTGATTTCCAGCCCCCCGCCCCCCGAACGTAAATTCGTCTTCTCCCGACACAAGAGGTTCTTGTTTGATGAAAATGTCTACAAAGGTCTCTCTTTACACCAGCAGGTATAAATCTTGTTGCCTCCCAAGTTATCTAGAGCAGCCTGACAAATCCCTTGTCTCCAATCATGCCCCGCTGCCTGCCCAGAGTTAAGTCCCTAGTTTTGCGGTGCGCCTTATAGCTTGGGCAGGCTGTATATATTTGCGTTTGTCTCTACACACTTGCACTCTCCGTAAACTCTTCCCACGGTTTGGCACGCCTTCCGCTCATCACACTGCATTCTGCACTACTAATCTTTGCACACGGTCCTCAAAAGCAGCAGTCTTCCCCAGCCTTGTGAGACTTGATTGTGCGTACAATAGCTCCGCATATAATTCACACACCCCTCCACCCCACCCCCAGGCGACCGTGATCTCCTCCCTGGCCATGTACATATTCACAACTCCTAGAAATCATTCATTCATTCATTCAATCGTATTTATTGAGCACTGTGTGCAGAGCACTGTACTAAGCGCTTGGGAAGTACAAGTTGGCAACATCAACCAATCAATAGTATTTATTGAGCGCTTACTGTGTGCAGAGCACTGGACTAAGCGCTTGGGAAGTACAAGCTGGCAACATATAGAGACGGTCCCTACCCAACAGTGGGCTCACAGTCTAGAAGGGGGGGGGGACAGAGAACAAAACAAATTAACAAAATAAAATAAATAGAATAAATATGTACAAATAAAATAAATAAATAAATAAAGTAATAAATACCTACAAACATATATACCTAGAAATCCCACCTAGTGGCAGGACAAATCACCCATTTTCCTTTTCTGGCTAAATTATGAGCTCTCTCTGGATCAACAGATAAGCGCTTAGTATAGTGTTCTGCACAGAGAAAACGCTCAGTAAATACGATTGAATGAATGAATGAACAGCACTGGCTTGATCACCCGCTTCTGGGCAATTTCCTAAGCATGACTTGCATTTCTAAGAAGATTTAAGAAAGTAAAATATTAAGCGCCCCGTTCTGCTATTCAATCTTTCATTCAATTCATTCAATTGTATTTATTAAGCGCTGTACCAAGCGCTCAGGAACGTACAATACAACAATAAACGGTGACAATCCCTGCCCTCAAGGAGCTCACAGTCTACAGGGCTCTCACTAGAAAAAAATAGTGCATGACTCCACTGGATCTCTAATGCGATCAGCTTTCTGGTATGTATCGATCAAATCAAATGGTATTTATTAAGTGCTTACTGTGTACAGAGAACTGTACTAAGCGCTTGGGTGAGTACAATGTAACAGATACATTCCCTGCCCAGAACTAACTTACAGTCTACAAGGGAAGACTGACATTAATATAAATCAATTACAGGTATGTACTTAAGTGCTGTGGGGCTGGGAGCTGGTGAATAAAGACAGCAAGTCAGGACAACACAGAAGGGAGCTGAAGAAAGCTTAGTACAGTGCTCTGCACACAGTAAGTGCTCACTAGATATGATTGATGGAATCGAGTCTACCGACTCTACTGTATTGTACTTTTCCCAGCTCTTCGTACAGTGCTCTGTACAGAGTAAGCGCTTCATAAATGCCATCGACTAATGGATTGTCTGAGACACAGTCCCTGCCCTCAAGGAGCTGACAGCCAAGCAGAGATACATAGTATTGTTGAAGTCTGGGCAGCTCCCCACGCTGGGGAAATATATGTATATATGTTTGTACATATTTATTACTCTATTTATTTATTTTACTTGTACATATCTATTCTATTTATTTTATTTTGTTAATATGTTTGGTTTTGTTCTCTGTCTCCCCCTTTTAGACTGTGAGCCCACTGCTGGGTAGGGACTGTCTCTATATGTTGCCAACTTGTACTTCCCAAGCGCTTAGTCCAGTGCTCTGCATACAGTAAGCGCTCAATAAATACGATTGATTGATTGATTGGCCCTTACTTTTTGGCTGAGGTAGCAGAAGGGAGGGGAGCATGGAAGTTCACTTTTCACCTTGAGAGCTGAGGGCGGGAGGCAGCGACTAGGAAGGACCACACTTCACCGAGCCAATGGGCCAGAAAGCCACCAATTTGGGTCCTGACCGAAAATTCCCGAGTCTTATAAGCAAGCTGGGAGACCAGCTCAGATCTGTGAGGGTCCACCCAAGCCCCCATTGTCCCCAAGGAGGAAACTGAACCCTCCCAACCCTTGCCCCTGATACTGGGTGCATGGACAACCTGGTGGTTTGCCCTAGTTCTACCCTAAAATACTAGAATTTTGGGGGGGATTCCTATCGCATGTCTAGCCAACTGAAGTAAAAAGAGCACTCCTGGCTCTCCAGCAGGGATCTCCCTCCTCGCCTTCCCTCTGGAAACCTGGGTTCTAATCACTTGTTTGCTGTGGGACTGTGGGCGACTCACAACTTTCCTGCCCTTCAGTGCATAGATAATAATAATTATGGTTTTTGTTAAGTGTGTAACTATGTGCCAGGCACTGTACTAAGCGCTGGGGTGGATGCAAGCAGATTGGGTTGGACAGTCCCTGTCCCAAGTGGGGCTCACGGTCTCAATCCTCATTTTACAGATAAGGTAACTGAGTCCCAGAGAAGTGAAGTGACTTTCCCAAGGTCACCCAGCAGACAGGCAGCGGAGCTGAGATGATGCAGTCAGGGGGGAAAGGGGATGGGAATTGAGAGAAGGCTTCCACAGGATTATTTTCCATCCCAGATGTGGAGTGTTCATTTGCATTTTTACTCACTGCTGCTAGTTTGATTTGCTTCTTGCCCTACTTCCAGCCTCTCTGCTTCCTTTTGGCTTGGGGGAAAAAAAAAATCCCTTGGGGGTCCTAAACAATCCTGCTGCAACCTGAGCAGCCGGGGGCCCCAGACAGATGGGTGGCTCGTGTTTCTGGGAGCCACTGGGGACAAAAGGACCGTCCTCAAGGGCGGAGTCCCCAGATTGAAGGCTTTCCGCCTCCTTGCCAGCCTGCTCCGTCCCCCGAGAATGTGTGCTGAAGCTGGGAGAGGTTGGCTCTCCCTTCTTATGTAGCGATGCCCACAATCTCCTCAAAGACCATGCACCGTGGGAGCAGAAGGCAAAAATCCCTCAAATCAGATCACCCTCTCCCAGCTCATCTAGCTGATCTCCGACTACAGCCCAGCCTGCACGCTTTGCTCCTCTAGCACCAGGTTGCTCACTGTATCTCGATCTCGTCTGTTTAGCCGCCGACCCCTTGCCCGTGTCCTCCCTTGGACCTGGAACTCCCTCCCCCTCCATATATGCCAGACCACCACTCTCCTCACCTTCACAGCCACATCTCCTCCAAGAGGCCTTCCCCAATTACGTCCCCTTGTCCCCAACTCCCTCTCATTCATTCAGTCATATTTACTGTGTGCAGAGCACTGTACTAAGTGCTTGGGCAGTACAAGTTGGCAACATATAGAGATGATCCCTACCTAACAACGGGCTCACAATCTCCCTTCTGCATCACCTAAGCATCTGGATCTGTATGCTTGAGGCACCTGATATTCACTCCAACCTCAGCCCCACTGCGCTTATGAACATATCCCTAATTCACTTATTTAAATTAACATCCACCTCCCCCGTATACTGAGAACACCTTGTGGGCAGGGAATGTGTCTACCACCCTGTTATAATGTACTCTCCCAAGCATTTAGTACAGCAATCGTTCAATAAATACCATCGATTGATCGATAACAGCTGTGGGAGTTTCTCACATAACATCTGAAAGTAATTTAGTCAACTCTCTACTCTCTAAACGAATGGGACAGGACAATGGTGAAGATTATTAGAGGAAAATAGATCCCATAGTTTGGAAGAGATGGTTGAAGCCCCAGATGAATAGTGAGACGAAGCAACCTCGAGTGTGACAAGGTCACGGAGGGAGGAAGTGGGGAAAGAGCCCAGGCCTGGCAGTCAGAGGACCGGGGATCTAATCCCAGCTCTGCCGCTTGCCTGCTGAATGACCTTGGGCAAGTCACTGAACTTCTCTGTGCCTCAGTTTCCTCATCTGTACAATGGGGATTCAGGACCTGTTCTCCTTCCAGCTAAGACAGTGAGACAGCAGGGGCTGACGTGACTGTGGCTGGTCACTGTGACACATAGTAAGCACTTTAACAAATGTACTTTTTTTACTAGCATTATCTATAAAGTGGGGCCCACAAGGGGCACAAGAGTCACGACTAACACAATAAGGGCCCACATGACAGTCATATGAATGTGAGTTTGCTTGCAGCTTCCTTTGTAAAATAAAGCCAGCTCTATTTAAATTTATAATTTATATTAAACATTAAAGACAAATGTGTACTAGTGCAGATGAAATATTCCCCTGCTAAAGTACAGCATATCTGTTGGTGTACTATCTTTATATATATATACACATATGCATATATATATATATATATATATATATAATATGCTATACATGTATATATAAATATGTACATTTCTCCACTGGGATTCCCACAGTGTGCTACTAATCAAACATGCCAGTTTATCATTTTGAGTTTGGGAAACACAACAGAGCAGGGATTTAGAAGGGAGTGGGGACTGGAAGAAGCAGAGTGGCCTAGTAAATACAGCACATGGCTTGGAGTCAGGAGGACCTGGGTTCTAATCCCAGCTCTGCCACTTGTCTGCTGTGTGATCCTGGGCAAGTCACTTCACCTCTTCATGCCTCAGTTCCCTCATCTGTAAAATGGGAATTAAGACTTTGAACCCCATGTGGGACATGGACTGTGTCCAACCTGTTTACTTTGTTTCTACCTCAGCACTTAGTAGTGCTCGACATATAGGAAGCGCTTAACAAATACCTTCAAAAAAACCCTCCAGCTCCTAGCTCCTATCCTGAGTTCAAACAGGCCCTTCAGGCTGTTTGACTGTTCCAGGCTATTTAAAAGTCCCCCACTTAGAGAAGCAACTGTGAGCTCAGAGCCAGCCGGATCAGAGGTGAGTATGGAAATAAGAAAGGCGAGGTGATGGGACTATTTAAGAAAGTCAAAAAATGATAAAGGGAATCACCAAAGTGAAATACGAAATGCTTGGAGAAAATTCAGAGAGGATTTGGGATTAAAAATATGTATATGTCTTGCCATTGAAGGTTGATTCATTTGTAACTAAATGCACAGTTTAAACCAGATCAGAAATCCACCCTTTTCCCATCTCAAGAACGACAGGCGTCAACTGCTATTTGCAATGTTGGTTACATTTTGATAAAAAGTAAATCTCCCCTTCGTCCCCCAATTTATCTCACTGACCTTCGTTCTGTGTACATTTTCTCAATTAACTTGGACAGAATATGAGTCTGACCAAAAATCAGGGATTGAGGCCCCATTTTAGGATTGCATCTGGCAGCAGTTCATATTTGCTTAAGTAGGAGAATTGATATTGAACGTACTTTGGCACACACTCTCTTTAAGGTCTACTCTCTAGCTGTAAAGGAAAAGATCTGTGTGTCAAATGCAGAATTCAAAAATCTGAATATCTTGTTGCTAGGGGATACCAACAAGGTATTAATAACACCCACACAGGAAGAAAATCAGTGACTATATAATAATAGATAACAGCACAAACAACCTTTTGATACCTCCTGAGCAAATTAAAGCCTAAAGGAGCTCAAGGTCAAATGCCATAGCTACTCTACCTACTTTTTCCCAGCACGCCATGCATTTTCTCCTTCTCCTTTATTTATTTATGGCATTCATTAAATGCTTACTGCACTAAGGAAGATACAAGACAATCTTTTCTGTTTCCTTAGTTTTCCTGAAGCGAACATTCCCTCCCCTCTCCCAAGGCGGAGAGTTCAATTAATTAATGAATCAATGGAATTGAGCACTATGTGCAGAGCACTGTACCAGGCAGGTGGGAGAGTACAATACAACAAAATTGGTAAACACATTCCCTGCCGATTAACATTCCCGGGGCCCTGTCCACCATGAAAGTCATCACAACTTCTCCTGGCGCCTTTATCGGCCCATGACACCTCACCATACCTTGACTGCACAATGAGGTTGTAAGCCTGAATGGGACAGTTGGGCCAGGAGTTTCCCACAGTGAGAAACCATTTCCAGAAGCAAACATCAACAGGAGCCCACCCATTTCTTAAGCAAGGGGTCACTTCCTCATTCCACCTTTTCTGGATTTAGCCTTTTCCACAGCAGATGGTAAAGAGTGCTCCTTGGCAGTCCCGGGCCACTTCCGTGGGAGGGTGGGGGGAAGTTAATGGGTAGAAATTCTCGTTGGGTGCAGTAAATTTCCCCGTGGACCCAGCCTTTCCTTTGCCAACCCAAATGTGGGCCCTGGCTGTCGCTGTGAGTCGACCAGGGGCTTTCAACCAGGAAGGCCGGATCAAGGGCCGCCTGTCCCTAAGAGGGTCTGGGGCCCAGGGCACGTTGGCGTGTGTGGAGTAGGTGGAAAGATAGGAAAAAGAGAGTCAATAAAACTTACTTTCCCTTGTTGGGAATGACCCTGGAATGGGTCACCTTTCCTTCCTTGGATGACAAACTGTTTATTTTCTTTTCCAGGCATTCCTGTGTGGGACAAGGTTTCCTCCCTAAAGAGACTGGAAATGGCACAAAGGTCACTCAATTGATCCTGTAGTGGCCTAAATTATGGCTTTAAAAAAATCACATAGAATGGCAAAAATAATAATTGTAGTATTTTAAACTAAGATACAAAATATCTACTGACGTGAACACAGTCCCTGTCTCTCATGGTGCTCACAGTCTCACAAAAAGTGTGGGAAGACCTTTCACAGAGACCATTAATCTTCTAAATAATCCCACAGCCAGTTATTCCCAAATCCTCATTCCATTTTAAACAGGGGAAGCCAGACACTTACCCCAAGGATTTGGATCAGGATTTCAGAGACGGGACTTTCTTTTTATTGATTCAATCATATTTACTGAGCGCTCACTGTGCACAAATGACTGTACTAAGCGCTTGGGAGATTATAGTATAACAATAAACAGACCCATTCCCGGCCCACACGACCTTGTAGTCTAGAGGGGGAGATGGACATTAATATAAATAAATATATTTAGACCCTTTTTTGCTTGGGCACAGAAGGAGAAACTGGGAAGGTGCTCTGGCCAACAAAAGGAGAAGGGAGGCAAAGGTGGGTTAGCCTATTACAGAATTCGTGATTTTTTCCCTCTGGGATTCAGTTCTTACTGGGGAAAGGCAGGATTGGGAGAAGGGAGGAGGTGGCCTCTCTGGGGCGCAAAAATCCAGGCCTGTTTTGGGGAGGGGGTAGGCTCTCTGAGGAGCAAAAATCCAGGTCTTTTTGTGGGAGGACTTGGGTTCTCTGAGGAGCAGAGATCCAGCCCTTTTTTGGGGAGGGGGTGGCCTCTCTGAGAAGCAAAAATCCGGGCCTGTTTTTGGAAGGAGGTGGGCTCTCTAAGAAGCAAAAGTCCGGTTCTGCTTTGGAGAGGACTTGGGTTCTCTGAGAAGCAAAAATCTGCTCTGTTTTGGGGGAGTCTTGGGTTCTCTGAGAAGCACAAATCCGGGTCTGTTTTTGGAAGGAGGTGGACCCTCTAAGAAGCAAAAATCTGAGAAGCACAAATCCGGGTCTGTTTTTGGAAGGAGGTGGACCCTCTAAGAAGCAAAAATCTGAGAAGCACAAATCTGGGTCTGTTTTTGGAGGGAGGTGGGCCCTCTAAGAAGCAAAAATCCAGCTCTGCTTTTGGGAGGTCTTGGGTTCTCTGAGAAGCACAAATCCGGGCCTGTTTTTGGAAGGAGGTGGGCC
Organism: Tachyglossus aculeatus; assembly: GCF_015852505.1. Classification (NCBI taxonomy): domain Eukaryota; kingdom Metazoa; phylum Chordata; class Mammalia; order Monotremata; family Tachyglossidae; genus Tachyglossus; species Tachyglossus aculeatus. The sequence goes on along the minus strand of NC_052085.1, from coordinate 8,364,534 downwards.
CTCTAAGAAGTAAAAATCCGGTTCTATTTTGGGGAGGACTTGGGTTCTCTGAGAAGCAAAAATCCGGATCTGTTTTTGGGAGGATTTGGGTTGTCCGAGAAGCACAAATCCAGCTGTTTTGGGAAGGACTTGAGTTCCCTGAGAAGCAAAAATCCGGGTCTGTTTTGAGTTGCCTGAGAAGCACAAATCCAGCTCTGTTTGGGGGAGGACTTGGGTTCTCTGAGAAGCACAGATCCGGGCCTGTTTTTGGAAGGAGGTGGGCTCTCTAAGAAGCAAAAATCCGGTTCTGCTTTTGAGACGACTTGGGTTCTCTGAGAAGCAAAAACTTGCTCTGCTTTTGGGAGGTTTTGGGTTCTCTGAGAAGCACAAATCCGGGTCTGTTTTTGGAAGGAGGTGGGCCCTCTAAGAAGCAAAAATCCAGCTCTATTTTGGGGAGGACTTGGGTTCTCTGAGAAGCAAAAATCTGGGTCTGTTTTTGGGAGGATTTGGGTTGTCTGAGAAGCACAAATCCAGCTCTGTTTTGGGGAGGTCTTGGGTTCTCTGAGAAGCACAACTCCGGGCCTGTTTTTGGAAGGAGATGGGCCCTCTTAAGAAGCAAAAATCCAGCTCTATTTTGGGGAGGACTTGGGTTCTCTGAGAAGCAAAAATCCGGGTCTGTTTTTGGGAGGATTTGGGTTGTCTGAGAAGCACAAATCCAGCTCTGTTTGGGGTAGGACTTGGGTTCTGAGAAACAAAAATCCGGGCCTGTTTTTGGAAGGAGGTGGGCCCTGTAAGAAGCAAAAATCCGGTTCTATTTGGGGGAGGACTTGGGTTCTCTGAGAAGCAAAAATCCGGGTCTGTTTTGGGGAGGATTTGGGTTCTCTGAGAAGCACAACTCCGGGCCTGTTTTTGGAAGGAGGTGGGCCCTCTTAAGAAGCAAAAATCCAGCTCTATTTTCGGGAGGACTGGGGTTCTCTGAGAAGCAAAAATCCGGGTCTGTTTTTGGGAGGATTTGGCTTGTCTGAGAAGCACAAATCCAGCTCTGTTTTGGGGAGGTCTTGGGTTCTCTGAGAAGCACAACTCCGGGCCTGTTTTTCGAAGGAGATGGGCCCTCTTAAGAAGCAAAAATCCAGCTCTATTTTGGGGAGGACTTGGGTTCTCTGAGAAGCAAAAATCCGGGTCTGTTTTTGGGAGGATTTGGGTTGTCTGAGAAGCACAAATCCAGCTCTGTTTGGGGTAGGACTTGGGTTCTGAGAAACAAAAATCCGGGCCTGTTTTTGGAAGGAGGTGGGCCCTGTAAGAAGCAAAAATCCGGTTCTATTTGGGGGAGGACTTGGGTTCTCTGAGAAGCAAAAATCCGGGTCTGTTTTGGGGAGGATTTGGGTTCTCTGAGAAGCAAAAATCAGGGCCTGTTTTTGAAAGGAGGTGGGCTCTCCAAGAAGCAAAAATCCGGGTCTGTTTTTGAGAGGACTTGGGTTCTCTGAGAAGCAAAAATCCGGTTCTGTTTTGGGGAGGTCTTGGGTTCTCTGAGAAGCACAACTCCGGGTCTGTTTTTGGAAGGAGGTGGGCCCTCTTAAGAAGCAAAAATCCAGCTCTATTTTGGGGAGGACTTGGGTTCTCTGAGCAGCAAAAATCCGGGTCTGTTTTTGGGAGGATTTGGGTTGTCTGAGAAGCATAAATCCAGCTGTTTTGGGGAGGACTTGAGTTCTCTGAGAAGCAAAAACTCGGGTCTGTTTTGGGGAGGATTTGGGTTGCCTGAGAAGCAAAAATCAGGGCCTGTTTTTGGAAGGAGGTGGGCTCTCTAAGAAGCAAAAATCTGGGTCTGTTTTTGAGGGGACTTGGGTTTTCTGAGAAGCAAAAATCCAGCTCTGTTTTGGGGAGGTCTTGGGTTCTCTGAGAAGCACAACTCCGGGCCTGTTTTTCGAAGGAGATGGGCCCTCTTAAGAAGCAAAAATCCAGCTCTATTTTGGGGAGGACTTGGGTTCTCTGAGAAGCAAAAATCCGGGTCTGTTTTTGGGAGGATTTGGGTTGTCTGAGAAGCACAAATCCAGCTCTGTTTGGGGTAGGACTTGGGTTCTGAGAAACAAAAATCCGGGCCTGTTTTTGGAAGGAGGTGGGCCCTGTAAGAAGCAAAAATCCGGTTCTATTTGGGGGAGGACTTGGGTTCTCTGAGAAGCAAAAATCCGGGTCTGTTTTGGGGAGGATTTGGGTTGCCTGAGAAGCAAAAATCAGGGCCTGTTTTTGAAAGGAGGTGGGCTCTCTAAGAAGCAAAAATCCGGGTCTGTTTCTGAGAGGACTTGGGTTCTCTGAGAAGCAAAAATCCGGTTCTGTTTTGGGGAGGTCTTGGGTTCTCTGAGAAGCACAACTCCGGGCCTGTTTTTGGAAGGAGGTGGGCCCTCTTAAGAAGCAAAAATCCAGCTCTATTTTGGGGAGGACTGGGGTTCTCTGAGAAGCAAAAATCCGGGTCTTTTGTGGGGAGGAGGCGGGCTGTCTGAGGAGCGGGGATGCAGGTCTGGTTTGGGGGAGGAGACGGGCTCAGGTGGTCGGGTCTTTTTTTGTGGGGGGGGTGGAGGGCTGTCGCTGTCAGGTGGAGCACGTGCGGGTCAGACACTCACCTCGTGCCCGCGGGCACGGCGGGGACTAGGGAATAAAGGTCCGAACGGGCCCCGGACATGCCTTTTTCCTGCAATTAGCCTGAAGGCAACAACAACCGCCGCCGCCGCCGCCGCTCCCCAGCTCTCACTGAGGGGGAGGCGGCGGGGGCGAGCGGGACTGGACTCTGTCCCGGGAAAACCCGCGGTTTTCCCAACGTTCCCATTTGCCCTTCCCGGGGCATCCCGGGCGCGAGCGGAGCCCGCGCTAAAGGGGGGGGGGGGCACGGAGGGAGGGGCGGCGGCGCCGGCCAATCAGGGCGCCCCGTTTCCCGGGGGCGGGACGAGGCCACGCCCCTCGGGGACTCCAGCGAGCGCTCATTGGCCGGCTCGGACGCCGCGCGCCCGCGGCCGGCCAATGGGGAGGAGGGGCCGCGCTGAGGGGACGCTCGCGCTCGGCCCAAGATGGCGGCGGCTGAGGCCTGGCAGGGCCTGAGGCAGCTGGCGCGGTAAGGAGGCGGGCGAAGGGGAGCGCGGGCCTGAGGTCAATCATTCAATCAATCGTATGTATTGAGCGCTTACTGTGTGCAGGGCACTGTACTGAACGCTTGGGAAGTACAAGTCGGCAACATAGACAGTCCCTACCCAACAACGGGCCCACTTTGTCAGCGACTTTGGGCAAGCCCCTTCCCTGTGCCTCAGTTACCCCATCTGTAAAATGGGGAATAAGACTGTGAGCCCCACGTGGGACAACCTGATTACCTGGAGTTCGAATTCCGCCCCCGCCTTGTCTGCTGGGTGACCTTGGGCGAGTCACTTGACTCCTCTGGGCCTCGCTTACCTCACCTGTAAAATGGGAATTAAGACTGTGAGCCCCCCCCCGTGGGACGGGGACTGTGTCCAACTTGATTGGGTTCATTCATTCATTCAATCGTATTTATTGAGCGCTTACTGTGTGCAGAGCACTGGACTAAGCGCTTGGGAAGTCCCAAGTTGGCAACATAGAGAGACAGTCCCTATCCAACAGCGGGCTCACAGTCTAGAAGGGGGAGACAGACAACAAAACAAAACATATTAACAAAATAAAATAAATATGTACAAATTCATTCAATCGTATTTATTGAGCGCTTACTGTGTGCAGAGCACTGGACTAAGCGCTTGGGAAGTACAAGTTGACAACATCTAGAGACGGTCCCTACCCAACAGTGGGCTCACGGTCTAGAAGGGGGAGACAGACAACAAAACATATTAACAAAATAAAATAAATAGGTACAAATTCATTCATTCAATCGTATTTATTGAGCGCTTACTGTGTGCAGAGCACTGGACTAAGCGCTTGGGAAGTCCAAGTTGGCAACGTATAGAGACGGTCCCTACCCAACAGTGGGCTCACAGTCTAGAAGGAGACAGACAACAAAACATATTAACAAAATAAAATAAATATGTACAAATTCATTCATTCATTCAGTCGTATTTATTGAGTGCTTACTGTGTGCAGAGCACTGGACTAAGCGCTTGGGAAGTACAAGTTGGCAACGTATAGAGACGGTCCCTACCCAACAGTGGGCTCACAGTCTAGAAGGGGGAGACAGAGAACAAAACAAAACATGTTAACAAAATAAAATAAATATGTATAAATAAAATAAATAGAGTAATAAATATGTACAAACATATATACATATATTCAGGTGATGTAGGGAGGGGAAGGAGGTAAGGCAGGGGGGATGAGGAGGGGGAGAGGAAGGAGGGGGCTCAGTGTGGGAAGGCCTCCTGGAGGAGGTGAGCTCTTGGGCTTTGAAGGGAGGAAGAGATCCACGTGGATCCACGTGGCCTAGTGGCAAGAAGTCGGGCTTGGGAGTCAGAGGTCGTGGGTTCTAATCCCGCCCCCCGCCACTTGTTCATTCATTCATTCAATAGTATTGAGCGCTTACTGTGTGCAGAGCACTGTACTAAGCGCTTGGGAAGTGCAAGTTGGCAACGTATAGAGACGGTCCCTACCCAACAGCGGGCTCACTTGTCTGCTGTGTGAACTTGGGCGAGTCACTTCACTGTGCCTCAGTTACTCCATCTGTAAAGTGGGGATTAGGATTTCCCACAGCACCTGTATATAATAATAATAATAATAATGGTATTTATTAAGCGCTTACTATGTGCAAAGCACTGTTCTATGTGCTGGGGAGGTTACAAGGTGATCATGTTGTCCCACGTGGGGCTCACAGTCTTCATCCCCATTTTACAGATAAGGGAACCGAGGCACAGAAAAGTGAAGTGACTTCCCCAAAGTCACACAGCTGACAAGTGGCGGAGTATATATATATATATATATATATATATATATATACACACACACATACATATATATGTATATGTGTTTGTACATATTTACTACTCTATTTTACTTGTACATATTTATTCTGTTTATTTTATTTTGTTAATATGTTTTGTTTTGTTGCCTGTGTCCCCGTTGTAGACTGTGAACCCGCTGTTGGGTAGGGACCATCTCTATATGTTGCCAACTTGTACTTCCCAAGTGCTTAGTACAGTGCTCTGCACACAGTAAGTGCTCAATAAATATGATTAAATGAATGAATGAATGAATGAATGGAGCAGGGATTTGAACCCCTGACCTCTGACTCCAAAGCCCGGGCTCTTTCCACGGAGCCACACTGCTTCTCTCTATATATTTGTATAGATTTATTACTCTATTTTACTTGTACATATTTACTATTCTATTCTGTTAATGATGTGCATAGAGCTTTAATTCTGTTTGTTTTGACGATTGTGACACCTGCCTACATGTTTTGTCATCTCTCTCCCTCTTCTAGACTGTGAGCCCGTTTGTTGGGTAGGGACCATCTCTATCTGTTGCCGACTTGTACTTCCCAAGCGCTTAGGACAGTGCTCTGCACACTGCGCTCAATAAATATGAATGAATGAATGATGATGAGCCTCACTTGGGGCAACCTAATAACCTCGTATCTACCCCAGTGCTTAGAACAGTGCTTGGCACATAATAAACGCTTAACAAATACCATAATAGTAATAATAATAATGTTGGTATTGGTTAGGCATTTACTATGTGCCAAGCACTGTTCTTAGCTCTGGGAGGATACAAGATAATCAAGGTCGCCCCACGTGGGGCTCACAGTCTTAATCCCCATTTTACAGATGAGGGAACTGAGGCACAGAGAAGTGAAGTGACTTGCCCAAAGTCACAATGATGGTTATTATTGTTATCTCAAATCTTACTACAGCACCCGGCACAAAGCCTGAATACCATAAAAACGTTTTTTAAAACTTTCCCAAGCACTTAGTCCTTTGAGCGATTGGCTCCTGGCAAAGCCCGAGCTTCTTCCTGAGATGAGGTGGCTCCTCGAACCCCAGCCCACTCCCCTTAACTTTTAGCCCCCTTTTTTTTTCTTTTTGGTTGTGTCACCTTCCCCTATCTCCCTCCAATCGCAGGACTCTTCCCACTCTGCTGCCTCCGCCTGTGCAAACATTTATTTCTCCACTCCAGAGCTGGGACAGCTTTTTTTTTTGTTTTAATAATAATGATGTTATTTGTTAAGCGCTTACTATGTGCCAAGCACAGTTTTGTTTATTTTAGTTACATCTTTAGCTTACAATTCAGCCTAGATTCTTTTTTGGGCCTTTTCTCCGCTGCTTTCCTTTCTCAGTGACTCTAACTTTGCTCACCAGGGTTGCATTTGGTATCTCTCCTGGTACTACTAATCACGATTTGCCAGATACGTTAAATGATGGATTTTCCTTTACTAGGTTCAGATCAGTTTCTTTCAGTCTTAATGTCCTCTGTTCTCCCTAATGAAAAAAGACCAAATGTCTCTTCACCTTTACCTGAACTCTGAGCCTCTGCTGGGAGCAGTGCAAGAAGCAGTTCCTGCCGCTTTTAGGCTCCAGAAAGTATGGTTTCCTGAGTGGGAATGGGAGGGGCAGTGGGGCAAATAATATTAATAATGATGGCATTTAATAAGCGCTTACTATGTGCAAAGCACTGTTCTAAGACTGGGGAGGTTACAAGGTGATCAGGTTGTCCCACAGGGGGCTCACAGTCTTAATCCCCGCTTTACAGTTGAGGTAACTGAGGCACAGAGAAGTTAAGTGACTTGCCCAAAGTCACACAGCTGACAAGTGGCGGAGCTGGGATTTGAACCCATGACCTCACTCCAAAGCCCGTGCTCTTTCCACTGAGCCACGCTGCTTCTCTAGGGCAACCTAATTAGGTTAGGTTGCCTGGGCAGTGGGGCAAAGAAGGTGAAGGGGGAAAAGAATCTTCATTTAACATTTATTGAACACCAACTGGGTGTAGAAGTGCACTGTACTAAGCAGTTTGGTACTTGGGAAGTGCCAAACCAGCAAGTGACACTTGAAAGAACAGTTTCTCCTGCCCTAGAAGTAGGTGTGGAGTTGCCTGGCACAAGGTTACAGAGCAGAAAGAATCAACCAGTCCTATCTTTTGGACGCTTCTTGCCCGTAGAGTACTGTACTAAGTGCTTGAAAGGAAGAACTGAGAGAACAATCCGCGAGCTCTGGCTTTCATTCTCCTCTCTACCCAATAGCTCGCACTCTGCATTTGGGGGCCGGGGGCGGTGGAATGCTGTTTTATTTTCCTACACCAGGTTTAAAAAAAGCAAACCACTTAAATTTTACCTCTTGTTCTTCTTCCATTTCAGATTTTTGTGTTCATTATTTTTCCCAGGGCTGATTGTAAGTGGAGCTTTGTGTGTCTGCTTGTTCATTGTCCTGGTTGGAATCAGACTATGGCTGCAAAAAAAGAAAAAAGTGTTCGCTGCAGAAAGGAATGGGAAAAATCAGATGGTGGTTGCCTTTTTTCATCCATACTGCAATGCTGGCGGTGGAGGGGAGAGAGTCTTATGGTGTGCCTTAAGAGCCCTGCAGAAAAAGTAGGTATGCATCCTTTTAGTGATAAACAAAGCTTCTCTTTGATGCTTGGCTCTTTTTTTTTTTCTGAAATTCCCATTCTGAACCCAGCTCACACCTTAGAATTTCCACCTCAACCTTGGGTGTTTTTTGTCTCTGTCTCTCTTGCATAGTGTTTTCTTTTGCTTCCTGGTCTCCTGTTGAATGTGAATAAGCTAAAGCTAACGCATGTAAGAAAAAGTAGTTTCTCTGTTATGGTATGTGTCTTCAACAGGGTGACTGTTGTGTGAATTTGTGGAAAGGAGCCTGCTAGCCAGGCCAGCCCCTCCCTCTTGGCCAGCTAGACCCCAGTGAAAGGTAGGCCAGTGGATAGTGGTTTTCAAAGACTCGCGTGGCTCACCTAAGGGCACCAAGTACAAGATACGCAGCAAAGTGTTTAAAGAAAGATAATCTTTCCCACAGAATGTTTACTGCCCCTTTAATATCCCACCTCCGGTAGCTTATTTCTATCACAAGCTAAGGAATTTTAAATGTAAAATAAACACTTTTGTGATTTGTTAAAAATGAATACATTGACCCCGTATCGTAAGATGCTTTGGGACCAAACCTATCCGCGGATTATCCGACTCAGTAAAGGCCCTTCACATCAGCACCTGTATATATGTATATATGTTTGTACATATTTATTACTCTATTTATTTATTTATTTATTTTACTTGTACATAGCTATTCTATTTATTTTACTTTGTTAGTATGTTTGGTTTTGTTCTCTGTCTCCCCCTTTTAGACTGTGAGCCCACTGCTGGGTAGGGACTGTCTCTATATGTTGCCAACTTGGACTTCCCAAGCGCTTAGTACAGTGCTCTGCACACAGTAAGCGCTCAATAAATACGATTGATGATGATGATGATGATGATGTAGATGTTAGCCGCCCTGCTGGTGTGTGACCCTGGGCAAGTCACCTCAATTTTCTGTACCTCAGTTACCTCCTGTGTAAAATGGGAATGAAGACTATGAGCTCCGTGTGGGACATGGACTGTGTCCCACCTGATCGATTACCTTGTATCTCCCCAAGTGCTGAAAACAGTGCCTGGCACATAGCAAGGGCTTAACGAGCACCATAAAAAAAAAAAATGGATTCTAAAGCAGACCAGTGAAATTTTTAAAAAATGACCCATTTCTCCCCACTATCCCCTCAAGGTATCCGGAAGCACTTTACGTCATTTACACAGGGGATAATGACGTGACCGGAGAGCAGATCGTGGAAGGTGCCCTCAGGAGATTCAACGTGAGATTAGCCCTGCCGGTGAAATTTGTGTTCCTGCGGAAGCGTTACCTGGTGGAGGCCTCCCTGTACCCTCACTTCACCCTGCTGGGCCAGAGCCTGGGGTCCGTCTTCCTGGGCTTGGAAGCCCTCGTGGCCTGCGTCCCCGACGTGTACGTCGACTCCATGGGCTACGCCTTCACGCTCCCGCTCTTCAAGTACCTAGGCGGCTGCAGGGTGGGCTGCTACGTCCACTACCCCACCATCAGCACGGACATGCTGACCGTGGTCAGGGAGCAGACCGCCGCCTTCAACAATGCCGGCTTCATCACCAAGAACCCCGTCCTCAGCAAAGTCAAGCTCCTCTACTACTACACGTTCGCCCTGGCCTACGGGCTGGTGGGCGCCTGTGCGGACTTGGTGATGGTCAACTCCTCCTGGACGCTGAGTCACATCCTGGCCCTCTGGAAGGCCGGCCCGCGCACGAGCGTGGTCTACCCGCCCTGCGACGTGCGGGCCTTCCTAGACATCCCGCTGCACGAGAAGAAGCCGCCGACGGCGGCCCCGGGGGACCTGCTGGTCTCCGTCGGGCAGTTCCGGCCGGAAAAGAACCACCCTCTGCAGATCCGAGCCTTCGCCAGACTGCTGAGAAAGGAGGCGGCCAAGATCCTCCCTTCGCTTAAACTGGTCCTGATCGGCGGGTGCCGAAACCAAGAGGACGAGCAGCGGGTCAGCCGGCTCCGGGAGCTCTGCCGTGACCTGGGCGTCGGGGAGAGCGTGGAATTCAAAATCAACATCCCATTCGAGGAGCTCAAGCGCTACCTGGCAGAGGCAACCGTTGGGCTCCACACCATGTGGAATGAGCATTTTGGGATCGGTGAGTGTTTCTTCCCTCCCCTGGCATCTTGGGGCCGGGTCGCTTGGCGAGCAGTTGGAGCGATTCTTATGTCCTGTTCCGGGATTCGAGATTTCGGTCGTAACTCTTGCCTAAAAACCATGTACTCTTGTGCCCGTAGTCATTTGCAGGCAGCTCGTTCCTGCACTTGTCATTATTTCACTCGCTTCACTGTTGCCCCTCTTGCTCTCGGTGGCTTATCCGCACTGGGTTGTTCTCGGTAGCCATTTTCCTAAGGACGGCCGACTCGATGTCTATTTTTGTGGCCCCCGTTGTGCTCCGAGCATGGGCCTAGCGACCCTCGTCCCGGGAGCCGGGAGGGGGACGGGGAGCCTACACTGGCCCGCAACCCCAGCGGACCGCACTGATTCATGGGTGAAGAAGTCGCTTCTGTTGCTACTTCTGGGCTTCAGGTTGCCACTTTGGCAACCCACAGTAGTCCTGGGTCGCTCCTTTGCTCGCGGGAGACCGGCAGAAGGGTGGTAGTGGCCGTCCCAAGACAGCAGGGAGAACTGAGGCAGCTACATTGCAGTCTTGGCTCCCACCCAGGGATCCTGGCCCATTCCGGCCTCCTTCTCACCCACATACCTGACACAGGGACCGCTGTGGCTATTGGAGACTAAATGAGCACATCCTTTCAGCAGCATGGCCCGTGGTTGACCCAGTTCACAATCTACTGAATCGTCTGCTACCCACCAGAAAGCGTTCTACCGGGAAGCTGGTTTCCCAGTGGTTCCACACGTTATTTGCCCTTAATTGTACTCTTTTAATTGGGCAAGTGACCTGATCAGTGTTTTCAAAATGTCATTTTGGGGCATGTGTTTAACTGGGAGGGTTGAATTTACCGGGGCTCTCGGGAGCCCAGTGTGGGAATGCCTTTGTGAAGACTCTCTGGGTTCTCTTCCCCTCCAGGGGTTGTGGAGTGTATGGCGGCTGGCACAGTCATCCTGGCCCACGATTCCGGCGGCCCGAAGCTGGACATCGTAGTGCCTCACGAAGGAAACATCACTGGATTTCTGGCAGAAAGCGAGGAGAGCTACGCCGAGACAATCGCCCATATCCTTTCCCTGTCCCCAGATGAAAGGCTGCAGATCAGAAGAAACGCCCGCCAGTCTGTGAGCAGGTTCTCCGATCAGGAATTCGAAGTGACGTTCCTCTTATGCATGGAGCCGTTATTTAAGTGAATGCTTTGGGTCTCAGGAAGTCAGTAGTATTTTACAGATTTGGTCAGATCTCTTCACCTGTGAATATTTTTTCTAAACAGGGATTCCCTTGGTATAATAAATTCACCCTTTCTTTCTGTGAACATTGGCAAGGGTATTTATTTTGATGACTGGAAGAAGGAAGAATCACTGCATGAAAACCTGTTGTGTTCTCTATCAAATCACCTGGAATTGGAAGACTAAGTTTTCTAGCTTGGTGTTTGATTCGGAATTTTACAGCTGCTTTGAAAAACCACAGCTGAGATAGAAACTAGTCTGTAAGAGTACATATTTTGAGACTGAGAAATGTTCAGGCGTGCTAAGAACAAATCAGCCCCGATTTATTTATTTATTTATTTTTAATAAAGTGAGGGAAAGGGGTTGGATGCCTCTTATTTGACCAGTGCCCAATAGTAATTGACTTTAGGTTCATTTCCAGAAAATTCATTCATATTTAAATTCTACATCCTATTCAGTGTTTGAGACTGTCCCATCCTACCTTTCCTGTTGAAGTAACAACAAACTTCCATAAAGGGTTTATTTTTTAAGCAATAATGAAACTGGAAGCAGTTACATTTGTATAATAATGAGGCAGGCGCTGGTGTCATTTCTCAGAATTCCTGTAATAACCTGTTTCTCCAAAATCCATCCCATGGTCTTAAGTTATGCGCTAACAGCTTTCACGTGCAGCCCCCCTGCGTCGTACTTTATAGCTGCTCCTGAGAACACTTCAAGCTTTCAGTTAGCCTACAGCAGGATCTGTTTGGACTGTGATTTTTAAGGATACTCCGCTCCCTTTCCTCTGATCCCTCAGCAGAGTTAAAATATTCCGGTTCTCCTCTAAGCCTTCCAAGCACCACGTTTCCCAGAAACAGAAGGAGGGTGCTTTCTGAGAAGGCTCCCCGCCTTGGGCATCTCCCACCCTTCCAGGCTTAAAGCTTTCTTATTCTTCAGGGACCACTACAACCACTTTTGGGCACATCCCAAAAGATAATGTTGTGACGCGAAGGCCGTTCTTTTCAGAATATCTGTGTGCTTGATTATGTAAGTAAGCCCTGGGGCGTAGGGCTAGGTTTTAAAAATGGAATAAATAATTCATCATGCCAGTGTTCCTGGGCTCAGCCTGTCTTTGTGTGTCAATGCAGGGAAGCAGGACCATCAGGTGTTGGGAAGGGAAGTCGCCTGGTATGGGTTCGTGCCCCAGACGAAACGTCCAGTCGGGGAAGCGGCAGCAGTTTGAAGGGGACTTAATCTTAATCTAATGTACGCTATTCAAACACTGGCATTTCAACTGAGGCACTGTTTAAATTACATCAACCCACCAAGGCAAATTTTAGGTACTGTTTCCTATTTTGTGCAGTAGTGACGATTTGTGAATCGGGTCCCGACTTCGGCTAGAGCGGACGTGACCTGTGCAAATACCCACTCACAAAATCAAGCAAAGACTAGGTATTAGGCTGGTTCCTGCCGACATCAAGGTCTGGACACGGACCCAGTGGCAGAAGCAGCGTGGCTTAGTGGATAGAGCCCGGACGGTCATGGATTATAATGCCGGTTCTGCCACATGTCTGATGTGGGACCTTGGGCAAGTCACTTCACTTCTCTGGGCCTCAGTTACCTCTTCTGTAAAATGGGGATTGAGAGTGTGAGCCCTGTGTGGGACAGGACTGTGTCCAACCAGAGTACCTTGAATCTACCCCAGTGCTTAGAACAGTGTTTGACACAGAGTATGTGCTTAACAAGTACCTTATCAGACTCCACACTTCCTGAAGATTTTACTTAATTCCCTCCTGTCTCTGGCTGGGACTCAAATTTTCTGGGAGAACAATTTCAGGGTCCAGGGGCTGAAAGGATATAGGGCAAGGGGTTGATAAACTAGGTTTAAGCCCCTTCACCCCGACCCCTTTAGGCGAAGGGGCGTTAGTTGGGTTTAGATTTTTGGAAAGACTTTCCTCTTCCTCCTACCTTATAGGAAGACCAGATGAGGGAGATCAGCTCACTTTATCTATTTGATTATCACTTCCTTTTAATGTACTATCAATACAGAACACCAAAACTACCGTTAAATCTCTGTGATACTGTAACTCTCAAAGTGTGCTGTGCAGAGGATACTTAATAAACCTGATGATAATTGATGTTCAGAGCTTCTACTAAAGACTCTTCTGATCCAATATCAAAATAAAAGTCAAAATACAGTATGAGCCATTTACAGATTTATTTACGAAAGCGCCTCCCCAACCGTTGTTAAACATCAGACCCCCATTTGAATATCCCTTGAGCCTTTTTCTAAACCAGTTGGGGGAACTACAGTATTCTTGATTTCAGGTCTAGTCCCTGGTTACGTTTCAGAACACTATCAAAGTACACTTTTCAAACATCTTATAGGTTCCGCCTTACAAGTACTGGAATAGCAGTCTCACCGTCAGAGGAGCGGGACAGAACAGAAACACAGAGTGGGACTCAGGGGGTGGGGCACACACTTGGTGATTGGCTGGTGTGAACTGAGAGTTCACTGAGGGAGTGGGATTAGGAGAACTGGGACCTGGGATTGAGGTGGGCTAGAAGGATTAGCAAATGGGGCCTGGTTACTTCCCCATTCCTTCATTAAGTGGCCCTGCTGCACTCGAATGCATGGCTTGGATGGTCACTGCAGGCTCCAGTGACTCTCCGACCTTTCTCTGCCGTGGTCCCCGCTGCTTTAGCCATTTCTCACCTCAATCCCGTTCCCTCCCACTGTGTACCTCCATCGTGGGCCGCCTCCACCGTTCTTTTTTTTAATGGTATTTGTTAAGCACTTACTATGTGCCAGGCACTGTATTAAGCACTGTCTTTTCAAACTAATTTTTCAGTTTATCCCCAAGGGGAATATCTCCATCTCCTTAATCATCTCGATAGCCTTCCTAGGTATTTCTTCAGCCCTAGCACATCTTTCCTAGGATATATCAGCCGGATTTATCATACCACCCCTTTTTTTAGGTCCTGTCTTTCCTCCTCTTACACCCCCATCTCTCATCTCTTCCTACTGTCTGTCTCCATTTTATCTTCCTTTTCTCCCCTCTTTTTCTTCTCTCTTTCTAACTGTCCTTTCTCTCCATATGCGTGGCCATCAGCTGATCAACAGTATTTACTGAACGCTTCCTGTGTGCAGGGCATTGTACTAAGCGCTTATGAAAGTCCAGTACAGTCGAGTTGTAAGACATGATCCCTGCCCACAAGGAGCAAAATCTGTTTCTCAGCCCTCTCCGTACCTGTCTCACTGCCACCTTCCCGGCTCCTCCCCCCACATCCTCCCCCCAATTATCTTCCTGTTCGCCACCTAGGTTGCCCATCCAATTGGACCAGCACCTTGGCCTCTCTTCCCACCCTTGGAATACCCTAGTCCAATCCCCAGGACCCCCAGCCCCCATGCCTCTAAGCCATCCCCATTCCCTGCCACTCCTCGTTCTGAGTCAACTGTCTTTCCAACCTCTTGGACCAATCTTCTTCCCTCCCACTGCCCACATATGCTCAGTGACAGTGGCACAGAGGCTCAACTGCTCTTACCTAGAAGACTATATACTTACTCCTCATACGTGCATCTTTTGGGCATGCCCTCTTCCTTGTCCCTCCTCGGAAATCACGTTTTCTGTGATGGGTGGCACGGAGTTGAGTTCTCTACCCTCAGGTGAGTTCTCAGAGGTTTGCTTTCTCAAATGTTCTTCAGCTTCAGGCTGTTCGCCACCTTGGGCGATGGCTGGCAGCTCTTCTCTCCTCTCCTCCTCTGTGGAACTTAAAAGTTTCTCTAGGGAGTCAACCACCTCATCTCTCAGCTCATCTTCAGATTCTTCAAAGTTACTGAGGGAATCAAGAATAAGTTTCTGAAGGAATCAAGAATAAGTTTCAGCCTAGCCAAACGCTACAGAGTAGCACTGGGCACATCTGGAAGCTGCGTGGTGTGCTTTTTCAGCTTGGAGGGTACTGTTTGGTAAGCTAATATGGGAGGGTGATAATGATCCTGATAGAAGAGATGATGACATAAGTGTATCATGTGGTTCCTTAGAGGCTAGAGGTTTTGTTTTTGTTTTTTATGGTATTTGTTAAGTGCTTACTCTCTGCCAAGCACTGTCTTAAGTGCTGGGGTAGATACAAAGTTGGATACAGTCCATATTCCATATGGGGCTCACAGTCTTAATTCCCATTTTACAGAGGAGGTAACTGAGGCATAGAGGAGTCAAAAGACTTGCTGGAGGTTACACAACTTACCTCCAACATGTTCCTCAGAGTCTCTGCTCTAGGTGAATCTGACCCATTATACGGAGTTTTAATTGTACAAGGGACATTCTAGTCATTTATTAAAGAGAATTGCTACTATAGCAAATAACAGTGTGCCCGGCATTAAACTATATGATCTGTACATAGCATGGCATCACATAATAATAATAATAATGACGGCATTTGTTAAGCGCTTACTATGTGCAAAGCACTGTTCTAAGCGCTGGGGGGGATACAAGGTGATCACGATGTCCCAAGTGGGGCTCACAGTCTTAATCCTCATTTTACAGATGAGGTAACTGAGGCTCAGAGAAGTTAAGTGAATTGCCCAAGGTCACACAGCAGACATGTGGGGGATCCGGGATTAGAACCCATGACCTCTGACTCCCAAGCCCATGCTCTTTCCACTGAGCCACGCTGCATGAATCCTATAACCAAAATCGGCTAGTCAGAAAGCTCTGAGCTCTTATTTTATCCAGGAATGAAGAAGCCACAAAATGGAACTCAGTCCTTTATAACTTACTCGATGACAAAAGCTCAGTTACAACAGCATTTGCAAAGTATGAGTTAGATGGTTTGAAGGAAACTGCTGATTAAACTGCAAATTAAGTTTGAAGGGTTCTCTCATATTTATTCTTCTTGGGCCTCTGAAGCACCCATACAATCTTCCACCAAAAGAAATCTCTAGCCCTGCCCTGGTTGGGAGCATTTCTGTGGTAAATTGGTTTTCTCCATCCGGCCCTTCATTTTGGAACTGACTTACGTGTCATCATCATCAGATCTGGGCTCAAGTCGATCTTCATCCACCTCGATGTCAGCGGCAGCTTCTGCCTTCCCCTCAACTTCTTTGGGAAGCCAGCGTCTTAACGTTGCCTCTGTTTCAAAACATTTTTCGTCTTGCGTTAAAATAGGATTCCTTAGATTTCCCCAGCTGGATCAAAACGGTACCCTGCGGCTCCTTTAAAAGAAGTAAACAAATTTCCTGCCTCTGGCTGTGATGAATAAAAACGGTCCTAAGAAGAGGAGGTGAGCGTGAAAGGATACCAGTGCAGCTTCCCCAGGCCCACAAGGGTTGTATCAAAGACAGTGTTTACATTCCTGCTGCCTAGTGTAGCCTCAGAACTATGACCCCAGGGGCACTTTCAAGTCATTCTAGGAAGCAGAGGATACCGGGTTGGGTAGAAGTTTGAAAGGAGTACAGTGGGTTGCCTGCGCTACCCGCTATCCATCCTGCATCAGGATCCAGGAAAATTCTCAATCAATCAATCGATGGTATTTACTGAACGGTTACCACGAACTAAGTGCTTGGGAATGTACAACAGAATTCGCAGACAGGTTCCCTGCCCATAACGAATCACTCTACTACGTGCAGTAAGCTAAGCACTCGGGAGAGAATAAATACAGGCGTTAGCAGGCCTGATTCCTGCCCTGGAGGAACTTACAATCTAGTGGGGGAGACAGACGTTAAAATAAACAACAGGTAGCGGGAAGTCACAGTGTTTAAAGATCTGCACATAAGTGCAAATATTAGTTCCACTTCTGTCCAGAAACGTGTATTTTAACAACATAATGCAGAGAGAACCAGCATGTGGCAACCAATTTCCAGGAATTTCAGTGGTACGTTGGTTCTGTTCTCTCCCGCTTGGACTTGAGTCATCCCCCGAGGATGGGATCAGAAGGTGGACTATTTTTCCTGGACCTGCCAGCTTCCAATTCTCACCCACAAAGAGTCTATCTAATTTCAATGCAGATTTATTTTTTAACATGGGTCATTTTAAATGCTAATAGCCTTGCTCAAACTACTGATTCAACTTTTAACCTTAGCCTGGAAGTGGGGATCCCTTAAAAGAGTATCCGTCCCAGAAGGACAACATCCCTGGAACTGCTTCATTTAAACTGGCTTTACCTCGCAGAGCTCAGAATAGTGGAGGATGCCCCAAAAATCTTGAGAAAAAGCTCTACAAGGAGGCTTCCCCAGAAGACTTGCACTCTCTAAACAAACCAGAGTGGCTGAATTGTGACATGAGACACACTGTGGCCAAGAAGTTTAGAATAAAAATGGTGGAGTGGGGTGGATTTCTATCGTCCACTGGGTTACTCTGAGATCAGGAACCCAAATCCAACGTCACTGAGTTCCCATCTCTGAAATGGGTATTACTTGATGATGCCGACGACCCGCTTGGTCTCTTTAGCAACTATCATTACAATTTAAAAGAAGGCAATTGTCCACTTCACTTTTTTTTGTTTTGTTTTAAATGGTATTTGTTAAGCACTTACTATGTCCCTGACACTGTACTAAGTGCTGGGGTAGACACGAGCTAATAAGGTTGGACATAGTCCCTGTCCCACATGGAGCTCACAGTCTTAATTCCCATTTTACAGATAAGGGAAATGAGGTAAAGAGAAGTGAAGTGACTTACCCAAGGTCATACAGCAGTGGAGATTAGAACCCAGGACCTTCTGATTCTAAAACACTAGACCACACTGCTTCTGGAGGCCTGGCAGCTCGTACTAATGAGGATATTTAGGGGCAGGTTCTCCCTCAAAGCCCAACCCACACCTCACCATGGTGCCTCCCTGCTAGGTTCTGAGATCGAGGTCAGGGACCTTGTCCCCCTCTGGACCGTAAACTCATCGTGGGCAGGGAATGTGTCCATTACAGTGTTGTACTGTGCTCTCCCAAGTGCTTCATACAGTGCTCTGCACACAGTAAGCGCTCAATAAATACGGCTGACTGACATCTACTACCATACTCTCCCAGGCGCTTAGTACAGTGCCCTGCCCAGAGTAAGTGTTCAATAAATACTATCGATCGGTTAATTACGGGGTGAGACTTCCAGAAGTAGGTGTGTGACTAGTGGGCTATGCCTTTGGTGGTGATGCTTTCTGACCAAACAACCACGGGCGTTTGGTGGGCTAGACAGCACCAGCAGGAATCCTGCAAATAGCTGGCTACCTTGCATGGCAGCTACCTTGCCGGCCCGCGGCATTTTGTCAGAGAACTGGCACTATGCTGCAGTCATTTTACATGTGTTTTCCATGGAAAAAATCTGGCAGGCATGTTGCCTTATGGTGCCCCCCGGGCCTAGTTCCTCACTCACTGCATCTGCCACTTGTCTGCTGTGTGTCTTAGGGCACGTCGCTTCACTCCTCTGTGCCTCAGTTCCTTCCTCCGTAAAATGGGGATTGAGGCTGTGAGCCCCACGTGGGACAGGGACTCTGTCCAACCCAATTTTCTTGTGTCCACCCCAGAGCTTAGTACAGTGCCTGGAACACAGTAAGCTCATAAATACCATCTAGCAGGAACACGATGGGCAGGGACCAGGGAGCGCAAGTGGCAATGTGCAGGCACCAGAGCTGAAATCAATTCCTGCTGAGCCCCTCAGAGGCCACCAGGGTCTGCGCCTCATTCCCACTGTACATTCTAACCCAGTGGTCTGCAAGCAGTAAGCGCTTAATAAATACTATTATTCCCACGACTGCTGCTTCACACAGGTTCTTGGCCCGTAAGTCTCTATGACTGGATGGGAAGACTATAATACCAGAAGCCAGCCAAGCAAATATCTTTTTGGAAATACTGGAAGCCTATTAGACACTATGCTTCATATATATCGTTAAGCCCCTTTGACCTTAAATGTGAAATTTCTGCGGGGGGGCAGGGGGGGTGTGCCCCATTTTATGCCATTCACCCCTTACCAAACTGTCCTTCGCTCACAGAGAAGGAATCACTAGTCAGATCTGCAGCCGCTAGGATGTTCATCAGTGTCTCTGGGGCTTCTTTATTCCATTGTTTCCTGTTTTCTGAAACTTCCTCAGCCACAGAAACCTGACCATCTGGAGAACAAGCATAGCATTAATAACTATCCAATACATTCAGCCCGTCAGCCTTCTTTTATTCTCTGTTCAAACTTCCACACTGTTCAGTTTTTAAAACACGTTTTCCCCTCTGTTTTATTCCTCTTGCTTAGAACTCTAAATTGCATTGCTCCCATGAACTCTTCCTCTAGTCAGGACACACACACACACACACTCCATCTCATTATATAATATTTAATACAATATATGTTTATATATAATGTGTATATATTATAATTATATATGATATATTATATGCTATATATAATATATATTATATATGGTGATATATATCAAAAGGCTGAATCCTAAGGAGGCATTATACCTCATAATGATAGTAGTAATTGTGGTATTTGTTAAGTGTTTACTATGTGCTACAAGTACTGCACTCCGAGCTGATATGGGTACAGTATAGGCAGTCTGGACAAAGTCCATGTACAACAGGGGACTTCCAATCTATGAGGGAGGGAGAATAAGTATTTAATCTCCACTTTACAAATGAGGAAACTGAGGCTCTGAGAAGTTAAGTGACTTGCCCAAAGGGGTCACAGCTGTTTCTCTAACAAATACCTGCTTTGGAAGAAAGTAGTCCTACAGAAGCTTTTTCTGGACAGTCAGCATGCATCTTCCTGAGCTCCTCTTTGAGCTTCTTGCCACTCACGAAAGTCAGAGTTTCGTTCAGTGGGTCGTTTTCCTGCAATACCACCACAGCTTTTCACGAGGAATACACCAACAGCTGGACAAGGACACTTGTCATCAACCAGATGCTTGAGCATACGCTCCTTGTTGGCAGGGACTTGTCATTAATAATCATGATAATAATGGCATTTGTTAAGCACTTACTAGGGCCAAAAGCTTACTAAGTGCTGGGGTATGTACAAGATAAGCAAATTGGACACAACCCCTGTCTCACATTGGGTTCACAGTCTGAGGGGGGAGGGAGAATACTGTCTTGTGCTTCTGCCATCCTTCCCAAGGCATTAGTAAGTATGCTGCACTTGAAGCACTCAATATAAACCATTACTTCGAATAATAACCATAATAATAATGAGGGTACTCATTTTGCACTTACTAAGTGCCAAGCACTACATTAAGCCCTAGGGTAGAGACAAGATAATCAGTTTGGGACCTCAGGGCAGGACCACCATTCCTCGAAGATGTGGGGGGCAAACGGTGGTCCAGCCCCGCAGCTTGGAGATTCTCCCAGGTTGCAGTGTTGGAAACAGTGAGGCTTCCTCTCCTCCAAGTGCCACCCCGCTGTCCCTTCCCACCACCACCCCCACTTTCGGGCAAGAAGCTGGGAGACGCTTCATCCAGTTGCAGAGTCTGGTTTGCACCTCCAAGCGTCTCTCTCTGCCCAAATCAAACATGGCTCCCAGTCCCAGTAACCTTACCATCTCCTCCCCAGGGGCGTTTTCATGAGCGGAATGTAGATTGATTTCAAACTTGACCCCTCCCTAAAGGATAATGAGAAAAAAATGGCCCTTTGTTATGGAACGCCTTGCAATTCCCTCCAGGATAACCTTTACTATGTTGATAGCTTTCCGTCAGGCAAGACGGCAGTTCCATCTTGTGATTTTTTTTAACCCAAAAGACAATGCAGTAACTGTACCCTTACTTTAGCTTTGTGTTTTTTTTCCAGTACTTTTCTTTCCTCCCTGTTCGGCAGCTTGATTTGTTCCAAGTTCCTTTCAATCACCTAGAATGACAGAAAATCAAATTCTGACATACAGTTTTCCCAAGTCCAACTTGGCATTCTGCAACTCCTTCAATTCAAAACTGAACAAACCCTGGAACTGGCTGACTAAAATCTGAAGTATAACATAATAATTGTGGCATTTCTTAAGCACTTATTACGTGCCACGTATTGTACTCAATAATGAGGTAGCTACAAGATAATCAGTGTGGACAGGGTAGCTGTCTCACTTGGGGTTCACGGTCTAAGTGGCGACAGAAGGAGAACAGGCAATGAATCCCCATTTTATAGTTGAGGAAGCTGAGGCCCAGTGACTGATACAGTAGCTGCATGAGTCTATGAAGTGATGAGTGATGTTTTTGAATATGATGAACTTTGGACTCCTTTCTCCAAAACAATCCCGTCTGGGGACAACTGAGAGCTTTGGCACTGTACAATTGAGGGGATTTTTTATATCACTATATTTTATATCACTATATCACTATAACTCAGGGGTCTTATCTGGGCACTTACAAATGACTCAAAGTCTACCTTCACAGCCCTGAGCAAATATCAAAGGGCCATCAGGGGACACTGAGGTGGCACTCGTCCCAGTTTTTTTTTTTTTTTCCTAGTGGTATTTGTTAAGCGCTTACTATGTACCAGGCTCTGGACTAAGTGCTGGGGTAGATACAAGTTAGTCAACTTGTCCAACACAGGGCTCACAGTCTTAATCCCCATTTTACAGATGAGGTAATTGAGGACGAGAGAAGCGAAGTGACTTGCGCAAGGTCGCCCAGCAGACAAGTGGCAAAGCCGGGATTAGGACCCAGGGGGTACCTGGACCGCGTCTTCCCCTTGAGGAGCATCGCTGGGAGCAGGTTGGTTCCTCTGCTTGACCAAGTAGGTCCTGTGAGTCACCCTGGAAGCCTCCTTTAAGATCAAACAAAGTGGGTCAGTGAGGCGATTCACTCCGGAGCAATCCTGGAGCGAGGTCTGTGGATGCGTCTGCCTCCAGCTGGTAGAGTCACTTCTTGTCTCTGCTCTCACAGTGAAAAGTTGACAACTTTCATTTTGGTATTTATTCAGTGCTTGCTCTGCGTCAAGCCTTATTCCCATCATATCCTCCAAGAACTATTCCCCGACTAAACTCTCATTTCCCCTGCTCCCTTCTAGGTTACCCTTGCATTTGGATCTATATCCTCTAAACACTTGATTTTTACCCCACCCTCAGCTGCACAACTTTGTATATATCCAAAATGTATTTTAACGTCTTTCTCCCCCCCAGATTGCAAGCTCCTTGTGGGAAGGGAAAATGTCTAAAGGCTCTGCTGTATTGAACTTTCCCAAGGATTTAGAACAGTATTTTGTACACACAGTAAGTGCTCAATAAATACCATGGATTGACTGGTTTTGCTAAGGAATGGAGTAGATGTAGGATATGACTGGGTACAGTCCCTGTCCCATAATCTGGGAGGTAGGGAGGGCAAGTATCTTATCCCCATTTCATATAATAGGAAACTGAGGTTCACAGAGGTTAAGTGACTTGCCAGAAGTCAGAGAAGCAGTGTGGCCTAGTGGAAAGAGCCCGGGTCTGGGAATCAGAAGGACCTGGGTTCTAATCCTGGCTCCGCCACCTGTCTGCTGTGTGACCTTGGACAAGTCACTTCACGTCTCTGTGCCTCCGTTACCTCACTTATAATAATAATGACGGCATTTATTAAGCGCTTACTATGTGCAAAGCACTGTTCTAAGCGCTGGGGAGGTTACAAGGTGATCAGGTTATCCCACGGGGGGCTCACAGTCTTAATCCCCATTTTACAGATGAGGGAACTGAGGCACAGAGAAGTGAAGTGACTTGCCCAAAGTCACAAAACTGACAATTGGCGGAGCTGGGATTTGAACCCATGACCTCTGACTCCAAAGCCCGGGCTCTTTCCACTGAGCCACGCTGCTTCTCTTCTCACTTGTAAAATGGGGTTTAATACTGTGAACCCCACGTGGAACAGGGACTGAATCCAACCTGATTAGCTTTTATCTACCCCAGAGCCTGGTACAATGCTTGGTACCATAATAATTTTAATACCATAAATAATTTTAATACCATAAAAAAATTATTTTTAAAAAATGCCAGTGGCAGAGCTGGTATTAGAACAGAAGTCTCTTGATTCCCAGGCCCTTGCTCTCTCCATTAGGCCAGACCGCCCCACCTCCCTCCAGTTCTACTGTTGAAAAGTAGGTGGTAACGATAAAGAAACTACTTTGCACCCTCTTAGGACATTTCGTTTTGGTTTCATTTCATTATTGCTCCAGAGGGACAGTTAGAATTTGTTTTCCTGCTTTGCATCTTGAGGGCCAGGGTATTGTGGTCTAATGTCCACCTGCATACTGTTTCCCTGCCCTTGGAACAGAGCTGTCCACCCAGTAAACACTTCACAAATACTATTACTGCTATGCCCATTTCATGCCAGGAAAGCCTTCATTTCTCTAGCTAGTCCACCTAGCACATAGCTTTAAATGGTTAAAGTTTTGTTTGTTTGTTTTTTTACCTCTAATCCTCTTCCAACTTTCCTTCTAATCTCTTTCACATCACTGTGATACTGTTGGCGGATCTCCTCCAACTGTTTCCTGTAGTCCTATTAAGGAATTCAATATTTTAAATGTTTGCACGCAGAACTAGCAGCACTGAACAACGAGGCTTTGGGAGGGGGATTCATTGTTTCTAAGCCAACTGAGCCGGGCTGCCTAAGGGCTTTGAGACCCGGGTCCCTCACCCGAGAGCCTCTGACCACTGCACAGCCCAGGCTCCAGCCCTCAGAACACATGGGGATAATAATTAGGGTATTTGTTAAGCGCTTACTATGTGCCGGGCATTGTACTAAGCGCCGATGATCACGGCATGTGTGCTGCCTTCAGAAACGTTCAAATATTAGAGAACATCCCTTTTCTTAGACTGGGGAAGGAGACGAGAAAATGAAGAATCACTGTTCAGTTTTAAAAAAAAACAAAACAGTATTTGTTCAGTGCTTATTATGTGCCAGGCACTGTACTAGGTTCTGGGGTAGATACAAGGTAATCAGGCTAAACACAGATCATGTCCCACACGGGGCTCACAGTCTTAATCCCCATTTTACAGGTGAGGTAACTGAGACCCAGAGAAGTGAAGTGACTTGCCCAAGGTCACCCAGCAGACAAGTGGCAAAGTCGGGATTAGAATCAAAGCCCTCGGACTCCCAAGCCTAGGCTCTTTCCACTGGACCATGCTACTTCAGCTCTAAACAGTCTGTTTAAAAGGTGACAAGGTACGCTTGGATGTTTCATTGTTCCTTGTTTCTGGGTTGCCCTTCCATTGTGAGCTCTTGGTGTCTTCTGCTTAGATTCTGGTTATTTCTCAAACACCTATTCATTTGCTGGTTGTAGTTCTATGCCTGGTGGCTTTCCTGTTCTCCACTATGATTAGCTCAACTTTCCCTCACATTCCCCTGAAGCCACAGGACAGGGGGACAGGATGGAGGGGGGCCTGGTGGGGCAAAGAAAGGCCCCACCCCAGCTCCAGAGCTTTGGCAAAGGCCAAACAAGTTGACCCCTGACACAGAGCCCGGCCCAAGGGCTTGACCCTCACAGGAAGCAGGAAAATTGAGCGCTTCCAGCCATGGAGCTGCCATTTTAAGACTCCACTTCTGGTCGGCCCTCATCCAGCTCCAAAGATGGGTCAGGACATCTGCATCTCTCTGCCCTTCCCACATTGCTTTTGGACCAAGTTAGTGGCTCTGCTTCCCAGGTCCTAAATCCCAGAAAGGCGTGATGCTTCTTCCATCGCCCCACTGGATTTGGTTGGTCAGTCAGTCAATCGCATTAACTGAGCAATTACTGTGTGCAGAGCACTGTACTAAGCACTTGGGAGAGTCTCTTCCTCCCTTCAAGGCCCTACTGAGAGCTCACCTCCTCCAGGAGGCCTTCCCAGATTGAGCCCCTTCCTTCCTCTCCCCCTCGCCCCCCTCTCCATTCCCCATCTTACCTCCTTCCCTTCCCCACAGCACCTGTATATATGTATATATGCCTGTACATATTTATTACTCTATTTACTTATTTATTTTACTTGTACATATCTATTCTATTTATTTTGTTAGTATGTTTAGTTTTGTTCTCTGTCTCCCCCTTTTAGACTGTGAGTCCACTGTTGGGTAGGAACTTTATATGTTGCCATCTTGTACTTCCCAAGTGCTTAGTACAGTGCTCTGCACACAGTAAGTGCTCAATAAATACGATTGATTACGATATAACAATAAACGGACACATTCCCTGCCCACATATCGATAAACCACCTAGTGACACTACACACATCATTTATAACATGACTACAGGCTTCAAGGGTAAGTGGTTCTTTTACCTCTTCCTTAATTGCATTCTTTCTGGATTGTGGCTTCTGAGATTTGGGCTGGTCTCCCTTTCTGTCTTGGTTGAGTCTCTGGTTGGGTGTCGGCTCAGCAGAGGATGGACGAAGACCCTAATAACAGAGGAGATCTTTTGTCAAACAGAGGAAGTTCCACTTTGAAAATATCCTCTTAAGCGTTTCCCCTTACCTTCTTCCTGCTCACAGTCAATCGCATCCCAAATCTCAATCACAGCAGAGAAGTTGTGCATTTCACAGTCACTGAGATCTCGGTATTAAATCAGACTCTATTGCAGTTGACTCAATTCTAGATTGTAAGCTCCTTGAGGACAGGGATCATGCCTAGTAAATCCATTGTACTCACCCAAGCGCTTAGTATGGTATTCTGTATGCAGCAGATGCTTAAATACTGTAATAATAATTGTGGTATTTAAGGGCTTACTTTGTGCCAAGCACAATACTAAGTGCTGGGGTAGATACATGACAATCAGGTCAGATACTGTCCCTGTCCCACATGGGGCTCGTAATCTATGAAGAAGGGAAAATGGGTATTTAATTCCGATTTTACTGAGGCATAGAGGAGTTCAATGGCTTGCCCTTTTTCTCTTCCCTATGCTTATTTTAATCAATGAAACCAGTCCCATTTTCCAACCCTCTTTCAATCTCTCTGCGAACAACCTAAGAGAAAAAGACAGAAAAGTCAAACATTCAAAAGTCCTTCTGCTCACACATCAACAAAATAGAGTTCTTTTAAAGGTTAAAAAACAAGCTCTCCTTTTATAATCACCACATAAAAAAGATCATCTCTCACACAGATGACTTTAAGAACCTCAAAGAATGCTTGTTAAGTCAGAAATCCTATGGAAAAAAAAATTTCCTGTAGGCTATTCATATTTCGGCAGACTCTGAAGATCTCAAAATTCCTTCCTTTAGATTGTGACTTCTGTCAATCTTTTTCCTACAGGATCTTTCGCCACAAATTCGGCATCCGAAGATGCTTTCTTTTTCACCTGTACGGAGCAACCTTCTCCCCTCAGAAAAATCCTTCGTGGCTTTCTTTTCAACAATTAGCTCTGTGAATTATGTATTTTTCCTTACCAACTGCTTTTCCACTTTCAGTTTATACTGCTGGGCTTCAAATTTCCTTTGAAGATAATCAGCAGGCCTACAGGAAAGATAATATTCCATTGTTTCAGTCCAAGTCCCTGTGTTGGTGTGATGTCTAGACTGTGAGCCCACTGTTGGGTAGGGACTGTCTCTATATGTTGCCAGCTTGTACTTCCCAAGCGCTTAGTACAGTGCTCTGCACACAGTAAGCGCTCAATAAATACGATTGATTGATTGATGTCGGAAGAGTGGTTACTAAACCCCAAATTTTTCCAAAAAATGGGGACTGTCAGGAACATAACTCCCACGTTTTGGGAGAACTGACAGGCAGCATGGCCTAGTCGATGGGGAACAGGCCTGGGGGTCAGAGCTCCCTCAGTTCTACTCCCGACTCCGCCACTTGTCTGTGTGACCTTGGGCAAGTCATTTTTCTCTGGGCCTCAGTTACCTCATCTGTATGGGGATTAAGACTGTAAATCCCATGTGGGACATGGACTGTGTCCAACCTGATCAGCTTGTATCTACCCCAGTGTACAGTGTACAGTGTCTGGCACATAGTAAGTGCTTAAAAAATACTATTTACAAACAAAACAAAACTGAGTATCTTTTATTTTTCTTTTGAGGATCAAACCTGTGGGCGCTGGACCACTGGTGTGACCTAAGATCCCTTGTGTTTATGTTGTGTTTGTGTTCTTGTGTTAATGTTCTTCATTCCTTCTGTGCTTACCGCTGAGCTGGAGGTGGGACCCATCTTTCTTTGTGTTTATAATATTCCTCCATTCTTCTGTCGATCTGGGAACCATCCTGACAGTCCAGCTCATCAAGCCTCTTCTGTAAGATGTCCAGTTGGGCATGATAATGGTCATAAGGTCCACCCATTCGAGCGGCTTCTGCTCTTTCTACCACTCTGTCTTGGGCTCTTTGATGCTGAAACCAAGTACAGCAAAGGGAAGGGACAAGTATTTGTTCATTGTATACAAAAGATCCAAAGCAGGAGGCTATTTCATTCGTTAATGGCTGAGTCACATTTTAAAAGCTAAACTGTTTTCCAAGTCCAATCTAGTAAATTCGACTGGAGGAGCCAAGCTGATGTGTGACTAACATGCCTATTGTCGCTCTGTCATTTATCCTGTGACCCTATGACTCTGGGAAGTTCCGTAACCCCTCCCTTTGTGACTTTAGTGGAACAAGAGTTTCAAAATTAAAAAAAAAAAAGTGCTTACTGTATCATGATCCCTTCCACCCCCTTAGACTGAGAGCCCTGCATAGGGCAGGGACTGTATCCCATCTGCTCTCGTTCTAGCTACCCCAACGCTTAGTACGGTGCACAGCACACAGTAAGCACTTAAATACTACTATTACTATCATATAATAATAAAGTGGACTTACTTACATATCTTTAAACTATGTTGCTTCCCCATAGCTGTAATGTATTAGTACCTGTTTCGGCTTCTAGACTGTAAACCCCCTGAGGACGGGAATCGTGACTCCTAATTCTACTGTACTCGCCCAAGTGCTTAGTACAGTGCTCTGCATAGGTTAAGTGCTTAAAAACTACAACAGTTTCCTTTGACTTGGGGCCATATTTGGTTAACTGGTGTCTTACCTCGGCTTTTCTGAACAACCGGAACAAGAATTGTGCAGGTGAGTCAGTTTGGACCCGAACATCTGTTTAAGGCCTATGGGCCCCGAGGGGAGCTTTATCACACTCACAGATTCGGGTTGTTGGGCTCCATCAGGAGCGTTCCGCACCTTTCTGGGTCTTAACTCCTCTCTCTTGGCAGCAGGGATCAAAATCCTTGGTGCTGGAAGAAACCGCCCTTGGCATTTCACTCTCTGTTTATTAGGATCTGATGAATACAAAGAAAACAGACCACGGGCTGGATTTCCCAAGCTCCGCTCTTCTGTCAGATGATTCATTGCAATCCACAGTATAAGTGTATTCTCCTAAAAATATTGGCAAAGAGGAAATCACTAGCCAGGCAGAATACATTGCGTCGTCTGTAAAATAGCTCCCCTCTCTCACCTCCGGTTCATCGGTCATTCCCAAGTGCCCAGTACAGCGGTCGGCTCACAGTGAGCGCTCAGCAAGTACCACTGATTTCCTGAAGTTCCCCACTGCCACCATAACGGGAAAGGGTCTTTATTGCATGTGAGAGATGTACTTGCTTCAGTTTTTCCTGGCGTCAAAATGCATTCATTCATTCATTTATTCAATCGTATTTATTGAGCACTTACTGTGTGCAGAGCACTTTACTAAGTGCTTGGGAAGTACAAGTTGGCAACATATAGAGACGGTCCCTACCCAACAACGGGCTCACAGTCTAGAAGGTATGTGAAAGTAGTACTGACAGAATGAATCTGAATCTGTGTGGCTACCGTTTCCATTATGATTACTATTTTAACCACCTTAGCTCAGGCCACGAGCATCCTGTCCATCTCCTCATATTGGGATGACCCTCTGGAAGCCATGACCCTATCTAGCTTCATCCGGCCAACATCCAAATGATCAGATGGCCTCAACTTCGACTACCCGGAATCCCTGGAGATGAAAGTGGATCATGCAAAGTAATCGAGCTGAGCCTCAACATGGCTCTCTGCATGCTCCACTGCTAGGAGGCTGCAAGAACTCTTTGTTTATTAATCAATCGATCACAATTATTGAGCTCTTACTATGTGCACAGCACTATACTAAGGGCTTGGGAGAGTATAATCAACCAGAATTAGCACTTTCCCTACACGTAAATGACAATCTCCCTGCAAATACCCAACTTGCACCAACTCAGCTTTTGAGTCCAAGTGCACTGATGGTCATCATCATTATCAAAATAATTTATTGAGCACTTATTGTGTGCACAGCACTGTACTAAATACTTGGGAGAGTTCAAAAGTGTTAGAAGTTACGATCCGTGTACTCGAGGTGGAGAAGCTTCAGTCTGGGCTACCTCCTACGCATACTATTTATATTTAATTTCAGTTGGTCTGTCTTCCCTAGTAGACTGTGAATTCCTTGAAAACAAGGAGCACTTGTCTTTCTTCTTTTGAGGTAGTAACAGAATTTATTAAATGCTTACTGTGTGCAGAGCACTGTACTAAATGCTGAGAAAGAAAGCACAGATGGGGAAAAGTGCTTAATAAATGCCATTTTATTATTATTATTAATTAGATATGGTCCCTGTCCCTGAGGTGGAAGGCGGAGAAGGGGCCACGCATTTGGTACAGTGCTGCATGCTCAGTAGACGCTCACTAAGTACCACCAATTGACTGATTAAAACACTAGGATCAAATCTTCCTCTCTTTAACATGCAAATTTAAGAAATAGCATTAGGGAACAAGAATTTTACGACATTTTATCAACTATCGTTAGGTTTCTTCCAGGCCACTGTAATTATGGCAAAACTTGATTCACGTGCTGTTGGCAGAGCTTCGGTTAACTTAAACTCAGATAATTGGAGTTGCAATATTATTTTAAAGCACTTTTTCTCACTGTCACTAAATAAGTCTTACCCTGAACCGGCTTATTTGCATGATGACTTGCTGAAGGCCTTTTTCTATGCAGAAGTGTATGGCTGAATTCCTCCTGCATCATCTAAAAGTCAAACACACATGGTCAGGGATGCATCCAGAGTGATAAATCCTTCTTGGAGTGCAGGCGTGGGGCAAGAACAACTCACCTCGGGGGTCAAGAACTGGGCAATTAGCTTCTCCAGAAAGGGTTTCTTCAGGATGGAATTAACAGACGGCCGATCTCGCGGGGTTACTTTGAAGAGCTGGGAAATTAAGAGCCGGAGGTCGGAAGAAAACTTCGAGGAGATTGGATTGAAGCGTGCTTGGCAAATCTTCAAAACCAGCTGGTGTAAACTGTTGCCTTCGAACTGAAAGGTTTCGGAATAAGTCATTGTCCAGTCCTCTCCCCGACCTATATTTACAGACTCTGAGCCCCTCGAGGACAGTATCTGTGTCCTATTCTCAACAGTATGATCTTTCCCAGCACTTAGTACAGTGCCCTGTAAGTACTTAAAACAACTACTACTACTTGGTGCAGTGCACTCTACTAGGCATTTGAGAGGTAAAGAATAACCAAGTGAAGCGATCCCTGCCCTCAGGGACCTTGCAATCTAATCGGGCAACAAACACAAAAAATATTTACAGCTGAAATTTTCCAAAGAAATAACAGAGTACACACACACACACACACACACACACACACACACACACACACACACACACAAAGGAGGGAGTAAATCAAGTCACAAAATTGGAAGAACACTATCCCATTTAAAATTGACGAAAAAATATCTAGAGCCTGAGCAAAATTCTAACTTTTCAGCTACTGGTGTCCTCAATTCACCCAATGTTATTAGCAACTAAGTACCCTGAATTGAGAACTACAGCAGCTGAGTACCCCCCATTAAGTGTTATGGCAACTGAGTGCCCCACATCAAGTACTAGGTCATTTTCATTAAAACCAGCAACATTTTCGAAGTAGCTCTCAATGAATAGTGAGAGAACTGGAAAGTGACGACATTCTATACATTGGATTTTGGATCTGTCACTTAGAACAGTGGTCTGAACACAGTAGGTTCTCGATAATGCTCTTGTTGACGACAATTAGCATGGGTGACTAGCAGACACCCACAAACTATGGACCATATTTTAAAGGCGTCTAAGGGATGTGATTTTCTGCTTGGGACTCGAAGGCTTCGGCTTGTGAGATTTCATAAATAGAACACTACATTTTAAAATAATTTATCAGTCACCTCTCCATCATTTGGTTACATGCTAATGATTAATTTTATTTCAAAATCTGCTTCTGGTGTCTCCAAAGGCTCATTTTTTATTTGCTTTGAGTCCCCCGACCCCACTAATTTGTATATCACGAATGTTAAAATAGGTGGCATCTTTCTGCAGGGTTCTACCTTGCTGTCCTTCTGCCTTTTGAAAGGAAGATAAAAAATTATGGCATTTATCCCCTGAATTCTCTCCTCCAGGCAGACCCAAGTGGTCACCACTGGCAGTCCCAAGCTGGCCGGGCAGTTAGCAGAAGAAGAGAAACAACTACATCCATACTGAAGTGCCCTGGTCCAACTGGAGGCTTCGCAGGGCTAGTCCCCACTGGCCTGTGCCTGAAGCCAATGAGTTTCCCTTCCTGCATGCAAAAATGCTCAAGATGCCCAAGGCATCCGCAGGCCCCTTGACTGCAGTTAGGGGACCTGCTTGGCCTGGTGGATGGAGCACGAGCCTGGAAGTCCAGAAGAACCTGGGTTCTAAACCCAGATCCGCCACTTGTCTGCTTTGTAATCTTGGGTACGTCACTTGGCTTCTCTGGGCCTCAGTTACCTCATCTGTAAAATGGGGATTCAAACCGTGAGCCCCATGTGGGACATGGACTGCGTCCAACCACCGCTTAGTACAGCGCACGGCACAGACACAAACACAGTTAAAAAGACAAGCTTCCTCTACACCCAGACGCGGAGAGAAATGTGACGACTATTAAAATACTGAAATGTACTTCTGTTTCAGGCATCCCTCAAACCAAAACCCAACTCTGCCTTCAGAGAAGTTATTTTTTTACAGGCCTTCAATAGTCTATATTCATTCTGATTGCCAATACTTACAGGATGCCTTAATGTGCACAGCTCATACAAGACACAGCCAAGAGACCAAATATCCCTGTGGGAGACAACAGCTTAAGAACCGAGAAAACAGAATAAACATTTCTACGATGTCCATAGAGTTAGATAATAATAATTATGGTGTTTGCTAAGCACATACTAAATGCCCAACACTGGGAATGATACAAGATAATCAGGTTGGACCCAATCCCTGTCCCACCTGGCGCTCACAGCCTAGTAAGGGCAGAGAACAGATACTGAATCCCCATTTTCCAGATGAGGAAACTGATGCATGGAGAAATGACTTGCCCACAGTCACACAGCAATCCGGGAATCTGCACCCATTTAACTGCAGAAATTGAGTTTCAGATCTTCATCACGAAGGCCACAATTTTCTATCCTTAAAAAACTACCCATCCTGCAGTAATTGAATTCTCTATTTGCATGAGGTTTTTTCCCTCCAAAAGAACTCTATGCACTCTCATATATTCTCCCAACGTCACTGTGAGATAGCGAAGGGCAGATATTGTCGCATTAGAAATGGAGAAACTGAGACACAGAGTAAAAAACTTAAGCAGTGACTGGGCAGAGGTCAGTGCCCATGTCTCCCGACTTCTGATTCCGAGGGCTGCCCACGAATACCGGTCCGCCAAGACTCACGTTTTATTGTTGTAGGGTTTATTCTGACAGATCTCTGGAGACAGATAGTATGGCGTTCCCACACAAGTCCGAGCGAGCTCCATGGTGCTGAACAAACAGGTGAGCAAGATAACATGGAAGAGAGGGACGCTGAATCTCACAGGGGTAAGAAAGTGTTTAAGCACTGGGTGTGAAATTGAGTCAATCAATGGTATTTAATCAATCAATCGTATTTAATCATCATCATCAATCGTATTTATTGAGCGCTTACTATGTGCACAGCACTGTACTAAGCGCTTGGGAAGTACAAATTGGCAACATATAGAGACAGTCCCTACCCAACAGTGGGCTCACAGTCTAAAAGGGGGAGACAGAGAACAAAACCAAACATACTAACAAAATAAAATAAATAGAATAGATATGTACAAATAAAATAAATAAATAGAGTAATAAATATGTACAAACATATACACATATATACAGGTGCTGTGGGGAAGGGAAGGAGGTAAGATGGGGGGGATGGAGAGGGGGATTTAATGAGCCCTTCCTGTGTGCACAGCACCGTACTACAGTGCTTGGGAGCATACACTACGTTAGAATTGGTAGACATGGTTCCTGCCCTTCAGGGGCTTACAATCGAATGGGGGAAACTGCACATTAAATTACAGGTAGGGGAAATGGTTGCATATAACAAGGGTTTATTTGTAAGTGGTGTGGGGAGATTACTAAAGTGCTCAAAAACTTCTTGTGGGCAGGGAATATGTCTGCTCTTTTGTACTATATTCTCCCAAGTGCTTAGTACAGTACTCTGACCATGGTAAGCACTCAGTACATATCATTGACTGGTTACAGACCCAAGTGCACAGGCAACGCAGAAGGGAGGGCGAATACGGTAGGTAAATAAGAGGTTGGCTAGGGAAGGCTTCTTGGAGGAGATATGATTTTAGAAGGGCTTCGAAGATGTGGAGAGCTGTGGTCTGTCAGATTTGCAAGCAGAGGGAGCTGAAATGCAGGGTGAGCTAAGGGTAACACACAACAGTGAAGGAGAAAAGTGCTTCTAATTTCAATCTCTCTTCCTGTACAATAAAGATCACCTTCCCAGGCCTCCAAAAATAAACAGAGATATCCATTACCAATCCCTTTCCAATACACCAGACTCAGCCCTTTACCTCAGCTTCTGATATCAGCTACCTCTTTGGCCTAGGTCAACCAATTCATCAATCAATGGTATTTATTGAGTGCTCACTGTGTGCAGAGCAATATACTAAGCCCTTCGGAAAATACAATATAACAGAGTTGGTAAACACATTCCCAGCCCACAGCAAGCTTACGGTCCTAAATGGGGAGATCAACAAATAAATGACCTCTAGGTATTTTCCTGTCCTGGGAATTATTATTTTTTTAAAGTATAGATTTGCCTTAACAAACCCTTCAATTCTTTTTCATTTACTTGGGATTGAAAATCTGAAGACCAGTGGGAAGAGCAAATAAAAGGATGCTTACTTGTTCAGTACTCTTGCTATGCCGAAGTCCCCAAGTTTTGCCACCATGCCATTATGGCTGAGAAAAATGTTCTGTGAATAAAGAAACTATTATGTGGATTTCTGTTAGGGGGAAAAGTTCAGATTTAGGGGACAAGAGTGTGCAGATTATTTTTTATAAAAGGAGGGATACCTCCCTGGGCTATTTCTACCTGGGATTTTATGTCTCTGTGTAAGATCTTCCTGTCGTGAATATGTTTCAGTCCTAGAGAGATCTGCACGAACCAACCCAGAATCTATGGAGAAAACAAAGAAATTAGGTCAGTCGATTGCCATTTCACAGAATGAGAATGGAAAAACCCCACAAAAACAAGTAGTAAATCAGATATGTTCGGGAGTAAATAATATATTTTCAGACGGGCATTAACCTTCAGCTATAATTATGCTCATTTTCAAATGGGGAAACTGAGGTAGAGATAGGGTGAATGGATGTGAATTATTCAGCACTCAGTGCAAACAGGATGGTGGAGTTGGGATCCTTTATTTTCTGTCACCGTGATTGTCATTTACTCGACCCATAAGAGAATTATTTTTCTTCCTAGGAAGCCTAAGCACTCGAAGTATATAAGGCAGTTTCCCAAATGAGAATGGTTACTTCAATCTGTGGTTCTCACCTGGATCTAAATCTTTGAGAAACAGCGTGGCTCAGTGGAAAGAGTGCAGACTTGGGAGTCAGAGGTCATGGGTTCTAATCCCAGCTCCGCCACTTGTCAGCTGTGTGACTTTGGGCAAGTCACTTAGTTTCTCTGGGCCTCAGTTCCCTCATCTGAAAAATGGGGATTAAGACTGTGAGCCCCACATGGGATAACCTGACCACCTTGTATCACCCCCGGCCTCAGCGCTTAGAACAGTACTTCACACATTGTATGCGCTTAATAAACACTACTTATTATTATTATTCTTATTCTTATTATTAATAAAACCAAGGGAACTTACTAGTATCCCATGTACATGATTTAAAAAGCCTTTAGATTCTCACAGAAGTGCAAAGACTATCTTCAAACATACAGAGGCACCTGTAAAAAATCCTTTTCTTTTATAGAACAGCTTCACTCTCAGTGGGAGATTCACTCTAATATCTTTACTGCCAGCTCAATTTCCCTGAATCTACTCAAGAAATTGATTCTAAGACATTCTAATATGAGTTTCTTTAAACTACTGATAATGAAAAAGATAAGCCCTGACACTGGCAATGTAATAGTTATTCCACTCTTTTCTCTCCCAAAGCTGGATATTCCCAGCTCACATGTGGCAGTATTAATTGGAGACCTTTTACCTGCTCTTCAGAAAACAGTACTCCTCTTTGGTTATTGATTCTTCTCATTAGGTCACCCCCATCACAGTATTCCATTACAATATACAGCTTGTTCTTCTCTATAAGAAAAGACACGATTTGGAAAAAGAACGGCTTCAGTTACTTATCCAGACTTACTATCCGGCTTGTAAAGTATTGGAAAGAAAGAAAAACAACCCAAACTTGTTCTAATCCCAGGTCTGCCGCTTGCCTGTTGGGTGACTTTGGGCTGGTCACTTTAAATTCTGCACTCTTCAGTTTTGTCATCTGTGAAATAAGGATTGAACATACCTGTTCTCCTTCCCTCTTAATCTGTGAACCCCCTGTGGGGTGGGGACTGTTCGATCTGCCTGCAAACACTCAATAATTACCAATCATTCATTCAATCATATTTATTGAGCGCTCACTGTGTGCAGAGCACTGTACTAAGCGCTTGACCATTGACTGACTGAGCACTTACTCTGCTCAGGGTACTGTGCTAAGAGCTTGAGAGAGCACAATCGAGTTAGCAGACACCATTACTGCCCTCAAGAAGTTTACAGTCTGTTTACAAAGTGAAGCAGCACAGCCTAATGGATAGAAAATGGGCCTGGCAATCAGAAGGACCTGGGTTCTAAACCAAGCTCTTCCATTTGCCTGGCATGTGGTCTTGGGCAAGTCACTTTACTTCTCTGTACCTCTGTTACCTCATCTATAAAACGGGGACTAACACTGTGAACCCCATGTGGAATAGGGACTGTGTACCCCCTGATTAGACTGTATTTACCACAGTGCCTGGCACATACTAAGCACTTAACAAAAACCATGAAACAAACAGAACTCTGAGTCCTATTCATGAATTTTCAAAATACAAGCCAATAATCAGCTGAATAATTGCACTATGCACTCCACTTCTGCAATTTGAGCTTCAGGATAAAGAACTTGTTTCATCTGTTTCCTCTTACCATTTTCCTGAAGTCCAAACTCAGATCCAGCAGTTTCATTTGTATTGGCCAACTGCCTGGTATCACAGAGATGAGTAGCCTATATGAGCTACCACATTCCTGGTTTATTCCAGAGTAAACTGAAAGGCTTCACCAACACTTCAATTTTAAAATAAGGAAATAGGAAATAAAAACAAACCTTGCAGAGAACTAAAGAATGCTACAATATTAGGATGCTTCATCTTGGCCAAAAGGATGACTTCCTTCTGAGAAGCTTCTTTTTCTTGAACTGGCATCTGAAAAGGAAGTAATATAATCACTGGCCTTTGTCTGTAAAATTTTATTACTTCATTGTGTTTTAACTATCACTTCAAGAAGTCAGAGCCATACAAGATGCATGCTAAAGGTAAAACCTTTATAACGTTAACACTACTTATTTCAGCTTGTCCTTTACATTTCCTGAAAATGAGGTGCAAGCTTCAGGACTTCTTGAACATTTGAATACAGCAGTCCAGATGGACCACTGGACTATGAGAAGCAGCATGGCCTACTGGAAACAGGATGGGCCTGGAATTCATGGTTCCTGGGTTTTAATTCCACTTCTGCCATTTGCCTGTGTGCCCTTGGGCAAGTCATTTAACTTCTCCGTGCCTCCTGTTACATTTTTGTAAAATGGGGATTAAGACTGTGAAACCCGTGTAGGAGAGGGACCTGTGCCCAACCCCATTATTTTGTCTACCCCAGCACTTGGTACAGTCCCAGGCACATAGTAAACGCTTAACAAATACCATGGGGGGAAAAAAACGAAACAGGTCTGAGGACAAGCAGCAACTGCTGTTTAGTGTTTAGGAGAATCAATGATGCCCCAGACCAATATTTGTGAGAAAACTGTGGACACAAGATTACCTTAATACTGTCTTTACAGAGCTGTTTTGGACTATCCTCTACTCCATCATTTCTTACTATCTTTTTCACGATCCCTTCTGTAGCTTGGTAAAAGTGGTACTATATAAATGTGGTGACAGGGAAAGAGAGTTCTATTCCAATATAATAATTATTGTGGTGTTCATTAAGCACTTACTATGTGCCAAGTGCTGGTTAAAACACTGGGGCAGGTACTGGTAAGCAGATCAGACATAGTATGTTTGGGTTGTTGGTAATGGGGGTAGAGGGAAGTGTGAGAAATACATTTAAAAATGGAGAAAAATTAATAACAAGTACCTTTACAAATATAACCGCAGTTGTAAATAAAAAAAATTGTCTTGTACCGTAGTACGATGCTGAAAAATACGTATGAGCTGGACTAAATGATTATAAAAATGATTTTACTGAAAACGATGTTAAAAATTTCCATGAAATTATGCTTTAAATTAATTCATTTAAATATAAAAAGCAGGTGCTTGCTTTTCTCAATTCAGGTCTCAGGAATATAGTTACAATAAAAAGAATTATCCCCTTTGATACCATTCAAACACACAATGCCAGAATGCACAAATTGGAGTCATTTTTATTTCAAACTAACCTTTGTTAAATTGATTTCTTTGATAACACACTGCTGGTTATCTGCTTTTCCTTTTGCCAAGAATGCTTTTCCAAATGCTCCTTCGCCAATCATTTTAACTATGTCATATTTATCCATGATTTACTTATTGCTGGTTACTATATCTACAATTAGGAAATAGAGAATGGTTTATACTTTATTTGGCACATTAACAAAATTAAGAGATTCATGCAATGATAATCAGTCACCACAAGAAGCAGCGTGGCTCAGTGGAAAGAGCACGGGCTTTGGAGTCAGAGGTCATGGGTTCAAATCCCGGCTCTGCCACATGCCTGCTGTGTGACCTTGGGCAAGTCACTTAACTTCTCTGAGCCTCAGTTCCCTCATCTGTAAAATGGGGATTAAGACTGTGAGCCCCACGTGGGACAACCTGATCACCTTGTATCCCCCCCAGCGCTTAGAACAGTGCTTTGCACATAGTAAGCGCTTAACAAATGCCATCATCATCACCATGAGAAACATTAAATCTGGCTGTAACTGTTGTGTATAGTGCACTCCGCCTCAAATCTCCCCATTCCCAAGGACCTGCTTGATAAAAGCCCTTATTATTATTATTGCTAGTAATAATAATATTATTTGTTAAGTTCTGTGCTAAGTGCTGGGGTACAGCCAATACAATCAAACCAGACCCAAGCCCTGTCCTTCATGGGACTCAAACAGTTGAGCTCATTTCCTTCCAAAATGGCCTTTAACCTTAAATGACCACCCAATCTACATTAGCTGGGTCCACCACACGTTTCTCCCCATTTCTGTAGATGTAAAAAGGGAGGCAGCATGTGCAAGAATTCTGGGGTACCACGATACCCCAACTGCTGGGGAGGTTGTAGTTGCTGGATTAGAGATGGCTCAGCCAGAACTGTGAGGAGCAAGAAAACTTCCCTCCTTTAACTCTGCCACTTCCCCTCTCTGTCATTTATTTTCACGTCTCCCCCAATATATTGTAAAGGACTGTCAGGCAGGGATCGTGTCCACCAACTCTATTGCACTGTACATTCCCAAGCGCTTACCACATGGTATATGCTCAATAAATACCACAATGAATATTACAGATAAGCCGCATGGCCTAGTGGAAAGAGCCCGGGCTTGGGAGTCAGAGGACGTGGGCTCTAATCCCCCCTCTGCCCCTTGTCTCCTGTGTGACCTTGGGTAAGCCACTAAACTTCTCTGGGCCTCAGTTCCCTCATCTGTAAAATGGGGATTAAGACTACGAGCCCCCACGTGCGACAACTCGACTACCTTGTATCTACCCCAGAGCTGAGAACAGTGCTTGGCACATAGTCAGTGCTTAACAAATACCGGGTTCTAATCCCGGCTCCGCCACTTGTCAGCTGTGTGACTTTGGGCAAGTCACTTAACTTCTCTGGGCCTCAGTTACCTCGTCTGTAAAATGGGGATTAAGACAGTGCGCCCCACCTGAGACCACCCTACTACCAATGAGAACAGTGCTTGGCACATAGT
The DNA here is from genome assembly GCF_015852505.1 of Tachyglossus aculeatus. Lineage (NCBI taxonomy): Eukaryota > Metazoa > Chordata > Mammalia > Monotremata > Tachyglossidae > Tachyglossus > Tachyglossus aculeatus. Next base: position 8,325,392 of record NC_052085.1, on the reverse strand, counting down.
AAGTGCTTAACAAATACCATTGGAAGAAAAGAAATGCCACTTAGCGGCCCAATCCAGCCCAGCCGTTCAATGTCGAGCCCCCGGCCCACTCAGGGCATCCTGGTTGCCGTGGAGAAGGGATCGCCATGGAAACGGGGGCCCGCTCTTGGGGCTTTCGCCCCGCTATGGGGACTTTCTGTTGCCATGGAGATAGCAGGCGGTGCGCGCGCACGCGCTTCCGGCGCCTAGGCCGTATCTCGTCGCGGTTGCTATGGGGACGGCGGGCCTTCGCTGCCGGACTTCCGGGAAGAAGCCGGCCGGCCGCCCAGAGGATCATGGGAAATGTAGTCCGCCGCGCCTCAGGCCCAAGGGCGGGGCCTCGGCCAGCCCCGGCCGGGACTTTCTGCTTCCGGGTCAGCCTCTCCTCACTTGCATTCATTCATTCATTCATTCATTCATTCAATCAATCAATCAATCAATCAATCAATCAATCGTACTTATTGAGCGCTTACTGTGTGCAGAACACTGGACTAAGCGCTTGGGAAGTACAAGTTGGCAACATCTACAGACGGTCCCTACCCAACAACGGGCTCACAGTCTAGAAGGGGGAGACAGATGACAAAACAAAACATGTAGACAGGTGTCCAAATCGTCAGAGCAAATAGAATTAAAGCTCTATGCACAGCATTAACAAAATAAATAGAATAGTAAATATGTACAAGTAAAATAGGGTAATAAATCTGTACAAACATATACACAAGTGTCGTGGGGAGGGGAAGGAGGTAGGGCGGAGGGGATGGGGAGTGGGAGGGGGAGAGGAAGGAGGGGGCTCAGTGTGGGAAGGCCTCCTGGAGGAGGTGAGCTCTCAGTAGGGCTTTGAAGGGAGGAAGAGAGCTAGCTTGGTGGATGGGCAGAGGGAGGGCATTTCAGGCCAGGGGGAGGATCTGGTCCGGGGGTCGATGGCGGGACAGGCGAGATCCAGGCCCAATGAAGAGGTTAGCAGCAGAGGAGTGGAGGGTGTGGGCTAGGCTGGAGAAGGGCAGAAGAGAGGTGAGGTAGGAGGGGGCGAGGTGATGGAGAGTCTTGAAGCTGCGAGTGAGGAGTGTTTGCTTGATTCACTTGTTTTTAATGGGAGTTTGTGAGGGTGCCTTCTTGCTGCTAGGCAGCATACTAAGTCCTGGGGTAGACACGAGCTAATCAGGTTGGACACGGTCCATGGGGCTCACATGGGGCTCATTCGTTCATTCATTCAATCGTATTTATTGAGCGCGTGTCAGCTGTGTGACTTCGGGCAAGTCACTTCACTTCTCTGGGCCTCAGTTACCTCATCTGTAAAATGGGGATGAAGACTGTGAGCCCCCCGTGGGACAACATGATCACCTTGTAACCTCTCCAGTGCTTAGAACAATGCTTTGCACATAGCAAGCACTTAATAAATGCCATCATTATTATTATTTGTGCCAGAGCACTGTACTAAGTGCTTGTTTCGTTGTCTGTCTCCCCCTTCTAGACTGTGAGCCTGTTGTTGGGTAGGGACCGTCTCTATATGTTGCCGATCTGTCCTTCCCGAGCACTTAGTACAGTGCTCTGCACACGGTAAGCACTCAATAAATACGATTGAATAAATGAAAGTACAAGAGAGACACAGTCTTAAGCCCCATTTTACAGAGGAGTTTAACAGAGGCCCAGAGAATGGCCAAGGCAAGCACCCTACACCTTGGGCCCCCTTATCACCCTGTGACAAACCCTCTCCAAGCCGCTTTATAAACGGGTTGATTCTTCCCTGAAGTCACCCGCTCCACACAACCAAGGAGTACAATTACCAACGGAAAATTTCCTTTTACTATTAATAATAATAACAAAAATAATGATGATGGTATTTGTTGAGCACTCTCTAAGCACTGGGGTAAATACAAGCTAATCAGTTTGGAGAGGGGCTGTCCCACATGGGGCTCACAGTCTCAGTCTCCATTTTACAGATAAGGAAACAGAGGGAAGTTCTTGTCCAGGGGGCCCAGGCTTGCTTGTGACCTTTGTCCATTCTACTCCCAGATCCCAAACCAGACTCACTCTGCCTCCACTCAACCTATTGCTTGGTTCAAAGTACTATAGCTTTGAACCAAATAATAATGATGGCATTTATTAAGTGCTTGTTATGTGTAAAGCATTGTTCTAAGCGCTGGGGAGGTTACAAGGTGATCAAAGTACTATAAGCTTGTTGTGGGCAAATAACATATCTACCAAATCCCAAAAGAGAGCTGTACTCTCCAAAGCGCTTAGTATAGTGCTCTACACACAGTAAGTGCTGAATCTATACCACTGATCGATCCACAACTTGGCCCACTGTACTTATCAATCAATCATATTTACTGTGTGCTCACTGTGTCAGGCACTGTACTAAACGCTTGAGAGAGTACGATACTCTCTCTTACTAGCCCCAGCTAGCATCACCTTAACCTTCTTCCCTCTCTAATTTTTGGTCCTGGCATCCTTCACTCCCACCAGCCTTGCTCCATGACCCCTGGATACCCTGCATTCTATTAACGAAAAATAAGGTTTAGATGACAGGGGGTCCAAGTATCTCGAATACAACAGCAAACTTCCCATCCAAAAAACACAAACTATACATTTTAACTGTTTTCCAATACCTTTGGAGAGTCAACGCTTCTTTCTGAACTTTGTGAACGTAATGGAAACTCGGCCAAGTATGAAGACGTTTTTCTTTTTGACTGTTTTCTGAAAGCTAGGTGGAACTAACGCCAAGGCCAATCTCAAAGCAAGCGTGTGGTAATAATCACATGAGACATAAGGGACCCATCTTCTGCTAACAATTCTCCTCTCAGGCACTCTCAACAGTGAACTGCTAAAGAAAAACAATAAAGTGGTTTCCTTTGTCCAGAGTTATATTCTAGCAATTCTCTGAAGGATTCATTCAATTGTATTTATTGAGCACTTATCCTGCAAATGCCCAAGAGAAATAAGGTCATAATGATGGGTTCATTTTGTCTCTACTTTGAAAGAGTTTCTTCACCTACTAATGAAGAAATGGCCAGCAAGCAGAATATTACTGTTTTAGATTCAAATCAACCAACAGCAATGAAGTCCTTACAGTGTGCAGAGCACTGCACTAAGCACTTGGAAGACTACAATACTAGAGTTGGTAGACACAATCCCTGCCTACAACAAGCTTACAGCCTACAGGGAAATAAGCACAACCCAAAAGTGTGATTTAGAAATATCTAAATCATCCTAAATTATGCAAAGACACAAATATGCAATAAATATTCAAAACCTTTAAAACATATTTTAGGGTGATTCTTTTCACTCAGAATGGAAGAAATCTGGGATGTTTCATCCCCTGTGGTTATATCAACTCCTTTTGCGGGCCAAAAAGATAATCATTTAAATTGTGCTACTAGATTATAAAGCACCAACATTCAAGTCCCAAAGCCCAGTGAGGTTTTAGATTTATTTTTCAAGCAATACTTATCTGGATGGGACTCCGTAACCTTCACAGCTTTTCCTCTCTTGTCCGTTTGACAAAGTGAACATACACAATGAGAACTAATCATTTTCTCAGGCCTGATTACTTAACTTGACAATTCTGCCTAATACGATTAGGAGTAATTTATTTCAGACTGCAGGTTGGCTCTCCTCTTGAGTTCTGACACCCAATCTGGATCATCATCTTCTTCTTCAAAGTCCCTATGACATGAGAAATTCAATTAATGGCACTTCTAAGCCAGCGCTGCACAATCATCAGACAGTATACGTTCCCTTTATACTTCAGAGACAACAGAAAGTCAAGCACTACAAGTAAAGCACTTACAGAACACTGAGAACATAAATAGCTAAGAAATGCCATGATGGGTGAGATCAATAATTCATCCAACCCATATTCCATCTCCCGTAGTGGCCTGAAATCATGATTCTGGGAGGAACAGTGTAATGGGTGTCCTCTTTGACATCCATCTCGTGTTTAGGGATGCACCGTGAAACATCTTGTCTTTTCTCTCAACCAGCCCAACAGACACGTGCAGATATAGGGCTCACAGTTAAAAGGAGAGAGGACGGGTATTTAATCCCCACTTTACAGATGAGGAAACTGAGGCTCAGAGAAGTTAAGTGACTTGCCCAAGGTCACACAGCAGGCAAGTTCTGGAGCCAGGATTAAAGCCCCAGGTCTCATGACTCTTACTTCTGTCATCTTTCCACTAAGCCATGCTCCTTCCCCCTTACTTACTTTATTAATTTCACAATTTCTATTCCTAAATTCTAGAATTTTTTTTATATTGTGATTCTAAAGGTGAAAAGTCAGGAAAAGCCCCCAATTAACAATGGAAAGCCACACAGAAACTACAATTTTAAACTGGTGAGAACAAAAAAATGCATGAAAATGATATAAAATTTCCCCTTTTAAACAAGAAATTGAAATCGTGGAATAATGCCTACATTCAGACACACATACACACAGTAAAGGACAAAGTTTTTTTGTGCTTGAACATACGTGTCCTCTTCATCCAATCTAGGTTCAAGTCTCTCGGGATCTAAGGCAACTTCCTCATGATCTCCATCTACACAGTCGGAGGCTTCAGCGCCTTCAGAAAGGGGTCCTCTCAAGAAGGCTTCAGAGTCTTTGAGATGTGAAAAGACACAATATCAATGTGGTTATTAAGGAATATTTTTCTTCCCTAGCACACTTGAGCACATTTCCATTATAGTACCCCACTCACCACTAACATCATTTTGCACTTTCCTAAGATTATTCCAATTAGAAAACAATTCTAAAAATGACAGTGATATTGCCAGTGGAGTCCCTCACGGGCACCCCAAGTTTTAGAAGATTTTACAGCCCAAGGTACCAGGGATGGCTATTTCTCTTGGGATAGTTGGCTGACGCAAGCATCTGTCTGGTTCAGGGACAGAATTGGTGGGGTGGGAAGGAAGAAGAGGGAGGTCACCGTCGGTAGGGACTGTCTCTATATGCTGCCAACTTGTACTTCCCAAGCGCTTAAGTACAGTGCTCTGCACACAGTAAGCGCTCAATAAATACAATTGATTGATTCAGGACCGGATCCACTCTTGTCTAAGCACTGGGCTCAAGTCCTGTCTAACATCAGCCTACATAATACCCAAGAATACCCTTTAAGATGCCCTGCTGGAAAACTGAAAAAATATGCTACAGCCAAGCTCTTATTCAGTCATATTTACTGAGTGCTTATTGTGTGCAGAGCCCCGGACTAAACGCTTGGGAGAGTACAATATAACAGAATTTTTCCCTGCCCACAGAAATCTTATAGTCTAGAGGGAATGACAGACATTGAAATGAATTTTTAAAACACAGCTATGTACACAAGTGCTGTGGGCTGTGTTTTTCATAAAACAGGAAAAGCCATCATTTACCTGATTTGTATATTGTATAGGTTTGAAATGCCAAGCTAAGATCGGCATTCTTGAGAACGTTCAGCAAGGTTTCTGGAGATTCTTTCAGCCACTGCTTCCGTGCATTATTCTCACTGTACTTTATTACAGAGCCACCTAGATAGGACGTCAAATGATTAGTGCCAAAATATGACGATGAGACGCCTGCAAGAAATCTACCTCGCTCTACTTATGCTGGAACACAGGCAAAACGTTCAAAGCATGCTTCCTCATCAATCCCATCAAGAGCGGTCACTAAATGCCTACTTTGAACAGTGCTTTGCACATAGTAAGTGCTTAATAAATGCCATCATCATCATTATTATTATTACTTGCGCATCTCTGTATGAGGCGCTGAGAGAATTTACAGAAGGGTAAAGGGGAAGGATTCGTTGAGTTTGTAACGTCGCGGGGAGACAAGAGAATGTACAATTGGATAAGTGGACGCGCACGTCAATGAAAACAACTTCAAATAAACCCTATGGAAAATACAAACTATAATTAGTTTGTAATATAATAATAATGATGGTATTTGTTAAGCGCTTGTGTACGTGGTGGGCTGTGAATGCTGAAGTGGATGTGGGGTGGGGATTAATGGTATTTATTGAGCGCTTACTGTGTCCGCTTGGAACTGTATCCTTTGGGAACGGAGTGTTCACTCCTCGCTCAGCCCCACAACACATGCACAGATCCATAATTTATTTATATTAATATCTGTCTCCTAATCTAGGCTGTAAGCTTGTCATGAGCAGGAAATATATCAACTCTGTTGTACTTTCCCAAGCGCTTAATACAGTGCTCTACACAATAAGTACTCAATAAATACCACAGATTGAATAAATGAATAACAGATCACAAAGACATGCAGAATTGTGGCATACTAAATGTATACTAACAGTCCATCTTCTCTTTCCCTACCTCTTTCTTCCTCCCCAGCTACACTGGAGGAAAGAATGGAAGCATTTTCCAAGGCATTTACTGCTGTATTGGAAATTCCCTTCTCCCACTGTCGCCTGTGAGGACTGGATGAATTCTCTCTCTTCGGATGGCCTATCCTATTTTCTGAATAAACAAAATGAGACAGAGAAAGAAAGAATTTGTTAATATTTTCTTGTCATTTGTTACCATCATTAAAAGAACCCTGCTTATTTTTGTTTCTCTCTTTCGGGTTCTCAAACCTTTGTCCCTAGCAGTGGTTCTTCCTATATTCACGAAAATTCAAAAACAAAAGAATGCAAAATAGATAAGAAAAAGTGAAAGCATAGAGCTGAAACCAAGCATTAAATTCACTGGTTTAAGATACAGCTGTCAGTTATTGGGGGGGGGGTGGGGGGGTGTGTGTGTGTGTGATGTGCTTTATGCATCTTTTGGACAAATATTTCAGTGTTTCAGAAACCCAGGCAGGTTTAGTACAGAGTTCAACTCAATAAGTACCACCAGTCAAGTAAGGGCTGCTAATGCCCCCAAAACTAGGGGTGCAGAAATGATGTTTTCACTTGCTTGTCCCAATTCCATGAGAACTATCACTATCACCCCAACTCCCCGGGATGGCACAATCTGCAACTCAATCAATGGCATTTATTGAGTGTTTACTGTGTGCAGAGCACTGTAATAAGCACTAGCTTCAAAAGCACGGAGAAGCAGCATGGCCTAGTGGATAGAGCACAGGCCTGGAAATCAGAAGGACCTGGGTTCCAGTCCCAGCTCTGCCTCCAGTCTGCAGTGTGACCTTGGGTAAATCACTTCACTTCTCTGTGCCTCAGTTACCTCGTATGTAAAACGGGGATTAAGACTGTGAGCTCCAACTTGCATCCAACCTGATTACCTTGTATCTATTTCAGTGCTTAGAATGGTGCCTGGAACATAGTAAGCACTTAACAAATACTGTTTTAAAAAAGCATCTGTTTCAGTTAGCTTTGCCAGCTAAAATAATCACATCACAATTTGGTCTTCTGATGTCGCTGTAAAATGAACCAGAAAAAACCCCCACTGTTTACCTTTTTCTGCACCAGTTATTCGTTTCAGAGCATTTTCAGTCAAATTCTTGTTAATGTTTTCTAAATCTGTACGGCTGCACTTTCTTCCTTGTTCTTCCCCTGTCTTGAAAGTATTAAAAAGCCAAATTAAATTCAGAGGACAAGAAATTCAAATTAAGTTTAAAATGGAAAATTCAATAACACCTATCACCTATTACTGGGAATACAAGCCGCCTTCCTAAATCTGTCTGCCCCCACTCCCATTGTATAGAAGGCTTGCATCCTTTCCTGCCTTTCCCATTATATTGTAAGCTCTCCATGGACATAGCTATTCATGTACTATATTGTAAACTCCTTGAGGGCAGGGATCCTGTCTGCTTACTCTATTGTACTCTCCCAGGCACTTAGTTCAGTACTCTGCATACAGTAGATGCTCAATAAATACTATCAACTAGAAGCAGCGTGGCTTAGTGGAAAAAGCACGGACTTCATCATCATCATCATCAACAATCGTATTTATTGAGCGCTTACTATGTGCAGAGCACTGTACTAAGCGCTTGGGAAGTACAAATTGGCAACAAATAGAGACAGTCCCTACCCAACAGTGGGCTCACAGTCTAAAAGGGGGAGACAGAGAACAAAACCAAACATACTAACAAAATAAAATAAATAGAATAGATATGTACAAGTAAAATAAATAAACAGAGTAATAAATATGTACAAACATAGAGGTCGTGGGTTCTAATCCCTGATCCGCCACTTGTCAGCTGTGTGACTCTGGGCAAGTCACTTAACTTCTCTGTGCCTCAGTCACCTCATCTGTAAAATGGGGATCAAGACTGTGAGCCCCAAATGGGACAACCTAATAACCTTGTATCTATCCCAGTGCTTAGAACAGTGCTTGGCACATAGTAAGCACTTAAATACCATTATTGTTATTATTATTGTTTTTGTTTAATGTACTCTACCACATGCCAAAGACAGTACTTTGCCCGGTAAGTGCTCAATAAATACTAGTGAATATCAACAGGAACTGGCTAGATGAAATGAGAGCACATTGATTCATAGCCAAAACTTGTATGTACAGTTATCCGCTTTTACAGACTACATGTATCGGTGATTCAATATACAACAGACCTTCAGTTTCACCATCAAGTGCACTGACCACACTAACTAGACACTGAGGACACTGCTGAATAACAGTTCCAGTTTTTCTAGCTAACAAGCATGAGATGTTCACAAACATCACCAATACTCTTTGTGAGAAAATAGCCATTTATTTGCCATTTCTCTCTACATGGTTTGAAAACAGGGAAGATTTATTCCTTTCTCAAGGAGAGCTCACCATACTGCTGGCTTCATTTCCAGGAAGCACACCTGTTCGGACAGGACCGGCTTAAAAAAAGAAGAAAAACTTACAATCAACAGTACTTACTGAGAGCTTACTGTGCATTTGAAAGAGTAAAATACAGTTTGTAGATATGATCCATGCCCTCAAAGAGTTTGCAATTTAGCAGGGGAGAAGCAAAAATAATTTTGCGGTTACTAATTTTTCTTTTTCTTTTAAGTTCTGAGGGCATAGTCAGGCCAGAGCTTTTGAGAGTTAAACAGCTATTCTGATTATAGCTAGGTGTAATTTTCCCAGTTGATTTTTTTCCTGGAGTTGCAAAACTGGAGTGTCTCTAACAGGGCATTTCATGCTAGTCCGTGAAGCTAAGGAACTGTTTATGAAAACGTGCTTTTGAGAAATTTCACCCTTTTTTCTTGGCGTATCGGCTTTAGGGTTCCGGGTTTCCTCTATCACCTGTTCACCATACTCGGCAATTATCTATAAATTAAGAACAGAGTTTCTTCAGAAGGAGTCTAAATGAATCCACCCAACAGTCAGTCAGAAGGACATCACTTTTCTGCTGTACGCTAAACTCCGTGGAAAGCTAGAATCTAAAAATGTCAACATCATTTCATGAAATATCAAAAAAAATCGGTTCATACTCTACCTCTGGTGGTAAACACTTCTGGATAAGCTTTGTTAAAGAGCCTCTGGAGAGAATTGAGGTGACTGAAGGGCGGTATGTGGGATTTCTCTTAAACATCTGCTTTATTAAATAGTGAAGCTCATAAGAGTAATGAGTTGGAAGAGGACTGTAGGATCCTTTGCATATCTTGAGGATGAGAGTTTTCCAACTATTGGCCTGAAACTAAATGATAAAAAAACAAATTTGAAAGCAGAACGAAGGAGAAAAAAAAACCCACCCCCAGGGAACAGACAAGCACAGATGGATCACTATGCCTTAGAGTGGTTTGTCATTCAATCCACTCTTGGCTCTTCCTTTTTCTCAAGGGGATTCCCAAACAAAAACTGGTGCCGACCCTTTGTTCTGCCCGGCTCTAAGCAGCAGAAAAGCGAGAATGGGAATCCGGAAAAGCGAGAATGGGAATCAACCTCCATTTTCTGACCAGTAGACTGTCCTCTCACAATAGCCTCTCTCACACAAATTTTGGGATTCTTTGTAAGAGTCAAAAGGATGGGGAGAGATGATACATAAATTTGTATTACCACATTCCCTTCCCCTCCTATCATTTTGATAGAGGTGTAAAGTTGGCCCAGAATAACTGACAGGATTTTCAGGGAATGGTAGGTTGAATTATAAGCTTGTCAGTGGGGATTGTTTCATCCTAGTCCATTGTACTTTCCCAAGTGCTTAGCACAGTGCTCTGCACGTGGTAAGTGCTCAATATACCACTGATTGAGTGAATACTGTTCCCTCCATTCAGAGATAATCTGCATGGGAGTCTTCCTTAACCTTCATGAGTAGCTCGTTATGATAAGAGGTGAACAGTGTGAAATGAGAACTCTTGTGTGGCTGGGCAGTGAAGTAATTTTTAAACCTGGAACTTCCAATTTGTTCCTTCTGCTTAAACATCTTGAAAACCCTATTTCAAAGTTCTGATTGGTCTGTTCTAAGGAGTCAAAAAGCCCACATCAATTTAGTTATTCCTTAGGACTGGGGAGCAGGAAATACAATTAACAAGTGTTTGCTTTGGCGAGTGGAATACTTACTGGATGTTTAAGGGTACAGAGCTCATACAAAATGCATCCCAGGGACCATATATCACTGGAGGTATAAAAAAATGGAATGAGGAATGAATTACCAAAAGTGGTGACTTTGCGTTAACTGAGGTTAGAAATGAAATGCAAAATGTGTCTTCCAATACATAAATGGCAGAGGTCATTTATTTAATTTAAAAAAAAATTGTCTTTGTTAATTCAAACAATAGTTCCGAGAGCTCTTAATGGTTCTTCCTTTCCTTATGAGTACATAAGCGAAGGGGAGATCGCCAAGGGTTCTCTGAAGTTTCTGCAGGGTGCTTACAAAGTACTGTGCATTCCCTGCCACCTCAAATCTTTTTATCCTAACACCACATTTAAGCCCCATCGAAGCCCTCCCATCACAGCTGAAGTACCTTTCATACAGAAAACCCATTCCCCGTGCTCTCAGAGGGCCACTTCTATGGGCTTCAAAACCAGTGCTTTCTACTGCCACACAGATGATGTCTTAAAGGTGGCCCACAATCCAACTATTGCAAGATACCAAGCTAATAAGCGTCTTTGAGGAGAGAAGAGTTCAGCACATACCTTTTATTGTTGTAGGGCATATTCTCCCATACTTCCGGAGGCACATAATAAGGCGTTCCCACGTAGGTACAAGCAAACGCCATAGGACTAACCAAAACAGTGATAAAACGACTGTTACCGAGGCGCATTGACTGAGGTTTGTTTTGAATCGAGTCTGCCAGAGAAGAGGGCTGCTTACCTGGAGAGAAGCCGGGCAGATCCAAAATCTCCTAATTTCACTTTTCCCTTTTGAGTGAGGAAGACATTCTGCATTACAAAAAAGGAGAATAATTCAGAGTTTTACTTTGGTCAAATACTCTAGTGTTCAATATGAGAGATGCTAGACTTTTCTCAGCCTGAAAATGAACAGAGGAAATGGATGGAAAACAGTGGAAACAGGGATCCTTCTGACATGACCTAATGGAAAGAGTTCTAGTCCTAGCTCTGGCACTGGCCTGCTCTATGAGCTTAGGCAAGTCAGTGAACCTCTATGGGCCTCTGTTTCCTCATCTGAAAATGGAGAGAAGATAGATTGTGAATCCCGTGAGGGACAGGGACTGTGTCTAATATGACATCAGTACTTAGGATATACTAAGTGCTTAATCAGTGTTATAATTATTTTCACAGCTGTCCTTATTTTTTTCTTTTGGAGGCAGAAAGTGGGTATTAAAATTCAAAGAAGAATAAAGGACAGGTAACCAGATGGACGTCAGATGCACACCTGATTTTACAATCTTAACTGTTAAGGGGCAAAGAGCAAACATTAGCTCCATCTGGGCCCAAGCCTATGTCTATTTTCCACCTACTTTAAAAAATAAAATCAATGGCAAATGACAATGGTAAGCCATCTACATCATTTTAATTTTTTAAAAAATAATCAGTCACATAGATTAAGACTTTTAGACATCCTTATTGCCTTTTGTTCTGAAATAAAATTACTCTGGTTTACTATAAACACAGCTTTTTGCAAAAACTTATAAACTTAAATGAGTTTATATATGTATATGTTTGTACATATTTATTACTCTATTTATTTTACTTGTACATATTTATTCTATTTATTTTATTTGGTTTATATGTTTTGTTTTGTTGTCTGTCTCCCCCTTCTAGACTGTGAGCCTGCTGTTGGGTAGGGACCGTCTCTATATATTGCAAACTTGTACTTCCCAAGCGCTTAGTACAGTGCTCTGCACACCGTAAGCGCTCAATAAATACGACTGAATGAATGAATGAGTCTCAGGTTGATCCCACATGAAACAGGGCAAGAATCTTTTAAAAAGTGGTAAATGTATTCCCCTCACCTTAGATTTGATATCTCTGTGCAACACACGCTTGTTATGAATATGATTCACACCCAAACACATTTGTGCAAACCAGTGAAGTATCTAGGAGGAGAAAAAACAAAGCCCATATGTCACGTTTTCTTAAGGAAGTAACATTAATAAAGCCATGATTCTGGAAAAGTATTTACCACATTCAAGGATTTGCGAGCCCTTCACTTCTTCCACAACATATGAGTTCCTAACACTGTTAAAGAACTAGCATGAGTTTTTCCCACAGTGGACATCATCTCTCTGGATAGAACCTGATGCCACAGATGTGGGCAGTCACATGATATAGGTCAAAATGCAGGTAATATAATGCGAGTGGTTCTTCAAGAACGTGATCCCCAGAGTACAGGAGGCTTGACCATGTGAAACAGCATCGCACTGGCCGTGGATAGCTGGATGGGCAGAATGGGCTGGGAAAAAGGAAGAGAATTACTTCCTCCCCACCACTGCTCAACAAGTCACATATCTTCTCTGGGCCTCAATTACCTCATCTATAAAATGGGGATTAAGACTGTGAGCCCCACATGGGACATGGACGGATTATCTTGAATTTACCTCAGTGCTTAGTACAGTGTCCGACACAAAGGAAGCGCTTAAGAGATACCGTTAAAATAAAAAGTTGGTCTTCTTACTGTGTCTTCAGGAAATAACTTTCCTTTTTGTTGTTTGATCTTCTGCATTAAGTCACCTTCATCACAATATTCCATCACGATATACAAGTGCCCATCAGCTTAAATGGAAGTAAAGGTGATTACATTTATGATACAACTGTAAATAGCAAAATTCAGATAGACTTTTTAGTAAGTAATAAATGGGCTTATTTACCCTCAAAAGATTCTTTAAAGGTAACAATATTGGGGTGTTTCATCTTAGCCAACAGAATTGCTTCTTTCCTAGAGTTCTGTATATCAGAGAGAGACTGGAAGAAAATGTTTAGTAGCTATAGTTCTGCAAGTGAATTAAAAAAAGGAGCAACCAAACGACAGAGATCATATTTTGGGTACTGGAAAATTTTGAACCACTGAATTCAACGGCCTTAAAACCAAATGTCTCCTTTGTTTTCTTTGAGTTGACTAGAGACAGCTGCCGGTACAACCTGAACTACCGAAACAAAGAGAGGCAAAGATAATAACCAAATCAATTCGCAAAGTTGATTTTCCCAGACTGTGCCTGTGCTTTACAGAATGAAGATAAAATTTGCATTAGGATTGCAGTGACCATTGACAAATGGGCACTTGATTATGTACTGACACAAATTCAGTTCAGAACATAACGAAAAATAAATTGCTGCTCTGAAACATCAACCTCAAATTTAAAATACTTAATAAAAGAATGTTTTAAAAATCAAATCATATGACTTCACTGCTCATTTTTCTTTTAGAAGTTTTCTTCCTTGGCGACAGCTGTGCTTTAATTGGCTGAATTGACCAAAGCCCTTGGAAGCCTTCAGATTCAGAAATTTTAGAACTTTTTTATCTTGCGTCTCCCTTTCCTTTCAGGTGAGGCAAGTATAGGCTCCCTTCAGGGGGTAGAGAGAAAAATTCCACACCCCTGAGTTCTCTCCAGACCTGAGATGTTGGGGGCAGAGCAATTAGCTTCATCTCTACAGCTCTTGGGGGCAGTGATGAAGCATTTATCCTGCCCCAGTGGGGGACAACGAGGAATGGTTCCCCTCATGGTGACTCCATTCCTTGGACACCCTCTTTCTGGTTTGGGGGTCTTTCCCGGTTCCTGCCGCAGTCAGGGAAGACTCACCGGGATTTCTCCGAGACAGGGCCCTCTCCTGACCACTGCAGGGCTCGGTGCCCTTTCCCAGGGCCAGCCAGAAGCTTTTTCCATGCCCTCCACCCCACTTCAGACCTCCTTCATCCCTACCCAGGGGCCGGAGAGGTTGCGCTCATGTTTCCATCCACAGATGAGTCCGGGTAGCACCCGGGCAGCGCCAGATGGGGATCACAGGTGGAGGTTCCCACTTAACCCATGACAAAACATGATCCTCTGACCCTATCATCTTTGCAGTTTCAGCTCTCTCGCCTCTATCTCCCTGCATCCCTGTTCTATCAGAATCTCTGTCCTTTCCCCCTCTGGAGGTCACACCCTTTGTTTGCTCCTAAATTCAAAATGAAGAGCTGGCCCTTAGAGACCACCTATGGACCATCCCGTGCCGGGAGAATAAGCTAGTTGCCCCAGACATCCAGGCCTTGGCTTGTCATAGGGGCCAGGCAGAGGTCATGTCGTGTGGCTACATTCTTTAGCCTTTGTCGCTGGCCCCACCTCCATCACTCCTTCCACAAGCCAAGTCAGAAGGCTGTGTGCCCTCTTTCTCTTTCAGGCTGGGTATGCCACCCCAGAACCCGAGAGTAAATATAGCCTGAGCCAGCCTCCTCCCCTGCTGTGTAAGCGTGAGGACTTTTTTCTGCACATTTACACAACCCACTCTTCACCACGAGCCCAAGGACAGACATTATTAATTCTTTTTACAGTAAAAGATAAACTGTCCAAACTCCAATGACCTGAATCAGGGTTAGTTTGTATCAATGGGGAAAAAAAATCTGTTAGACTAATGGAACTAAAATGCTCAAACGGCCGTGGGCCTTTCCAAGACAGCCGAATCTTAAGTTAATTATCCTAATGCACTGTAGTCCCAATTAGTTCAGATAATTAGCTCGCTTGTGTATTCATCATAACTGGCATTACCATCTAATGCTCCGCTACTGTCCTCCGTGATGGAGTTAAAAAAGAGAACGCTGAACTTAATAAAATTTCAGTTTCTCCAGGTTAGGCTAATCAATTGTGTCCATGAGTCTAATGCTCCTGTTATATTTACTGTATTTATTTTGCCATAAAACCTGATTGTTCCTTACTTCCAAACCAGGTAACACACTGAGCTTGAGCCTTCGATTATTATGACAAGCAGGTACATTCAGTCCTGTGGGAATGCAGGGGGTTAAGGTGCCATAAACAAACACAAATCATCAGGCTCTAATTTATGATGCTTTTGTTCAACACAATCCCAAGCAATTTAACTTACCTGGCTTTCCCTGTAGGAGGAAAAATATCGAGCTCATTGTGATTAATCAGTTGCTTACATTTTAGGAGGAAAAGCTTTCAGAATTACCTTGGGAAGTCTTATTTCCTTCATGGCATATGTCTGGTTGCTGCTTTCTTGCCGAACTAAAAGAGCCCTACCAAAGGAGCCCTCACCAATCACTTTGAGGATGGCAAAGTCTTCCATGGTGGAATGGCAGTTCTTCAGGTTTGGTCCTTTACATTCCATGGGAAAAATGTCCAGTTTTGCACCACTGCATCACAAAAGTTAAATGTGGGTATTGCACAGGATAACAGTGTTTGGAGCTCTCTGGAAAGACAGTTGCTATACAATTCCACATTCCAACTAATTTTCTTTAATGCTTTCTTAGTTAAGTCATCATCAAGAATATTTTCAACTTGGGACACGCTAAACTATATGGGCATTTGTTGCAGCACATCATTATAAAAAAAAATCTGGAGCATAAATTAATAGAAGATTGTGATTCCAGAATTTTTCTGAGCCTGAAAATGTCCAATAATGTTTTCCTCCTCTTTCTGGGCTGCTCTAAGAATTGACCTATTATTAGACAAAACCTGAGGTGAGTTTCTTGAAAAAGAACCCCACTATGCCATACCTATTCACCCAACATTTTAGGACCAGGTTTCATTCCCTTCATGCACCTTCCAGAAGAATTTCATATTTCACTAAACCAACCCTGGGAAACTAAGGCAGGGGAATCCATATTTTTTTTCAACCGTAGACATTCATTTACTGATCACAACAGGAAGCACAGCAAGTTAGGTATTCAAAAATATTGATTTTTTTAAGCAGCAGTAAAAAGGTGTAAAAACAATTTAATCCAAGACCACGGGATGCCCCACCCAATCTATAGAAAAAGCCATTTCATTATCTAAAGATCCCTTCACTCCAAAGTGCACGGGGACAGTCAACAAAGCGGCTGGATTGGGAAGCTTTGATTTCTCCGGGTTTTCATTTTAATTAGCCGGCAAATAAAGATTAAAAATGCAAATCCGCTCACCCAAACAGGGTGAGAAGCAGATGCTGTGAAGCTTCAACACCAAGTCCAGTAAAGGTGGGTGACATTTAGAAGTTGCCGGGGTAAGGGGAATGTCTACAAGGCCGAAAGAAAGGGGAGTTAGATGGAAGCTAATTTGCGGTACCCCTCCCGCCAAAACCCGGATGATTATTATGATATTTATTAAGCGCTTACTATGTGCCTGGCACCGTATTAAGCACTGGGGTGGATACAGGCAAGTCGGGTTAGACACAGTCCCTGGCCCACGTGGGGTTCACAGTCTCGATCCCCATTTTTTAGACTGTGAGCCCACTGTTGGGTAGGGACCGTCTCTATATGTTGCCAACTTGTA
Source organism: Tachyglossus aculeatus (assembly GCF_015852505.1). Lineage (NCBI taxonomy): Eukaryota > Metazoa > Chordata > Mammalia > Monotremata > Tachyglossidae > Tachyglossus > Tachyglossus aculeatus. The sequence continues at coordinate 8,308,650 of NC_052085.1, read as the reverse complement.
CTTCCCAAGCGCCTAGTACAGTGCTCTGCACACAGTAAGCGCTCAATAAATACGATTGATGAAATTTTCCAGATGGGGTAACTGAGGCCCAGAGAAACGAAGTGACTTGCCCAGGGTCACACGGCAGACAGCGCTTAGGACACTGCTTCAGCGCTTAGAACAGTGCTTTGCACATAGTAAGCGCTTAATAAATGTCATTAAAAAAAAAGTGGCGGAGTTGACATTAGAACCCAAATCCTTCTGACTCCTAGGCCTGTGTGCTCTATCCATTAGGCCATGCTGCCCTCTCTAAGCGCTTAGTGCAGTGCTTTGTACACAGGAAGTGCTCATTACGATTAATAATCAGAAGCGCTGTAGTAAGCGCTTGGGAGAGTGCAATACAACAGAGTTGGCAGAACCGTTACTTGCCCACACCAAGCTTACAGTGTAGAGGGACTGGTATGAAAGCAGCAGGTTGTAGTGGCGGCTAGAGCCCGGGCCTGGGTTCAGAAGGTCATGGGTTCTAATCCCGCCTCCGCCCCTTTTCTGCTGGGTGCCCTTGGGCAAGCCACTTCACTTCTCTGGGCTTCAGTTCCCTCGCGACCCCCCTGAGAGGCCTTCCCAGACTGAGCCCCCTCCTTCCCCTCTCCATCCCCCCCGCCTTACCTCCTTCCCCTCCCCAAAGCACCTGTATGTATGTATATATGATTGTATGTGTTTATTATTCTATTTATTTATTATTTATTTAATTTGTGCATATTTATTCTATTTATTTTATTTTGTTAATACGTTTTGTTTTGTTCTCTGTCTCCCCCTTCTAGACTGTGAGCCCACTGTTGGGTAGGGACCGTCTCTAGATGTTGCCAACTTGGACTTCCCAAGCGCTTGGTACAGTGCTCTGCACACAGTAAGCGCTCAATAAATAGGACAATGAATGAATGAATGAAAGCTGCATGGCTCAGTGTAAAGAGCCCGGGCTTTGGAGTCAGAGGTCACGGGTTCAAATCCCGACTCCACCAACTGTCAGCTGTGTGACTTCAGGCAAGTCACTTCACTTCTCTGGGCCTCAGTTACCTCATCTGGAAAATGGGGATTAAGACTGTGAGCCCTCCTTGGGACAACCTGATCAATCAATCGTATTTATTGAGCGCTTACTGTGTGCAGAGCACTGTACTAAGCGCTTGGGAAGTACAAGTTGGCAACATATAGTGACAGTCACCATCATCATCATCATCAATCGTATTTATTGAGCGCTTACTATGTGCAGAGCACTGTACTAAGCGCTTGGGAAGTACAAATTGGCAACATATAGAGACAGTCCCTACCCAACAGTGGGCTCACAGTCTAAAAGGGGGAGACAGAGAACAAAACCAAACATACTAACAAAATAAAATAAATAGAATAGATATGTACAAGTAAAATAAATACATAGAGTAATAAATATGTACAAACATATATACAGGTGCCGTGGGGAAGGGGAGGAGGTAAGATGAGGGGGATGGAGAGGGGGACGAAGGGGAGAGGATCACCTTGTATCCCCCCCATCCCAGCGCTTAGAACAGTGCTTGGCATATAATAAGCTCTTAATAAATGCCATCATTTATTATTATTCTTAAGTACCTGGTGCAAGGCGGGGCGCTGCAGCAGGCCGGAGTGCGGGCAGACTCCCGCCCGCCCGCCGTTTCCATGGATACAGGGGCGGGGCCTCGGCAGGAAGGGGCGTGCCTACAGGAAGGCAGTGGTCTCCATGGATACGGGCGCGACCTCGCGAGAAGTGGGCGTGGCTAGATGGAGCCCGCCCCCTCCCTCCGAGACCGGAAGCCAGCGAGCGCGAGCCCTGCCCCATCGTCTCTATGGTTCGCGGCCCCCGCCAGAACTGCGCCGCCTCGCGGGAGGGCGCGAGGATTGCAGCTACCCCAGTCCTTCGCAGCCTTAGCCAGGGCTCCCTGCCAACAGCCCGGCCTTGGGAGGCACAGGGCCTGGGTTCTAATCCCACCTCCGCCGCTTCATTCATTCGTATTTATTGAGCACCTACTGTGTGCAGAGCACACTTGTCAACTGGGTGTGACCTTGGGCAAGTCCAAAGAGGCCTTCCCAGACTGAGCCCCCTCCTTCCTCTCCCCCACTCCATCCTTCCCCTCCCCACAGCACCTGTATATATGTATATATGTTTGTATGTATTTATTACTGAGAGCTCACCTCCTCCAGGAGGCCTTCCCAGACTGAGCCCCTTCCTTCCTCTCCCCCTCTTCCCCCTCTCCATCCCCCCATCTTACCTCCTTCCCTTCCCCACAGCACCTGTATCTATGTGTATATGTTTGTACATATTTCTCTATTTATTTTACTTGTACATATCTATTCTATTTATATTATTTTGTTAGTATGTTTGGTTTTGTTCTCTGTCTCCCCCTTTTAGACTGTGAGCCCACTGTTGGGTAGGGACTGTCTCTATATGTTGCCAACTTGTACTTCCCTAGCACTTAGTACAGTGCTCTGCACACAGTAAGCACTCAATAAATTCAATTGATTGATTATTACTCTATTTTATTTTGTTAATATGTTTTGTTGTCTGTCTCCCCCTTCTAGACTGTGAGCCCGCTGTTTGGTAGGGACTGTCTCTGTGTTGCCAACTTGTACTTCCCAAGCGCTTAGTACAGTGCTCTGCACACAGTAAGCACTCAATAAATACGATTGAATGAATGAATGACTAAACGCTTGAGAGAGTACTCTATAACAGAGTTCACTCATACAAGAGTTTGTAGGCTCGTTCCCTGCCCGTAATCAGTCAGTGGTATTTGATGACCGCTTCTGTGCCTCAGTAACCTCCTCTGTAAAATGGAGATTAATAATAATGATAGCATTTGTTAAGCACTTACTATGTGCAATGCACTGTTCTAAGCTCTGGGAAGTTTACAAGGTGGTCAGGTTATCCCACGTGAGGCTCAGAGTTTTAATCCCCATTTTACAGATAACAGGCTCAGAGATGTTAAGCGCCTTGCCTAATGAAGCTATCAGAAAAGCTCATTCTTACATGGGGCTTAAAAAGGAATACACGTTTTCAAAATTTTCCAAATCCCTTCTTGGAGTTGCAGGTGGGAAGGCAAATTCCTTTGGAAAAGTAAAGGTCATTCTACCATTTTTCCTTTCTTTCAGTTTGAATTCAGAGCTCATTGAAAATTCAATTTTCTTGTGGTTTGGATTTTAAATATAGACCCTAATGAAAGGACTTTAGTCCACCAAATTAAGTGCTTGTCAGTTGATGTCAATAGCAGGAGGTAAGCTTTCAAGTGAGCTAAATAGTACAATGCCATATTATGGGAGATGAGAATTTTTTTTCAAAATCCAAAATAGACCAATGCAATATTTGAGTTGGGATAAACACACTGATAGTTTGTACCAATAATAAAAGATTCTACATGAGATTTTGCATATCCCTATAGAAACAACTAGTCCAGCCTCCAAGCCCTTCACTGCTTGATTGAAAGACTAACTGTAAACTCCTTGTGGGCAGAAAAAGAGTCTATCACCATTCAAAAAGGATGGTGGCAGGGTGAGAGGGGTTTGCTGGGGGAAGGAGGCGGTCCTCAGGGCTCCACAACAGAAGGGCAAACTCCCGAACCCATTAGGAGGCAATCAACAAACACCCCAGCTGCCCCATCTGCACATCTCCAACTTACCAACCTTCAGTTCCGCTCCCAATGGGAACAAAAAGAAATAGGAATACTTAACGGGCAACGAGAGCAATGGTGTAATTTTCCATTTTAAATTTGTAATCACTACAAACAAATTCAGTGACAAAATTACAAGACTTATCAATTATAATATGTTTATTTGAAAAAGCAACCGCCTGAATGAGGATTAATGGTTTACAGCTACAATTATAATATCGTAACAGACTTTACACGCTATGAACTATCAAATCCATTTCCTCCTCCTGTTTCCCTCTTTATCTCCTCCATCTTGCCCTCATTCCCTCAGAGCTCCTCCTCTAAGTGGACAACCCATCCCTGGTGACTCAAAATGAAATTTGGGCACCTTGCTTTACAGCCAAATTGGGCTGATGGTTACAAAAGACTCTAAGATGAATCAAACTCCCAAACTCAACTGGGCCAGGTGGCATTTACTGGCTTCTCTCACTAGCATTTTCTACTTTCTTCCTATTGCCAAATAGTGTGTTTCTTTTCTACAATTTCACTAGTCAATACTTGTATGCCCAAAGGATTTATGATCCTGAAGTAGCCCAGTGAAGATTTCTAAAGCAAATGCAGTACAGAGCCTATAGGGATTTCATTATTTTAAAATTGTTCTACTTACAGTTCCCCAAAATATACAGTGGGGAGTTGAAGAAGGACAGCTTCTTAGTTCACATAGAAGCTGCAGGGCCAGAAAAGGTTACTGCTGAACTAAGAATTGAAGGCTGAGAAGTTATTTCTGTTGCATGTCGCTTATTAATCCTGCTGCGCTCTGTGCCCTAGTGGAAACATGACTGGCAGGGAAGAGAGAAAGATAGAGCAGGTGGTTCTGCACAAGCCATTAGCAGGATTATCAATTGCACGGCACAGGTTCCTGGATTCTCAGGCCCGAGGCTCAACTGTTGTTCTCGATGGGAGATTCCATAATCATCATCATCACTACCAATATCAGGCAAACTACTAGATAATTCACACATGTCCAACGTGAAAAGCCATTTGAGAATGAGGTTCCTACACCTCTTTCTTTTGGGCCTGAAAAAACATGCCTTTCTAAAGATAATAATTATGAAAAAAATAAAGATAGCACATCTAGTGGCAATATATTAAAAACTGTACCTACAGAAAGTCAACCTGGTAGAAATAATAGCTTCTAACCTGAACAATTCATTGAATACTTTCAAATGTTTTTGACTACATTCCACCCTGACTGCAAATTATGGGCCCAGCCCATTTGCAAAACCGGCTAGGAAATTCACAAGAAACTACAGCATCAGAGACTTCAGATCCAAATGTACTAATCTTTCTGGATATGAAATCAACCTATGCAAAATCAAGTGGATGCTCAGAAAAAAACCCTGCTGGATAGTTGGGTCTGAGCTAAAATAGAACTCCTTGAATTGAGAAGTTGTGGCGTCATCAATATTTTAATCAGAAAGTGATTTTACTGAACACAACAGACCATCTGCTTAAAAAAAAAAACACGGTACTACAATATCTTTATGTAATTTTATATTTTTAAAATCTCGGCATATTAACTTGGGGAATATTAAGTGCTGGAACAGGCTCACTAGTACAAACGATAGTGTTAAAATTAGCATAAAGAGTAGTGTTATGCTAGGATTTTTTTTTTTTTTTTTTAAATAAATTCCAAGTATACTGAAACATCCCCTAGGTTATTACCTGAAAGAACTTGTTACTGCTCAAAGCTGCTAGATTAGGCTAGGAGAAAAGTCTCCTTTATGAACAACCCAGTCCTAAAAATGCTATACGCTTTAGCCCTGTCCTTTTTGATTAATCTGCCTCATTCCCCCCAACTTGAGTTTTGCATTTTAGAAATTCTGTCTGTTCAAGCAAACCATTCCCAAATTAATGAATGAGGATGCTTCTTGCTTAAACTATTTCACCACAACACTTGTTGCAAAGAAAACTGAGCAAAACAGCAAACTACTATCAGTCTGTCCACACACCTTGGGCACTACAAAGTCCCCGTCCATCTGAAATGAAAGGGGAGTTGTAAGTCATAATAGGGCCGCTGTTTTGCTTAGTGACCATGCAATCACCTAGTCTCATACTTGGAAGCAGATACCTAAAATGTCTAGATATTAGCACTTAAGCCAATTCTACATACTTCTGAAAAATACATATCCAACAGACCTCCCAAGATTTTTTTTTCTTTCTTAAAAACGATGTTCCTTGCCAAACTTTCATTCTTTCTGTGGCTCCTCAGCTTCCGTGCCAGTTCCGGGCAGCGCGACATTTTGCCGGTATATAAAACAATTGGTTTCACCTCCCAATTCTGCCAGTTGTTCCAAAGAAGAAACGCACGGGTAGTGATCCTTTAACATGGTTGGTAGTTTACAGGTCTTGTCCTGAAGACGGCGAGACCGCCTCACGGGGGTGAGGAACTTCAAATCTTTCACTGCGGAATCCGTTTCTTCCAACTGCATCTTCTTCTTCACGCTTGAAGGGAACACACACATTAGCGTTTACCCCCGTGCCAGGTGTATTTCATGCACAATCTTAGCACCAGCACGGCACAGTAGACACAGCACGGCCTAGGAGTCAGAAGGACCTGGTTTCTCATCCTGGCTCTGCCACTCCTCTGCTGTGTGACCTTGGGCAAGTCACTTAACTTCTCCGTGCCTCAGTTCCCTCATGGGGATTCAGACTGTGAGCCTCGTGTGGGAAAGGGACTATATCCAGTCTGATTAACTTGTATCTACCCCAGTGCTCACAACAGTGCTTGGCACATAATAAGCACCATTATTATTATCTTCTAGACTGTGAGCCCACTGTTGGGTAGGGACTGTCTCTATATGTTGCCAACTTGTACTTCCCAAGTGCTTAGTACAGTGCTCTGCACACAGTAAGCGCTCAATAAATACGATTGATTGATTGATTATCCTTCCATCTTCTAGACTGCGAGCCCGCTGTTGGGTAGGGACCGTCTCTATATGTTGCCAACTTGTACTTCCCAAGTGCTTAGTAGTGTTCTGCAACAGTAAGTGCTCAATAAATACGACTGAATGAATGAATGTGCTGAGGAAGCACTAACGCTGTCTCCCTCACAGTCAGCAACTCCAAAGCCACAAATCTGACGCTAGCTCCCATCGTCTCGAAGAACTGCCACCACCACAACCACAACTAGAGCCCTTTCCCTCCTAACCAGTTGCTATTGTATTTCCCTGCCAGTTTCTGGTTCCCCTGCAACCTGCCATTCCACCCAATCTGTCCCGAGCCCATCCTCTTTCCACTAGGCCAACGCTGCTTCTTTATGCTATGCCACATCATATAGGCTTCATTCTACTTCCAGTCTGATTCTCAAACATGTGCCTCCCTTCTGCTGCTTTTCGTTCCTGAATCCATTGCCTTCCACTTGGAAAAAGTCAGGGGAAGATCACAAAAAGATACTCTTACTGAGTTTAAAGTTTCAAGTCCTCATCTGTGAAATGGAGATTAAGACTTAACCCCATGTGGGATATCAATCAATCAATCAATCAATCGTATTTATTGAGCGCTTACTATGTGCAGAGCACTGTACTAAGCGCTTGGGAAGTACAAATTGGCAACACATAGAGACAGTCCCTACCCAACAGTGGGCTCACAGTCTAAAAGGGGGAGACAGAGAACAGAACCAAACATACCAACAAAATAAAATAAATAGGATAGAAATGTACAAGTAAAGTAAATAAATAAATAGAGTAATAAATATGTACAACCATAATAAATATGTACAACCATAGGATATGTACAACCAAATATGTACAACCATTAGGATATGGACTGTGTCCAACCTAATTAGCTTGTATCTACCCAGTGCTTAATACAGTGCCTGGCACAGAGTAAGTCCTTAAAAAAATGGAGCTCCTAACGTCTCTCAAAATAACCAGTTCTCATTGTAGAACTAGCTTCGAGCTAAACCACAAAGATAGGGAATGAACAACTGTCAACTGTAGAATAAGCCCATAAATGTTGGAAGTTCACTTCTGTATGAGGCATTTTGGAAGTGCCTTAAATTTACCTCCTAACTGGTCTTACCTCTGCAAGTATGGTGTGGTTGACACATTGTATTTAACTAAGAAAGCTCCGTCAGCTGCTTTTTCGGGAGTCTTCAAACCGTCACTGGAATCTTCTCGAGTATCATCATCCTGCTGCTCCTCACATTTCACGCTCACTCTCTTTCTGGAACCCTTATTTTTCATTTTCAAGTCTTCCCCCTCCGACTTCAGATTTGCATCAGTGTCTCCTTGGTTTGCTACTTCACCGACTTCCTTAATTCCTTCTTCAGTTGTATTAATCGCACTAATATTCTCCCCTAGAGAGAACAGGTTTACAGATGATGCCACAAGCCGAAGTTAAAACATTAAAATATTCCCAGGCAAAGTCATACAAGGGCAGACCAGATTTCCAAAAAGGACAAAGAGGAACCCCAGAATCAGCCCAAAGCTCTTCACTGTGCCTCCTGAAATACATAGCTACTGACTCAAACGCATATGCTCCATCCATTCACTTAGCTCCACCCAAATAAGGTTTAAAAAATCATATTTATTAAGTGCCTATTATGTGCCAGGCACTATACTAAGTACTGGGGTAGATACAATCTAATCTGGTTGCTGTTGTTGTTGTTATTGTCAAATGTCGTCGAGTCGTTTCCGACCCATGGCGATTCCAAGGACACATTTCCAGAATGTTCTATCTTCACCCATAGTTGTTCTGGCTTGTAGTCCACAGAGTGTTCTTGGTCAAAAATACTAAAAGTGGTTTACCATTGCCTTCTGCGCAGTAAAAACTTGAGTCTCTGTCATCTTTGATCAACAATTTAATCACTTGATCATCCATCTTTGACTCTCTCATGCCCTGCTCCCCAGCACAGGAGTCTTTTTGAGTCTCAAAAAGAGGAAAGTCATCAAGAAAACATGGTTCTTACTCCCATTGAGAAGGGGGAGACAGGAGAGTGCAGGGACATAAACAAAACCTGAGGTTCAAAGCCTGTTCTACCCATTTTCTCTGCCCTGGGCCTCATTCCATTTATGTTGTCCGCAAGTTGACAGCTTCATAGCCCTTCTCCTACCTAAAATCCAGAAACACTTTAGTCAAGTATATTCCAAGCAGTAGCCAAGGCGGGCTTTTGGCTGCAAGCAGCAGCCAGAATTCTGAGTGACAACAAAGGATATCAATTGCTTTAGCAGGTTGTCAATAACTGGAATGAAGCCCCTTACAGTGGCTGAACAGATCAAACACCCACACTAGTTTTTGCTAGGTCATAACCAGTTTCCATTAGGAAAAATAATGTCTCGAATTTCCCCAGACCTCAGTCAATCAATCAGTGATATTTATTGAGCGCTTACTATGTGCAGAGCACTGTACTATGCGCTTGGGAAAGTACAATAGAGTTGGATCCCTGCCCATAATGAGATTATAGTTTAGAGAGTTTGACCACTTGTACACACTGTGAATGCATTCCTTCTTGACTTTACTGTGAGGTTTTGGATTTTGCCAATCTGTGTCTATTCATGGGTATAATCTGCTAAAAATCTAAATGGAAGGAAGTTTTAATAAAGAACTAGCCTCAGGGTTATTTTTCAAGGTGAAAAACAAAAGGCTCTAGCTTACCAACGTCAGTCTGCGGAAAGTTCTTCTTCTTTATAACGTCGATAACTGTGTGCCGCAGCTCTTCAATAGGCTTAATACAAAGATAATTACTTTTTATAATGCAACCCAAAATCAAATTTTCAAACAGTAACTGAGCCGCTCAACTTGTGAACATAAACACTATTCTAGCTGAGATTTCAAATTTTGAAACCTAAGGCACACCAACTCAATTTCGAAGACAAGGACTACTCACGGGGTGAATTTTTTCTTGATTCGGGCTGGCACGTATAGAATTGCAGCTACCAAATAATGACTAAAGCATTCAATCGCATAAAAATATTCTTTCAGATCAATGGGTTTCCTAGGGCCACCTCCAACCATATGAAATAGAAGGGCATTTAAATGATTTGGGTGTAGAGTAGCAGATTGTGTCATTTAATGTCTGGTAAATCTCAAGCTAATATTTACTGCTACCTTCAAGATGGTCACTTCTTGATAGGTCTTTTTTTTTCTCCCTCATGTTCCCTCTATTACTGACTCCCATGTTCTCTGGATTCCTCCATTTTTTAAATTGGCTACAACAACTCTTTTAAGTGTTCTCATAGAGTGGAAAGACGAATTGATTTGGTCTTTGTCTCCAGAGATACACTTAAAAGATGACCAGAAATCTGCATTACTCAATCACACAAAGACGCGCGCACACACACACACACACACACACACACACACAAGGTAAACAGGGCCATTAAGTGAGGCAAATCAGGATAGACAGGATCTTCATAAACTAAAAAAAAAAATATTCATATCCTAAAGATTGGGACCCACTGCATAACATTTTGTTGCATCCCAAGGACACGTTGCTCAAATATTTGCGTCACTTAATTGCTCATCACCTACTTTATTTTTTAAAAGAAAAAAAGATTAATAAATTTATCCTCCAGTAAGGAAGAATTGGTTGTAGACCCTGACTTTGTGATATAATTCGATCTATTCCAATTCTCACCTGAGCCCCTGCCAGCATGGCCTTCTCATAAATGGCAATGATATCTTCAATAGGATTTGTGGTCGGTTCAAGTCGTGCGAGACATACCCAATACTTGACCAGTTTTCTGGCATCAGGAATATTTTGAATAACCTTGTCCAGTATGTCGAGTACTTCTTCTCTTGGACATCCCTGAAGTTGGGGAAATGCAGTAAGATAAATCTGCCTCCATAACTTGTTTCCAACCGGCCATATACTACACTACAACTGGTATAAGCAATGCAGAACATAAGTGAAGGGCCCTGGTGATTCCCTTTTCTCCCCTCTCAAAACTACTCTCAGAATAGCTAAAAAATTAACAGATTTAAGTTTGATTTTCTCTTTCCACCTTCTTACGTTCTGGTCTGTTTAGACACATGGACCATTAGAGCACAGAGCACAGTTTTGAGCACTTGGAAGGAAGAAGGGGAGTTCAGCAGATACAAAACAGAGGCCCTCCTTAGCCTTCTCTTCTCAAGGCTAAATGACTCTGGCTCGTTGAACTTTTCTTTAGGTGGTCTAATCTATTATACCATTTTTTTTTCACTTCTCTGGGTCCTCTAATAAGAACTGAGTACGACAGCCTCCTGGATGACATAGCACAAGTGCCAAGAATAATAGGTCGGCTTTTTAAAGTCCAATCACACTGATGGCTTTTTCAGCTTCGGAAGCAACCACTTCCCCTGCTTCAGGGAGTAAAGCGGAGCACAAAAGTTGATCATTCAAGCCCCTTTGGAGTCAGTGGAACTGGATTCTAATCCCACTCTGCCACTGGTCTGCTGTGTGACTCTGGGCAAGTCACTTCACTTCTCTGGGCTTCAGTTACCTCATCTTTAAAATGGGGTTTCCAGTACCTGTTTCCCCTCCTACTTGGACTTTGAGGACTAAGTGGGACAGGGACCGTGTCCAACCTGATTAACTTGTATGTATTTACCCCAGAGTTTAGGACAGTGCTTGGCACATAGCAAGCTCTTAACAAGTACCATAATTATCAATTATTATTGCGTGGGACAGAGTTTTTTCAGCCTGTGGTTTGTAATTTACAACATTTCTTGAATCCTTCCAAGAATTACCAACTATGAGTGTTAGTAGAGGCACAATGAGCTACATTTTAAACCAATTTTAAAGATGGAAATTTATAAAGCATCCTCAGTGCTTTTAGACTGTGTTAACTCTAAATTCTCTCCCTCTGAACTGTATGCTCCTTTTGGGCAGGGAATGTGTCTGACAACCATTGTATTGTACTTTCCCCAGTGTTCTGCACAGAGTAAGTACCGAGTACAGTGCTCTGAACAAAATAAGTGCTCAAATACCACTGACTGACTAAACTCCAAGCTGGTAAAACTTTGTGAGGAAAAAGATAGATTTAGGGCCACCAAAATAAAGTGAGAACCCCTGAAAATATTCAAAAGCAAAAGATGATCTCCCAGTTGCTTGGCAGGTTAAATCAACTGTAGTACCGATTGTGTTACACAGTAAATATTGAAAAAAATCTTGTTACCTCATTAATTAACTTCAGGCATTCAGCAAAAGAATTGTTAACTTTTTCAGTAAATAACTTTTGCTCCTCTTCTTCCACAATGGTGGTCCAGAATGACTCCACCTGTTGTTCTTTTGGCTCAGATTGAGCCGGCGGCATAGAAATAGGAGGTCTTTTTAACACTTTTCCCTTGGAAGCTTTCCATTCAGCCAGGCGAGCTCTACAATTAGAAGAATATTACCTCAATAGCTCCAGGACTCAATTTGGTTTTCCTTAATCTTTTGGCCAAGTCTTCAATGGGCTGATTTCCGAGGGTTCATTACCCGCTCAGAGGGCAGGCCCTTAGGCCCTTAGAAAACTAGCTCGTCCAAGCTGTACATTTCAAGATTATCAGCTATCGTGAGCCCAAATCAACCCCAGCCCTTAGCACAAAGTCTGTGCTTACTAAATGCCACAATACTAATACTAATAATGATGTCAAACATCTAAAATCTTTAATGGGTTACTGAACACTCCTGCTTACCCATCAGGAATTTGTGATCACGTTAAAATTCATCATGTCACTGACCCAGAGGAACAGCAAAAGGACTAAGAAAAAGCTGCTCCAGGAGCAGAGGCCTCGTTGACCTCTGGCTTTCCATGATGTCCCACCCGCTTTCTCCCCGGAACTCCAGCTTCTTCTCCCCAGAGCTCTGTGGTCTGCCCTGCCCGGGGTCTTTAGACTAGTATCAAAATTAAACCTATTTCAAGAGACCCCAGGAATTCCCAAAGGGAAAAAGCACTTGCAAGCATTAGTAAGCACTTGGTCTATGTGCCAAGTGTTTACTCTTGGCACATAGTAAGCGCTTAAATGCTACGATTACCATCATTATTGTTATTAGAGAATTCCAGTTTATACCGCACAAACAACAGTGTTTTAGTTTTTAGGATTTAGGTCTGTCTTTCCATACAGATCACTTTTTAATTTGACTGCAACCTTACACTGCAAACCAGTCGTAAAATGCATACGCCTCAAAGACGGCTTTCAGATTTGTCCTATACCAATACATGGTTCTCTGTTAAAAGCGCTTAGAAAAGTGCTTTGCACATAGTAAGCGCTTAACAAATACCATTATTATTATTAAAACTGAATATGGCATCATCCAACAAATCATTAAAAAAAAAAAAAGACCCAGTCACTTTTACCTCCTCTCTTCTGCTGATTCTTTCAAGAAAGTAGACCTTCGAATGCCCATCGATTTTGCCCGCAACGTTGAAGGAGCAGGCTGGGCTGGAGCTCCGGATGCAACAGATGCTGCTTCCTTTTTTTCCAGCCCATCTGAGGAGTCGGCCTTGGCATTCGTCAGGGCCGGCTTTCCTGGTGGCAGCCGCTTCTTGACATTAGACAGAGTTGGTTTCACCTGGGATGGAGGTGGCCCTTTCTTCACAGTAGATGAAACTGGATTTGACAGGAGAGGCCCTTTTTTATGAGGCTCTTTGGAGTCAGTGACCTGGACAGAGGCCCTACGGACGGTTTGTTTCGGGATCGGGTCAGGGTGGCTTCTAAGAGGAGGTCTCACGAGAGATCTGATCTGGAAGGAGGCAGTGCTCCCAGATTGAGTGGAAATAACCTCATTTGAGATTCTTCCACCTTTGACGACACCCCCGCTGACGGAGGGAGGTCTCACCGCTGGTTTAGAAACAGTGGCTGAAGGCGTCGCTCCTGTCAGAGAATGATCATCCTTGCCTGGCGGCGGCTTTCGAAAGGAATTTATTTTAGATTGAACCACCTTGCCGCGATAGGAGCCAAGCACCGGTTTCTTTGGCAAGTTAACATCAGATTTCAGCTTTTCCGCAATCAGCTGTTCCTCTTTCCGATTTCTTTTAATCAGAAAGGCCTGGCTAAAGGACATGCGTTGAACTTTGGGGTCGTTCTCCTCAGTCGGGGACACCTGAGCAATCTGACTGGAATCCCCAATATTTTGTGAGCTTAGAGCTACAGACGAGTTGGTCAAAACAGTAGTGGCTTTTAAAGGAGCACCACTTCTTTCCGTGGTTTGGCTGTTTTTGTCCAGCTTAGTATTTTCTTTATCTTCCTGAAATGAGTAATTTGAGAGACATATTAGTTCCTCAGATTTCCTCACTTCCATTAAAAAAAGGCCCAGATTAAGATAGGAGCAAGGTAAAGAACAAAGTGGATAAAAGGAGAGATTTTGGTACAAACTTTGCACCTTACCATTTTGGTTTTAAGTTTCAAAGCCTTCGTTGTCACTTGGTTTTTGTCCTCGCTTGTTTTTTCCTTCCAATTATTGTTGCTTTAAAAGAGGAAAAGGGATTTCACTTTTTTTGTTTCCCTGGAGGAAGTATACAGGTCTAACTAAGATACCTCTAAAAATATATGGAATTAGGGATACACCGTTCGGCTAGAACACGCATTTTCACATGTTTTGGTTTGAACAAGGCGGCAAAATAACACGCCACTGTCTGGATACGGTATGGAGCAGATCAGGAATTAGTGTGCAGCACAGCTTCCAATTAACGACCGACAAACCTTCAATAGAGAAACGACTCCCAGGTTCTGAGCCTTTTCATAAACTGCACTCCAACTTCCCCACTCCTTGTCCTTTAATGACCACATTCCACCCGTTCCCATAATTATAAGTGCCAACCGGAATAGGGCCTGCTGATTAGAGACTGTGGTCCCTTACCTTCCGGACCACGACTATATCCGGGCTGAGGCGCATTTGTTTAGACCTTCTGTCTGGGCAAAATTGCTCAAATGAGACTTGTATTTTTTTGGTTGTTGTTTTTAATGGTATTTGTTAAGCACTTACTCTGTGCTAGGCACGGTTCTAAGCGCAAGAGTGGATACAAGCTAATTAGGTTGGACACAGTCCATAGACGAGGTAACTGAGGCACAGAGAAGTTCATTAGCTTGCCTAAAGTCACTCGGCAGACAAGTGGCAGAGCTGGGATTAGAATCCAGTTCCTTCCGACTTCGAGGCCCGTGCTCTATCCACTAGGCCACGCTGCTTTTCTGTATCTAACTAAGATACCTATAAAAATATATGGAATTAGGGATACACCATTCAGCTAGAACACGCATTTTCATATGTTTTGGTTTGAACAAGGTGGCAAAATAACAACAAAACAAAAACACCCCTGTATCAAATTATATTAGGTTACTTTGTGAAACTGAAAAGATAAATTTGAAAAATTTTGACATTCCAGCTAATAGTGTTCTCTTTCTTACTTTAGGTGATAAACTCCTTGACAGCAGGAATTATGTTTTCACTAATTTCTCAGTCTTTGTGGAGGTATACACAGTACATTGTACTGCACTCAGTAGGCACTCAGATAGCATTACTGCTGTAATTTTCTCAGCGTCGTATTAAGTACTCCATATATGACATGCATTTAGTAACTGAATGATTCACAAATAGACTACAAGTATCACTGAACATCCTGAGAGAATTACCCAGGAGTTACTGGTTGCAGTACTTGTACATTTCCCGTAATTCCTTTGTAGAAACCTTAGACTTAAAAAAAAAAAACCTTAAAAATACACAAAACGGTTAACCTTATTTTGATAAACCTCTATAGCGAGTCATAACTCCTGCAATATGAATGCCAAATCAGAATATTAATCTCTCTACTCGATTAATGAACAGTATTTACTGAGTGCCTTTTCTGTGCGGAGAACTGTACTAAGTCCTTGGGAGACCACAGTAGAATGATCCTCAAAGAGTTTGCAGTTTGGGGGTGCCGGGGAGGAGGGCAGGCATTCAATTACATGATAGACCAGAGGAAGTAACAGAATTTAAAGACACATAAGGAAGTTATACAGGGGTTGGGAGTACTCAAGTGCTTAGGTGCTGTTGAAGGGCTGATACTGATCCAGTCCTAGATCAAGGTGACGCTATTGATTCACCAGCGACTCAGTCAAAAAATAAAACCCTCAAAATCCATACTTAGGGCTCAACATCCATTAGGAATACTATCAACATAACGGTTTTTCAAGATACATTTTGTCCAACTAGTTGCACAAACCAATTGAATTAAAATAATTATGTTTCACCTCACCTGACTTTTATCGGCTTTTCCTGCCTATTTAAGCCAGAGAAGGTCTTCCTTCGTGATAGATATTCTTCAATTTTTTGTTTTCTTTGCTCTAATTGAAAAAAAGAAACATGTACAAATTATATTTACCTCAAGTACCTCAGCACAACTAAAAGACAACAAAATAGGACACTTCCATCAAATACAGTACCTCTGAAGTCAGGTTGTCAAGGCTCACTGTAGGATAAAAGTTAGGGTCTCATAATAACCATGATTACAGGATAATTCACCGATACTAGAAACTTTTTTAATGATATCGGTTAAGCACTCACTATGTGCCAGACACTGTACAAAGCGCTGGGACAGATACTGGTAGGACAAAGTCCAGGTCCCACACAGGGCTCACAAGGAGAATAGGCATTGAAACCCCATTTTACAGAATGAGGTAACTGAGGTCCAGAAGCGAAGTGACTTGCCCAAGGTCACGCAGCAGACAAGTGGCAGAGCTGGGATTAGAACCCAGGGCCGAACTCTATCCGATGGGCTTTGAAGGTGAATACAAGCAGATCGAGTTGGACGCAAATCCTGCCCCGTGCACGGCTCACAGTCTTTATCCCCAATTTACAGATGAGACAGCTGAGGCCCAGAGAAGTGAAGTGACTCGTCCAAGGCCACACAGAAGCCAAGTGCTCTAACCCCTACACAATGCCGCTGCTCAACAAATGACACAATTATTACCGTTACTAGCCATTGGAGATGGCTCACAAGAGTATTACCTAAACAATATATTGATGTCTGTTTATTTGTATTGACATCTGATTCCCTCCCATTGCTTTTCCTCCCCGTCCCCACCCCGCAGCCCTTATGTCTACATCTGTCATTTTACTTATTTATATTGACGTCTGTTTGTATTGATGTCTGTCTCCCCCCACCCAAGACTGTAAGCTCGTTGTGGGCAGGGACTGTCTCTATTGCTGCAGTGTACTTTCCCAAGCGCTTAGTACAGTGCTCTGCACATAGTAAGTGCTCAATAAACACGATTAAATGAATGTCTCTCTCCCCTACCCCCCCCCCCCACTAGACTGTGAGCTCGTTGTGTGCAAGGAGAGTCTCTTTTTATTGCTGTATTGTACTTCCCCAAACGCTTAGTACAGTGCTCAGCACACAGTAAGTGCTCCATAAACACATCCACCAAACTAGCTCTCTTCCTCCCTTCAAAGCCCTACTGAGAGCTCACCTCCTCCAGGAGGCCTTCCCAGACTGAGCCCCCTTTTTTCTCTCCTCCTCCCCATCCCCACAGCACTTGTATATATTTGCACATATTTATTACCCTATTTATTTTACTTGTACATATTTCCTACTCTATTTTATTAATGATATGCATATAGCTATAATTCTATTTATTCTGACGGCTTTGACACCTGTCTACATGTTTGGTCGCCTGTCTCCCCCTTCTAGACTGTGAGCCCATGGTTGGGTAGGGACTGTCTCAATATGTTGCCGACTTGGACTTCCCAGGCGCTTAGTGCAATGCTCTGCACACAGTAAGCACTCAATAAATATGATTGAATGAATGAATGAAATACACAGTAAGCACTCAGTAAATACGACTGAATGAATGACATGCTATTGAATGAATGGAATACTATAGAATGAATGATTCCCGCAAGCGCTCAGTACAGTGATGATGATGATGGCATTTGTTAAGCGCTTACTATGTGCAAAGCACTGTTCTAAGCGCTGGGGAAGGTTACAAGGTGATCAATTTGCCCCACAGGGGGCTCACAGTTTTAATCCCCGTTTCACAGATGAGGGAACTGAGGCCCAGAGAAGTGAACTGACTTGCCCAAAGTCACACAGCTGACAGTTGGCAGAGACAGGATTTGAACCCATGATCTCTGACTCCAAAGCCCGGGCTTTTTCCACTGAGCCACGCTACAGTGCTTTGCCCACAGTAAGCGCTCAATAAATATAAATAAAGCGCTCACCTGTACATATGTATATCACCTGTATATATGTTTGTACATATTTATTACTTTATTTTACTTGTACATATTTATCCTATTTATTAAATGTGGTTTATATGTTTTGTTGTCTGTCTCCCCCTTCTAGACTGTGAGGCCGCTGTTGGGTAGGGACCGTTTCTAGATGTTGCCAACTTAGACTTCCCAAGCGCTTAGTCCAGTGCTCTGCACACAGTAAGCGATCAGTAAATACGATTGAATGAACGAATCTCCTCACCGTGCCTCGTTCTCGCCTGTCCCACCGTCGACCCCCGGCCCACGTCCTCCCCCGGGCCTGGAATGCCCCCAATCCCTCTGCCCATCCGCCAAGCTCGCTCTCTTCCTCCCTTCAAGGCCCTACTGAGAGCTCACCTCCTCCAGGAGGCCTTCCCACACTGAGCCCCTTCCTTCCTCTCCCCCCTCCACCCCCATCTTACCTCCTTCCCTTCCCCACAGCACCTGTATATATGTTTGTACACATTTGTTACTCTATTTATTTATTTATTTTACTTGTACATATCTATTCTATTTATTTTATTTTGTTAGTATGTTTGGTTTTGTTCTCTGTCTCCCTCTTTTAGACTGTGAGCCCACTGTTGGGTAGGGACTGCCTCTATATGGTGCCAACTTGTACTTCCCAAGCGCTTAGTACAGTGCTCTGCACACAGTAAGCGCTCAATAAATACGATTGATGATGATGATGAATGAATAAATACAACTGAACTGAGGCACAAACCTGGAGGGAAACACGTGCCCCCCGTCCCTGGTTGACATCCCCCTCGCCCCCTGACCCACCTCTGAAGAAGGGCTGAGCCCTCTGACTGGCGGGCAGCTGCAGGGCGTCCAGTACGCTCATGGCCCCCGCGGCTCGGCGCTCAGTACGCCCACCATCCCCCGCTCTGCCGTTTGAAGCGAGCGGGCGCCAGCCTCCCGCCCATTGGCTCCACGGCAACACGAATGGACCAATGGGGTGGGCGGACGGCGGACGGGTGGGCGTGGCTTCGCCTCCAGTGTCGCGGGGACACGAATGGACCAATGGGGTGGGCGGACGGCGGACGGGTGGGCGTGGCTTCGCCTCCAATGTCGCGGGGACACGAATGGACCAATGGGGTGGGCGGGCTGCGCCGGGTGGGCGTGGCTTCTCCTCTAATCTCGCGGGGACACGAATGGACCAATGGGGTGGGCGGCCGGAGGCTGGTGGGCGTGGCCTCTCCTCTAATCTCGAGGGAACACGAATGGACCAATGGGGTGGCCGGACGGCGGACGGGTGGGCGTGGCTTCGCTTCTATCAATCAATCAATCAATCAATCGTATTTATTGAGCGCTTACTGCGTGCAGAGCATTTTACTAAGCGCTTGGGAAGAACAAGTTGGCAACATATAGAGACAATCAATCGATCATATTTATTGAGCGCTTACTGTGCGCAGAGTACCGTACTAAGCGCTTGGGAAGTACAAGTTGGCAACATATAGAGACAGTCAATCGATCGTATTTATTGAGCGCTTACTGTGTGCAGAGTACTGTACTAAGCGCTTGGGAAGTACAAGTTGGCAACACAGAGAGTCAATGGATCGTATTTATTGAGCGCTTACTGTGTGCTGAGCACTGTACTAAGCGCTTGGGAAGTACAAGTTGGCAACATATAGAGACAGTCAATCGATCGTATTTATTGAGCGCTTAGTGTGTGCAGAGCACTGCACTAAGAGCTTGGGAAGTACAAGCTGGCAACATCTAGAGACAGTCAATCAATCGATCGTATTTATTGAGCGCGTACTGTGTGCAGAGTACTGTACTAAGCGCTTGGGAAGCACAAGTTGGCAGCCCACTGTTGGGTAGGGACTGTCTCTATGTGATGCCAATTTGTACTTCCCAAGCGCTTAGTACAGTGCTCTGCACATAGTAAGCGCTCAATAAATACGATTGATTGATTGATTGATTGATATAGAGACAGTCCCTACCCAACAGTGGGCTCAAAGTCTAGAAGGGGGAGACAGAGAACAAAACCAAGCACATTAACAAAATAAAATAAATAGAATAGATATGTACAAGTAAAATAAATGAATGAATAGAGTAATAAGTATGTACAAACATATATACATACGGGGGACACGAATGGACCAATGGGGTGGGCGGCCGGAGGCTGGTGGGCGTGGCTCCGCCTCTAGCCTAGCCGGGGACACGAATGGACCAATGGGGTGGGCGGCTGGAGGCTGGTGGGCGTGGCTTCTCCTCTAATCTCGCGGGGACACGAAGGGACCAATGGGGTGGGCGGCCGGAGGCTGGTGGGCGTGGTTTCGCCTCCAATCTCGCGAGAATGAGAGTCTGTGTTTCAAACTTAAGTTGCTCAGTGGTGTGCAGGGAGTTCACAATTCTCTGATCAACCTGATGGTGGGTTCTGCTAAACCTTTATAATAATAATAATGATGGCATTTGTTAGGCGTTTACTGTGTGCGAGGCACTGTTCTAAACGCTGGAGGGGAATACAAGGTGATCAGTTTGTTCCACAGGGGGCTCACAGTCTTCACCCCCATTTTAATAATAATAATAATAATGGTATTTATTAAGCGCTTACTATGTGCAAAGCACTTGTTCCCATACAAGGTGATGAGGCTGTCCCCCGGGGGGCTCACAATCTTCATCCCCATTTGACAGATGAGGTCACCGAGGCCCGGAGAAGTGAAGTGACTTGCCCAAAGTCAGCCAGCTGACAAGTTCTAAGTGCCTTCCCTTCAAGGCCCTACTGAGAGCTCACCTCCTCCAGGAGGCCTTCCCAGACTGAGCCCCTTCCTTCCTCTCCCCCTTGTCCCCCTCTCCATCCCCCCATCTTACCTCCTTCCCTTCCCCACAGCACCTGTATGTATGTATATATACCTGTACATATTCATTACTCTATTTATTTTACTTGTAAATGTCTATTCTGTTTATTTTATTTTGTTAGTATGTTTGGTTTTGTTCTCTGTCTCCCCCTTTTAGACTGTGAGCCCACTGTTGGGTAGGGACTGTCTCTATATGTTGCCAACTTGTACTTCCCAAGCGCTTAGTACAGTGCTCTGCACACAGTAAGCGCTCAATAAATACGATTGATGATGATGATTGTCCCACGTGGGGCTCACAGTCTTCATCCCCATTTGACAGATGAGGGAATTGAGACCCAGAGAAGTGAAGTGACTTGCCCAAAGTCACCCGGCTGACAAGTTCTAAGTGCTGGGGAGGATACAAGGTGATGATGATGGTATTTGTTAAGCTCTAACTATGTGCAAAGCACTGTTCTAAGCGCTGGGGGGATACAGGGTGATGAGGCTGGCCCCCGGGGGGCTCACAATCTTCATCCTCACTTGACAGATGAGGGAACCGGGGCCCAGAGAAGGGAAGTGACTTGCCCAGAGTCACCCAGCTGACAAGTTCTAAGCGCTGGGGAGGATACAAGGTGATGATGGTTTGGTTTTTTTCTCTGTCTCCCCCTTCTAGACTGTGAACCCACTGTTGGGTAGGGACCGTCTCTCTATGTTGCCAATTTGTACTTCCCAAGCGCTTAGTACGGTGCTCTGCACACAGTAAGCGCTCAATAAATACGATTGATATTGATTGATGGTATTTGTTTAGCGCTTACTCTGTGCAAAGCACTGTTCTAAGCGCTGGGGAGGATACAAGGTGATGAGGCTGTCCCCCGGGGGGCTCACAATCTTCATCCCCATTTGACAGATGAGGTCACCGAGGCCCAGAGAAGGGAAGTGACTTGGCCCGAGTGACCCAGCTGACAAGTGGCGGGGCTGGGATTGGAACCCAGGGCCTCTTGAGTCCCAAGGCCGGGCTGCTTCTAGAAGTAAGCAGAGGGTTAGAGGTCGGGGGGCGGGTCCCGGCGGCGGAGGAGGGCCCGGGCCTGGGCCTGCCGGGGGCCATGGACCGCTTCTCCTGGACCAGCGGGCTCCTGGAGCTTCACGAGGCCCTGGTGCTGCAGCAGCGCGGGGTCCGACTCTACGACGGCGAAGACCAGGTACGGCCGGCCCGACAGGCCCTCCATCCCTCCCTCCCTCCCCACAGCCGCCAAACTAGCCCTCTTCCTCCCTTCAAAGCCCTCCTGGGAGCTCACCTCCTCCGGGAGGCCTTCCCACACTCAGCCCCCTCCTGCCTCTCGCCCTCCCTCCTTCCCCTCCCCACACCGCCTGGATAGATGTCGGTACAGATTTATTACTCTATTTTACTTGCACATATTTACCATTCTATTCATTTTATTTTGTTAGTATGTTTTGTTGTCTGTCACCCCCTTCTAGACTGTGAGCCCGCTGTTGGGTAGGGACCGTCTCTGTATGTTGCCAGCTTGTACTTCCCAAGCGCTTAGTACAGTGCTCTGCGCACAGTAAGCGCTCAATAAATACGATTGAATGAACACTGAGAGCTCACCTCCCCCAGGAGGCCTTCCCACACTCAGCCCCCTCCTGCCTCTCCCCCTCCCCCCCGCCCTCCCTCCTTCCCCTCCCCACAGCGCCTGGATAGACGTCGGTACAGATTTATCACTCCATTTATTTTAGTTGCACATATTTACATATTCTATTTCTTCTATTTTGTTAATATGTGTCGTTTTGTCGTCCGTCTGCCCCTTCTAGACTGGGAGCCCGCTGTTGGGTAGGGACCGTCTCTAGATGTTGCCGACTTGGACTTCCCAAACGCTTAGTACAGCTCTCTGCGCACAGTAAGCGCTCAATAAATACGATTGAATGAACACTGAGAGCTCACCTCCTCCAGGAGGCCTTCCCACACTCAGCCCCCTCCTTCCTCTCCCCATCCCCCCCGCCCTTCCCCCTTCCCCTCCCCGCAGTGCCTGTATAGACGTTGGTACAGATTTATTACCCTATTTATTTTACTTGTACATATTTACATATTCTATTTCTTTTATTTTGTTAATATGTTTTCTTTTGTCGTCCGTCTCCCCGTTCTAGACTGTGAGCCCGTTGTTGGGTAGGGACCATCTCTGTATGTTGCCAGCTTGTACTTCCCAAGCTCTTAGTACAGTGCTCTGCACACAGTAAGCGCTCAATAAATACGATTGAATAAATGAATACTGAGAGCTCACCTCCTCCAGGAGGCCTTCCCACACTCAGCCCCCTCCTGCCTCTCCCCATCCCCCCCGCCCTCCCTCCTTCCCCTCCCCACAGTGCCTGGATAGATGTCGGTACAGATTTATTACTCTATTTATTTTACTTGTACATATTTACATATTCTATTTCTTTTATTTTTTAATATTCATTCCTTCATTCAATCGTATTTATTGAGCGCTTACTGTGTGCAGAGCACTGTATTAAGCGCTTGGGAAGTACAAATCGGCAACATGTAGAGATGGTCCCTACCCAACAGCGGGCTCACAGTCTAGAAGGGGGAGACAGACAACAAAACAAAACATATTAACAAAATAAAATAAATAGAATAAATGTGTACAAATAAAATAAATAAATAGAGTAATAAATACGTACAAACATATATACATCTATGCAGGTGCTGTGGGGAGGGGAAGGAGGTAAGGCGGGGGAGGAGGGGGAGAGGAAGGAGGGGGTTCAGTCTGGGAAGATGTTGGTACAGATTTATTACTCTATTTATTTTACTTGTACATATTTACATATTCTATTCATTTTATTTTGTTAGTATGTGTTGTTTTGTTGTTTGTCTCCCCCTTCTAGACTGGGAGCCCGCTGTTGGGTAGGGACCGGCTCTGTGTGTTGCCAACTTGCACTTCCCAAGTGCTTAGTACAGTGCTGTGCACACAGTAAGCACTCAATAAATACGATTGAATGAATTTTATTTTGTTAATAAGTCCTGTCTTGTTGTCCGCCTCCCCCTTCTAGACTGTGAGCCCGCTGTTGGGTAGGGACTGTCTCTATATGTTGCCAGCTTGTACTTCCCAAGCTCTTAGTGCAGTGCTCTGCACACAGTAAGCGCTCAATAAATGCGATTGAATAAATGAATACTGAGAACTCACCTCCTCCAGGAGGCATTCCCACACTCAGCCCCCTCCTTCCCCTCCCCACAGCCTGTATAGATGTTGGTACAGATTTATTACTCTATTTATTTTACTTGTACATATTTACATATTCTGTTTATTTTATTTTGTTAATATGTGTTGTTTTGTTGTCTGTCTCCCCCTTCTAGACTGGAATCCCGCTGTTGGGTAGGGACTGTCTCTATATGTTGCCAACTTGTACTTCCCAAGCTCTTAGTACAGTGCTCCGCACAAAGGAAGTGCTCAATAAATGCGATTGAATGAATGAATACTGAGAACTCACCTCCTCCAGGAGGCATTCCCACACTCAGCCCCCTCCTTCCCCTCCCCACAGCGCCTGTATAGATGTTGGTACAGATTTATTACTCTATTTTTTTTACTTGTACATATTTACATATTCTGTTTATTTTATTTTGTTAATATGTGTTGTTTTGTTGTCTGTCTCCCCCTTCTAGACTGGGAGCCCGCTGTTGGGTAGGGACTGTCTCTATATGTTGCCAACTTGTACTTCCCAAGCTCTTAGTACAGTGCTCCGCACAAAGGAAGTGCTCAATAAATGCGATTGAATGAATGAATGCACTAAGCCCTTGGGAGAGTATACTACAGCCAAACTGTACACACGCTGTGAGCTCGGGTAAGCTCGCTGTGTTGAGGGTTGTATTGGACCCTCCCACGCGCTTAGTACCATGCTCCGCACAGTTAGTCCTCCATAAAAATGATAGTAAGAGCTCAAAAAATACAATGGATTCAGTCGTTTTAATTGAGCGCTTACTGTGTACTGAGCACCTGGGAGAGTATACTACAGCTGTAAACACGCTGTCAGCTCGTGTAAGCTTGCTGTGTTGAGGTTGTATCGGACCCTCCCAAGCGCTTAGTACGTGCTCCGCACACCATAAGACCTCCCTAAACATGACAGTAAGCGCTCAAACAATAGGATGGAGTCAGTCGTTTTTATTGAGCACTTACTGTGTGCAGAACACCATACTAAGCGCCTGGGAGAGTACACTGTAACAATGAGGGCCCAGGCTTAAATCCCATTTTACAAATGAGGCCCAGGGAAATGTAGGGGTTTGCCCAAGGTCCCACAGCAGGCAAGAGGTGGAGATGGGAGTAGAACTTGGGTCCTTCTGACTCCCAGCCTGGGCTCTATCCACTAGGCCACACTGCTTCCTCCTTCCCCTTTGACTCCCCCCACGATCCTTAATCATCATCAGCATCGTCCTAGTAAAATGCGCTTACTGAGTGCCAAGCGCTGTACCAAATGCTGGGGTAAATATGAGATAATCCATCAATCGGTTTGCAGATTTATTTATTCATTTGCGGTGGTATTTACTGAGCGCTTCCTGTGTGCAGGGAAGTTCTAAACATTTGGAAGAGTACACTATTACGGAGTTGGTAGACACGTCCCCTGCCCACGATGAGCTTACAGTCTAGAGGGAGAAACAGATATTTATATAAATAAATACATTTTGGATATGTAGATCAGTGCTATGGGGCTGAGGGAAGTGGTGAATAAAGGGCAGAGCCTAGGCCTCAGAAATCAGAGGACCTGGCTTCGAATCTCAACTCCACTTTCCTGCTGTGTGACCTTGGGAAAGCCATTCAGCTTCTCTGTCTGTTTCCTCATCTGTAAAATGGGGATTCAGAACCCGTTCTCCTTCCTACTTAAACTGTCAGCCCCCCTCTGAGCAAATCTAAAGGCCAGGGTGAAGCAGAAGGGAGTGGGAGAAGAGGAAATGAGGGCTTAAATGGGGAAGGCCTCTTGAAGGAGATGAAGCGGGAGGGAGTTCGAGGCCAGAAGCAGGAAGTGGGCAAAGGGTGGGCGGCGAGATACCAAAACATGGAAGCACTCATTAAACTCTTGGCAGAGTACAAAACAATAAAGTTGGTAGATCCGTCCCCTGCCCACAAGGAGCTTACAGTCTAAAAGGGGAGACAAACATTAAAGTAAATTACAGATAGGGGAAATGGGAGAGTGTAGGGATGTGTACCTAAATGCTGTGGGGCCAAGGGTAAGTGTCTATCGTGTGCTTAAGGGGTACAGAGCCAAGTGCACAGGGGAAATGAGGGTTTGGGGAAGGCCTCTTGGGAAGAGATATCATTTCTTCTAGGGTTTTGAAGATGGGGAGGGTGGTGGATGCAGCCAAACCCACGTGAGGCCCACGGTCTAAGTAGGAGGGAGAATGGGTTTTGAATCCCCATTTTACACATGAGGAAACTGAGATAAAGAAGATAAATGACTTTCCCAAGGTCACACAGCAGGAGAGTGGAGTTGGGATTCGAAGCCAGGTCCTCTGATTTCTTAGGCCTAGTCTCTGTCCACTAAATTACACTGCTTCTTGTGGCTCTCTCTCTCTCTTTCCTCCTCCTCTTTTATTTTTCTCCCCTCCTGCCTTTCTTCTCTTCTCCCTCCTCTTCACTTCTTCCCCTCTTCATGCAGATTGAGTTTCTCTTATCTCTGCCCCTCTACCCCCAAATCTTCGTTTTTTCAATCCTTGAGTTTATTCTTTATTCTTTGCCAGAGGAACCTAAGCAACTGTAGACTGCTTGGTTGAGTTGGCTCTTTGCATTTTTAAAAATTTTATTTGTTGACCACCGTACCTTCGAGCACTACACCCTGTCCTCCCTCCACACCCAATTGGGTTTAAATAATAAACCGTATTTTTTGTCCTGTACAGCATTGTTTCCAACATGCACTGATTATTTTCGGCTTCCCGTCCACCTTACTGAAATAACAGTTACGGCAGCACGGCTTGTTGTGTACGATACAGTAATTGCAAGTATTATTTTTTCACACTGGGAGGTCATGGTAAAGGTGACCATTTTCTTTGGCTTTATTCACAAGCCCCTGCTATGTTACAGAGTAATAGCAAGATTTGCCAATTTCCATCATTTTTTTTTTCTTGTGAAGGGCTATGGAAAATGGGATAATCTAAATCAGTGATAACTTTAACCAGGACTGGCAGGGTTGAATTATAAAAACTTTTGCCTGGTGGCAGTCCTATTTAAAAATAAAATATAGAGAAAATGAACTCTTAGAAAATACTATGTGAATTCATTTTGCTGCAGGTTCTTGTTTCTCTCTCCATAGTCTAAGGTATCTACTTAGTAGAAATGGTAGGATCTCTTTCTTTTCCTCTTCATCCTCATCCTCTTATCCCTCAACGATGTTTATCGAGCACTTATTGCAAGCAGAGCACTGTTCTAGGAGCTTTTAGGATAAATGAAAGATACAATCCTGCCTTCTGGGAGGAATTAACAGGGAGAAAATGAGATAAGTAGAAAACTGCATAAATCAGTTACAGATTAATTGATAAGTGGTTTTTATTACCAAACCCTTGGGAGAGTACAATACAAAAGTGGTGGTTGATAACTTACCTGCCCACAATGAGCTTACAGCTTAAATAAATAAATTATATATTAAATCAATAGGTAAATTAATGAATACTAATGTGACTAATGGAATGGTGTGTCTGGGAAGATCTGACTGTGAGGCAGATAGAAACTCAAATATTTTACATGTTTACATGGTCAAGCAAAGGACTATTTACTTTTTTTTTAATGGTATTTGTTAGCCACTTACCCTATGCCAGGCACTGTTCTAAGCACTGGGTTAGATACAAGACAATCAGTGGAGACAATTGGACACAGTGCATGTCCCACATAGGGCTCACTGCTTTCATCCCCATATAACAGAGTGACTTGCCCGAGGACAAACAGCAGACAAGTGGCGGAGCCGGAATTAGAACCCAGGTTCTCCGACATTCAGGCCTGCACTCCAGTACCTGCTGCTTCCATTACTTTAGGTAATTACATAATGGAAACGTCTTTGAAAAGCCACTGGCACACCAGACTCAATTTGATGAAAAAAAACCACACACACACCCCATCACCACCACCCCTTACCCTCCTGCCACTCCTGAAGTGTTTGAAAATGGTATCATGAAGGCTTGAAAGTAATGAACCTCCATACGTTCTTAAAATGCAGCCAAGGAGAGACTTAACATCTCTCACCCCTTCTAGACTGTAAGTTCCATGTGGGCAGAGAGCGTATCTACCAACTCTGTTATAACATAGTCTCACAAACACCCAGTACAGTGCTCTGCAGGCAGTCAGGATTCAATAAATTTGATTGATTTAGGCGCTAGGGAGAATCTGGTTCATTGTGGAATTAACAAAGATAGTTTTGGGGACGTTAAAGGTTACTATTGTGTCCTCTTGTCCTCTAGGTAAAGTTTGATGCTGGTGCCCTTCTACTCAGTACTCATCGATTGATTTGGAGAGATCAGAAAAACCATGTAAGTACATATTTCTTTCTCATATTTCACATATACTTTCCCTATTTGAAGCTTGTTTTTTTTTTTTCTTTCAGTGGCTAAATCAAATCAGTTCTTGATCCATTTATAAATTTTCCACATTGTGGTGTATTCTCTCTCTGTCGGGGTTGGGACACGGGCAGAGGTTAGGTAAGCTTAGAGGCCTAGCAAACCGAGACTCTCCCCAAGAAGGGAGGGTGAAGCCAGAGCTTCCAAAGATTCACGTTATTAGGAGGTGCCAGGAAATCCCTGGAACCAACCCCTCTTCCTGGCAAACGAAGCCAACTCGTGTCTGTACCTGCCACAGATCTTCGGCCGGAGGTGAACCCAAGATGGAAAGTCCAAATTGAGTTCAGTTGGAACAAAAGGAACCAGAGCCAAACGAGGGTCACTTTAGTTGTGGGGGGTAGGGGGGGCATAAATGCCACACGCATGTGCTGTTATTCCCAGGGCCCACTGGGACTTTCAATTCCAGCAGTCCAGAGGACAAACTTGAAGTTTAGGAAGGCCTTGAAACCATGAAAGTCTCAAGAGGATTGGGAATGTGGTAGGAAGTCCCATGCCCAGTCCAACCCACAGGCCCCATGGGCCCAGAAATGCCAGCTCTGGAGACTTATTTGTCAGTCATATTTATTGAGCGCTTTCCGTGTGCAGAGCACTGTACTAAGGGCTTGTGAGAGTACAATGTAACAGACACATTCCCTGACCACAACGATCTTACAGTCTAGAGGACTGTAGTAAACCAGAAACCAGTCCAGATGGAGGGTAAATAGAAAAATCCCCCCTTGGTATTTCAGTGTAGTGGATGACTGAGTGATGGTTAGGCCAGTGTATTAGCCTGCCTTGGGAAGGGAGCTTATGTATATTCCTCTCACATTCCCGCACCAAAACAGCGCTTAATTCATGGTTGGTGAAGTTGAACGGTCTTATGACGACGATGATATTTGTTAAAATGCTTACTGTGTGCCACACACTGAACTAAGCACTAGGGTAGTTACAAGATAATTAGGTTGGACGCGGTTTCTGTCCCACATGGAGCTTCCGCTCTAATGACTTTAATCGTCTCGTAGAAAAGCCAAAAATGGAACCTGAGTTCTTCCAATTTCTTGTCATCTTCATCTGGGTCTAGTTGTTTCTTCTGTTGTTAATGTTTTCTTATCATTGTTTTTATTTCAAAAATAATTAGCAGGGGTGGGTTTTTTTTTAATATTTTGAGTTGTTGCCTGAAAGCATAAAACAGATAACCTACTGTTGTTCTTAATGTTTGTCAGTATGTATTTAGTAATTAAATATTCTTAAGGAATTAAGATGTTTCTGGCTTTAAAATATATATGCAAATAAATATACTGTAATGATCATTTCTAGGATTTCCCTGAAGGTATTATTTTGGATCATTCTGAACCCCCAAAACAACTATTTTAATTCTCCTCTAAAATTCTTAGGAAATAAATATTTTTATTAGGTATGCCAGTGTAGAAAAAAACACGTTTATTTTCACACTACTTTTTATTGTTTTTTAATTTTTTTCAGGAATCTTATCTTTTTTCACAGCAGTGTACTGTAGATCATTTTATAGAAATATTAATATGACAATTGAACCCTGTAAAAACAAAGCTGGTTTGATCCAATCATCATTGAAGTATTACTTCTAGACATCATGAAAATCTTGCAGATGTCAATTCAGAGACCAAGCATTATCAAATTTTGTATTTGCATTTGATAGTCTTATTACCAATTGACCAAGAAAATGTGTTTTAATACTTATTCATACCCATCAACAAATATTTTGAGCACCTCCTGCATGCATGGCAATGTAGTACTACCAGGAAGCAACCAAACAATCTCACTTATGTCTTTTTTTTTAATATCAATTATTTCTCAGGAATGCTGCATTGCTATTCCTCTTTCTCAGATCGTATTCATTGAAGAACAGGCAGCTGGCATTGGAAAAAGGTACGATGGTGGTATTACAGGTATCCCTCACATGTAACTGCCTTTGCATTTTGAAAAAAGGCAGCGAAAAGCAAACCTACCTTTCTATAAAGTAAGGGAGACCTTTCAGGTCCCTTCAAAAAGCACATAATAAATAATTATGGCATTTATCAAACAATTATTTATTTTATTTATCATTAATTTTGGAGTTTGTTCAGTGTTGAGCACTGTTTTAAGCACTGGGGTAGACACAAGTTCAAGAGGTTGGACACGGTTCCGGTCTCACATGGGGCTCATAGTCCAAATAGGAGGGGGAACAGGTATTGAATCTCCATTTTACACTTGAGGGAACTGAGGCACAGAGAATCAACCAGTCGTATTTATTGGGTGCTTACTGCGTACAGAACACTGTGCTAAGCACTTGGGAGAGTATAATAGAGTTGGTAGAAACGTTCCTTGCCCAAAACAAGCTTCGAGTATAAAGGAGTTAAGTGATTTGCCCAAGGTCACATAACAA
The DNA here is from genome assembly GCF_015852505.1 of Tachyglossus aculeatus. Lineage (NCBI taxonomy): Eukaryota > Metazoa > Chordata > Mammalia > Monotremata > Tachyglossidae > Tachyglossus > Tachyglossus aculeatus. The sequence continues at coordinate 8,278,088 of NC_052085.1, read as the reverse complement.
GCAAGTGGCAGAGCTGAGATTAGAACCCAGGTCCTCTGACTTCCGGGCCCATGATTTTTTCACTGGATCAAGCAGTTTCCCGGAATTATTCTCATAAATATACGTAACTAGTCATTACCAGTAAGCTATAAATAAAATGGTTATTCATTTGCAGTCAATCATAAAATTTACTTCTTAATTTATATTTTCTTCTATTTAATACAGTCTACCAATACAAAGAGATTCATAGACAATGTTTTAAATAATAAATTCAAATGGCTTGAGTTATCCAGATGTGGAAACAATTTTGGGGGAGGCCTGACGGGTTCTTTGGGCAGATGAATTTTATGCATTTTTCATATGGATTTTATTTCCCAACAAGTCTTCATTAGGTTGAAAAGAAGTGGCCTTCTCTACAGGAATCTTCAAAAGACACACAAAATATGCACTTCGGAGGGAGTGGCCCGTTTTATTCCAACAGAATTACAAAAAAAATGTAGATGTAATAGAAATGGCTCAGTATTTGGGAGAGGCTGTAAAGTAATGGTGTTTTAATCCATATTACGGCTGTAACTTTTCCATTACAGGGAAACTTTAGTCTGAATTACTTCAGATTCAGAATTAGTGGTGTCCAAATTTGAGGGGTTAACTGTATCCCACTTATAGCTTCTATCTCCATTTCCTGAAATCTTAGCAAAAGTAGAGCACCATCCAGAGAGCATCCATCTGTCTGCTGCCTTGTACCTCAAATCATGTAACATAAACACCTATTTACAGCCTCAAATTATTAGCTAATTTATTGTTTACCTTAAAGTGAGAGAAACTGCAATGCTTCTGTTAGGCCCTCAAAGGCTGTTTTCTATTTTTATTCTATTATTCTAAATAATCTGCTCCACATTATAGCTGTTTTTGGCAGGTCCACAGTGCTCATTCTTTTCATTGCCTACTACTTTTTGTAATTTTTTCATATCATGGATTACATTTTACCTTTCCTCGAAAAACACCATCCCCGTTTTGATGGGTTTAGCCATTGACTTGGTTGCCTTGCTCAGTCTTGATTTCGGAGTCCATATAACATTTATTTTACCAATCTGTTTGCAATACGCGCACGCCCCCTCCCCCCGGCAAGTTCATTTCAGTATAAAGTTTCTGTAAAAACTCAAATTATCTGACCATTAAAGGGTCCAAAGCCACTTCAGAAGCTGTGCTCTTCCAGGAAATTGAATTTCTGCAATCAGCTCCCCGCTGCTCAACTTTTGGGGTCCTTGGGAGGCAACATTAAAAATGTAGTGGAAGTTCACCTGTAAAATGGCAATCGAATATCTGTTCTCTCTCCCTTTTATACTGGGAGCCCCAGGTGGGGCAGGAATTGTGTCCAACCTGATTATCTTGTATCTATCTCAGCGCTTGGCACAAAGCAAGAGCTTGACGTATATTACTGGTAGTAACAGAAATTGTAATAATGATAAATTCACAGAATTGAAGAGGCGACTCCAGGTGATAATGAGGTTTCAGTTGCCCAGGTATATTGGAGCTGCAGCCTGATTATCTTGTATCTGTCCCAGCGCTTGGCACAAAGCAAGAGCTTGACGTATATTACTGGTATTTACAGAAATAGTAATAATGATAAATTCACAGAATTGAAGAGCCGACTCCAGGTGATAATGAGGTTTCAGTTGCCCGGGTATATTGGAGCTGCAGTTGCACTAAACAAGACACACCTGTGCCTCTACTAACCAGGTTCTGGACTCCTGGTGGTACCTGGCCCGTGGTATTTGTTAAGCGCTTCCTATGTTTAGATACATTACAAACAGATCAGACAGTTCCTCATGGGGAGTTCTCAGTCAAAGGGGGAGAGAGAACAGGAAGTTCATCTACATTTTACAGAGGAGAAAACAGAAGTTAAGTAACTTGCCCAGGTCACACAACAGGCAAGTGACAGAGCCAAGATTAGAGCCCTGGTGGTCTGATTCTCAGCCTACTCTCTTTCCACCTGGGCTAAACTGCTTCTTCAATGACATAACCAAAGCATTCCATATCAAAAAACAGGTTCAACTGTGACTTTGGCTCAATTCACCAGACTCCCAATTGTGTCTGATCCATTGCCTTTCCCCAGGAGAGGGAAGAAGGGGAAGGGGACGGAGCCCTAGGATGACCACACCATGCTGACCTGGGCTGGAGGAAGTGGTCAGGAGCCATCAGTGAACCTAGCAAGCCCTCTGTATCCCCCAAATCCAAGTTGAAACAGCAGCAGTGTCCCTGGTAGACACCCCACTCCAGGGCACATACGATATCATAACATTGTCAAGCCACATCATGACATGACCACCCTGGGTTTTGTACTCTGGTCTATGTGCTCTGGGTGTGTGTGTGTGTGTGTGTATGTATATATATATTAGTTTATCTTATGGGAACATTTTGAATTCTGGGTTTCAGCATCCATATCGTATGAGGAAATGGTTGGGGTGTGGAGAGATGGTGGAAGGAATGGGTGGAACACTTGATTTGTAAAGCAGAGCCAATAAGTGGTATCTTTTTCTCAAATAACAGAAAAGATTGGCATAGTCTAGTTGCTAAGGCTGCAACATTGCAGATGTTGTTTTTGATATTTGGTACCTTTCTAAACCACGTTGTTGATGGAGTAGACTGTTGCATTCCCATTGAAGTCAGTGCAAAACATTAGTTTTGGATGAGTTCTTATAAATGTCATCTGGCTAATGGGGAAGCGATAAGTTGATGTCCTATTAATGAGGCTATTTTGTTTTCATGTGGCCAAGGTCACGTGTTTTGGCCATGGTTTTAAGCCACTAGGCACCCTTGGGAATGGCTTTGCAGGAAACGGCTTAATCAAGTTCCAACACCCAAAATTGTGCATCTGGACTAAGAGGAGTGTGGCCTCCTGGATAGAACATGGGCCTGGGAATCAGACCTGGGTTCTGATCCTGGCTCTGCCACTTTTACTGCTTTGTGACCATGGGCAAGTCACTTCACTTCTCTGTGCCTCAGTTACCTCACCTGCTAGTGGGGATTAAAAGTGTAAGCCCCATGTAGGACATGTACAGTGTCCAACCTGATTAGCTCGTATCTACCCCAGCGCTCAGTACAATGCCTGGCACATAGTAAGTACTTAACAAACACCATTAAAATAAGAGTAAAATCATCTTGGAGAGAAGAATCCATTTCTTGTAGTTTAGTAGTTTCTTGAAGTTAAAGGATATTTATTTGTGTAAAGCAGTAAGATTTAGCCTCAGATACTGCCCCAGCTGACGAAATGAACCTGTGTGATGGGTGTCTTTGATTTTTTTTTCGGTCTTTTATCACAATTGTAACATGAGCTGAAGCTCACTGAAAAGTGGATATTGTCGTAGAGAATGAAGTAATGAATGTGTGTTCTTTTCTTAGCGCCAAAATAGTGGTTCATCTCCATCCAGCTTCATCCAACAAAGATCCAGGACCATTCCAGAGTAGCAAGAACTCCTACATTAAGCTTTCATTCAGAGAACACGGCCAGATTGAGGTAAGCTGCTGTAGAGGCCAGCTTTTTAATGAGATCTGTTACGCACTTTCTATGTGCTAGACACTGTTCCAAGTGCTGGGGTAGATACAAGCAATTCAGGTTGAACACGGTCCGTGTCCCACATGGGGCTCACAGTCTTAATCCCCATTTTACAGATGAGGTAACTGAGGCCAGAAAACTTAGGTGACTTGCCCAAGGTCACAGAGCAGACAGAGCTGGAACTAGAACCTAGGTCCTTCTGACTCCTAGGCCTGTGCTGTATCCATTAGGCCACACTGTTTCACCGTGTTACCCTGATCATGATGGCTCCTGTGAGTCACAGCGTATGAGCCTCAGGCTTCAGGATTAGGGACCCGAGCAGAGGAGTTGATTCTAGTGCTAGTGACTTGCCTAGCACTACCGACAGTCTCTCTTCCCTGACCATCGTGTTGCTGTCGGGACACCAAGTGAGGAGGCAGACAGGTGCAACACATTGCAAAGTGCACGTGCAGTTTTTGTCCCTGTGAGCCAGCTTCAGGACATGGCCCCCGGGACTAGAACCCAGGTTTCCTGTTTCCCAGAGCCGTGCTTTTTTCACTGAGCCAACAGCTCAGCAGTTGTATTAGGGGTATACTGTCTGTTTAGCACTATATATATATATATATATATATTTTATTTCCAGTATCCTTCACCTAATGGAAATTGAGGGTCACAATTAAATGTTTTTAGAGCGCAAACATACATATTCAGTGGTCATAAAATTTACCCAGGTTGCCCATGGCTGTACTTCAGTGACTATTTAAACCCTGAATGGAGCCCATCTAAAATCACCGAGAGAGAAACTGGTACTGGAGAAGCTCAGGAGGCAACACCAGAATTTAAGACCAGGGCACTTTCCTGCCGCTCTCACTCGCACACACATACACATATTCTCTCCCTCTCTCTCTCTCTCTCTCTCTCTCTCTCTCTCTCTCTCTCTTCAAGTGATATCATTTTTGAAACTGAAGAACAACTGTCTGTTTAGGGATTGTTGGTGAACCTTCTCAAATATGGACATAAAGATGTGATTTGAAGTCTAGGTGAGAGGAAGACATTACTTTTTGCAGTAGGAATGCTAATCCCAGAGTCCTGGCCAGATGTCAACTGGGTGCTTTTAATTGCATTCTTCTGACCTCAAATTTCAACTAGAAAAGTTTTCTCTACTTCATTTTTGAAAAATGGTTGTCTCCTGTTGCTGGCACGAGATTTGTTTCAGGCCAGCTTGAGTGACCGCTGAGTGGAAGAGTGCTTGTTTGAAACAGCCTCCTTGGTGTGAAGAGACCACCTTGGATACAGGACAATTCCTTTTACTGCTCATTATCTTATGTGGTTGATCCAAGGAAGGAACTCTGTTTAGGGTCAGTGAGAAGTCTATGCTATAACTTGTAATTTTAGAACTCTGATCATTTTTCTAAGTCTCAGATCAATCAGTCTTAGATTTGGATTAGTGGATAAAACAAAAGAATGAAAGCGAGGCATAAGCAAACTTATTTAACATGTATGTTTATAGTTTTATAGGCGTTTATCAGAAGAAATGACCCAAAAGCGATGGGAGACCATGCCAACTGCCCAATCTGTCCAAATCAGTAGAGGATCACAGGTATTTCTGAAATCCGTGTGCTATTTCTGAACTTCTATTTTCCCTTATATTCACTAATAAAGAACATGGTTATGAGCCACGCCCCTCAGAAGCATAAATGGTCTAAACGCTGCATCCTTTCTTCTTCTCCAATAGACTCAGACTGTGGCAGATTTATAGTTGGCTGTGATAATGGACTGGCACTGGCAGCTATGGATTTTATAGCTCTGGGAAAATTTTTTTATAGATTTAAATAAAATCCCACTTGGTAGCCAATATAAATGGAGATGATGTAACCAGCCCCCTCCCCCACCCCACCCAGCCCCGGCTCTCCTTGTTGCATTGGCTGATTCTTCCACTGTCCTTGGAGTTAAAAATGAAAATGAAAAAGGATATATGATCAGAGAGATTTCATGCAGTTTGGTCCAAATTAATCCTTGTAAATGGGTGTTTGTGCAGTCTCAAATAGCTCATGCAATTGCTTATAAGTGCCTAAATTAGGGCTTATACACCCTGTAGCCCCTTATAAATCCGATGTTACCTCTCCACTGAGAGTTCCAGTAAAAGTAATAAATTGGAGGATTTAATCTCGTTCCTTAAAGTATATGATAAATTTACGTTCTCAGAATATCATGAATAGTTTATCTGTTGACTTCAAGGTGCAAGGAGGCAAAAAATAGATGAAGCAAGGGTTTGGAAAGGAAGTTAGGTTAAATGGTACGCTTTATTACAGCCTTCCCATTGTACTTTGTTCTTTGTGGGTCTTTTCTCCCTTACTGAAAACACAGTGTATTGGGTGAAAAGCTGTGAAATTTCCTTCCTGAACTCTTTTTATTTTCATTCTATATTTTTGTTTTTCAGCCGGGAAGAATAAGGGCAGTAGGCATTGTAGGGATTGAGAGGAAACTGGAGGAAAAGAGAAAAGAGACTGACAAAAACATTTCGGAGGTAACTATTTCTAGATTTCCACCTTGACCCTCTATTTGACCTTCATGTGCATTTATTATTCAACCAATCAGTGTTAGTTATTGAGCACCTACTAATTGCTGGGCACTGAACTAGGCACTTGGGAGAGAGAGTACAGCAGTAGCAAAGCACATATTTTCTGCCCCAGGGGAGCTTCCAATTAATGGAGGAGACAGAAAAATATTATTTACAGAGAGTCAAAACTGAAAGAACTAGAATAATGCCAGAACTAGTACAAATCTAGACTGTGAGCCCGTTGTTGGGTAGGGACCGTCTCTGTATGTTGCCAACTTGTACTTCCCAAGCGCTTAGTACAGTGCTCTGCACACAGTAAGTGCTCAATAAATATGATTGAATGAATGAAATCCATCTGGATGAAATAGCTGGACTAGTAATTGAAGATGCAGATAGATGGATTTAAAAAAATACATCTGTGGGCAAGAAATCTCTTCCCAGATTGAGGCGTAGTGGGGAGGGATTCTAACCAAGCTCCAGGATGGGCCACCTGTGAGCATAATTAACCACTTGCCCAATTAAGCTGAGGGCATTCCCAGGCATCAGAGTGAAGGAACAGTGTATTAGGGTTGTGGTAAGCAGACTGGGGTGTAATCAACAGCCTCCACTCAGGCCTATAAGTAGACAGTAAAGCTCATTGTGGGCAGGGATTGTCTCTCTTTATTGCTGTATTGTATTTTCCAAGCACTTAATGCAGTGCTCTGCACATAGCAAGCGCTCAGTAATTATGATTGAATGAATGAATGACCCCAAGGGGTCAACCAGTCGTGGAGGGAAGTAAGCCTTCAATCAATCAATTAATCAATCATATTTATTGAGCGCTTACTGTGTGCACAGCACTGTACTAAGCGCTTGGGAATTACAAGTTGGCAACATATAGAGACAGTCCCTACCCAACAGTGGGCTCAAGTCTAAAAGGGGGAGACAGAGAACAAAACCAAACATACTAACAAAATAAAATAAATAGAATAGATATGTACAAGTAAAATAAATAAATAAATAGCATAATAAATATGTACAAACATATATACATATAAACAGGTGGAGGTCAGCCAGTCATAGAGGGAAGTGAGACTGGGAGTCAGCCAGTCATGGAAGGAAGTGAGCTCTGGCCCAGCCTCATTCTGCTGAGCTAAGAGTGAAGGCTGGTTGTAGTAGCAGAAAGTAAGAGGAAATCAGGAAACTGGAAGCCAGAACTTGGCTTTTTTTTTTTTTTTTAATGGTATGTAGGTGCCAGGAACTATACTATGTGCTGTGGTAATAATAATAATGATGGCATTTGTTAAGCACTTACTATGTGCGAAGCACTGTACTAAGCCCTTGGGGGCGGATACAAGGTGATCAGGTTGTCCCACGTGGGGCTCACAAGTTAATCAGGTTGGACACAGTCCCCGTCCCCACAGGGCTCACAGTATTAATCCCTATTTTACAAATGAGGTAACGGAGACACGGAGACGTTACGTGACTTGCCCATGGTCACACAAAGACAAGGGGCAGAGCTGGGATTAGAACCCAAGTCCTTCTGACTCCTAGGCCCGGGCTCTATCCACTAGGCCATGCTGCTTCCCTGCTTCTGTATCCATGCCTTCATTTAGGCAGAGCTGGGACTAATTTGGTAACTCAAATCAGCTTCAGGAGACCATGTAGTCTCTCAAACAAGGCTAGCCTCGGTATTAATGAGCAGTTTAACCTGAGCAGTCCCTCTTCTAGAAGGACCTGAATGGGAACAAATACGTATTCCCTGAAGTTGCATGGTGTTATAAATAAATGTTCCAAAAAAGGCCTTTCTGGCAAGACAGAGTATGCATTTCACCGAGTTCTCTCATAAACGCAGTGTTGCACTCTTGCAAAACCCACATTTAGGAAAACTCATGTTGCGGTGGATGGATGGAGTCTTCCATTAAGAATGATAGGTGAGCCTGGGCCTGAGATTTTAGGATCAAGAATGTGTGTGAAAGAATTCTAGTGCTAGTGATTTGTGCGGCGTTCCCTCCCACTCCCTCAGTCCTGCCCATATTCGACAGATCATGACTCTTTCCCCCCCATTCAAAGCCTTATTGAAGGCCCATCTCCTCCAAGAGGCCTTCCCTGACTACGCCTTCCTTTCCTCTACTCCACTCCCTTCTGCGTTACCCTGACTTACCCCCTTTATTCATCCCCCACCCAGGCCCACAACGCTTATGTCCATATTTGCAATTTATTTATTTATATTAATGTCTGTCTCCCCCTCTAGACTGTAAGCTCATTGTGGGAAGGGAATGTGTCTGTTTACTGTTATATTGTACTCTTCCAAGAGCTTAATAGAGGGATAGAGTGCTCTGCACACAGTAAGTGCTCAATAAATATGATTGAATGAATGAATGCCCACTGTGTTCCTGCTGAGGCAAGGAGCACAACGGATACTAGTAGGCAGGAAGGGGTGTATTCTGCCACTTGTCTGCTGTGTGACCTTGGTCAAGTCACTTCACTTCTCTGTGTCTGTTACCTCATCTGTAAAATGTGAGACTCTGAGCCCTATGTGGCACAGAGGCAGTGTCTGACCCGATTTGCTTGTATCCCCCCCAGCATTTAGTACAGTGCCTGGCATGTAGTAAGCGCTTAACAAATGCCATTATTATTATTCCCTACCATACTCAGTGCTGCTTACACGCATGCAGTTTCTTCCGATACAAAAGCGTGAGGTGAACGGATTCAGAGTCAAATGAGCATTTCCTCATTCTCCAAACGTTCTAGCCAAAATGCGTACTGAAAACACATATTCTGGCAAAACTAAGTGCACATTGTTAACAAGCAAGTAGTGCAACCTAGTGGAAAGGACAGGCCTGGAAGTCCAAAGACCTGAGTTCTAATTCCGGCTCCGCCATCTGCCTGCTGTGTGACTTTGGGCAAGTATCTTAATTTATTTATGTCTCAGTTCCCTCATCTGTAAAAGGCGATTCAGTATCTGTTTTCCTTTCTAAGTGACTTGTTCAGGTTAAGTGACTTGCCCAAGGTCGCATAGCCGACAAGTGGCAGAGCTTACTGTGTACAGAGCACTGTACCAAGCACTCAGGAAAGCACAGTGTTTCAGAGTCGATAGACATGATCCCTGCCCACAGGAGCTTACAGCGAGAATCTAATAATTGCAAATCTCTGGAGAGTAATAACAATAATAGTCATGGTATTAAAATAAGTTAGCCCAGAGAGGGACAATAAGTGTTCCAGTGTCAAGGAAACTACTTGAACATCTTCTTTTAAAATATTCTTGGCTCTTAAGAAGTATTTGAGTAGTCACCTCTTCCAGGATTTCACTGGGAACTGCAGTTGTCCAGGTGGTTAAAGGAAAGATAGAAAGAATCATCATTCTGGTGCCGGGGGCGGGGCAGATGTGCGTGTATCTGGGTGCCTGCATGTTTTATAGAGAGCTCTACTTCATGTTCAGTCACGCTAGGGATGGTGATTGGTATTTGTGGGGGTGGGGGTGGCTCACAGACCAATGCCAAGGGCCAAGAGTCCCTGCCAGGTCAAACGTAATGCAGATAGCAGCACACGGCAATTATTGCCGGGATACCACAACAGCATATTCCGTTTCTTTAATCCTCGCTAGTTGACCTTAAGCTAGTGGAAAGAATGTGGCACTAGTGAAATACAGAACTTTTCAGTACATGCCTGCACGGACTGTGACTAGAAACAGCTCTTCTTGCAAGTACACACGTATAGTTACCTCTCTGTAGGATCTCTAAAGTGAAAATTAAAAAACTACACCCAGTTCCTCTGCAGTGATTGAATCACCAACCATGTTGAGAAGCTTTCCAAGTGTAATATGCCTGTGGGTTAACTTTTTTTCTCACCTTTGATAATATTTTGCCAGTGAAGTTTTGGAGTATTTAGAAGTAAAAATAAAGCAAAAAGGATTGTCTTGTTAATTATCATTTATTAAAAGTAAAATGAACTTCCGTATATTTTTGTATGGTTAGAGGAAATACATATGGTGTGTTTAGTGTCTTAGAGTTGGCGTGTATGTGCATTTGTTGTATGCAGTATTCAAAGGAAATTCTGGTTGGTGGTTTTCCCCCCTGCTTTAAATGTTACAAATGACTTAATTTCAGAGCGGGTGCCCTGGTTTTCCCACAATAGGTTTCCTGCAACTGCTGTTTGTTGCTGATAAGAATCCAGTGTTTTAGCCTTTTGTTTATCTGAGGAAATTCCTGTTAGGTGTGTGCACATTCCGCTTTGTTTCCAGGCCTGCCCTTAGTGAATCAGTTATCAGAGTTATACCCGATGCATTATCCATACAACAAAAACTTTTTACAGATGGGGAACTCAAGGCACCCTGTGCATTTGAGATGGATATGAGCTGACAGACCAAAACTTACATTTTTGACATTAAGTACTGGGAATTGTTTTCATTGAGAACAAGATGACTGAATCAGATCAGAATCTCTCTTTTTTCCGACTGAGATTTCATTTTACTATTTCCCTAAGTGTAGTACTATAGAAATTGCAAAATCATTTCCTTGTTCAAGAAATGCCCCAATAAAATTAAAAATTAAGACTCCTACAGGACTGTCCATAGCAGGTTTACTAATTAATATCTTTATTCTAGGGTTTTTTAAAAAAAATTTTAATTCCAGCATAATCCCGCTGGATGACTTGGCCATCCTGTAGTCAAAGACCAAAGCCAAAGATCTTTATAAACACACCTGCTCTTTATGAGAAAAAGGTGATGCCTAAATAAGTGTTTCTACAGTTCTGGCAATGAATTGAGTACATTTGATTCTTGTATTCCTCTCAAGAAATAGTGTCAGCAATAACTCTTTTGTGTGGGAAAAACTAAATCATTATATTCTATTAGTGTTTATTTTATAGAAATGTGTATAGCCATGTTTTATTCCCTCGATGCAGTTGAACTGTCATGGACAGGAGAGGTGTTATATTTTCTCTTTCTTTCACAGGTATGTTAATATTTTGCTCTAAATTTGAATCATTCTTTTTCAGTTTAATATTTGATTTCATAATTATAGCATCAGCTACAAATATAGTTAACTTTTCTTTGCAGAAAACAATATATTCTTTTTTTTAACTTAAATTCTCCCAAATTTGTACTTAAGAAGATAAATTGAGGGAAGCATTACTTGACCATTTAAAGTATTGCAGTTTTTGGTAGATTCCTTATAAATGTTTATTTCTCATTTCAGGCTTTTGAAGATCTCAGCAAACTAATGGTCAAGGTATATAATTTGCATATGCTTGCATATGTTAATACATATCAATTATCTTGTTTCTAAACAAATGTTATAAGATTGTATCAGTAAATTTTCTGTGCGTTTTTCCTAGGCTAAGGAAATGGTGGAATTATCAAAGTCAATAGCTAATAAAATTAAAGATAAACAAGGTGACATCACAGAAGATGAGGTAAGATACCTTTACATTTTCTAAGTTTTAAAAGCCAAATCTCAGGTGTCTTTGACATTCTACATAGTATAAGTAAATAAATGTTTTTGTGGTCTAGCAGTTTTCCTTATTTATGCAGAATTTAATGACCTAGGGTAGAATGAAAGTTACTGGGAAAATGAGGGTCTTAATTTAGGTCTAACAAGGTTATCAATTAGGTAAAACTTTTTCCTATACTGCAAGCTGTAAGTGGCTAATTCATTTCCCTGGAGAATTGAAAGAATTGGCTTTACATAAATGTGGCAGGGAGTCACGTCTTTAGCTAAAAGGGTGCCAGAAATCTAGACTTTAGATTTCAATCCATCTTTTATGATGCCATGTGGTCTATGTAATATTTGGCCTTAAGTTCCATATATTTGTTGTATTTATCCTCTCTGGATGGCAAGGCATATGTGACAGGGAGAGAAGAAATTGGCAAGGGAGAGGAGAAAAATCTTAGTCTGATCTTCAGCACGGTTGGAAATCCACTCTATTGAAATGGAGAAAACCATTTCAAAAGCGAGACAGTGCAGTCACCTCCCAAGCATCTGAGTGTTGGACCACGGACCTTCCCTCCTCATCCTTCCTTGGTGTCGGGTCTGGAGCAAAATCCCTAGCACAGGACTGTCTCCTCAGGCCTAATTTGGGGTGGGAAGAAGGCTAAGGGGCCGGACTGCCTGCTGGGTCAATAGGTCCTCCCCTTCAACTGCCTCCTGTACATCTTCCGGGGCTTCACGGGGAACTGTTCATTCTGGGGAGATCCTTTTTGTCCTGTGCCTTGGGGTTGAGGCCAGGGCTAATTGCCCCAATTCACGTGGATTAGACCTGCAATTAATAATAATAATAATAATAGTAATAATTGTAGTATTTGTTAAAGCACTTTCTACATGCCAGGCACTATACTAAGCGCTAGGATAGGTACAGGGTAATTGGGTTGGACACAGTCCCTGTCCCACACAGGGCTCACAGTCTTAATCCCCATTTTACGGATGAGGTAACTGAGGCACAGAGAAGTGAAGTGACTTGCCAATTATCCTAAAGGAATTAGGGACTGGTGTAGAAATTAGAGGTTTAAAATGGAAGTGAGTGCTTTGATCATTCATTTTTTTTCTCTCTTCTGCTTTCCTCTTTAGACCATCAGGTTTAAGTCCTATCTGTTAAGCATGGGTATAGCCAACCCAGTTACCAGGGAAACATATGGTTCAGGCACCCACTATCACATGCAGCTGGCAAAACAACTGGTTGGAATACTGCAGGTGCCCTTAGAGGTAAAAAAAAAACCCCACAAAAATCCAACAATATCCACATTGACCTTCTTTAACAATGTATTTATTCAGCAGTCAAGAACCGTGACAAGAGATTCCCTTTTCTAAAGCAGCCAACTTAAATAACATAGTACACCTATTTTCTTTCTATCTAGAATTATTAACTGGCCTGAATGAGAATTTCATTACTAAGAATCTTCTCTTAGTTTTTCATGTGCAGCCTCTGTTCTGGATATTTCTTCAAAGATTATAATTAGCTCTTCAATCACCTGATTCAAGCAGGGTGATTACATTCCCCTGTGTACATTATGAGATGTTTCCGTATGTATCCAGCATATCTTTAATTGTTGTTATATGCTCTCCTGAAAACAGTATGGTAAGACTGATTTAAAACAGAAGTTGTACAGTAATTCCATACTATTTAGACCCTCTGGCCAAGACTTAAAAAGGCAACTTTTAAAATGAATCAGATCCTTAGAAGTGTTTCGTATAACGCTTTGCAGTAATAATTTCGAGGATTTTATTTGGAGTTTGATATGACTGGTTTCTCATTTTCCAATAAACATATTTTTTCTGAAATATCACAGCTCTGATTAAAAAAAAGTATTTTTTGTACTGAATATGTGGCACTGAATTTTCTTCTTTAATACTTAGGAACGAGGAGGAATAATTTCACTTACAGAGGTGTACTGTTTGGTAAATCGGGCTCGAGGAATGGAGGTGAGAGAACGCATCATCATCGTAATTATGGTGTTTATGTTCCTACTGTGTGCCGAGCACTGTGCCAAAACTTGGGGTTAATACAGTATAAGGAGATTAGACACAGACGATGAACCACATCGGGCTCGAACTCAGAGAGCAGGCATTTTATCCCCATTTTACAGATGAGGTCAATGAGGCACGGAGAAGTTTAAGTGATTTACTCTTCTGACATTCTTTAAGAGAATCCAGACCTTGAAATACTGCAGCCCATCACAAAGCAGGCTGGAGTAATTTTAATGGTGATTTTTGAGCACCCCCCCCCCCCCATATGTAAATGTTCTGTTCTAAGCACTTGAAGTTAATCAGGAGTATTAATTGAGCACTTATTCTGTGCAAAGGCACTATGTTAATCGATTGAAAGAATACAGTAGAGTTAGAAGACGTGATCCTTGCCCTCAAGGAGCTTACAATCTAACAGAAGCCCTGTCCCCACCCACAGGAGTGAGAGCCATCAAGCAGCAGTTATATTTTCATTCTTTTGACCCTCAAGCCTCTGACCCCAGGCCCCCCTAAGAATGTCTAATGGGAAGTGGAAGTTGTCATGGTCTGGCTGCAGCCCCTCACACCTTCTCTTGCCCTCTCTGGAACTCTGATAGAGAAGAGAATGAGTCAGATAAATGCCTCACTTCTCTACCCATAGGTCTGTGAGACTGAAAGGGTTTTTTTTTTCTTTTTTTTAATGGCATTGAAGTGTTTATTAGGTGCCAGTCGCTGTACTGAGCACTGGGGTAGATACAAGCTAATTAGGTCAGATAAGTCCCTGTCCCAAATGGGACTCAGTCGTAATCCCCATTTTACAGATGAGGGAACTGAGGCACAGGGAAGTGAAGCGACTTGCCCGAGGTCACACAGCAGGCAACTGGCACAGCTGAGATTAGAATCAAGGTCCTTCTGACTCCCCAGCTTCTATCCTATTCACTAGACTGCCCTGCTTCTCCCCTGGAGTTCTGCTGCAATGCAAAGTGATCCTGTGTGATTCAGTCTCAGCTCACTGGGAGGCTGGGGGGTTCTGGGACTGTCCTAAGGAGTTGGGAACAGTTTCATTTTGGTTCCAGCATTTGTTAAGGCCTGCCTTAACCCTCCTGGGGGTTCTGTGGACTGGATGGTCACCCCGGAGGCCAGCGCAGAATTGAGTGAGGGGGAGTGCATTCAGCTGGACAGCATCTCCAGATGCTCAGATTTTCACTCCTTCTCAGGTCACCTCTTCCCATTCGGCTGGGTGTGTCAACCAGAACCCCAAAAGTCCACTTATATCTGTTATCATCTTCCTGTCCGTTTATTAAGTTGAACTGAGTTATTCATTTGCAAAATGGGTAATGTGCTCTTTTCTGAAAACAGTTACTCTCCCCAGAGGATTTAGTGAACGCTTGTAAGATGTTGGAAGCCCTGAAATTACCTCTAAGGTAAGGACTTTCTCTGCAGATTTCTACAGATACAGTGCGTGTGTATGATTGTTTGGATGTGTGAAAATGTAATAAGACTGGGTAAAGAGTTGTGTGTGTTAAGTGTAGTAAGACTGAGTAAAGAGGTGTGTATGGAAGTGTAAAAAGACTGGATAAAGAGGTGTGTGTAAGTATAATAAGACAGGATAAAGAGGTGTGTATGGGAGTGTAATAAGACCGAGTAGAGAGGAGAAACCGAGCTCTGGCATGCCAGCACTTGATGTCCAGGTCTCCTGAATCATTCCTGCCTATGAGAGGGGTGTGGTATGTTGGTAGAGAGGAAAACCCTCCTCCTCAAGGACTCCAGTTTTGTTCCCTGCAGGAGTCAGTCTTATGAAAACAGATAGTGCATTGAATTCAAATGGTTCATTTCTCCCATAAAAATCCAACTATTTTCAAGTCTCTTATCCCTCTTTGTCCTCACAAGAACTCTGTGAGGAAGGGAAGAGCAGGTATTACTGTCCCTGGTCTGTGGATGAGTAAACCAGAGAGGTGAAATCACTTGCTCACAGCCACACTGGGAAAGCCAGGGGTGGACCCCATGTTTCCTAGCCACACCGGTTTTGAGGTGAGGATCTGATGGAGTGGTAGTATTCTAGCAACCCATGAAATCCTCCGTCCCTTTTATGGAGTCACGTTTCTTCCTGCGGCTTCCTTGCCAATTCTGAGGAGGGTACTTTACTAGCTTTTGGTTTTCTATCAATCGGTCGTATTTATTGAAGGCTTATTGTGTCCAGAGCACTGTACTAAACCCTTGGAAGAGTAAAGTATAACAGAGTTGGGAGACACGTTCCCTGTCCACAAAGAGCTTACAGTCTCGAGGGGGAGACAGACATTAATTTAAATAAATTACAGAAATGTACCTACAGTGGTGTGGGGCTGAGGGAGGGTTGAACAAAGGGAGAAATTCCAAGTGTGAGGGTGACGCAGAAGGGAGTGGGAGAAGAAGAAATGAGGGCTTGGTCAGGGAAGGCCTCTCGGAGGTTTTGAGGCCAGAGTAGGAGTCAAGAGCCGTGGGTTCTGTTTATTCTTTCCCTGTTGACCTCCTTTAGACCTTGAAAAAGTCACTTAATGGGTTTCCTTGCTGGCTTCTGCATTTCCCCAATGAACTCTTAAAGGCCAGAACAGATCCCATTGAGGGGAACCAGAGTCCTGTCCAGAAGGAGTCGGTGTTTTTCCTGCCCCTTAAAGGCCCCCGTGTTAAATGCTCATCCCTTTCCGTGATCAAAATGGTAGGTGTTGGGCATAAATATACACTCCCTCCTTCTTACTCCCCATCCTATCAGCTACCTTCACCAAAGCCAGGGTTAGGGTGGCCAAAATCTCCTCATGAAAGAGGTGGGGTGAGGTGATGGTGGAGTGAGGCTCCCAAAGTGTCAGCGGGCCCTCGGCAAATTCATAGAAAAGCCACGAGACCAGCGTACCCGGGTTTCCTGTCAGTTTCCAAATTTACTCCGTCTGCTCCCCCGGGGCTTTCCACGGTCGACAGGCAAATGCCTCTTTTCCTTGGAAAGTTTGGCAAGGATTTATGAGGTTGGAAAACTGAGGATATTGTATAGGTCATATTTTTCTGATGTGTCTTTCCCAGGTTTTTTACTCGAGTTCTGGTAAATCATCCTTCCCTTTGATTCTTATGCTTGAGGAGAAAAAACAAAAATTGTAGGCTTAATAGTCAGGCCTGAACTATATACTAGGTGTGATTTCTCTAAGATTCTAAACACCTTCCCAGACTGAGCCCCCTTTTTCCTCTCCCCCTCCTATCCCCCCCCGCCCTACCTCCTTCCCCTCCCCACAGCACCTGCATATACGTTTGTACAAATTTTTTACTCTATTTACTCTACCTGTACATATTTACTATTCTATTTATTTTGTCAATGATGTGCATCTAGCTTTACTTCTATTTATTCTGATGACTTGACACCTGACCACATTTTGTTTTGTTGTCTGTCTCCGTCTTCTAGACTGTGAGCCCGTTGTTGGGTAGGGATCGTCTCTATTTGTTGCCAACTTGTACTTCTCAAGCGCTTAGTACAGTGCTCTGCACACAGTAAGTGCTCAATAAATACGATTGAATGAATGAATGAACACTCATGTTTCCTGGAAAAAAAGGATTAGTGTTAATGACTTTCAACCAAAAAAAAATTGTGTTGATTCGGCAGTGTATTTAACGTTATTATCTTGTTAGCACTGGATTTTTAAAAATTTTTAATGTTGTTTTAGGCTACACATTTGTCCTGAGATTCCTGGTTATGGTATGCTTTGGTCTTCTGTGAACGATGACTGTCATTTCTTTGTCAGAACCATCCCTCGTGGATATGCTCTTTTAATTTGAATTCTCACTGTGGCTCTGGATTCCAGCTGACCCATCCTTGTCGGTCTTGTTTTCAGGCTCCGGATTTTTGACAGCGGTGTCATGGTAATCGAGCTTCAGACCCACAATGAAGAGGAAATGGTTGCCTCAGCTTTAGAGACAGTATGTGAACTTAATTTCCATCAGTAATGAGTCTGCTGAGAAAACTTAGGCACGTTAGCTGGAAAACCTGAGGAACAGGATTTTCGTTTGAGCTTACTTGCATTAAAGAACAATTGATCAGATCCGTGATTTTTAGCATCAGGTTATTTATGGAGGAATAAGGTATGCTTTCCTTAAGACCTCTCCTAAAACATCACATTATTCCAATAATCCCATTGGGAAGATAAAACAGAATAATATAGCAAAAAGCCTAGCCCTGGGATCCAATTTTTAATTTGATTTACATGATTGACTTTCTGTCTCTGTCCGCATTGGCACTCCTATGTTTGTGCTGTTACTGCCAGGTTCCTGCCTCTCACAGTGAGGAGAGTGTAGTTAAGAATGGCTTAACTGGCCTGCCAGTGTTGCTCACCAACGAATTACACGTACTTTGTGTCTACTGCTTTTATAAGCCCGGAGGTGAGTTGGTATAATCTTGAACAAATCATGTTGGGTGACTTCTAAGGAAAATTATGATGTGGAAATCTCAAGAATTTGGATTCGTTTCCAACACCTAGCATGAATAATAAGACCCAACCCAAATGAAAAAACTAAAATACAGTCATTCAAAAGACACCTTTCCCTCTTCCTTTTGGGAATGGAATCTTTCTTTTGATGTTATCAGTCTGTAGTGTTTAATTGAATGCTTACTCTGTGCAGAGCACTATTCTGACTATTGGGGAACGTACAATGGAGAGAAATGGTAAAAGTCCCCGCCCTCAAGGAGCTTACGATAATAATGGTGGTATTTTGTTAAGCGCTTACTGTGTGTCAAGCACTGTACTGAGCATTAGGATAGAGACAATATCAGGAGATGGGACACAGTCCTTTCCCAAATGGGACTCACAGCCTCAAGGGGAGGGAGAATAGATATTTAATCCCCATTTTACAGATGAGCAAACTGAGGCACTCGCACAAGGTCACATAAGCAGGCAAAGTTAGTAAGCAGGCAAGTTAGGGAGTGTAATTAGAACCCAGTTTTCCTGACTCCAGTGTAATGATAGGATAATACAGTACCACGATAACATTTCCAAGGCAATATAACTTATTTGGGGTATTCATTTAAAGTATTTTTCTGAACCTTTAAAACCTAGGTAAACTCACTAGTGGTGAACAGTGTTCATTTTTACCTGTTATTTTTCAAATGCTAACAGTCGTGCTTGTACATCCAAATATTTTTCTTCTTTCTGATAGGTATCAGAAAAGGGATCCCTCACATCAGAAGAGTTTGCCAAGCTTGTCGGAATGTCTGTTCTCTTAGCCAAAGAAAGGTAAATAAGACCATTCATTTTTCTATTGTTGTTATTTCTTGTGGTGCTTGTGTCTTTCTGGTTTACCGTAAGCACTAATCAACTGTTTTTTTCTTTTTGTTTTTATCCTCAGGCTGCTTCTTGCTGAAAAGATGGGCCATCTCTGCAGAGATGACTCAGTGGAAGGCTTGCGATTCTATCCAAATTTGTTCATGACACAGAGCTAAGGATTTTGTACATATAATTGCTTTTGTGTGTTCTATCTTATCATGCAAAGGGAATATGTCAGCTGAGAGACAAAACTTTGGCCCCACTGGGAATTTTAAGTCTTCTCCTTGCTATACATCAACCATTTTGAACATTCTGATATAGTAAAATGCTTCTCATTTCTTCCAAAATAAGGTGTCTCAGGATGCTTATTGGAATGAAAGTGGGAAGGGCCTATAGGTCAAAGAAAACAAAGTAAATATCACGTAAGTCTGAGACATGATTATTTAATCTTCACAGTTGAATTTGATACTCCTGGCCAACCATTTTGTGAAAAGGGAGGTAATTTTGTGTGAAATAAAAACGTAAAGTAGAGTTTGAATTATGCTGGCGCTGAAAGCGTGATTTAAATGGATTAAAATCTATCCATGTCAGATGCGATTTCTGGGAACATGCCATATCTGTAGGAATAAGGGATGTGACTCCATTTTGGACAAGATAGATGATCATGAATAAAATGAGGTGCTTTATTTTCTCCCCCAAGGGCTCTTTTGAAGGAGTCCCAGGTTATATCGTCTGGCCAAATACAATTCTCTCTTGGAAATAGAACTTTCATTTGGCTGGTGTTTTACCCACTCGATACGTTTATTCACTGTTGTTGTTTCAACCAGTGAATTTGAAGATTGCAGCAAATTCATCTGACTTCTGAATTGCAGTGGATTTTTTTCACTGGATTGAAAGGGTTGTTCAGACATGCCCAGAGAAAAACACTCCAAATTTGAGAAGTTAGAGGATTCAGGAATTTTTTTTTCCAAGTCTGTTGAGAACACCTCTCTCCTGTATACTATTAAAGAGATAACCAAAAGTTGAATGGAGGGTAAGAAGACAAAAATATCATGTCTGAAAGTTGATTCGGCAGTGGTTTGAAAAACAGTAGTTAGGGGTTGGGATTTCTTGATTTATTTTATTTGATAGTGAACATATTTCCAGACCATCATATATCAGGTAATCATTATTTGTGACCTTCCGCCCCTGCTTGTCTCTTGCAGGGAATTATTCATGACTTAAAACTGGTAGGATATATTTGTTAGAACCATTAGACCCTAAGTGCAAAAAGTCTTGCCTCAGAGCATTTGTTGATCTATTTATTGTTAAGTGCTTCATAACCTGCCTCTTGGGAGCAATAAAGACAAGAGCCCTTTTCCTTAGGTTTATGATAATGGTACTTCTCTGGTCATTTATTGTCAAGATAATAGTTTTTATTTTAAGGGTTAAATTAAATGATGGCAGCATAATGTACACATTAGTAAATTACTGTCACAAAATAATAAAAGAAATTGATTTTTTTTCTTTGTTATCCTTTCAAAAAAAACCACACCTAATGGGAGACAGAGTTGATCAAAGTTTTTTTTCCAAAGAAACTGGAATCCAAAAGTATGCTCTGGAATCTCTCAAAGTACTAGGTCCCACCATCTTATCTCCCAACACCAGAGGAATCAAAGGTTAATACAGCGGTGACAGCGCCTTAAGGAACACTTCAGGAAGTTGCCACTTGGCTTCCATTGATGGAGGCCAATGCCAAGATGCCTGATAATAATACCATTGCTATTGTTGGAAAAATCTTTTGCTTTTAAGGAATATTGACAATTGTAGCAGTAGTCAGATTTATCAAATGCTGATGAATGCAACACACTGTACTGAGAGCTTGGGGAAACTACAACAGAAGCAAAAGATGCATTTTGTGCATATGAAGGGCCCACCATCAAAATTAAAACTATTTGGTAAAATAGCCTGTAAAAATGAATAGAATTTAAGTAATGGACTCCATGTTGGGATGTGTGAACAGCTGAGATAAAAATAATTGCCAATTGTCAGCTGTGTGACTTTGGGCAAGTCACTTAACTTATCTGGGCCTCGATCAATCAATCGTATTTGAGCACTTACTGTGTGCAGAGCACCGTACTAAGCGCTTGGGAAGTACAAGTTGGCAACATATAGAGACAGTCCCTACCCAACAGTGGGCTCACAGTCTAAAAGGGGGAGACGGAGAACAAAACCAAACATACTAACAAAATAAAATAAATAGAATAGATATGTACAAGTAAAATAGATAAATAGAGTAATAAATATGTACAAATATATATACAGTTATATATACATATATATGAGGCCTCAGTTACCTCATCTGTAAAATGGGGATTAAGACTGTGAGCTCACCCTCCGTGGGACAACCTGAACACCTTGTAACCTCCCCAGCGCTTAGAACAGTGCTTTGCACACAGTAAGCGCTTAAGAAATGTCATCATTAATAAAATACGAATCTTGAGTCCTTGTGACTTTGGATGTTGTTTGATACTTGTCAGAATTTTATTCCCCAGAAAGATTGACCATTTCAGTGTTCTGAAATGTTTTGATACAGTCCAGAATAGCAACTAATCTTTTTAAAGCTTAAAAGACCCTGGCTCATGGAAAAAGAATTCCTATGGAAAAGAGAGAGCCTGAATTAATTACAAAACTGAAACTGGAGATTTACCCAATGAGATAAAGCTCTCTAGGGAGTAAAAATGGGCAGAGACTTTTGACAATTTTATCTATGCATTTCAGCAGGACTGATTAAATCGAACAGAAGCCCAGAAATAGAAAAAATAGTTTTGTTCAGTTGTCAAGTTAATTGAAATAAAAATAAAACTGTAAACTGCATAGGCCCCAAAATGTACCCTAAATATATACATTCTACACTTTGCTGCTGGACAGACTCCCCACCTCCACAGGTCTCTGATGATCAGGAAAAAAAAAAAAATACTCGAGAGCTACATATCACAGGCCCTGAGGTTTTTAGTGGGGTAATCGAGCTGAGGCTGTGGATATGCAAGCCCTTGGCCAGCAATGCAACTGATGGGCTTTCCCTGATTAATTTTTCTTCCCAAAGTCATACCCTTCTCTCACCCGCCAATTGCCACTTGGATACCCCCATCCACAGCACTTCAGTTCATATTTCATTAAAATACCCTCTATTCATGTTTCTTTTTTAGCTGTAAAATTTGTCTGACTCCCCTGCTAGATTGGAAAGCCCTTCAATCAGGTAATCAATTAAAGGTGTTATTGAGTACTTACTGTGTGCAGAACACTTTGCTGAACGCTGGGGAAACTGGGTATCGGAATGGACTAACATTTTTACAGACTAAAGGGCAGGGGCCTTAACAACTAACTTGGCTTAAGCAGTGTGACCTAGTGGAAAGAGCAAGGGGCCTGAGACTCAGAGGACCCGAGTTCTAATGCCAGTATTGATTGCCTTTGGCCTGCAGGGTGACTTTAAGGAAGTCACTTCTCTGTGCCTCAGTTTCCTCAATGGTAAAATCTCCCTCCTACTTAGACGGTGAGCCCCGGGGGGTGGGGGGGGGGAGAGGAGGCAAGGGAAGGGTAGGGAGATGAGGAAGGGAGGGAGATGAGGAAGGGAGGGAGATGAGGAAGGGAGGGAAGGAGAGGGAGATGAAGGGAGAGAAAGGGAAGGGGAGGGAGATGAAGGGAGGGAGGGAAAGAGGTAAGGAGGGAGATGAGGAAGGGAGGGAAAGAGGGAAGGGGAGGGAGATGAGGGAAAGAGGGAGAGGGAAGGGGAGGGAGATGAGGGAAAGGGAGAGGGAAGGGGAGGGAGATGAGGGAAAGAGGGAGAGGGAAGGGGAGGGAGATGAGGGAAAGAGGGAGAGGGAAGGGGAGGGAGATGAAGGGAGGGAAAGAGGGAAGGCGAGGGAGATGAAGGGAGGGAAAGAGAGGGAAGGGGAGGGAGGGAAAGGGAAGGGGAGGGAGATGAAGAAGGGAAGGAAAGGGAAGGGGAGGGAGATGAGGAAGGGAGAGAAAGAGGGAAGGGGAGGGAGATGAGGAAGGGAAGGAAAGAGGGAAGGGGAGGGAGATGAGGAAGGGAGAGAAAGGGAAGGGGAGGGAGATGAGCAAGGGAGAGAAAGAGGGAAGGGAGGGAGATGAGGAAGGGAGAAAAAGAGGGAAGGGAGGGAGATGAGCAAGGGAGGGAAAGAGGGAAGGGGAGGGGGATGAGGGAGATGAGGGAGGGAAAGAGAGGGAAGGGGAGGGAGATGAAGGGAGGGAGAGAAGAGGAAGGGAGACGGGGAAGGGAGAGAAGAGGGAGGGGAAGGAGAGGGAGAAGAGGAGGGGAAGGGGAGAGGGGAGGGAGGAGAGAAAGGGAGGGAAAGAGAGGGAAGGGAGGAAGAAGGGAGGGAGGGAAAAGGAGAGGAAGGAAGAGGAGGGGAGGGGCGATGGCCCGCCGCCAAAAGAAGGGAGCGAACTGCTGGGCCGCCCCGCAGCCTCCGCCTCCGAGCCCGTGCGGGACCGACGGGCGGACGGACGGACGGACGGACGGAGGGACGGGCGGAGGGAGGGACCGGCCCCGGCCCCAGCCCCGGCCCCGGCCCCGCCGGGCGGAGATGCTCCTTGGGGGCCGCCCCGGGCACGGACACGGACACGGACACGGACACACACGGACGGCCCGGCGGACCGAGGACAGGGCTGCGCCCCCGGAGCTGCAGCGGGGCCGGAGAGGTGAGAAGCCCTGCCCCGCGCCCCCGGCCCCCTGCCCGATGCCCCCACGCCCTCCTCTCTCTCTCTCTCTCTCTCTCTCTCTCTCTCTCTCTCTCTCTCTCTCTCTCTCTCTGTCCCGCCCGGGCTGGGGAGTCCGAGGGCGCGGGTTCTAATCCCGCCACCTGTCAGCTGGGTGACTTTGGGACAGTCACTTCACTTCTCCGGGCTTCATCTCCAAAATGGGGATGAAGACTGTGAGCCCCACGGGGGAGACAGCCTAATCACCTTGGATCTCCCCCTGCGCTTAGAACGGCGCTTGGCACCTGGTAAGCGCTTAACAATCATTCATTCAATCGTATTTATTGAGCGCTTACTGTGTGCAGAGCACTGTGCTAAGCGCTTGGGAAGTACAAGTTGGCAACATATAGAGACGGTCCCTACCCAACAGCGGGCCCACGGTCTAGAAGTCAGCTGGGTGACTTTGGGCAAGTCACTTCACTTCTCTGGGCCTCGGTTCCTCATCTGTAAAATGGAGATTAAGACTGTGAGCCTCAGGTGGGCGATGGATTGGGTCCAATTCCATTCATTCATTCATTCATTCAATCGTATTTATTGAGCGCTTACTGTGTGCAGAGCAATGTACTAAACGCTTGGGAAGTACAAGTTGGCAACATCTAGAGACGGTCCCTACCCAACAGCGGGCTCACAGTCTACTAGGGGGAGACAGAGAACAAAACCAAACATATTAACAAAATAAAATAAATAGAATAAATACGTACAAATAAAATAGAGTAATAAATACGTACATATTTACATACGTACATGTATGTGCATACGTACATATATACGTGTATATACCTATATACAGGTGCTGTGGGGAGGGGAAGGAGGTAAGGCGGGGGGGATGAGGAGGGGGAGAGGAAGGAGGGGGCTCAGTCTGGGAAGGCCTCCTGGAGGAGGTGAGCTCTCAATAACAATAATGGTATTTGTTAAACGCTTTCTAGTGCCAAGGCTGTTCTAAGCGCTGGGGAAGATACAAGGTGATCGGGTTGTCCCACGTGGGGCTCACACTCTTCCTCCCCATTTTACAGTTGAGGGAACTGAGGCCCAGAGAAGTGAAGCGACTTGCCCAAAGCCACCCAGCAGACAAGTGGCAAAGTCGGGATTAGAACCCACAACCTCTGACTCCCAAGCCCGGGATCTTTCCACTAAGCCACGCTGCTTCTCACTAACTACCAACATTATTATTATTATCCTCATATTCCTATCTAAATCCTCTTGTCTGTGTAACTTTTTCCTCTCCCCCTCCCCATCCCCCCCGCCCTATCTCCTTCCCCTCCCCACAGTACCTGTATATATGTTTGTACAGATTTATTACTCTACTTAATTTACTTGAACATATTTACTATTCTGTTTTGTCGATGTGCATCTAGCTTTACTTCTATTTATTCTGATGACTTGACACCTGACCACATGTTTTGTTTTGTTGTCTGTCTCCCCCTTCTAGACTGTGAGCCCGTTGTTGGGTAGGGACCGTCTGTATATGTTGCCAACTTGTACTTCCCAAGCGCTTAGTATAGTGCCCTGCACACAGTAATTGCTCAATAAATACGATTGAATGAATGAATGATTATTAAAATTCACTTTTAAACTGCAAACGCCGAGCCCCCTGTGCCCATTCCCCAGCCCCGGCTAAAGCCAACCTAGGGACGAGCCTTTGCTGACTCGGGCTTTCCCTCATTCATCATCCCTTCATTCGTACTTACTGAGCGCTCACAGTGTGCACAGCACTGGACTAAGCGCTTGGAAAGCAAAGTTCGGCAACAGATAGAAACAATCGCTGCCCACGATGGGCCTCTCCACTTTCTCTCCGCTCGCCAGCCGGAGAGAACGGCCCTCCAACCTTGGGACCCTGGCTATTTGGGGGGGACTTTAAATTAGTCTTTGCACCGAAAATTAGGGGATTGATTGTCCGCTCGGTGCGTCATAAATAATCCAAGCACTCCCTTATCAAAGTGAAAATCTCATTGGAGATTGGAGATGAAGTCAAGGAACCGCAAAAGTAAAATATAGCGGATTTCATTGTGATAGTGTGTCTTCTGCTGTAGGAAACAGAGCAGAAGAGGGGCTCGGCTTGCCTAATTTTAATAATAATAATGATGGTTATTTGTTAAACTCTTACTGCGTCATAAATAATCCAAGCACTCCCTTATCAAAGAGAAAATCGCATTGGAGATTGGAGTTGAAGTCAAGGAACAGCAAAAGTAAAATATACCGGATTTCATTGTGATAGTGTGTCTTCTGCTGTAGGAAACTGAGCAGAAGAGGGGCTCGGCTTGCCTAATTTTAATAATAATAATGATGGTTATTTGTTAAACTCTTACTGCGTCATAAATAATCCAAGCACTCCCTTATCAAAGAGAAAATCGCATTGGAGATTGGAGTTGAAGTCAAGGAACAGCAAAAGTAAAATATACCGGATTTCATTGTGATAGTGTGTCTTCTGCTGTAGGAAACTGAGCAGAAGAGGGGCTCGGCTTTCCTAATTTTAATAATAATAATGATGGTTATTTGTTAAATTCTTACTATGTGCCGTGCACTGTGCTAAGAGCTGGGGTGGATACCAGCAAATTGAGTTGGACACAGTCCCCGTCCTAGGGGGGGCTAACAGTCTCAATCCCCATTTTACAGATGAGGTCACTGAGGCACAGAGAAGTGAAGTGACTTGCCTAAAACACAGCAGACTAGTGGCAGAGCGGGATTAGAACTCATGACCTTTTGACTCCCAAGTCCGTGCTCTATCCACTGACCCTTGCCCCATCTCTAATTTTAGGAAACCAGCAGCTTGAAGATATGGCTCTCTAGCCCCTAAGTACCCCACTTTCTTTTTTTAAAATCAAGCCTTAACATCCTGGGGGCTGTAAAGGGGAATAATGAAAGGAAAATATTGTAAAAAAAGATTAGTTTTAAAAGGAGAACTCTTAGCAATGTTCTTTTTTAATGCCTCCTTCATATATATATATTGTATCTCATTCCCTTTCTAAAAATGTTTAGTTTTAAAAGAGGAACTCAGCAATACTCTTTTTTAAAGCCTCATTTATATACATTCTATCACTCCCTTTCTCTTTTTCCCTCAGGCAGAGATCCTGTCTGCCAAATCTATTGTACTTACCTAAACACCTGGTAGAGTGCACTCCACACAGTTAGTGCCCAATAAAAGCTATTGATTGATGTATTTCTTTGTCTCTCTTTCTCTCTTGCACACCCATCCAACTCTGAGATAATAAGCCAGGTTCTAGGCGTTCTTGTAAGGAAAAATGAAGTTGTTGAGAATAAGCAAGCAACTTGAGAGAAACAGCAAGCAATTTAAGCAAAGCTGCCCAAGAATTTACCATGTGGCCTCTTTCCTGGTTTGTGGAATATCTGCTTTTAATAGGGGCACTTGAATTGGCACGAACATCAAAGATGCATGAGGATCTGGTTATTGAAAATATTTGATGGGTAACTGCAATTTCTGAAACAACCTTAATCCTTTAGTAAATGCATTATTATTTTATTATTATTATTATTATTATTATTATTATTAGAGTCATCATCATCATCCAGGTCTTTCCCACTAAAATAAAAAGGAGAATTAGAGTAAAGACAATGTTTTCATTCCCTCAACTTCTCCACCCATATAGCTCTCCCTATTTAATTTAATCATCAAGTAAGATGAGATGGTGATGCATTTAATGTACCAGTTTCTTAATTCAGGAGAAGTCTGGGATGATCCTTTTGTCAAATTTCTAAAAAGTTGAATTTTTGAATATTTCAATCCATGCATGGAGGGAGCATGAAAAATACATGTAAGCGTTAAAAATGTTGTGTGAATAAAGGGAAAAAATCAAAATATATGCACAGTATACAAATAAAAGACCTTGAAAGGATAAGGCTCTGCAAAAATGAGCTTCTGAAGTTCATCTACTAGAGCAACTTTTAGATGTCCCTCTAGACTGTAAGCTTTCTGTGGGCAGGGAACAAATCTATCGGGGCCTGGGAGTCACAAGGTTTGCTGCCGTTTGTCTGCTGCATAGGGTTAGGGCACGGGCCTGGGAGTCACAAGGTTTGCTGCCATTTCCCCTTTTAGACTGTGAGCCCACGGTTGGGTAGGGACTGTCTCTCTATGTTGCCAACTTGTACTTCCCAAGCGCTTAGTACAGTGCTCTGCACACAGTAAGCGCTCAATAAATACGATTGATAATGATGCCATTTGTCTGCTGCATAGGGTTAGGGCACGGGCCTGGGAGTCACAAAGTTTGCTGCCGTTTGTCTTCTGCATAGGGTTAGGGCAGGGGCCTGGGAGTCACAAGGTTTGCTGCCATTTCCCCTTTTAGACTGTGAGCCCACTGTTGGGTAGGGACTGTCTCTCTATGTTGCCAACTTGTACTTCCCAAGCGCTTAGTACAGTGCTCTGCACACAGTAAGCGCTCAATAAATACGATTGATAATGATGCCATTTGTCTGCTGCATGGGGTTAGGGCATGGGCCTGGGAATCACAAGGTTTGCTGCCATTTCCCCTTTTAGACTGTGAGCCCACCGTTGGGTAGGGACTGTCTCTATATGTTGCCAACTTGTACTTCCCAAGCGCTTAGTACAGTGCTCTGCACACAGTAAGCGCTCAATAAATACGATTGATAATGATGCCATTTGTCAGCTGCATAGGGTTAGGGCATGGGCCTGGGAGTCACAAGGTTTGCTGCCATTTCCCCTTTTAGACTGTGAGCCCACTGTTGGGTAGGGACTGTCTCTCTATGTTTCCAACTTGTACTTCCCAAGCGCTTAGTACAGTGCTCTGCACACAGTAAGCGCTCAATAAATACGATTGATAATGATGCCATTTGTCTGCTGCATGGGGTTAGGGCACGGGCCTGGGAGTCACAAGGTTTGCTGCCATTTGTCTGCCGCATAGGGTTAGGGCATGGGCCTGGGAGTCACAAGGTTTGCTGCCATTTCCCTTTCTAGACTGTGAGCCCACTGTTGGGTAGGGACTGTCTCTCTGTGTTGCCAACTTGTACTTCCAAAGTGCTTAGTACAGTGCTCTGCACACAGTAAGCGCTCAATAAATACGATTGATAATGATGCCATTTGTCTGCTGCATGGGGTTAGGGAACGGGCCTGGGAGTCACAAGGTTTGCTGCCATTTCCCCTTTTAGACTGTGAGCCCACTGTTGGGTAGGGACTGTCTCTCTATGTTGCCAACTTGTACTTCCCAAGCGCTTAGTACAGTCCTCTGCACACAGTAAGTGCTCAATAAATACGATTGATAATGATGCCATTTGTCTGCTGCATAGGGTTAGGGCATGGGCCTGGGAGTCACAAGGTTTGCTGCCATTTCCCCTTTTAGACTGTGAGCCCACTGTTGGGTAGGGACTGTCTCTCTATGTTGCCAACTTGCACTTCCCAAGTGCTTAGTACAGTGCTCTGCACACAGTAAGCGCTCAATAAATACGATTGATAATGATGCCATTTGTCTGCTGCATGGGGTTAGGGCACGGGCCTGGGAGTCACAAGGTTTGCTGCCATTTCCCTGTTTACACTGTGAGCCCACTGTTGGGTAGGGACTGTCTCTCTATGTTGCCAACTTGTACTTCCCAAGCGCTTAGTACAGTGCTCTGCACACAGTAAGCGCTCAATAAATACGATTGATAATGATGCCATTTGTCTGCTGCATAGGGTTAGGGCACGGGCCTGGGAGTCACAAGGTTTGCTGCCGTTTGTCTGCTGCATAGGGTTAGGGCACGGGCCTGGGAGTCACAAGGTTTGCTGCCATTTCCCCATTTAGACTGTGAGCCCACTGTTGGGTAGGGACTGTCTCTCTATGTTGCCAACTTGTACTTCCCAAGCGCATAGTACAGTGCTCTGCACACAGTAAGCGCTCAATAAATACGATTGATAATGATGCCATTTGTCTGCTGCATAGGGTTAGGGCACAGGCCTGGGAGTCACAAGGTTTGCTGCTATTTCCCCTTTTAGACTGTGAGCCCACTGTTGGGTAGGGACTGTCTCTCTATGTTGCGAACTTGTACTTCCCAAGCGCTTAGTACAATGCTCTGCACACAGTAAGCGCTCAATAAATACGATAGATAATGATGCCATTTGTCTGCTGTATGGGGTTAGGGCACGGGCCTGGGAGTCACAGGGTTTGCTGCCATTTGTCTGCTGCATAGGGTTAGGGCATGGGCCTGGGAGTCACAAAGTTTGCTGCCATTTCCCTTTCTAGACTGTGAGCCCACTGTTGGGTAGGGACTGTCTCTCTATGTTGCCAACTTGTACTTCCCAAGCGCTTAGTACAGTGCTCTGCACACAGTAAGCGCTCAATACATATGATTGATAATGATGCCATTTGTCTGCTGCATGGGGTTAGGGCACGGGCCTGGGAGTCACAAGGTTTGCTGCCGTTTGTCTTCTGCATAGGGTTAGGGCAGGGGCCTGGGAGTCACAAGGTTTGCTGCCGTTTGTCTTCTGCATAGGGTTAGGGCAGGTGCCTGGGAGTCACAAGGTTTGCTGCCATTTCACCTTTTAGACTGTGAGCCCACTGTTGGGTAGGGACTGTCTCTCTATGTTGCCAACTTGTACTTCCCAAGCGCTTAGTACAGTGCTCTGCACACAGTAAGCGCTCAATAAATACGATTGATAATGATGCCATTTGTCTGCTGCATGGGGTTAGGGCATGGGCCTGGGAATCACAAGGTTTGCTGCCATTTCCCCTTGTAGATTGTGAGCCCACTGTTGGGTAGGGACTGTCTCTATATGTCCCCAACTTGTACTTGCCAAGCGCTTAGTACAGTGCTCTGCCGACAGTAAGCGCTCAATAAATACGATTGATAATGATGCCATTTGTCAGCTGCATAGGGTTAGGGCATGGGCCTGGGAGTCACAAGGTTTGCTGCCATTTCCCCTTTTAGACTGTGAGCCCACTGTTGGGTAGGGACTGTCTCTCTGTGTTGCCAACTTGTACTTCCCAAGTGCTTAGCACAGTGCTCTGCACACAGTAAGCGCTCAATAAATACGATTGATAATGATGCCATTTGTCTGCTGCATAGGGATAGGGCATGGGCCTGGGAGTCACAAGGTTTGCTGCCATTTCCCCTTTTAGACTGTGAGCCCACTGTTGGGTAGGGACTGTCTCTCTATGTTGCCAACTTGTACTTCCCAAGCGCTTAGTACAGTGCTCTGCACACAGTAAGTGCTCAATAAATACGATTAATAATGATGCCATTTGTCTGCTGCATGGGGTTAGGGCACGGGCCTGGGAGTCACAAGGTTTGCTGCCATTTCCCCGTTTAGACTGTGAGCCCACTGTTGGGTAGGGACTGTCTCACTATGTTGCCAACTTGTACTTCCCAAGTGCTTAGTACAGTGCTCTGCACACAGTAAGCGCTCAATAAATACGATTGATAATGATGCCATTTGTCTGCTGCATGGGATTAGGGAACGGGCCTGGGAGTCACAAGGTTTGCTGCACTTTGTCTGCTGCATAGGGTTAGGGCACGGGCCTGGGAGTCACAAGGTTTGCTGCCATTTCCCCGTTTAGACTGTGAGCCCACTGTTGGGTAGGGACTGTCTCTCTATGTTGCCAACTTGTACTTCCCAAGCGCTTAGTACAGGGCTCTGCACACAGTAAGCGCTCAATAAATACGATTGATAATGATGCCATTTGTCTGCTGCATGGGGTTAGGGCACGGGCCTGGGAGTCACAAGGTTTGCTGCCATTTCTCCTTTTAGACTGTGAGCCCACTGTTGGGTAGGGACTGTCTCTCTATGTTGCCAACTTGTACTTCCCAAGGGCTTAGTACAGTGCTCTGCACACAGTAAGTGCTCAATAAATACGATTGATAATGATGCCATTTGTCTGCTGCATGGAGTTAGGGAACGGGCCTGGGAGTCACAAGGTTTGCTGCCGTTTGTCTGCTGCATAGGGTTAGGGCACGGGCCTGGGAGTCACAACGTTTGCTGCCATTTGCCCTTTTAGACTGTGAGCCCACTGTTGGGTAGGGACTGTCTCTCTATGTTGCCAACTTGTACTTCCCAAGTGCTTAGTACAGTGCTCTGCACACAGTAAGCGCTCAGTAAATACAATTGATAATGATGCCATTTGTCTGCTGCATAGGGTTAGAGCATGGGCCTGGGAGTCACAAGGTTTGCTGCCATTTGTCTGCTGCATGGGGTTAGGGCATGGGCCTGGGAGTCACAAGGTTTGCTGCCATTTCCCTTTCTAGACTGTGAGCCCACTGTTGGGTAGGGACTATCTCTCTATGTTGCCAACTTGTACTTCCCAAGCGCTTAGTACAGTGCTCTGCACACAGTAAGCGCTCAATAAATACGATTGATAATGATGCCATTTGTCTGCTGCATGGGGTTAGGGCACGGGCCTGGGAGTCACAAGGTTTGCTGCCATTTCTCCTTTTAGACTGTGAGCCCACTGTTGGGTAGGGACTGTCTCTCTATGTTGCCAACTTCTACTTCCCAAGCGCTTAGTACAGTGCTCTGCACACAGTAAGCGCTCAATAAATACGATTGATAATGATGCGATTTGTCTGCTGCATAGGGTTAGGGCACGGGCCTGGGAGTCACAAGGTTTGCTGCCATTTGTCTGCTGCATGGGGTTAGGGCATGGGCCTGGGAGTCACAAGGTTTGCTGCCATTTCCCCGTTTAGACTGTGAGCCCACTGTTGGGTAGGGACTGTCTCTCTATGTTTCCAACTTGTACTTCCCAAGCACTTAGTACAGTGCTCTGCACACAGTAAGCGCTCAATAAATACGATTGATAATGATGCCATTTGTCTGCTACTTGGGGTTGGGGCACGGGCCCGGGAGTCACAAGGTTTGCTGCCATTTCCCCGTTTAGACTGTGAGCCCACTGTTGGGTAGGGACTGTCTCTATATGTTGCCAACTTGTACTTCCCAAGCGCTTAGTACAGTGCTCTGCACACAGTAAGCGCTCAGTAAATACGATTGATAATGATGCCATTTGTCTGCTGCATGGGGTTAGGGAACGGGCCTGGGAGTCACAGAGTTTGCTGCCATTTCCCCGTTTAGACTGTGAGCCCACTGTTGGGTAGGGACTGTCTCTCTATGTTGCCAACTTGTACTTCCGAAGCGCATAGTACAGTGCTCTGCACACAGTAAGCGCTCAATAAATACGATTGATAATGATGCCATTTGTTTGCTGCATAGGGTAGGGCACAGGCCTGGGAGTCACAAGGTTTGCTGCTATTTCCCCTTTTAGACTGTGAGCCCACTGTTGGGTAGGGACTGTCTCTCTATGTTGCCAACTTGTACTTCCCAAGCGCTTAGTACAGTGCTCTGCACACGGTAAGCGCTCAATAAATACGATAGATAATGATGCCATTTGTCTGCTGCATGGGGTTAGGGCACGGGCCTTGGAGTCACAGGGTTTGCTGCCATTTGTCTGCCGCATAGGGTTAGGGCATGGGCCTGGGAGTCACAAGGTTTGCTGCCATTTCCCTTTCTAGATTGTGAGCCCACTGTTGGGTAGGGACTGTCTCTCTATGTTGCCAACTTGTACTTCCCAAGTGCTTAGTACAGTGCTCTGCACACAGTAAGCGCTTAATAAATATGATTGATAATCATGCCATTTGTCTGCTTCATGGGGTTAGGGCATGGGCCTGGGAATCACAAGGTTTGCTGCCATTTCCCCTTGTAGATTGTGAGCCCATTGTTGGGTAAGGACTGTCTCTATATGTTGCCAACTTGTACTTCCCAAGTGCTTAGTACAGTGCTCTGCACACAATAAGCACTCAATAAATACGATTGATAATGATGCCATTTGTCTGCTGCATGGGGTTAGGGCACAGGCCTGGGAGTCACAAGGTTTGCTGCCATTTGTCTGCTGCATGGGGTTAGGGCATGGGCCTGGGAGTCACAAGGTTTGCTGCCATTTCCCCTTTTAGACTGTGAGCCCACTGTTGGGTCGGGACTGTCTCTCTATGTTGCCAACTTGTACTTCCCAAGCGCTTAGTACAGTGCTCTGCACACAATAAGCGCTCAATAAATACGATTGATAATTATGCCATTTGTCTGCTGCATGGGGTTAGGGCATGGACCTGGGAGTCACAAGGTTTGCTGCCATTTCCCCTTTTAGACTGTGAGCCCACTGTTGGGTAGGGACTGTCTCTATATGTTGCCAACCTGTACTTCCCAAGCGCTTAGTACAGTGCTCTGCACACAGTAAGCGCTCAATAAATACGATTGATAATGATGCCATTTGTCAGCTGCATAGGGTTAGGGCATGGGCCTGGGAGTCACAAGGTTTGCTGCCATTTCCCCTTTTAGACTGTGAGCCCACTGTTGGGTAGGGACTGTCTCTCTATGTTGCCAACTTGTACTTCCCAAGCGCTTAGTACAGTGCTCTGCACACAGTACACGCTCAATAAATACGATTGATAATGATGCCATTTGTCTGCTGCATGGGGTTAGGGAATGGGCCTGGGAGTCACAAGGTTTGCTGCCCTTTGTCTGCTGCATAGGGTTAGGGCATGGGCCTGGGAGTCACAAGGTTTGCTGCCATTTCCCCTTTTAGACTGTGAGCCCACTGTTGGGTAGCGACTGTATATGTTGCCAACTTGTACTTCCCAAGCGCTTAGTACAGTGCTCTGCACACAGTAAGCGCTCAATAAATACAATTGATAATGATGCCATTTGTCTGCAGCATAGGGTTAGGGCACGGGCCTGGGAGTCACAAGGTTTGCTGCCATTTCCCCTTTTAGACTGTGAGCCCACTGTTGGGTAGGGACTGTCTCTCTATGTTGCCAACTTGTACTTCCCAAGCGCTTAGTACAATGCTCTGCACACAGTAAGCGCTCAATAAATACGATTGATAATGATGCCATTTGTCTGCTGCATGGGGTTAGGGCACGGACCTGGGAGTCACAAGGTTTGCTGCCGTTCGTCTGCTGCATAGGGTTAGGGCACGGGCCTGGGAGTCACAAGGTTTGCTGCCATTTCCCCGTTTAGACTGTGAGCCCACTGTTGGGTAGGGACTGTCTCTCTATGTTGCCAACTTGTACTTCTCAAGCGCTTAGTACAGTGCTCTGCACACAGTAAGCGCTCAGTAAATACAATTGATAATGATGCCATTGGTCTGCTGCATGGGGTTAGGGCACGGGCCTGGGAGTCACAAGGTTTGCTGCCATTTCCCATTTTAGACTGTGAGCCCACTGTTGGGTAGGGACTGTCTCTCTATGTTGCCAACTTGTACTTCCCAAGGGCTTAGTACAGTGCTCTGCACACAGTAAGCGCTCAATAAATACGATTGATAATGATGCCATTTGTCTGCTGCATGGGGTTAGGGCACGGGCCTGGGAGTCACAAGGTTTGCTGCCGTTTGTCTGCTGCATAGGGTTAGGGCACGGGCCTGGGAGTCACAAGGTTTGCTGCCATTTCCCCTTTTAGACTGTGAGCCCACTGTTGGGTAGGGACTGTCTCTCTATGTTGCCAACTTGTACTTCTCAAGCGCTTAGTACAGTGCTCTGCACACAGTAAGCGCTCAGTAAATACAATTGATAATGATGCCATTTGTCTGCTGCATAGGGTTAGGGCATGGGCCTGGGAGTCACAAGGTTTGCTGCCATTTGTCTGCTGCATGGGGTTAGGGCATGGGCCTGGGAGTCACAAGGTTGCTGCCATTTCCCCTTTTAGACTGTGAGCCCACTGTTGAGTAGGGACTGTCTCTCTATGTTGCCAACTTGTACTTCCCAAGGGCTTAGTACAGTGGTCTGCACACAGTAAGCCCTCAATAAATATGATTGATAATCATGCCATTTGTCTGCTGCATGGGGTTAGGGCATGGGCCTGGGAGTCACAAGGTTTGCTGCCATTTCCCCGTTTAGACTGTGAGCCCACTGTTGGGTAGGGACTGTCTCTCTATGTTGCCAACTTGTACTTCCCAAGCGCTTAGTACAGTGCTCTGCACACAGTAAGCACTCAATAAATATGATTGATAATGATGCCATTTGTCTGCTGCATAGGGTTAGGGCACGGGCCTGGGAGTCACAAGGTTTGCTGCCGTTTGTCTGCTGCATAGGGTTAGGGCAGGGGCCTGGGAGTCACAAGGTTTGCTGCCATTTTCCCTTTTAGACTGTGAGCCCACTGTTGGGTAGGGACTGTCTCTATATGTTGCCAACTTGTACTTCCCAAGCGCTTAGTACAGTGCTCTGCACACAGTAAGCGCTCAATAAATATGATTGATAATGATGCCATTTGCTGCATGGGGTTAGGGCACGGGCCTGGGAGTCACAAGGTTTGCTGCCATTTGCCCTTTTAGACTGTGAGTCCACTGTTGGGTAGGGCCTTCAAGGCCCTACTGAGAGCTCACCTCCTCCAGGAGGCCTTCCCAGACTGAGCCCCTTCCTTCCTCTCCCCCTCATCCCCCTCTCTATCCCCCATCTTACCTCCTTCCCTTCCCCACAGCACCTGTATATATGTATGTATGTTTGTACATATTTGTTACTCTATTTATTTATTTTACGTGTACATATCTATTCTATTTATTTTATTTTGTTAATATGTTTGGTTTTGTTCTCTGTCTCCCCCTTTTAGACTGTGAGCCCACTGTTGGGTAGGGACTGTCTCTATATGTTGCCAACTTGGACTTCCCATGCGCTTAGTACAGTGCTCTGCCCACAGTAAGCGCTCAATAAATACGATTGATGATGATGATGTTCTATCAACATGTCAATATTGTTGTATTGTATTCTCCCATATGCTTAGTACAGTGGGATTGACTGATTGGTTGATGTGCCAACTTTAGCAGGCATCTCTTCAAATCTGATAACCCCAGGTAAAATAAGTCGTGAATTTGTATTAGGTTAGTGTTAAGGGAACCGTTTGGGGGAGGAAAACTGACAAAAAACCTTGTCAAATATTATAATAGTTATTTATTCTTTCAATAAAGACAATCATTACCTTAAAACAGAAGTCCAGTGGAGCACCTATTTAGTTGCAAAGCCATATGAATTTATTTGATTTAGCTGTCTTCCTCTCAGAGATATGTAACAACCATATGGAGATGATGCACCACTCTTTGGAGAAAAGAGAACATTTATAGGGCAAAGCAGGAAAGCAGTTCTAGATGTTTTAAAAGGAGCTTTTTCCTGGAGTCAGATCTATCAGGGTGCTGTTTTAAAGCAAAATTAATTTAATAAACAAAAAGGATAAGATGAAATTGCATTTACTTGGAGAAGATGTATTTCCTTGGTTCACACCATATGAAGCTTGAGTTGACTTTTTATTTTATCCCCTGACCAGTGTTTTATGAATTACATTGAACAGGTCTTGTCTTATTTCTGCAGGTGACGTTTCCAGTGTTCTTGAAAAAAGTCATATGATTTAAGCGTGAGAAAGGACATGAGGATTCCAGCAAGTTGGAGTTCTGCCCGTCAGAATGAAACAAATGTTGAAAGACTTTTCAAATCTATTGTTAGTGATGCTCTGTGACTATGGTGAGTACTGTTTATATAATAAGCAGTAATAATAATGATGATGGTATTTGTTAAGTGCTTACTATGTGCAAAGCACTTTTCTAAGCGCTGGAGTTGTACAAAAACCTAAAGCTAATTGAGAACATACTTTCAATGTGAATTGTATGTGGGAAGTGCTATCAGTGGATGATCTCTTTATCTGTTTTCAAAATCTGTTTTAAGAATGAACTGAACTCTACCATGCAATTTTGTTGTGACAGGCAATGTAACATCTATTCTTTGCAGCCCACTTACTCTATTCAGATTATTTCAGTGTCCTACTGATTTTAGAGAAATCTTCCTCACAGGCCTCAGAAGGTAGAAAATTATTATCACTCCGATTTTAAGAATGAAGCATTGAGGCTCAGAAAAGTAGAGACCTCGACTCCTTCTAGTAGCTCAGGATATGCTTGAGGCAAAACTCAGGATTCCGGTCTCACCTCTGACTGTTAGACCAAACTCCAGTTACAGTCTGCCTCGCCTTTCAGTCACAGAGAGGATTTCCCTCAATTGTTACTCTGTCAAAAAGAAGGAACAATGAAGATTCATTCCATCATGAGTTTCAAGTGAAAAACACTCTGACTCAAAAATTCATTTAGTACAAACTTTTAACCTAAATGAGAAAGGACCTTCTGACTCCTTTTGGTGAAATCTGTAGCTTTGACTCTTGGACACTGAGTTGGTTTTTTTTGTTTTGTTTTTTTGAGAGGTGGATGAAGATGGATTCAAATGTTTCAAATAAAATTTGGAGATTGTTAGCCAGCTGAATTTCCACCACTGCTGGAAAGCTTGAAGGTCCCATTTCAGGGTCCCATTTTACTGTTCTGTGGGATAAAATGGGGCTAGGTGGTTGCTAAATGTTAAAGGCTGGGAGACAACTGACCTGAAAATAGAAAATGTGGCTGTTTTCTTCTTTCAGAGAGCCCCAGTGAATTAAAGGAACCAGTCAAAACTCAGGCCTGTTAATTGATAGCCTTCTTCTGCTGTTAATTTCCTGTGTGATTTTTGAGCAGCTCACTTAAGCTCTCTATACCTCATTGTTCTCTCTAAAATTGAGATAACATCACCAGCTGGCACAATAGGGTTGTTTTGTGAAAGGCCAACAAAAGCAATTGCAACCTAAATGTTAACTAATATTCATCACCACACAAGAATCAAAAATGATAATGTTGAATTTAAAATCAACATCAATAATACTTGTGTGCATTTCAACAGCCAAATAGCCAAGCCATTATCTGTCTATTTGACAAATAATACTCTTCCAACCCAGAAATATTCCTCAAGGGGTGATAGTTGATAATTGTATTGCTGAATCCTGTCTCCTGCAATAAATATTTGGAGAAGGTTCAGCTGAGAGAGATGAGGATATGTATGGCTATCCTTCTGCACCTCTCCTGTCGTAGCCATTGGGGCGGGTCCAGATTAAAAATGATGTGATCTTGAGTGGGTGAAGTTTGAAAGACAAATATTGGTTGCCACGTCTAGAATGGGGCCAGTTACTCTGTCACCTTCAATATCTCCAAAAACATGGAACAGGAACATCCAGGAGTCAGAGGACCTGGGTTCTAATCCTGTTCTGCCATCTGTCTGCTGTGTAATGGTTAAGACTGTGAGACACATATGGGACAGGAACTGTGCGCAACCTGATTATCCCCAGTGCTTAATTCAAGTGCAATAAGTACAATAAAAGCACTTAACAAATACCATTAAAAAACAAACCAAAAATACCCAAGATTAGGCTTATTACTAAAAATTATAGGAATTGTGTCTGAGTTTCCTGAAGCGTCCCCTCGTTACCCAAAGCCTTTAGAAGGAGACTAGTAGGGATGTGGGGAAGGAAGTGCTTAGTACAGTGCTGAGCATACAGTAAGCACTCAATAAATACAGTTGATTGATTGAGATGAAGGCTAATTAGACTCAGGTAGCTCAAAAGTGAACTTGGAATGAAGGCCTAGGAGTAGAGAGGAGGCCGAAGGCATGAGGAGTGAGAACCAGTGGGAAAGGGGACAATGGGACAAATATGTCAAAGGGCTGGGAGGGAGGAGAGAAAGATGAGAAGCTGGAGGAAGTGGGGCAAATGGGGCAACCATCTTGTGGGGTCCAGAACCGCCCTAAC
This sequence comes from Tachyglossus aculeatus, assembly GCF_015852505.1. NCBI lineage: Eukaryota > Metazoa > Chordata > Mammalia > Monotremata > Tachyglossidae > Tachyglossus > Tachyglossus aculeatus. Next base: position 8,238,997 of record NC_052085.1, on the reverse strand, counting down.
TTTGGAGAGATCACCTAGCCCAGATTCCCACCAGCTCCAGATCCCAAGGCCAGTTCTCAGATGGACGAGTAACACCTTCTTTGGCGTTTTCTTTCAGTTCTCGGCGAAGTGGAGCATCTCCTCCTCGGGCAAGCGGGACATGTAGCTTTAAGCAACGACACGGTGTCGGTAACTTTCCGGCTGTCTGATGGTGGCAACGGAACTGTGAGGAATGTGTCGGTCCTGCTGCTAGAGGCCAGCACCAACCGGACGCTCGGTACCAAACGCCTCCCGATGAACCAATCCCGGGGCACTGTAGAGTTTGAGTGTTTCCATTTTAGACACGCCGGAGACTATCGGTTCGCCATGGCCTCCGACATCGTGGATAATGACACCAGTGTGCCCCGGAGGGAGAGTAGTGCCCACCTGAGGGCAGAGTGGCCCGTCTTTCACATCGACTTGAACAGGACATCGGGGGCAGGGGAGAATGCCCTAGAGGTGGGGGTTTTTACCCATCAGCCTCTGTGCCCGTTCGCTGTGGGCAGACCTGACATTTCCCTGGACGTTGCCTTTTCCAGTAGCCCCCCTGAACCAAGAAACAACCCAGACCTCCAGCCATTTGGAACAAGAGCCAGCAGACGGATTGTCCTGTCTCCGGCGCAGTGGGTGGAGTTTGACTGTGCTTCAGGGGATCGGGGCGTCTACGTGACCGTGGCACTGAGACTGCAAGACCCCGACTCGGTCATTACGTCGTCGGGGCCCATAGACCTCGTGAGCAGATTTGGATACAAACTGGTGGTGGTGCCAGAACTGACATGTGAGTCGGCGGTGGAGGTGGTGGTTGTGCGGCCGCCGTGTACTCAGGCCCCGGGGAAGATTGCCGTGTACAAGGAGGCTCCCAGGCGGACTGGGGAGAAAGCCGCCTGGCTAGCGGAAGCCCACCTGCAGCCGCGGGACCGCAGAACCATGTTTAACTGCACGTTGTTCGACGTGGGGAAAAACACGTACTGTTTTGAGTTGGACTTGGCCAACAAAAGCCCGATTTCTTCCAGGGAGAAGGAATGCATGGTGATCCAGAGAAACATAGGTTTGTGTTGAGTGCTTGCTTATTTTATTTTTTAATACAGTATTTGTTAAGCCCTTACTATGTGCCGGGAACTTGTGAAGGGCGCTTTCCGCATTTATTAGTGCTGTGGATTGGGCCGAGATTCCCCCAGCGACTGACTCTAGAAAATACTATTTTGTATCATTTTTATTCATGCTTTTGCTGCCTGAAATCACAAAACACAGACAGGCAGCCCTGGGTAATAATAATAAAATTATGGTATTTGTTTAGTGCTTACTATGTGCCAGGCACTGTACTAAGCACTTGGGTTGATACAAGCAAATTACGCTGGTCACAGTCTTTGTCCCACGTAGGGCTCACAGTCTCAATCCCCATTTTACAGATGAGGTAACTGAGGTCCAGAGAAGAGCAACAACTTGCCCAAGGTCGCCCAGCAGGCAAGTGGAGGAGCCAGGAGTAGAACCCAGGTCCTTCTTACTCTCAGACCCATCCCCTATTGGCCAGACCACACTGCTTCTCCAGTTCTTGAACTCAATCAATCCATGGTATGTAGTGAGCATGTACTCTGTGCAGAGCACTGTATTACATGCTTGGGAGAACACTCTTGAATTAGAACCAGTCAATCAATCAAATTGATTGAACCTGTTAGCATCTAGGTGATCCTTTCCATTTGGCAACAAGATGCCCAACTCTTATTAGTTATTCCTCCCAACACTCTGAAACTCTTGTACTTTTTCCCATTTTTGAAGAGAAGAAAAGTGAATGTATTTAGGGCAGATTAGATTAGAACTCAGAACATCTGAATTCCCAATCTGGATTAATCCTCTGAGACTCGGAATCCATTGAAAGCCTACCAGCTTTGGCTGGAGATACACAGCCTTAATGAATTGCTAGGTGATGGCTTTAAGGAGGTGAAAGAGGGAGTGGAATGAGGCAAAGAATGAGGTTTTATAGACCACAAAGTCCCTGCCCTCATAAATTCATTTCATTCAGGTTTAAGTTTCTTTGGCTGGAGAACAAATCTTTGTTCCTGCACTGGCAAGAACCTGGTGTCTAGCCATGATTTTAGTGAAGAAGTTCTTTAGCCATCCCTCTCCCAGAGAAAACTTTCAGAATTGGCTGAAAAAGGAAGTGGGTTGAGGTGAGTTTTTCTTTTGATTTGGTTTGAAGTTGAACTGATGCCCTGGGCTGGAAATAGGTGGCATATCATGGTTAATGAAGCCCCTTTTACCGGGTCACTGGAAGGTGCCGTGTAAAGTTATTGAGTCTGTAAATATGTACGACCCTGACTCAAACTGTAACTCTTCTAGGCATTTTTGTTTTCTTTCTTTTGGAATGGAACAAGGACTTTGTAACTAATGTTTGCTCTTGAGGATTCTGTTTGGTCTGTGCTTTGAGCACTTAAGAATTCACTTATCAAGAACAGAGGTGGTGGGGTTTTTTTTTAGTTTACTTAGAGTGCTTATCCCCCTCTGGATGAGAAATAAACGTTGATAATATTCATCACTAAAATATCGCCACTGTCTTTGTGCACTGTTAGCCCATTGAAGTGGCCAATGTAATTCTATTGGCCCAGAGAAGTTAAATGATTTGCCCAAAGTCACACAGCTGACAATTAGTGGAGCCAGGATTTGAACCCATGACCTCTGACTCCAAAGCCCATGCTCTTTCCACTGAGCCACACTGCTTCTCTAATGTTATCTTCCAGTAGTAGTGGTAATGGCATTTATTGATAATCTACTAAACTCAGTGCACTGTACTAAGTGCCTGTGATTGCAAGGGATCAAGCTCCAGGGTAACTCGAGGATTCATTTAACCTACATTTTTTAATGGTAGCATTATTGTCTGTGCATGCATTCACCCTAAAGGCTTCTGAAGGGAATGTTTTCAATGTTATTTGGTCTTCATGCCCCTTCATTGTCATTAGAGTGGTCCTGGTAAGGGCAGCATCTCTGTGTCTTGAGGAGCTACAGACCACATCCTGGGTGAGCTTGTAAATGCAATTGTTTTCTGTGGAATTCTTCTGTCTTGGTCTAAGGGGATTTTACTGCAAAACTGGGGTTTTGCAGTCTTCTCCATGGAGGGGAAATATTCCTAAAGGGTCTTCCTTAATTGTCTTTCCCATTTCCCAATTTGGGAAAAGGATGATAGGATATTTTCTCTCCCTGACATAGGGCAGATCCATCAGTAGTATTTATCGAGCTCTTACCATGGGCAGAGCACTGTACTGAGCACTTGGGAGAGTACAGTACAACAGAGTTGGCAAATGTGATCCCTGCCCACAAGGAGTTTACCATTTACAGGCAGTTCAATGGCTTCCCTCAGAGAAAAGCAACCAGACTTAGCATCCCATGACCTTGTGTCTCCACAGAAACCTGGAGCCTGTGGCAGTCCTGGACCCCTTGTAGTGTGACGTGTGGCGAAGGAATCCGTGAGCGGCACAGGATATGCCTCACTTCCACCCCGGCTAAGCCAGGCTGCGTTGGAATCACAATGGAAGCGTCCCTGTGTTCCCTAGAAGAGTGCTCTAGTATGTGTCATCTCCACTTCAGCTTTAAATAACAGTGATAATAATAACGATGGTATGTGTTAGGCGCTTACTATGTGCCAAGGCACTGTAGTAAACACCGGGGTAGAGATAAGATAATCAGGTCGGACACAGTCCCTGCCCCACCTGGTCTAATGGGGAGGGAAAACAGGCATTGAATCCCCGTTTTACAGATTAGGAAACTGAGGCCCAGAGAAGTTAAGTCATTTGCCAAAGCCAGTATTAGAACTCAGGTCCACTGAGTCCCAGGCCTGTGCTCTTTCTAGACCACTCTGCTTTAAAGCAGAGACTGGTCCCTGCATGTGAACCCAGCACAATCGAGCCTGGGCAGTAAATATCACATTCATTCAATCGTATTGAGCGCTTACTGTGTGCAGAGCACTGTACTAAGCGCTTGGGAAGTGCAAGTCGGCAACATATAGAGACGGTCCCTATCCAACAATGGGCTCACAATCTATCACTGGCCTTAAACCTTAACTGGGTCCTGATGTGGGGAAAACCCAATTCTTTTCAGTTTGTCCCTTCTCCTTTCTGCCCTACTTAGTCTTCACCTACAAATAGAGATCAGATTATCTTGGATCTACCCCAGAGCTTAGCACATAGTAAGCGCTTAGCAAATGCCATCATCTAAGCTGTTGGAAATTACTGAACCTCCCAAAATCTCCGCAACTAGAGGCAGAGGAAGAAGAATAGGTGGAAATAGTTGAAGTTCAGGTAAGTGGCTAAAGGATGGAACATATAAGACTATAAAAGCAGTGCCATTTCTGGGTCACATAAATCCTGGTTGGCTATGGATTGTGTCTTCTACCTCTATTGTACTGTCCAAAGAGATTAGTATAGTGCTCTGCACACCTGCTATTGACTGAACGGTCAGTCCACTAGCCCAGGATTCTATATTGGACCAGGATGCCCAGATGTGATAGTTGCTCTCCTTGATATCCATCCTAATCAGTCAGTGGTATTTATTGAGTTCTTACCTTGTGCAGAGCACCGAACTAAGCACTTGAGCAAGTACAATACAAGAGTTGGTAGCCACACTGCCTGCCCACGCAGAGCTTGCAGTCTAGAGGGGGCAACAACAATAAGAAAATCTAACTTGCTTAATTTTTCCCTCTATATCGATCGTCCTTTTCCTCTGACTCACAATTGATCCCTCATCCATCAGTTTATCCACACTCCTCTTGAACCCACTGCCATTTTTAGCCTGGACTGCTCTCTGGAACTCCAGTGAAGAGATATTTCTTTCTTCGATTGTTATCAAGCCATGGTGTTTATTTAGCGCTTACTGTGTGCAGAGTACTGTACTAAGCCCTTGGGAGAGTACAATATAGCAGAGTTGGTAGACATGTTTCCCACCTACAAATGCCCCCTCATCCCAGAAATGAGAGAAGGGGTCACCATCAGTTGGGCATTCACCCTTTTCACACCTTTCAGGGTTTTAATAGTAACTGTGGTATTTATTAAGCACTTACTGTGTGCCAGGTGCTACACTAAGCACTGGGGTATATACAAGATAATCAGGTTGGACACAGTCCCTGTTCCACATGAGGCTCACAGACTTAATCCCCATTTTACAGATGAGAAAACTGAGGCACAGAGAAATGACACAACTTTCCCAAGGTCACACAGCAGACAAGGAGCAGAGCTGGGATTAGAACCCAGGTCCTCTGATTCTCAGGCCCATACTCTTTCCACTAGCCCATGCTGTTTCTCAGGTTTCGATTTTGTCCAACTATTACTTAGAAATCGGGTAAAGGGGGATTGTAGTCAGTGGTTTTTTGGACAGTGTTCTCGGTCTCAATAAATCAGAACCCACGCCCCAGAACCTGCCAGCCGATAAAGGGACTCTGTGGGTCGGGAGGTTTGGCTGTGTGTTCCCCATCCCCATTGGGTGAGTTTGCCATTTGGCCTGCTGGCTTTTTAGAGGACATTTAATGTTCTGTGATCTAGCTCTATTCTGTGAGTTTATCTTGCTCCATAGGAGGCTGACAGCCCAATTGCCCCTGCCTCTGGGCTTCATCTAGTGGAACAGTGATTATTTCATTGCTATCTGAAAAGACCACTCTGATCAAGCTAAGTGGAGGCAACAGTCCTGGAGTAACAAGAAATAAAAAGGGGACCCAAAGCCAGTGATTCACAGAGAAGGCAAAACTGGAAGGTATTTTGAAGGCCTCAGTTACCTCATCTGTAAAATGGGGATTAAGACTGTGAGCCCAATTTGAGACAGAGACTGTGTCCAACCTGATTAGCTTGTATCTGCCCCAGTACTTAGAATGCTTGGCACCTAGTAGGCATTTAACAAATACCATTTGACACCCCCCCACCTCCAAAAAACCCAACAAGAATTGACAGATGTATTCCCTGCTCACAAGCATCTGATTGTGTTGTATTCATCACAGCACTTGGCACATAGTAAGCGCTTAGCAGATACCACACTAATTATGCCTTTTGATTGTTGTTGCAGCTGTGAAACCTTCTGGCTCGCCACCCCTCCAGCCTGGAGGCCCCCAGAAGGCTAATAACATGGTGACGGTCACCGGCATCTCCCTTTGCCTGTTCATCATCGTCGTCACTGTCCTTGTTACCCTGTGGAGGAAGTTTGGGCGGACTTCCAAGTGCAGCCCCCCCTCCCGCCACAACTCCATCCACTCTCCCGGCTTCCGGAAGAACTCAGACGAAGAGGACATCTGTCCGCCGGGAGAGCGGCGGGAGAGTTTCTCCGACGGGGGCGAGGGGCCCCCGGGGAATCCCGGAGAGCTCGGCATCCCCCTGACCTACCGGAGGAGCCTCCAGTTGGCCTCCGAGGAGGATGCCTCTGGCAGCGAGAGCTTCCAGTCCAATGCCCAGAAGATCATCCCCCCGCTGTTCAGCTACCGCCTCGCCCAGCAGCAGCTGAAGGAGATGAAGAAGCAGGGCCTGTCGGAGACCACCAAGGTGTACCATGTGTCCCAGAGCCCCCTGACGGACACCGCCGTCGGGGCCACGGCAGAGGCCCCCTTGGATCCGGACGGCCCGGAGGAAGCCGCAGCGGCCACCAAGTTCAGGATCCGGCCGCCGTTTCCAGACCGGCCGACGGGGCCCTCGGGAGAGAGGCCGGTCTCCAGGCTGGATCTGGCCCTGCCTCAGGTCCGGCCCCCGGTGACCCCTGGCAGCCAGACCCTCCTCCGCTGGCCCCAAGCAAAAGCGGCCAGCGGCCGCTGGGGCCGGTCGGAAAAGGGCTACCCACGCAACTCCCACTTCCGAAGGGCGGCCAGCTTCCACGAGGGCAGACAGGCCCGGCCTTTCCGGGAGAGGAGCCTGTCCACGCTGACGCCTCGCCAGGCTCCCGCCTACGGCTGCGGGCCCCAGGTCGAAGGCCGGTTCCGGCCCCGGTCTCGAGGGCCCCGGCAGGGCCCGGGGAAGCCCGAAGGCGGCCAGGGGGGAGAGCCAGGTGGTGAGCCCCTCAGCGCTTCCTCCAAATCGCGCCCCGCAGGACTTCCGGCGAGAAAACCCAACCTGATGGGCGAGCGCCCGACCGGGCTGGCGGCCGAGATAGAGTGGGCCGACCCCCCCAGAACTAGAAGGGGCCCTTCGCCGAATGCTAGGAGTGCCTTGAGGAAAGAGCCCCTCCTCACCGTCACCGCCCCCAAGGGGACCTCTCAGCGACCTAGCCCCCTGAGCCCCTCCGAGGCCAGGAGAGACAAGCCCCAGGGCTTCACCTCGCACCCAGGCTACGCATTCTACGACAACACTTCCTTCGGTCTCTCTGAGTTGCAGCCGAAGATGCTCGACCTGCCTGGTTATTTTGGGTCCAACGAAGAAGACGACGAAACCACCAGCACCCTAAGCATGGAGAAGCTGGTGTTTTGAGCGATGCCGGGAGAGCCTCCGGAACTCTTTGAACTCCCTTCCGGCCCTCAGCCCTGACTGTTAGGCGAAAGGTTTCCTTATCAGGCGTCCTGCTGGACCCTGCCTGAGAAAGACGAAGAAACTCACAGGACAGGCTCTTTCTAATGCCATTTTTTTTAAACACTCAGAAGGAAGGAGTTTTTTCTACTGAGCTCATTTCTATTGTCAGTCTATTAACGTTAGTTCAATAAAAAAAGCCATCGTGGAAAGAGCTTCATCTCTCGAGGTGGGGAAAGTTCCAAAGTCCAGCTTGGGAGTGGGGGAGTACCTTTAAAGGAATGTCAGCGGCTTTGATCTCCCTTCCTGTTGGAAACAGATCCACCTTGGAAAAATGAACGGAAATCATTGGGAATGGAGATATTTGTCCCCACCTCTTCCGGCCAGACCATAGCAATCTTCTGAAGGAAGTCTGAGGCCGGGTGTGGTATCCAGTTACGAGGGAGCTGTGGGCTGGGCTCATCCGCCTTGAGAAGAAATCAAAGCTTTCCTCAGAGTAGATGTGGGAAAATACTACTAATAGTAGAAGTAGTAGTGGTGTTCAGTGGGCAGTCAAGAGACCTAGCTTTTAAACTCACCTCTACCACTGGCCTGCTGTGTGACCACAGGCAACTCATTTAACCTCTCTGTGCCTCTGTTTCTTCTGTAAAATGCAGATAAAACACCTGTTTTGCCTGCCTTAGACTACGAGGTCCAGCAGAGGCAGGGTGGGTCAGGAACTTTGATATGATTATTTTGCATCTTTCCAAGTGCTTGGCATCTAATAGGCACTGAACAAAAACTATTATTATTATTGGAAACAGAGACATCAACATTGCTAAGGTGAAAGTCTCCCACCTGCTGCCAAATCATTCCAACATCTTCTCTCCATTTACAAACTCCAGTTCAACCTTCTTTTCCTCCAAAACCAATCTTAAAAAACATATACATATTTCTCAGCAGTGCTTTCTCATATCTAGTAAATCCCCTTGACAGTGTCTTCTAAAACTACTCTTATTCCCAGAAAAATGCATGGCTGACACTCAACAAGCAGAGGGAAAAACATCTCTTCCTAGCTAGAAGTAGAATACACAGCAACTAGGAATGTGGTAATGTCTGCAAACAGGATCCAGAAAATTTCCAAGTTTTCTCATTTTGATACTGCTTCCCCAATAGTCAAGAGTTCTTCTGACTCCTGACTCATAAGGACCCAGATTTTATGGACCACTAAATTGTTTGTAGCGTTTTAAGTTGGGCATTTGGGAAGGAGCATTTTTTTTTTTCATTTCTAGGGCCTGAGGTCACACAGCAGGCAAGTGGCAGAGCTTGAGATTAGAACTCAGGTCCTCTGACTTCCAGGCTGGTACTCTTTAGTTTCCAGGCCATGTTGCTTCTCAGTTTACCTTAAAATTCCACAGCACAGAGCCTTACCTTCCTTTCAGCAAATAGATTGATATAATTATCACTGATCTTCTACTTGGCAATTTTTTACAAGCTGGTTTTTCAAACTGAGCTTCTTAGCCTTTCTCTTCTGACATACGTTATGACAAATAAGTCTCATTGCCTGGGTCAGCTCACTTTCAGATTGATAAGGTGATACACGGAATCCCCCCACTTTCATTACTGTGATGCATTAATTAATTAATTCTTTGAATTGTATTTATTCATTCAGTTGTATTTATTGAGCGCTTACTGTGTTCAGAGCTCAATAGTATTGCTCAGTATTTATTGAGTGATGACTGTGTGCGGCACATTATACTAAGCACTTGGGAAAGTACAATACAAGAATAAACAGACACATTCTCTGTCCACAGTGAGCTTGCAGTCAAAGGAGGGAGTAAACTTCAACTGAGAAGCACAGGCATTTTGTATTATTAATCCTCACAACATTGTACTCTGAAGCACTCAATACAGTGCTCTGCAGAGTAAGCACCAGAGGAGGGAAATGTGTGGGCTGGGTTGTAGAAGGAAACAAGATGAGGTAAGAGGGGGCAAGGTGATGAAGTGCTTTAAGGCCAATGGTGAGAAGTTTGTGTTTGTTATAGAGGTGGATAGGTAACTACTGGAGAGTTTTGAGGAGTGGGGTAACATAATAATAATAATGATGGCATTTGTTAAGCGCTTACTATATGCCAAGCACTGTTCTAAGCGCTGGTGGGGATACAAGGTGCTCAGGTAGTCCCAAATGGGGCTCACAGTCTTCATCCCCATTTTCCAGATGAGGGAACTGAAGCCCAGAGAAGTGAAGTGACTTTCCCAAAGTCACCGAGCTGACAAGTGGTGGAGCCGGGATTAGAACCCATGACCTCTGACTCCCCAGCCCGTGCTCTTTCCTCTGTGCCACACTGCTTCTCCGTGTCCTGAATGTCCTGAATGTAACATGTCCTGAATGTCTCTGGAGAAAGACAATCCGAGCAGCAGAGTGAAGTATGGACTGAAGTTGGGGGAGACAGGAGGTTGGGAGGCTGATCCAGTCACCAAGGGGGGAGAGGAGGAGTGATTATAGTAACATGGCAGTGGTTTGGATGGAGAGGAAAGGCTGGCATTTAGTGGTGTTGTGAGGGTGGGACCGACAGGATTTGGTGATGGACTGAATATGTGGGTTGAATGAGAGGGCGAAGTGAAGGATGAGGCCGAGGTTACAGGATCGGGAGACGGGAAGGATGGGGGGTCCGGTGCTCATGGGCAGGGCTACCCCCAACACGGCCATGGGCACGACGTGGGGGCTGCCACCTGATCGTCACGCGCTCAGCATGCCATGATCACACGTGAGCGGCACGGGACTATTGCGTGGGGCTGTCAGGTGCACCCTGCCTGATGGTCATGCACACAACACGGGCCTATCATGTGTGTGGCACGGTGTGATCACGTGATGATCACACTCTCAGCACGCCGCTATCACGTGCACAGCATATAGTTAGAACTTGACAAATCCTGCAGTTCCTATTATGACATCACCACCATCCTCCCTGTCTTCCAGGCCCGTAACTTCGGCATTATCAACTCATCTCTCGGGTTCATCTCACACACTCAACCTGTCACTAAACCCTTTCAGTTCTCCTTTCACAACAGAACTAAAATTGGCCTCTTCCTCTCCATCCAAACAGCAACCAAACTGATCCAGGCACTTATCCTCTTCCGCATCAGCCTCCTAACTGACTTCTCTGCCTCCCATTTCTCCCTACTCCAGTCCATCCTTCATTCGGCTGCCAGGATCATTTTTCTCCCCTCTCCAAGTTTCCCTTCCGAGAGCAAGCTTTACAAAGGAATTAAACAATGAGGGGACTTTATAGAGGTTTTTAAATGGAATTTTACATATCCCGTAGGTTGCCAGAGCCAAACAAAAACCTGCTAATATAAAGGTTTTGTTAGGAAAAGTTCACCTTAAAGAAATTTTAATAGGTTTTGCAATTTGTCTAATTTTTCATGTTATTTTTAAGAATTAAATGTAAACCAAAAAATACAGTTCGACGTTTTCGAGGCCACAAACCTACCTCTTTTGCACTGTTTCACCCAAATAATCATCCTTACCTACGCCTTGGTTTCCGACAAAAAAACAGGAGGGCCCTGACCCTCTCTGGTACTAATATAGCTCCAGTCAATTTCACATCCAGTATTTTTTATTTTTAAATGTCCGGCAACCACATAAGTTCTAGGAATTTCCAAAAAGAACTGTCTTGTTTGTACCTTATGATGCTTTTACTTACACCAGAGAATTTATGTTGCTTTAACAATATAAACAATATGTTTATATTGCTAAACAATATATTTAGCAGTTAACATAAGAAGCAGCATGACATAGTGGAAAGTGCGAAGGCCCAGGAGTCAGAGGACCTGGGTTCTAATCCCTGTTCTCCCACTTGCTTGTTTGTGACCTTGGGTAAGTCACCATCTCAGTGCTTGTTTCCTCATCTGGAAAATGGGTTTTTTATACCTGTTCTCCCTCTGCCTTAGAATGGGAGTCCTGTGTAGGACAGAGAGGGTGTTCAACTTGATGCTCTTGACCTGCCCCAGGGCTTGACACGTGGTAAGTGCTTAATACCATGATATTACTAACAAGTTGCTTTATCAATAAAAAGAGATTTATGAATGTCAGCTGGCATGGTCACAAATATAAACACTAGTTGTTTCCTCAAGGGCAGTACACACCATTTTGGGGGTTTCTTTTTAGTATTTTTCCTCAGTAATTATTTTTTTTAATGCGTGTGGAGAGAAATAAAGAGGGAGAGAGGGAATTTGGCAAAGGAGGATCCTGAATTATTGAGGGCTGTCAGTGGCCACTCCAAGTAGGAGTAGGCCAATGGTTAGGGTGTAGATCATGAACTGGGCTTCAAAACATTTTCAGGCTTTTTGGTATAAATCAGGAGAAATCAGTACAGGCTTTCATGAGTATTAGTTGGACTTTAAAGATTTCTTTGTAAATATGCAAATTCACATATAGTGTCTGACAAAGACAAAGGATGCCTCTCTGTTAAATATGATCAGTTCTGAAGAGAAGGAGAAAACAAAAAGTCCAGACTCACCTATTGCTGCGAAGTAAATGCACTAAAGATCTGGAAACAATTTCAGCTTCAGATTTAGGTGCTATATGCCAATAGAGCTGAGCAACCCCCATCACCACTGCAGCAATCTCTTCTGGGAACAAGACTTCATATTTGACTGCAATATAAATTCCATTTGAAACTGCATTAGTTATCAGTTAAGGATGAAGACAACTCTATTTATCTTACCTAGATTTATAAATTTTGGAACAGACCAAACTGAGTTCCAGGAGATTTGAAAACACAGGACCATAAGAAATTCCATTCATGTCAGCATTTGGTCCATTCATCCCTGTTTTCCACATAAAAAGGGATGGCTGTCCTCCCTGTAGTATATAGCAATCAGTCAGTTGTATTTATTGAGGACTTACTGTGTGCAGAGCACTGTACTAAGCCCTTGGGAGAGTACAATACATTAGAGTTGGTAGACACTGTTCCTGCCCACAAAGAGCTTTATGGTCTAAAGTAAGACTTATGAATGTACCATGCAACATCCCCAACATACTTTTCAATAATTGATTATTGCCCTCCCGTTCATGAATTAATCTAACTCCTTGAACATATTGCTATTTTCCACCTATAATTTCCTATGCTATCGAATTGCTTATGCTTATCACTTGCTGTGTGAAGTCTACAGCTTTTGAACTTCAATTGGTGTTTCCTTTTTTCGGTCTTGTGGAATTTGGTGAACAATTCTATGTTGGCCAAGTCCACACCTTTCATGATTTTGTTGACTTCAATCATAATATGCCTCAGACTTTGACTTTCCAGATGGAGTCCTAATATTTTTAGTCTGCCCTCTAGACTATTCCTGTGACCATTTTGCTTCACTGTCTCAATATTATTAAAAGATTCTTTGGTAGAACTGAATGCAGTATTCCTAGGGTGGTCAAAAGTTGGTTTTACATAGTAGCCAAACAAGGCCAGGCTATTTGCTCTTCCTGATGATGCCCTGTATTTTGGACATCACAAAGAGATGACTATTCCTACTTCAGTTGACAGTGAAATACCAGTTGATGATATCTACTGGGCACTTCCTTTACACAGGGCACCGTTCTAAGCCCTTGGGAGAAAACAACATAATAGAGTACCTAGACATGATCCCTGCCCAACAAATAGAGCTATTTCAAAATTTAGCTACCATAATTCACCCAAATTAAACTGTAGCAACACAATATAACCATAATGTCCTGAAAAGCATTAGGACAGACAGATATTTTTTAAAAAACTATATGGCAAATTGCAACTCCCATAAATTTGTAAAATAATTTTGGAAGTCTAATCGATTTTTGATCGATTTGCTCTGCTTAAACTCGGTAATCAGAATTCAAAGGACTTAAGTCAGTTGCTTTTTGGGCTGACAATCTTGTTTGACAAATTGCTGTTTGAGTTCATAATACTTCAGTAAGTGCTTTTGAGTGGTTAAGCTCACTTCAACCATTGGGTGGCAAAAAAAAAAACCTTACTGCTTCAGAAAGTCATGAATTTCAGTTGCTTTTTGGGTTGACAATCTTGTTTGACAAATTGCCGTTTGAGTTCATAATACTTCAGTAAGTGCTTTTGAGTGGTTAAGCTCACTTCAACCATTGGGTGGCAAAAAAAAACCCTACTGCTTCAGAAAGTCATGAATTTCCCCTTCCCTCCATACCATGCTGTGTCCATCTACCCCCTGAGGGGAGGGCATACGATCCCAGGACTTTAAATAGAGAGGGTTCCAGGCCCCATAGTATAGTATCCCTGATAGCTGTACTCAGGTTAAAGTACTCTAATCCTCAGAGAGTTTAACAATACATCCAAGCCAAGTCTCTGCAGGGGCTATCTTCCTCCCACTGTTATGCACTTGGGTAGGGTCTTAATCTTACCTTTCTTCTGATTCCGTCTCTCCCAGCTCTTCTGTCACCTTCAAACAAGTCTTCCACATACAGAAGCCTTTCCTTTGGTCTCGTCTGTCTTTAAATCCCAATTCCTTATAATGCCATTCCCCTGCCTGCTGTTTTCTTGCTTTCTTCCCGAGTCAACATACTTTTCCATAGTTGGGCTAAACAAGAGGCCTCTGGTCTGTTCCACATTTCGCCCGTACACTTGGATTTGCTCCCTTTAATCACCTTTCCCTCAGCCCTCGTCTAATAGCCCGGGCTTGGGAGTCAGAGGTCGTGGGTTCTAAACCCAGCTCTGCCACTTGTCAGCTGTGTGACTTTGGGCAAGTCACTTCACTTCTCTGAGCCTGTTACCTCATCTGAAAAATGGGGATTAAGACTGTGAGCCCCACGAGGAACAACCTGATCACCTTGTAACATCCCCAGCGCTTAGAACAGTGCTTTACACATAGTAAGCGCTTAATAAATGCCATTATTATTATTACTTCACTTCTCTGAGCCTCAGTTACCTCATCTGTAAAATGGGGATTAAAAGTTTGAGCCCCACGTGGGACAACCCGATTACCTTGTACTCCCACAGCCTTTAGAACAGAGCTTGGCACATAGTAAGCACATAACAAATGCCGCTGTTATTATTCTTACTCATAATTTATTTAATATCTTTCCCCCACTCTAAACTGTAAGCTTGCAGGGAATGAGTCTACCAACTCTATTATATTGTACTCAAGTGCTCTAAACACAGTATTCATTATTATTATTCATTCAATTGTATTTGAGCGCTTACTGTGTGCACAGCACTGTACTAAGCGCTTGGAAAGTACAATGCAGCAATAATGAGAGACAATCCCTGCCCACAACAAACTCGCAGTCTAGAAAGGGGAAGAAGTGTTCAATAAAGACGATTGATTAGTGCTAGCATGCTCCGGTCCAAGTTCGTAGAACCATGGTTGAAATGGAGTCAGCTATTACTTGGAATTTTCTTAAGCACAATACCCCGAATCAGAGGTCTTGTAGGGAAACGATGATGATGGTACTTACTAAGTGTTTAAGCCCTGTGATAGGTGCTGGGGTAGACTCGAGTTAAATACATCAGACACAGTCCCCGTCCCACGTGGACACCTCGGAGTTTAGAACACTGTTTGACGCAGAGTAAGCGCCCAATAAATAGTATTACCACTTTGGGCAAGTCACTTCACTTCTCTGGGCCTCAGTGACCTCGTCTGTAAAATGGGGATGGAGACTGTGAGCCCCACGTGGGACAACCTGATGACCTTGTATGTCCCCAGCGCTTAGAACAGTGCTTGGCACCTAGGAAGCGCTTAACAAATGCCATCATTATTACACCACGGTGGGATCCAAGTGTTTTGGGGCTCAAAACGCTCACCAAATCCCGCCTCTGGGTAACCATGAAAAGGGAGAGAGGCGATAATGTTTCGGCCGTTGGGAATGTCGCCTCCTGGTCCCCTCGGGATGGGACTTGAACCCCTCCGGGCCCGGGATGGGGTCCGGCGAGGGAGTGGGGCCTGGGCGTTGCCATGGACACGGGTTCTGTTACAGGCCCGGCCTCTTCCGAGCCCAGGTGAAGCCCCCCGGGCGGGGGAGGGGGAGGGGAAAAAAGGGGGGGAGAGGAGAGGAAGGGATGGGGGGGATGGAGGAGGAGGTGGGGTCTCCCCCTGGCCCTCCCTCCCCTCCTGGGGCCCCCGGGAAAGTTTAACCCAAGTCACGAGGCCCAGCCGGCCCCGCCTCCGTCCCCCCGGCAGCCCCCTGCCTCAGTCCCCACACCAGCCTCCGACCGCTGCAGCTGCCCCCCGCTGAAGGTACCAACCCCGGGGCCACGCAGGAGTGGGATTAGCCCAAGGGCATCAACCAGGAGGGCTGGACTAGGGAGAGGATGAGAGGGAGGGCTGGGGTAGGGGCAGGGAGGAGGGTAGGGACAGAGAGGGGGAGGCCTGGGGGCAGAGGGCAGGGACAGAGAGGGGGAGGCCTGGGGCAGAGGGGAGGGCAGGGACAGAGATGGGGAGGCCAGGGCCAGGGGCAGGGAGGAGGGCAGGGACAGAGAGGGGGAGGCCTGGGGGCAGAGGAGAGGGCAGGGACAGAGAGGAGGAGGCCTGGGGCAGAGGAGAGGGCAGGGATAGAGAGGGGGAGGTCTGGGGCAGAGGAGAGGGCATGGACAGAGAGGGGGAGGCCTGGGGGCAGAGGAGAGGGCATGGACAGAGAGGGGGAGGCCTGGAGGCAGAGGAGAGGGCAGAGACAGAGAGGGGGAGGCCGAGGGCAGGAACAGAGAGGGGTAGTCCTGGGGCAGAGGAGAGGGCAGAGACAGAGACGGGGAGGCCTGGGGGCAGAGGAGAGGGCAGGGACAGAGAGGGGTAGTCCTGGGGCAGAGGAGAGGGCAGAGACAGAGACGGGGAGGCCTGGGGGCAGAGGAGAGGGCAGAGACAGAGAGGGGGAGGCCGAGGGCAGGGACAGAGAGGGGTAGTCCTGGGGCAGAGGAGAGGGCAGAGACAGAGACGGGGAGGCCTGGGGCAGAGGAGAGGGCAGGGAGGAGGGCAGGGACAGATAGGGGTAGTCCTGGGGCAGGCCAGGGGCAGAGGGGAGGGCAGAGACAGAGAGGGGTAGGCCTGGGGCAGAGGAGAGGGCAGGGACAGAGAGGGGGAGACCAGGGCCAGGGAGGAGGGCAGGGACAGAGAGGGGGAGGCCTGGGGCAGGGGGGAGGGCAGGTTGTGGGTGTGTGTATGTGGGAGGGGGTGATTAGAGTACGTGTGGAGCAGGAATAGGGTTGAGGGGGACCAGGTGAAAGGTCTGTATGTAGTAAAGCCAGGCACCGAACTTTCTTGAAAAATAATAAAAATGATGGTATTTGTTAAGCTCTTACTACGTGCCAAACACTGTTCTAAGCCCTGGGGTAGTTACCAGGTCATCAGGGTTTCCCACGTGGGGCTCAGGGTTTCCCACGTGGGGCTCACGGTCTTAATCCCTATTTTACAGATGAGGTCGCTGAGGCACGGAGAAGTTCAGTGGCTTACCCAAGGTCCCACAGCAGACAAGTGCGGAGGTGGGATTAGAACCCATGTCCTCTGACTCCCCAGCCCGGGCATTTTCCACTGAACCACTGACAAGCCTGCCTGTCCCCATCCTAGGTCTGAAAAGGGGGTGGGAGTCGGGGGAGGGAGGGGGCGTGGGGTAAATCCCGGCTCCTTCCGTCCAGATTTCGCCTCTAGATTATATAGAGAAGAAGCATGGCAAGACCACGGGCTTGGAAGTCAGAGGTCGTGGGTTCTAATCCCACCTCCGCACTTTTTTTAATGGCATTTATTAAGCGCTTATTATGTGCAAAGCACTGTTCTAAGCGCTGGGGAGGTTACAAGGTGATCAGCTTGTCCCACGGGGGGCTCACAGTCTTCATCCCCATTTTACAGATGAGGTAACTGAGGTACAGAGAAGTGACTTGCTCAAAGCCACACAGCTGGGAAGTGGTGGAGCCGGAATTTGAACCCATGACCTCTGACTCCAAAGCCCGGGCTCTTTCCAGTGAGCCTCTCTGCTTCCCCTTGTCTGCTGTGTGACTTTGGGCAAGTCACTTCCCTTCTCTGTGCGTCAGTTACCTCATCTGTAAAATGGGGATTAAGACTGTGAACTCCACGTGGGACAACCTGATTACCTTGTATCTACCCCAGTGCTTAGAACAGTGCTTGGTGCTTAGTAAATGCTTAAATACCATAATTTATTATTATTATTATCATTGTTTTTAGATACCCCAGACTGTGAGCTCGTTGTGGGAAGGGATTGTCACTCTTTATTCGTATATTGTACTTTCCCAAGCGCTTAGTACAGTGTTCTACACATGCCAAGCGCTTAATAAATACAATTGCATGAACAATCGGGCCCACCCCGTTCACAAGCCTCGGCTCCTTCCATTGTACTGCATCCGACCGTGCAGTGGCTTGAGATAATTAGGCCAGCGGCTCCTGGGTGGGCTTGCCCACCCAGAAACCCACTCCAGAGCTCAGACTTGGCTGCCAGCTTCAAGTTCAGCCAGTTGCTTTTAAAAGGCTTTATTTTCTACTGCTCTAAACTGTGAACAGGGCGGCAGGCGGCTTGTACCTTCATGCAGCTGAAGCTGTTTCACTCCATCATTGGCATTTTTCACCTGACAGTAGCCAGCTCTTGCTTTTAACTTCCAAGTGAAGAGAGAGCAAGTATTCTTCCCTGCATTTTGGAGGAATGCAGGCACCTGTGCATTCAATTTTGTTCCAATTTGAGGATTTCATGGTTAAGGATTGTGTTTGCAAGTGAAATTGGATACCAACTCTTTATCCGGTCCCTTTCTGAACATTGATATTAAAAGAAATAGGGGATAAGCTTTAAAATGTTTTTTGCTCGTTTAGACTTACATCTATGACAAGTCTTTCAACAACTTTGGCTATCTGCTAGAATGCTGAGGGAAAGTAGAAAACTGGGTAAATTTACTTGCCTTGATGAGTTTATAAAGTAAGTAGTCCCCAGATACCCATGGTTGCCTAATTTCTTGAATGCTTTTTCCCCATTTTCCTCTTGTTTTAGGCAGTGCTGTGTATCTGTGTCTTAAATGCTCTATAGATAAGGTGGTACTCGGAAGAAAGACAACATGTCGGTGGTGGAATATCAAAAACCAGCCAACAAGCCTGAAGATACTGAGTAAGTACTTGTAAAGTATTGAGCGTGTACTGAATGCAATGTACTGTTTAATACAACAAAGTTAGCAGACATGTCCCCTGCCATTTGGGAGCTTGCAGTCTAGAGAGGGAGACTGACATTAATATAAATAAGTAGTCTATAACATATAATTTAAAGATATGTACATAAGCGGTGTGGGGTTGAGGGTGGGGCAAATATCAAATGCCCAAAGGTCACAGATCCAAGTGTAAGCAGAACCCATCCAGCGCTTAGAACAGTGCTTTGTACATAGTAAGTGCTTAATAAATGTCATCAGTATTATTATTTAGCCTCTCTTTAGATCCCAAGAATTGAATTCTTAACTATTCAGTGAAGGATGTTATCTGACGACTTAGGTTTTTCCTTCCTCTTTGTTTAATTGGATCTGGAATGAGGAAAACAGTCTTTCAGATGACAAGGCTAGTGTTCAAAAATGATAGCGAGATGGCGATTTTGACCGACTTAGGTTAGAAAAGATCATTTCTTTAAAAATGAGCAAGTGTGGTTTGATACTTTGTGCTTAATTGTATTGAAAAAATTTTTATAGTATGTAGAAGTGTGATTGTGATTTTTGTACCCAAAATTGTCCTATGCATTTATGTGGCCATCCTACTTGGTACAGAAAGCATCAGATTAATTTTTTTCAGTGCAGAACACATATTTGGGAGGAACATAGAAATCCACCATTTATTGTGGCTTCATTATTGCCTTGCTGAGTGACCTCTAACAACCGTCTTGCTCACGTGTCTCAAATATTTGTCTTTTTCTTATTTGCCTTCTCCCCAGCCCCTAGCACAGTACTTGGGACATAGAAAGCTTTTAATACCACAAGAGAGAGTACTTTAAAAATTAAGGGCATGTTAGGTATTTAAGAAGTAAACCAACATTTCAGGTCCCTAAACTTAAATTATTTTGCCGATGCACGGAATATGTGTCCATTGACTTATAGCAATATGTGGTCCAAGTTCTCATAAATTATCCTTTTTAAAAGGGTGTGATATAATATACTTTTAAAAAAGCACTTAAATGAACTCTAGCCTAGCAATTGATGGGCTATAAATGTGGCCACTTTTTTAAAAAGTCAACATTTGCTTCTAACAAAGAAAAAATAGTCCTCAGACAAGCATATTTTAACTTTAGATTCTGTACAAAGATGGTCTTCTCAAGGTTATACAGTTGATCACCATTTGTGTTGATAACGAATCATGCAGGACTTTCAAGCCTATTTAACAGAAAATAGGAGAAGGCTTAGTGTCATTATCATCATCATCATCAATCGTATTTATTGAGCGCTTACTGTGTGCAGAGCACTGTACTAAGCGCTTGGGAAGTACAAGTTGGCAACATATAGAGACGGTCCCTACCCAACAGTGGGCTCACAGTCTTAAAAGACTCACAGTCACAGTCCCACATCCCTCCTCACCTTCAAAATTTCCCAAATAGCCACGTCCTTTCTTATATTCCATGGACGTCTCATTCCATCAGTCACCTTAACCCTCATATATGTATCTGCTTAATGACTTCGATTTTTTCTATAGGCAGCGCTGCCCTGACCCTTTTACCTGCTGTATGTTTGCATGTCTCACTCCCTACCCTGGCAACTCCAGGAGGGCAGGGGCTACCTCTTTTATTTTTAGTGCGGGTTCCAAAGTACCTAGTACAATGTCCACTCTAAACTCTATGGTGGAAAGAAATGTTCAACACTCATCAGGCTGCTGAGACTCTCTGTCCCTTTTATGCTTTATGTTTGTGATATTTAAGTGCTTATGGACCAAGCACTGTACTAAGTGCTTAGGTAGATACAAGACCATCAGGTCCCAAATGGGGCTCACAGTCTAAGTAGGAGGGAGAACAGGCGTTGAAACCTCATTTTAGCAGATAAGAACGCAGGTCCTCTGCCTCTCAGGCCCATAATCCTTTCACTAGGGCACACTGCTTCTCCCAAACCAATCACAAATTAGTAAAGGCTGAGACTAAAAATGCCCCTTTCTGAAATCTCCAAATGGTGGGCATCATGGGGTGGAATTGTTCTTCAGGATGAGTCTCTGGAGCAGGTTCTTTAACATAATTAGGCCCCTCGCAACAGTTTCTTAGTACAACTGAGTACAACTTAGTACGCTTAGTACAGTGCTCTGCACACAGTAAGCGCTCAATAAATATGATTGATTGATTGATTGATTTCTTGGTCTACTTCACTATTAGGTGTGGCTTACTATTAACATTTCATGAAGGAAACCATTTTGAAATGGTCTTTGAGAGGAGCAGAATAGAACCTGGGCCTAGATCCACTACTTGTCTGCTGTGTGACCTTGTCTAAGTCATTTAACTTCTCTGTGCCTGTTAGCTCATCTATAAAATGAGGATTAAGGCTGTGAGCCCCATGTGGAACATGAACTGTGTTCAGTCTGTTGAGCTTGCATCTATCCAACACTAGTACAATGCCTGGTGCATAGTAAATGCTTAACAAATACCATTTAAAAAAAATTCCACAGTTGATTTAGACCTATATAAAATGGGTTACACAAGTTGAGTTTAGCTATCATCAGAATTTGACTTCCTTAGGTCCATACAGAACTTAGTTTAAACATTAAACTTCCTTTCTCCAACTGTCTGTACTTTGAGCTGTGAGAAAGGATTTGGACTCAGTTATTAATTGCTGCCTGCCATAATTCTGCCTTTTTTTAAGATACTAAACATCTGAGACTGTACAATGAATGGTACAGTTTGTGTTACTGGTCCTGTGTTTTCCAGTATTAATCAATCTGTGGTATTGAGCCTTTACTGTGTGAAGAGCACTGTATTGAGCATTTGGCAAACTACAGTATAACAGAGTTGGTAGACATGTTCCCTGCTTGCAGTGGGCTTACAGTGCAGAGGGACCAAAACTGCTTATCAGTCAGTAGTATTTACTGAGCCCTTACTGTGTGCAGAACACCATACTAAGCACCAGTGGGAGAGTACAGTAGAGTAAACGTACATGATTCCTGCCCTTGAAGAATCTAACTTCTGAAGTGACCTTATGCTTTTTGGGTACTTCTGCAAATACTGGCCATTTCTTACATAGTTTCAATTAGATGTGTGGAAATGAGAATTTTGATCTTCTAGAGCCAACATAAGGTATTAAGCGCTGGGGTTCTACACAAGATGATCACGAAAGGTGGAGTTCCCATCCCACATGTGACTCATAACCTAAGAGAGAGAGAGAGCAGGGTTCTTATCCCCATTTTACAGAAGAGGAAGCTGAGGCCCAGTGAGGTTGTGGCTTGACTGAGGTCTCCCAGCAGGCCAGTGGCATAGCTGGGAAGGGGGCCTGGGCCTCCTGACTCCCGTGTGCCATTTCCACTCGACCTTGCTGTCTCTCTCAATTCTTTTTTTCTTTTAAAAACAATTTATCTCTCGTTAGCTTGGTGAGTAGCATTTTTTATTTATTTGTATTTTTTTTTTGCTGAGCAGCAACAACAGCAAAAGCTGGACAAATTTCCCCCCTGTTGACTTAGTGGGAGGTGTTTCCAGGTTCGAAAGGTTCACTAAGTCTCCGTGGGCTTTGACTCTCATCTCTGACAGCCTTGTTTTGGGCAGAGATTGCAAAGGAGGCTCTCCCTCAGGGATCAAGTCCAGGTCTGAGATCGTGTCTTCCCATTGCAACCCAGACGATTGCTTTTGATGACTTAAAGGGAGGAGAAGCAGCCTGGTTTAGAGAATAGAGCATGGGCTTGGGAGTCAGAGGATCTGGTTCTAATCTCAGCTCTGCCACTTGTCTGCTGTGTGACCTTGAGCAAGTCACTTCACTTCTCTGGGCCTCAGTTCCCTCCTGCAGAATGGGAATTCAATGCACTTTCTCCCTCCTACTTGAACTGTGAATCCCAAGTGGGACCTGATTATGTTGTATCTACGCCGGCACTTAGTACAGTGCTTGTCCTACAGAAAGCACTTAACAAAAACCCCTATTATTGTTATTCAGAAATAATCTAGGAGACATTCATTCCTTTCTGATTCTAGCATTTTAAAAAAGTAGATAAATATAGATTATGGGTTTTGGCCTAGTCCTAAGACCTTGTTAAGGCTGTCTCCCATCTTGCAACCTCAAATGCAAATGAAAAGGAATTCAAACTCCGTGGTTATAAACAAGAATAGGTTCCCATGAATCTAGGCTTTATCTTCTCCCTACAGCAAGCACATAGTTCAGTGCTAAGCGCTTGGTGTACAGTGCTTTGCATACAATAAACACTCAATAAATACGATGAATAAAAGAATGCTGCTACTGCTGAGATATGATCTGGGGTCTTAGATCACTTGGGGACAGTTCAGAGACTCAGAGCTTGCCAGGAGCAGGGAGACTTGCACTACCTTGTGACTCGCAGAGTGGGAAGAGAATGCCAGAGCTTTGGGTGATGGGCAGGGAACCCTGTTTCTGAGTAATAAACAATTCAGCCTGTTTTTTCCAGAGGCCTCAGTTACCTTCTACTCAGGACAAAGCCCATCAACATCCTCCCCCAGAAAGGGCAAAATAGCACTCGTGCTTTCCCTCTCTCCGGCAGGAAATATCTGATTCCATATTTTGTCTCTGTTGACAGCTCCCAGGAGAAAATGGAACGCGTAGTGAATATTGCAGTGAGCAAAGAGGAGTTGACCACCAAGACTGAGTAAGTCGATGTGGTCACGGGGCTGATGGGGGAGAGAGGGGAGATGGTGTGACACTTGAAAACCTCACATAGATGAGGGACTGTCATTACTTTTCAATCTTTAAAAAAGCCAAAGCAAGCAGCGTGGCTTAGTGGAAAGAGCACGGGCTTTGGAGTCAGAGGTCATGGGTTCAAATCCCGGCTCCGCCAATTATCAGCTGTGTGACTTTGGCCAAGTCACTTAACTTCTCTGTGCCTCAGTTGCCTCATCTGCAAAATGGGGATTAAGACTGTGAGCCTCCTGTGGGACAACCTGATCACTTTGTGACCTCCCCAGCGCTTAGAACAGTGCTCTGCACATAGTAAGTGCTTAATAAATGCCATCAGTATTATTATTATTATTATTATAACCTGAAACATCAGACCTCAAAGCGGTTGGTGTCCAGTTAGAAAGTGGGACAAACAGTCAACCTAGTGGCTGCGTTTGGGGAGAATCAGGCCAGAAGGGAAGGAGCTTGAATTTATTCTAGAAAATGTGCCAATGGGCCTTTTCTCTGTGAGGGCTTGAAGGCCCGGCCAGCTCTCTGAGACTTCCCAGTGCTTGACTCCTGTGTGACCTGCTTCATCCCACCGGGATTGAGTCTTCCTGCTGGTCTTGATCTGAGCATGCTGGTTCTAAGGGAGTCCTGCCACACATTCACGTGATGACTAAAGACACAAGGAAAAGAAAGGAGGGTCAGAGTAGAATCGGTATCCTTTGAACCTGTCACCCGTATAGCTAGATAATAAATTATGGATATATACATTAGTACTTATTTTTGTGGCTGCTTTTTGAATGGAATTGAAACAAGTTCTCTGGTATCTGATTTTGTGTTCTGAATTCGTTAACAGGGCCGAGAGTAAAAGGAGGTCCTTTCTCAAGATCAGGTCTACTTCTGGTTTTAGACAATCTCTGTCTGCCTGGCATAAGTAAGTTGTATAGAGATTAGAGATTCACTAGGTGCCTGGCGTGAGTCAATTGCTTTTGTCTGGAGGAAGGGGATTGAGATGCCCTGAGCTCCGACAGATATCAGGGAGACCCCTTTGACCTGACACCATCTGCATCTGCCCAGAGATGATGGGATTCTGACTTCTGAAAGTTTTTCTAAAATTACCTATCTCCGTTCAGGAATATTTAGGGTTGAGAAAAAAATCTTCTCTGCGTAATTTCAAGTAATATAGGTCACTGGTTCTCAATGGTAAACATTTGCTATCACCTCCAAAACTTTGTTAGTGACATATTTTAAAAATTGGGCTGTAACCTTTCTTCCTGCCTCGGACTGTGCCCACTAGACTGTAAACTTCTTGAGGGCAAGGATCTTACCTACCAACTCTATTAATCTCTCCCAAACACTTAGCACAGTGCTCTGCATGCAGGAAGTACTCAGTGAATGCCATTGATTTTTTTTTTTTCATCTGGGACCTCTGTCGTCTGTGTCTGGGATGTAGGAAGGGAATATAAGGCAGGGATTGATTGGGAGACACCGAAAATCTCATTATTAATCAATGATCAATAATAATTAATAGTCAATATTTACTGAGCACCTACTATGTGCAGAGCACTATACTAGGGACCTGGGAGAATACGATAGAGTTAGTAGACACAATCCTCACCCTCAAGAAATTTAGTCTAGTGGGGCTAGATAGACATAAAGTAGTTTATAGATAGGAAGGGGAAAAAGAAAAGATGGGTAATGATGATGATGGCATTTGTTAAGCGCTTACGATGTGCCAAGCACTGTTCTAAGTGCTGGAGGATACAAGGTAATCAGCTTGTCCCACATGGGGCTCACAGTCTTAATCCCCATTTGACAGATGAGGTAACTGAGACACAGAGAAGTTAAGTGACTTGCCCAAAGTCACACAGCTGACAAGTTGTGGAGCCGGGATTAGAACCCACGACCTCTGACTCCCGAGCCAGTGCTCTTTCCACTGAGCCATATGGATAAGTAAGAGACTTGCCCAAGGTCACACACCAGGCAAGTAGTGGAGCTGGTTTTAGACACAGGGCTCCTGACTTCCAGTTTTGTGGTCTTTCCACTAGGTCACACTGGTCGGGAGGTGAGCCGGGTCAGAAAGTTGAGGTCAGACAGTGATGTCAGAGTTCCTGAGGTTAATGTCATTATTTTGAGATGATTAGATGTAATGGATATCTGTGCAGGTGAAGGGCTGAGGTGGCTAAAGAAGTGGTCACCAGAGTTGAGAAGTGAAATCCTCAACTAGGAGGTTAGAATCCCCAAAGATCAGAGTCGGAGAAGGGAGTGGGAATCGGGAAGATGAGACAAGCATCAGATTGGTAAAATGTGCAGAGATGGGAACAGGAAAGCTGACCGTAACAGTGACTTGAAGTTTTTTTTTTTTAAGAAAAGGTACTAGAATTTTGGAGTAATGCTTATTTTCCTGGATACTTTTAAAGATAGTAGAGTTTAAGTAAATTCTTATAGTAGGTATCTGATTCTGTTTTAAATTCATTGGCAGTTTCCAGAGTAAAGTGAGACCCAGTTTCGATGTCAAGTCCTCTGTTAATTTTAGAGCTTCAATAGGCACCTGGCATGAGTAAGTTACTTTTTTGTTTGGAGGAAGGGGGAATGTGACACTCTGAGCCCTTGTGGACATTGGGATGACCCTTTAAATGAATTAGACCATAGTGGGACTTGGAATTTTGAAAGTTTTTACAAAGAGGCCATTCCTGTTCAGTGATCTTAAGGAAGTAGAATGGGATCTCTTCTTGACCTAATTTTAAGGAACACAGATTACTGGTGTTCAAACAAAAATTTGCTGGGGCTATGTTTAGAACCATTGCCAGACTGGGGTTCCCCTTTGGGTAGATTTAGGGAAGCAGGAAAGGGAAAGACTTGAGAAGGAAGTGTATGAAAGATAGGCACAAAGTTGCCTCACCCACCTCTTAACCTCTCTTATGGCTTTCCCATTTCACTTCTTCCTGATCTGCTTTCTGATCTATCATCTCCCCTTCTGCTTTCTCCTGGGTCAGTAAATCAAGGCCTTGTTGAGTGCCAACTGTGTGTGAAACACTGTTCCAAGCTTTATGAAGAAAGTAGAATTGGAACAAACAATCCCTTCCCTCAAGGAGCTAAGTGGGAAAGACAGACACTTCTACCTGGTGACTGGGGTGCTGATGGGAATGGGGTGCGGGAGGTGGCGGGGGGGAGGGGGAATGCCCAAGATGGCTCCAAAGCCAGGCTATTTGGGTACAAGGTACAACCCTCTCAGGGTTCTGAGCTAGAGATGTCATTTTTTTTGGCATCAACCCCAGAGGTGGTGCTGTGAGGATGTCTAAAGGTCTTAAGAACATCACCCACCTCCATGCTTGCACCCTCTTTGAGGGAGTATATGCCCTCCACCCTGCCCAGGTTCACAGCAGGGAATAGCTTGCTCTCTCTACCTCCCCTTCCTCCTTTCTCTCTTTCCCCTCCTTTCTCTCTCTCCCTCCTCTCTCCCTCCTTCTCTCCCTCCCTCTCTCTCTCTCCCTCCTTCTCTCTCTCTCTCCCTCCTTCTCTCTCTCTCTCCCTCCTTCTCTCTCTCTCTCCCTCCTTCTCTCTCTCTCCCTCCTTCTCTCCCTTCTCTCTCCCTCCTTCTCTCTCTCTCCCTCCTTCTCTCTCTCTCCCTCCTTCTCTCTCTCTCCATCCTTCTCTCTCTCTCTCTCCCTCCTTCTCTCTCTCTCTCCCTCCTTCTCTCTCCCTCCTTCTCTCTCTCCCTCCTTCTCTCTCTCCCTCCTTCTCTCTCTCTCTCCCTCCTTCTCTCTCTCCCTCCTTCTCTCTCTCCCTCCTTCTCTCTCTCCCTCCTTCTCTCTCTCCCTCCTTCTCTCTCTCCCCCTTCTCTCTCTCCCCCCTTCTCTCTCTCCCTCCTTCTCTCTCTCCCTCCTTCTCTCTCCTTCCTTCTCTCTCTCTCCTTCCTTCTCTCTCTCTCCCTCCTTCTCTCTCTCCCTCCTTCTCTCTCTCCCTCCTTCTCTCTCTCCCTCCTTCTCCCTCTCTCTTCCTCCTTCTCTCTCTCTCTCCCTCCTTCTCTCTCGCTCTCCCTCCTCCTCTCTCGCTCTCCCTCCTTCTCTCTCCCTCCTTTGCTCTCCCTCCTTCTCTCCCTTCTCTCGCCCTCCTTCTCTCGCCCTCCTTCTCTCGCCCTCCTTCTCTCGCCGTCCTCCTCTCGCCCTCCTTCTCTCGCAGTCCTCCTCTCGCCCTCCTCCTCTCGCCCTCCTCCTCTCGCCCTCCTCCTCTCGCCCTCCTCTTCTCTCTCTCCTCTTCTCTCTCTCCTCTTCTCTCTCTCTCTCCTCTTCTCTCTGTCTCCCGCCTTCTCTCTCTCCCACCTTCTCTCTCTCCCGCCTTCTCTCTCTCCCACCTACCCTCTCTCCCCCTCCTTCTCTCTCTCTCCCTCCACCTCCCCACCCCCTGCCTTCAGCATCCCCACTCTCAAACATGAGCACACTTGAGAGCACTAAGCCAGTCAATACTGAGGCATGGGGTGGAACTTCTGGGAACACAACTAGGGCAATTTGCCTCCCTCAGGCAAATTGCGGTTGAGTGGAGGAAAGAGTCCATTTAAGACCAGGCAGTGTGGCTGCTGTGACAAGCTGGGACATTTTGGAGGGTTGTTGGAAACATGAACTTGTTCCAAAATGCCTTCGATGTGATTTTCACTAAATGCCTGGATTTGAGCCTACACATGGGTACCTGGAGCTGTGGCATGTTGTGACCCTTGGGAGAAGGGGCGGGTATGAAGGAAGGGTTGATGGTGGCAGTTCCCTCCTTGAAGCCGCTCTGCCCTGCAAGTGTGAGCCCAGACCATTAAGTCCTGAGGTAAAGGCCTGACTCCATGTTGAAATTCATTGGCAGATTTCAGAAGAAAATGTCATCCATTGGAAGGATTGATGATGGAGTTACTCAAGAATCGGACACCTGGTGTCAGTAAGTGTGCTGGGGGAAACTGAGGAAGTGGGTGGACTCAACTTAATAATAATAATGGTATTTATCTGCTTATTATGTGTCAAGCACTAGGGTAGATAGAAGCTAATCAGGTTGGACACAGTCCCTGTCTCACAAGGGGCTCACATTTTTTAATCCCCATTTTACAGATGAGGTAACTGAGGCACAGAGAAGTTAAATGACTTACTCAAGGTCACACAGCAGACAAGTGGCAGAGCCAGGATTAGAACTCAGGTCCTTCTGACTCCCAGGCCTGAGTCCTATCCACTAGGCCATGCTGCTTCCCTAATTCCTAACCGTTTCAGAATGAGCCTGAACCAGGATTCTTGCGAGAGTGGTTGGTGGAAGATTATGGGAAGCTGCCTAGATGTGGAAGAGGGAAAGAATTACCTAGATTCTGAATGGAGAAATGGAAAGCTGCCACTTTGCTACTTGCCTGCTCTATGACCTTGGGCAAATCGCTTCTCTGTGCTTCAGATTCCTCATCTGGAAATTGGGGATTAATACCATTAGACTGTGAGCCCCATGTGAGACGGGGGCTCTGCCACTTGTCTGCCGTGTGACCTTGGGCAAGGCATTTAACTTCCCTGTGCCTCGGTTACTTCATCGGTAAAATGGGAATTAAGACTGTGAGCCCCATGTGGGACAGGGATTGAGTCCAACCTGATTATTTTATATCTATCCCAGTGCTCAGTGAGACTGTCTGATCTGATTATCTTTAGCACGGTGTTTGGCACATTGTAAGCCCTTACCAATATCACTATTATTATCGTTATTTTAAGTAAGGTCCAGGATACAAAGGAATCAATGGCAATTGAATGCTGATTATCCAAAATAAATCAAACTAGAGCAAATGTATTTCAGATGATTGAAAGCTTAGGTAAACAAATAATAATAATTTAGTATTTGTTAAGCTCTTACTATGTGCCAAACGCTGGTCTAAGTGCTGAAGTGTATGCAAGTTAATCAGGTTGGACACAGGTGTTATCCCACATAGGGGTCTGTCTACCCAACCAAACTGAACTGGCTAGAAGGAGCAAGTTTCTTCTGTTTGGGTAACCAAACTCTTTTTTTTGGGTTTCTGATTAACGGAACGTCTGTATTCTGAGTCAAAACTAGCTTGAACCTTTGCCTTGTCTGTTTGTCAAAATCAAATCAATTTGTGTTTTTTTTTTAACCCCCTGATATTTTTAACCAATTCTTTCCTAACCTGAAGGCCTCCTGGATTCTGCTATTTGGGTTTCAATCTCCCCATTTAGTGTTGGCACGCTGATTCTTTCACTTGACCTCCCTGTTGACCGAGGGTAACATAAGTGATATTTCAGAGAAAAACACACAAATGAACTGCTCTGCTGGTAATAGGCCACTTCCAACAATTGAACGTTTCATGAAATTCACTGGTGGCTTTTTGTGTTTTTGCAAGGGGACTTCCTGTAATGAACTCACTGAGGGAGGTAGCAAATGTGTGACTTTTCTTTTTTCATGAAAAAAAATGCAAAGCAAAAAATTCCTAAAGCTGAGGTAACAGAAATTTGCAATCCTTCATCATGGGAAGCAATCTGGCCTAGTGGAAATAGCGGAGACCTGGGCTCTAATTCCAGCTTTGCGATTTTCCTGCTGTGTGACCTTGGACAAGTCACTTCTCTGTGCCTCAGTTTCTAGATCCATAAAATGGTGATTAAATACCTCCTCTTTCTCTTAAACTGTGAGCCTCATGTGGTATAGGACCTGTGTCCAAACTGGTTATCTTGTATATACCCCAGTGCTTGGCTCATAGTATGTGTTTAACAAGGTTTTTTATTATTATTACCACGTAGAAAAAGAATGGACTTAATAAACATCCTCATTGGATGATGAGGAAATATCAGTATCTGTCTCTTGTGAGGCTAACAAAGGGAAAGGAGAAAAGGTTGCAGATGAGGAAATTGAGGCCCAGAGAAGTTTGGTGACTTGACCAAGCTCACGCAGGAGGTAAGTGATGAAGCCAGAATTAGAACCCAGGACCCCTGAATCCCAGGCCCGTGCCTTTTCCACTAGGCCATGCTAGCTTGATAAGATTTTTGTGGTCTAGTGTAGTTACAAGAAATTTCAGTGAGCCGTTAATACAAACCATGGTGCTCGCACAATGATTGATTTCTAAATATGCATTGATGAAGCATGGTGATTATTGTAACTTCCTATTTCATTCAGGGGCAATATAGGTAAAGATCTGACTTTTATAGGTGCCATGATTTATCATCTTTGAAAAATAGATTTCATGGTATACTGTGTACTCCCAAGCACTTAGTACAGTGCTCTGCACACAGCGCTCAATAAATGATTGATGGTCAATATCCTATTCATTTGTAGGCTTGGATTAATATTGAGACACTGTGGTCCAACATATTTTAATTGAATCTTCGTGATCTCTGAGCTCTAATGTTGTCTATGGTTACTTCTGTGATTGAACAATTGACGCCACATAAAAGAAAAGCAAACTGAATAAAATCTAGGTAACATCCTTTAGGTCTAGACTGTTTAATTAAAATATTGTTAAATCTCATACCCAACAGAGTGGAGGGACCCTTCTTTGGTGGCATTTTTCATTCTTCTCAATTTATTGAACAGCTCATAAATGTTAGTAACGCCTTTTGTCTCCATAGGCCCCTCACCAGAAAGAAGTTTTAGAGTTCAGCTAGTGAGCTATTACTGTACTGTATACCTGACTTTAATAAACCCTGAAGAGGGGAAATTTTCATAGTTATATTACACTTTGCAGACTTTTTGTGCTGTATTAGACTCGTACTTCTCTGAAAATTCACCACCATTCCCTCCACCTTCAAAACCTTATTAAAATCACATCTTCTCCAATTAAGCCCTTTTTTCCCCTCCTCCCTCTCCCTTCTGTGTCACCTGTGCCATTGGATCTGTACCCTTTAAGCACTTAATATTTGACCCAGAGCCCTTACTACATATCTGTAATTTATTTTAATGTCTGTCTCCCCCTCTAGACTGTAAACTCCTTGTGGCCGAGAACTTTCTACCAACTCTGTTTTAGTGTACTCTTCCAAGTGCTAGTACAATACTCTGCAGTCAGTAAGTGCTCAATAAATACGATTGGTTGATTTCTTCCCCCCCCCCCCATCACCACCGCCCCACTATCAGGTCTGCATTCTTGACCAGTACTTGACATAGTTTTACTACAACAAGGCCTTTTCATTGCCTGTTTTTTGAGGCTATTCTAGCATTCACGCTTAATAAATTATTTAAAGAAAATGCATTTTGAGCTTCCTTTTGGGGGTTAAAAATTCAATAGAAATTATGTTGAAATCTGCAATTAAGCTTTTTTTTTTCTTTTCAAAGAAATCTTAAGGGAAGAATTAGACCTTGTGTGATGTCCTTTCCATACAGGTATGTGAAAATATAAATTCATGTGGTAAGATATGATCATTAATTTCAAGGTCCTCTTAATGGAAAAGGATTTGGTCACTACAAAATCATTTCTCAACTTTCATCCCTTGTAACAACCCCGGTTTGTAATACATAATCTATTGACTGTCACCCATCAGAAACCCTTATAAAACTAGAGATGCCGGTTGTGAGCTGAGAACTTCAGGAGAAACTAGACATCTTGCTTTGCAGCTGGGAGGGTTTGCATCATAGACTTGAACTCAGAGAGCCCTGGTTAAGTGAATGAAAGATGATCTCTTTTTTATTTTGTTTGGGTCAAACTTTCTGACTGTAAGCTCACTGTGGGCTAGGAACAAGTCTACCAACTCTGTTATATTGTACTCTCCCAAGTGCTTAGTACAGTGCTCTGCACACAGTAAATGCTCAATAAATGTGATTGTTATAAAAAAGTTAGGTAATAAGTAATTACCAAATCTGTAATCTCCCAAGTGCTTAGTACAGACTCCCCCTCTAGACTGTAAGATTGTTGTGAGCAGGAAATGTGTCTGTTATATTGGACTCTCCCAAGCTGCTTGGTACAGTACTCTGCAGTCAGGAAGCTCTCAGATAGGGTTGTCTGACTGATAGTAAGTGCTCAATAAATACCATTGATAATGAAAAAGAACACTTGTTGGGGAACTTAGGTGTGAAGATAAAAGATAGGTTGAAAGTTTACTTGAAAAGGTAATTGCTAACAGTAAAAACCTTATGGCCCAACCAACTAACCCCTTTCAACACCACTTGACTGTGATGGTGAGGAGGTGCCCACACCCACAGCTGTATTTCTTGAAGCAGCTGATGGCTACCGTCTTATCTCATCGTGTGTCCTGGAAACTCTCCTCAACTTCCTGCTCTGTATTCAAAGTAAAATGATATTGATGGTAGGTCTTAGTAACAGTTGGAACTTGGTGCCTCTGCAAAAGTAAGCCACTTTGGTATGTTCCCCAAGCCCTGAGTGGCCATTGTTACTGCAGCCTGCCTTCATTACCATTTTACTTGAACCATCAATCAAATCAGTGATATTTATCAAGCACTTACTGCGGATAGAGCACTGTAACTAAGCACTTGGAAGAGTCTGATACAACAGAATTACCTATCAGGAAGTTGAGGGTAGCTTATAGGCCCCCACGGAGGTCCTGTGGTCTCATGTGCCCTTATAGGAATCTAAATCCTCTCCCAGAAGCAAAACTAGCCACTTTCCGGGAGTCTGCCAAATTCTCTTCTACTTAGGGTTGATAACTTTATAGGCATTACCAGATTTGTACCCTGGCCTGTTCTTCCCAGTTTACTTTTCAAAAGGTCTAGTTGTCTGGATTGTGTTTCAGACCCACAGTTTCTTGTGGCTCTTCCTCCTAAGTCTCCTTTGGAGCAACTACCTAAGGGATCATTGTTCAGACCCAGGTGGAGATTTCTTGTTTCTGTATGTGGTATTTTGGACAAAAACGGTCCATCTTGCAAGAATCCTCCTGTTGTCAGGGCTTCCCTTAGCTGAGGCTTATTTTAGTGATCATCTCTCCCAGTAGATTGTAAGTTCCTCTAGGGTAGGGATCGTCGTCTACCAACTCTGTTATATCGTACTTTCCTAAGCACGTAGTTCAGTACTCTACACACAGTAAGCATTAAATAACCGCTTTTGATTGATAGAAATCCATTATTGAAAATACAGACACCAAGATCATAGTCCTCTAGATCATAAACTCCCCCGTTAGGTGGTAAGGTCCTTGAAATTAGGGATCATATATGTTCCCTGTAGTGAACTTTCTCAAACGCTTAGTACGGTGCTCTACCCACAGAAAGTGCTCGTTGAAGATCCTAGGTTGATACTTTTGCCTTTCTTACCACTATTTTAATTTTTATAGGATATTTGCAGTCTCGCTGATCTTTGTGGATGTTGCTTTGCTGATTGTAATCTTCGTGACAACCAGCAATAGCATAAGGATTCCCTTCGCATACCCGGTCGTGACTCTAGTGATCTCTCTTTTTTTCCTTTTTGATGTTTTCCTTCGAATCTTTGCAGAAGGGTAAGATTGCATTAAGATTATGGGTATTTATCTTGGTAATGTTTCTGAGTCATTCTAAAGTGGGGACTTCTCAATAGTCAGTTTATCGGGTAACTAATCACTGACCTGGCTT
This sequence comes from Tachyglossus aculeatus, assembly GCF_015852505.1. Taxonomy (NCBI): domain Eukaryota; kingdom Metazoa; phylum Chordata; class Mammalia; order Monotremata; family Tachyglossidae; genus Tachyglossus; species Tachyglossus aculeatus. The sequence goes on along the minus strand of NC_052085.1, from coordinate 8,205,273 downwards.
AAAAAATAAACTAGTATTTGTTCAAAGTTGTTTTTGGACTTTTAATTTCTATGAACTGAATACTAAGTTTGGCCTACTATATATACAGAAAATTGGGAAAACTTCACTCACTGGTAACTTCTCTTTTTTCTTTAGTTTTAGCCTGTGAATATCTATTCATTTAAATCACTTAATTATGAGATTGGAGCGTGGGAAAATGACCAGTGCCTGAGTTTCTAAGGACTGCCAATTTCCAAATATTTTTTTCTTTGCATTTCAGATTCCGAAATTACTTTTCCTTCAAACTAAACATTTTGGATGCGTTCATTGTTGTTGGCACCCTGATGATTGACATTGTTTACATTTATGTTAACATTGGGGAAGTTAAGCAGATCCCCAGGTAAGCAGTAAAAGCAGCATGGCCTAGTGGGTAGAGCATGGGCCTGGAAGCCAGAAGGATCTGGGTTCTAATCCCTGCCTCCACCACTTGTCTGCTTTGTGACCTTGGACGAGTCACTTGACTTCTCTGTCCCTCAGTTACCTCGTCTGTAAAATGGGGATTGACTGTGAGCTTCATGTGGAATATGGACTGTCCCCCATCTGATTAGCTTGTATCTACCCACTCCCTCCCCACTCCATGCTTAGTACAGTGCCTGGAACGTAGTAAGTGCTTAAATACCATAAGCAGCACAGTTTAGTGGATAAAGCACGGGCCTGGAAGTAAGAAGGTCATGGATTCTAATTCCAGCCCGGCCACTTGTCTGCTATGTGATCTTGGGCAAGTCACTTGACTTCTCTGTGCCTCAGTTCCCTCATCTTTAAAATAGGGATTGAGACAATGAGCCCCACATGGGACAGGGACAGTGTCCAACGCGATTTGCTTGTATCCACCCCAGCGCTTAGTACAGTGCCTATTACATAGTAAATGCTTAACAAATGCCACAATTATTATTATAATTGTTGTTATTTAAAAAAGGCAGTAATTGTTGTTGTTTAAAAAAGGCAGTAAAATGGACCAACCTCTGAGGAATATGTTCTGATGGGGAAAGCAAATCCAAGGAAACCTCCAGCTATTCTTTATATTGGAAGACAGTGCTGACTGAAATAGTAAATCTTATGAGCAGGGTTCACTCCTGAGTTGTTTTCCTCATAGCAGTGAATTGCTGAGCTGAGAGCTAAGTCTCTCTGATCACTCTGATATTCCCCAGTTTAGAGAAGAAGGGAAGCCACAAGGTTGTAGTGTGATTTCAGATCAACAAAGTTCTTCTAGTCCTGTAAAACAGATTTGAAAGGCAGACAAGTGAGAGGGGCCTTCCTAATTCTTAGCCCACAGCAGGAGACCCTAGCTCCTTTAGAATAGGGATTATATTCATTCATTCAGTCATGTATTGAGTGCTTACTGTGTGCCGAGTGCTGTACTAAGAGCTTGGGAGAGTAGAATATAACGGTAAGCAGACACCTTCTCTGTGCATCATATTTACCAATACTACTGTATTGGACTCCCCCTGAGCACTTAGCCCAGCGCTCTGAACACAGTTAATGCTCCACAAATACCACTGACTGATCCACTGCTACCCTGGGCCTCTGATTCTGTTCAGGAGTCACCGGCCCAGCCCGGTACCCAGGAATACCGTGGGGGACATAACTAACTTTCAAAGAAGGGGCAAAGGCCTGGCCCAGGCCTTTCCCGCCTCACCTTTCCCACCTTTGGTTCTGAAGCAAAATTAGTCTCTTCTGGGTCTTGTTTCATTAGGTTAGCAATCCTCCTTCGCCCTCTGAGGATTATCATTTTGATCAGAATTTTTCGCCTCGCCCTTCAGAAGAACCAACTTGAAAAAGTGACCAGGTGGATGGTAAGTGGGCGCCGCTTGGTGATTGTGAGTGGCGGGGTTGACTGAGGGGCGAGGGAGCACTGGGGAGGTGGGAACTGGGAAAACAGGCCAGATTCCAGAGTTGTCTAGGAGGTAAAGGCCCCCCAAAATTCCTGCTCTTACGTCACTTAGAGGGTCTCCAGTCCAGAAGGTATTCTTTCGGGATCAGTGAGGATTAGCTGTCCTGAAGATTTTCTGCTTTTGTTGGGCAGAAACTGTGGGCAGTCTGCCTAGTTCAACAAAGTTCATCCAGGTGTGTTATGGCCCTATACCTTCACTGCTCTTTCAGTAGGAAAGAATGCAGCTGTCAGGATACAACAGAGCAGGCAACCCTAAGATTCATTCATTCATTGTCGTATTTATTGAGCACTTACTGTGTGCAGAGCACTGTTTTAAGCACTTGGGAAAGTACAATACAGTAATAGAGACGATCCCTGCCCACAGTGAGCTTACTACAGTCTTGGGGGGAGGGGCGTGATGAGAGAGATGAGTATAGAAGAAAGGATCCTTGATACTAAGTGAAGAGTCTAAGTTCTCTCACTTTGTAGAGTATGGCTTTTTCAAATTTTTATAAACAGTTTTTGGGTGGAGGCGGTGGCGGGGGGAGGTCAGTTGGATTTTTTTGTTTGCTTTTTGTTTTGTTTTTTGTTTTAAAGATCAGGTTTCAATAGCATCCTTCCCCCTGAACCTCACCCCCCATTAAAAAAAAAGTTCTTGAATTAGAAACTCCATGCAGAGGGACCTGGGGAAGTAAGGTGGGATGTCCTTAAGGAAAGGAAAAGATTGTGTCTGCAGAGAATAGGGCTCTCAGGCAAATGAAAACAAGCCCTGAGATATCAGAGTGACTCAATTTAATAAGACTTTTTCAGATGGTAGATGTGAAATATTTCTGTCTCTCTCGAGGAAAGAATAAGTTTGAGATGGTATGTGACCTCAGCTCTCCCTGTGTTCAAAGCCTTCCTAAAATCCCAGCTCCTCCAACAAATCTTCCCCAATTTAATTCCAAAAACCTAAGCCCCGTGAACACCTTAGTCACCTTTAGCCTTTATATATATGTTTAAACTCACCGTAAACAAACTCGGGACTCTTGTACCTATGTATGATCAATTGTACAGTCGACTGATTCATTCTCATTACCCTATTTGCAATATTTTTGTCTCCCTCCCCTATTATCATCAGTGGTATTTATCAAGCACAAATTGTGTGCAGAGCACTATATGAAGTGTTTGGGAGAGTACAATACAACAGACTTGTAGACACATTCCCTGCCCACAACAAGTTTACATTCTAGAGAAGGCTATTAGAGCATCAAATTCTTGTAGGAAAGGAGGGAAGGTTAACATTCCCCTTAAAGAAGGATGCAAGAGGTCCTAGTATACCAACTCTGTTCTTTTGTACTCTCCCAAGCAGTTAAAAGAATGCTCTGAGCACAGTAAGTGCTCAAAAAATACGATTGATATTGGCCTTGACAATACACATAGAGTTAAGGTATCTAACCAACTTTTTTTTCCCCTCTGGACTGTAAGCTCCTTGTGGACAGGGAATGTGTCTACCAACTCTATATTGTACTCTCCCAAGTACTTAGTGGGTGCATTGTAAGGTACTAAGTACCTGTAAACATACAAAAGGATAATGAGATGTTCCCTGCTCACAAGCAATCAATGGTATTTATTGAGTGCTTATTATGTGCAAAGCACTGTACTGAGCACTTGAGAGAGTACAATATAACAGACACATTTCCTGCCTGCCATAAATTTACAGTCTAGTTGTGTATTCTAGTGGCAGTTCTGTCTTGAATACTGGAGTAAGCCATATATTTTTGTAAGCATATGATAAGCTGGGTGTCTACTTATTTCTCAGAGATGGTTTGAGAGGGATGAGCTCGTTGCTATCACAGGTAAGTTGGGGAAAGGCACTTTGATGAATAGCGGATCTAATCCACATGTCTCTTTTTCATTTTAAACTTTAAGGTTTCTGAAAATAAAAGACGCTTTCAGATGGATGGATTTGACCTGGACCTCACTTACATCACTGGTTTGTTCAAAATGATAAAAATTAACTTCCAACTGGAAATTGGTTCTTATGGGCTTGCATTTGTTAACTTTGTCAACTGACCTTTGGCTAGGAATAGTGTTTATCTCCTTCCTTCCCAAGTTTCTATTCGGTCCAAGTCAGTTTCCTCTTTCAAAGCATGCTGAAACCAGGAGGGCTTTCCTCATGGACTCTATCGAGAAAGCTACTCTCACCCCCTATCAGTTAATCAGTGAGCACTTACAAGGTGCACAGCAATGTACTAAGTGCTTGGGAGAGTACAGTGCAACAGAATTAGAAGATATATTCTCTGCCCATAACTTTTCTTTGTATGGTATTCGTTAAGCACTTAGTGTGTGCCAGGCGCTTTAGTAAGTGCTGGAGTAGATACAAGATTGGACATGGTACGTGTCCCTCATCAGGCTCACATTCTTAGTCCCCATTTCACAGATGAGGTAACTGAGGCACATAGAAGTGAAATGACTTGCTCATGGTCACACAGCAGACAAGTGGCAGGGCCAGCATTAGAACCCAGGTCCTCCTGACGCCCAGGCTCTATCTACTAGGCCACACTGCTTCCCTATAATGAGCTTTCAGTCTAAAGGGAGAAGCCCACCGAGAATATAATAGCTAGGGATGGATCTGTTATTTCCCTTTTGTCTCCCCACCTCCCCCCAGCCACACATTTTTTCCTGCCTTTCTATGCAAGGAGAACTTTCAGCCTCCTGCTTTGCCTACACAGTGGGAAGGAAGTAGTTTCCAGATGAGGAAAAGATCAAGGGTCTGAGCTGCAGAGATGGAAGTGTTTCAAGTGGAAGCGTGATTGAGGTTTACAAAATCATGAAGGGATTGGACACACCGACAATGGAATTCTTGTTCATCAGATTCCACAACCATAGAATTAGGGCATAACTCGTGGGCAGGCAATGTATCTACCAAGATCGTTAAGCTGTACTCTCCCGGGTGCTTAGTACAATGCTCTGTGCTCAATTAAATATGATTGATGGGAGGCACTCACTGTAACTTGAAGTTTGAAAGTTCAAAACAAAGACAAGAGGAACTTCACACAGTGCGGATGGGGAGATGAGCATTTAGAAAATAGGAGTAAAATACCTTCTTCCCTATGGTGTGAGACAGGTACTGTGTCTGATATGATTGTCCTGTATCTACCTCAGCATTTAGCACAGTCCTTAGCCCAAAGTAAGTGCTCAATACCATTATTATGCAGCCCCTGAATTCAATAAATACCAACAGGTTCCAGAAAGATTTGGATATATTCATGGGTAAGCCCTGAATGAGTCTATTAAAGGGGAAAAATTAGAAATGTGTTTTGTGTGGTTGTCCAAGATGGCAAGCAAGCATTTTGTGGTGGTACTGTCAAGACAGGATACTGGGCTGGAAGGATGAATGGTGAGCTAGCTTTTGTGAAACCAAAATCTTTCTTTCACATGTGGATCTTAGAAATGATACAGCCAGTCGGGTGCTATCCAGGTAAAGAGGGTGGGTGAGTAGTGAGAATCTGAGCAGAGCAGTCTGGTAATTGTGTCTTCACCTTTTTCCTACATACATCTCCCTCCTGAAAGAACCATCCCACTTTAAAGATGCTGAATCCCGATTTACAATAATGGTATTTAAGTGCTTATTCCGTGCCAGGCTTCCGTACTAAGCCCTGAGGTAGATATAAAATAATCAGGTCACAGTCCCTGTCCCCTTGGGGACTCACAATCTAAGCAGAGGGGGGAGGGAACAGGTATTGAAATTTTATAGGTAATAAGGTGGTTTTCTTTAATGATCAACTGCAGTTCAGCACTTTTCAGTCACCAAAGCACTTGGGTGCTTCCCCCTTGCTACCCATTGCCCTGTCCCTTAGGACTTATGTACATATAATGTCTTTCTTCTCCATTAGAACATTAGCTCCTGAAGGGCAGTGATCATGTCTGCCAGTTCTTCTCTGAAAATAGTAGGCACTCGGTAAATTCTAGTACCTGACCGATCATTTTGGAGTTGTTAAATTCGTACTGGTCATTTTGTGTGTTTTTTGCCCCCCAGATCGTGTTATTGCAATGTCATTCCCATCTTCAGGAAAGCAGTCTTTCTACAGGAATCCCATTGGGGTAAGGAGATGTTGTTGATTTAATTCATGGCCAATTCTTCTCAAAAGTAGAAACATTTTAACTGGAATAAACTGGGGAAATTCTACTTCCATCTCACTCCTCTAAATGGCAGCTTTAAATCGTGGTTGAGACACACAGGAAAATACCTGCTGCCTGTGCTGCATTTACTGTTGATAAAGCTGCAGTTCTGTTGATAAATAGAATTGTTAGTCATATTTATTGAGTGCTTACTATGTGCAGAGCATGGTACTAAGCACTTGGAAGAGTACAATTAACAATGTAACAGATACATTCCGAGCTCACAACAAGCTTACAGTGCAGAGGGGGAGATGTTATTTCTGTTGATCGATCTGACATTAAGGTTGAATTCCTAAAAACGAACAAGAATTTGAGACCCACTATGAGATTAATCTCCAATTATATTTTTGATAAACGCTTATAGATTTTGTTTTGCTGGGTCTGCTTTCTTCCGTGGCCAATCAATCAGTAGTATTTATTGAGTGCTCACTTGATGGGGGGACTGAGAGTTTGCATTCTTTCCCATTTCCATAATTTCATTCATCCTGTTGTACCTTTTTTTTTCTCAAATGAATTAGAGAATTGAGAAGCAGCGTGGCTCAGTGAAAAGAGCCCAGTCTTGGGAGTCGGAGGTCATGGGTTCTAATCCCAGCTCTGCCACTTGTCAACTGTGTGACTTTGGGCAAATTACTTCACTTCTCTGGGCCTCAGTTACCTCATCTGTAGAATGGGGATTAAGACCGTGAGCCCCATGTGGGAAGACCTGATCACCTTGTAACCCCCCCCCAGCGCTTAGAACAGTGCTTCACACATAGTAAGCGCCTAACAAATCAATCAATCGTATTTATTGAGCGCTTACTGTGTGCAGAGCACCGTACTAAGCACTTGTGAAGTACAAGTTGGCAACATATAGAGACAGTCCCTACCCAACAGTGAGCGCACAGTCTAGAAGGGGGAGACAGAGAACAAAACCAAACATATTAACAAAATGAAATAAATAGAATAGATATGTACAAGTAAAATAACTAGAGTGATAAATATGTACAAACATATATACATATATACAGGTGCTGTGGGGAAGGGAAGGAGGTCATCATTATTAGCCATCATTATTTTTATTTTATTACTGGGTTTGGCTTAAAGCTTTTTAATGACCTCTATCCTTGTCCTTCCACTCTTGTAGCTCCCTGGCAGCTCTATATTTATTTGATTCTTCTTCCAGTTTGTTATTGAAAGGGAAGCAGCGTGGCCTACGGGAATGAGCGCAGGTCTGGTAATCAGGGGCCCTGGCTTCTACTCCCGGCTCTGCCACTTGCCTGCTGTGTGACCTTAGGCAACTCACTTCTCTGTGCTTCAGTTTCCTTACCAGTAAAATGAGGATTAAATACCTATGTTCCCTTCCCCTTAGTCCCAGGTAGGACGTCCTTCCCCTGGCTTGGAATGCCCTCCCTCCCCACATCCACCAAGCTAGCTCTCTTCCTCCCTTCACGGCCCTACTGAGAGCTCACCTCCTCCAGGAGGCCTTCCCACACTGAGCCCCCTCCTTCCTGTCCCCCTCATCCCCCTCTCCATCCCCCCGTCGTCTTACCTCCTTCCCTTCCCCACAGCACCTGTATATATGTATATATGTTTGTACATATTTATTACTCTTACTTGTACATATCTATTCTATTTATTTTATTTTGTTAATATGTTTGGTTTTGTTGTCTTTCTCCCCCTTCTAGACTGTGAGCCCACTGTTGGGTAGGGACTGTCTCTATATGTCGCCAACTTGTACTTCCTGAGTGCTTAGTACAGTGCTTTGCACACAGTAAGCGCTCAATAAATACGATTGATTGATTGAGTGATTGACAGAGCCTGTGTTTTACTTGACTATCTTGCATCTACCCTAGTAAAGAAGCAGCGTGGCTCAGTGGAAAGAGCCCGGGCTTTGGAGTCAGAGGCCGTGGGTTCAAATCCCAGCTCCGCCACTTGTCAGCCGTGTGACTTTGGGCAAGTCACTTCACTTCTCTGGGCCTCAGTTCCCTCATCTGTCAAATGGGGATGAAGATTGGGAGCCCCTCGCGGGACAACCTGATTACCTTGGATCTACCCCAGCGCTTAGAACAGTGCTTTGCAGATAGTAAGCGCTTAACAAATATCAAAATTATTATTATTGTTATTAAAGAGCTTAGCGCCTAGTAAGGACCTAACAAATACCCAGCGCTTAGAACAGTGCTTTGCACATAGTAAGCGCTTAATAAATGCCATTATAAATACCACAATTATGATTTTTTCCCCCCATCCACCTCTGCCTTTCCCGTGTTCATTTCTAGGGAAAACCACAAGGGGGCAGTTCTTGCTTTCAAGTGAACCTTGGGGATGAAAACTTGAGACTGACCTTAATGGCGGGACGGCCCAGTGTTTAGGGAAAGCTCCTCCTTATCAAATAGGGTCCCATCCCCATTTTTCTTTCTTTAAAAAAACCCCACCTCAATAATCTTGTGCCTTCATGAGGAGGGGACTGCCATCACTGTCACAAAATGATTGACTACCTCTAGTCTGTAAGCCCATTGTGGGCAACGATTGTACTGTGTTGCCGTATTGTACTTTCCAAGTGCTTAGTCCAGTGCTCTGCACATAGTAAGTGCTCAGTAAATACGATTGAATGAATGAATGAATGACTAGGCCCCTCTAGACCGTGAACTCATTATGGGCCGGAATGTGTCTATTTGTTATATTGTATTCTGCCAAGCACTTAGTACAGTGCTTTGCACACAGTAAACACTAAATAGAAGCAGCGTGGCTCAGTGGAAAGAGCCCGGGCTTTGGAGTCAGAGGTCATGGGTTCAAATCCCAGCTCCGCCAACTGTCAGCGTGTGACTTTGGGCAAGTCACTTCGCTTCTGTGCACCTCAGTTACCTCATCTGTAGAATGGGGGTTGACTGTGAGCCCCCCGTGGGACAACCTGATCACCTTGTAACCTCCCCAGTGCTTAGAACAGTGCTTTGCACATAGTAAGCACTTAATAAATGCTATTATTATTATTATTCTCTGGGACTCAGTTCTCTCATCTGTAAAATGGGGATTAAGACTGTGAGCCCCACGTGGGACAATCCGATCACTTTGTAACCTCCACAGTGCTCAGAACAGTGCTTTGCACAGAGTAAGCGCTTAATAAATGCCATTGTTATTATTAATATTATTATTATAAATAGGATTCAGTGCGTGAATGAAATGATCATAAGGAGGGGACTAAGAACCTCAACCCCCACAAAGGACAAAACTTAATGGTAAAACCACTTCCTATGATCATGTCATTCACTCATTCAATCATATTTATTGAGCGCTTACTCTGTTCAGGACACTGTACTAAATGCTTGGGAGAGTACAGTGTAGCCGAGTAGATAGGCCAGTTCCCTGCCAACAGGGAGCTCAGGCTCTAGAGGAGGAATAGAACCTGTTGTAGGAATGAAGGTGAAATGGAAGAAACACTCTTCTCCAGAATCCTGCCATAGAAGCAGGATGGTAGAAACGCCTCAGAATCCTCTTCTGTGAAAAGGGATTGTGGTGGCTAGAGGGACTGGTGACTCTTAGGCCCAGAGAGTACCCAGTAGGCATTTCTGGGTCTGTTCTGGATTTTGTACTTTTATTTTTTATTTTATTTTTAATGGCATTTATTAAGCACTTACTATGTTCAAAGCACGCTTGGTAATAGACTGTCACGGGTGACCCAGCAGCATCACTAAGTCACAGCCTTAGAGCTCAGCCGGCAGGGGAGACTTGCTGGTGGTGATGTTGGAGAGATGATGGGCCGTATATAAATGTACTATAAATTATACAATATAAATTACTTATTAACATCTGTCTCCCCCTCTATCTCTAAAGCTCACTGAGGGCAGGGAACCTGTCCTCCCAACTCTGTTGCAGTGTACTCACCCAAGAATTTAGTACAGTGCTCTGCATGCAGTAAGTGCTCAATAAATACCCCTGATGATGATGAAGGGGTCAAGTGGTTTCCAAAAACAAGGAGTTTCCTTTTGTCCCCAAACCATGCACCTTCCCATCAGGACTACTAGTGGGTTTGCTAGGACTGAAGGCTGATGATTCCCCTCAGAACCTCTCGGTGTTGTGGTAACTGCCCAAATTCTGGTCTTCAACTTAAGTGGGAAGTGAATATTCATTTATTCATTCCTTCAGTTGTATTTATTGAGCGCTTACTGTGTGCAGAGCACTGAAGCATACAGTAACGTCTTTTGTTGTTGCTTTCTAGGAAGTTGTGAGATTTCTGGATACCAAACATGGGAACCACTATAAAGTCTACAACTTGTGCAGTAGGTATATGCGTTGAATCCGGTTCATGCCGATACGGTCACGACCTGATGGAAAGAGCAAAGGACTGAGAGTCGGGAGGCTCAGGTTCTAGTCCCAGTTCTGCCACTTGCCTGCTGTGTGACCTTGGGCAAGTCCCTTCACTTCTTTGGGCCTCTGTTTCCTCATCTGTCCAGTGAGGATGTGCTACCCCTTCTCCCTCCCCTTTAGACCGAGCTCCGTGTGGGACAGGGACTGTGTCCGATCTCTGTATCTTCCCCGACGTTTAGCCTAATGCTCAGCAAGTAGTAAGTTCTTAACGAACATCGCTTTTGCGTGGCCTAGTGGATAGAGCCCGGGCCTGGGGGTCAGAAGGGCCTGGGTTCTGAAGCCAACTCCGCCACATGTCTGCTGTGTGACCTTGGGCAAGTCACTTCTCTGTGCCTCAGTTACCTCATCTGTAAAATGGGGATTAAGACTGGGAGCCCATATGTCCAACCTGATTTAACTTGTATCCTCCCCCAGTGCTTAGAATAGTGCTTGGGACATAGTGAGCCCTTAACAAATACCATTACTAAAGAGCACGGGTTCTGGAGTCAGAGGTCATGGGTTCAAATCCCGGCTCCGCCACTTGTCAGCTGTGTGACTTTGGGCAAGTCAGTTCACTTCTCTGGGCCTCAGTTACCTCATCTATAAAATGGGGATTAAGACTGTGAGCCCCCCGTGGGACAACCTGATCACCTTGTAACCTCCCCAGTGCTTAGAACAGTGCCTTGCACGTAGTAAGCACTTAATAAATACCATCATTATTATTGTTTTTATTATTGTTATTATTATTAAAGTGGTTGCAGCCTAAGGTCAGGTATGCAGCAGGAGTCGCTGTTATCTCTTGAGGATTTCAGTGGGGGCAGTGGTAGCCAATGGGCCCATTCTGGCCTAGTCGTCTCCGTTTGGCCCCACAGACATTGAAGTGAACGGCTGTTTACGGAGCATACAGAGTCATGGCGTTAGAGAGGGACTTTGACTGGTCAGAGTCCATCCTAGTATGTCCACAGCTCTTTGAACTCTGAAGAAAAAAGCCCAAAATTCAGATGGTGGCGTCATATCCCAGAGGACGATGCTCCCGGGGCCTGGTTACTCCCTAGAAGTTGATTAGACACTTTTGGGGGGAAGCCTCAACTCTCTAAAATGGATGTGGTCTCCCCACAAAATGCTTACCTGGCTTCCGTGGCCCTTGGAAAGTCTGTTTCATCCGCACTCCAAATAATTCTGCACAATTGTCGTAAGCCCAGTTCTTAGCCGGAGCCTGTAAGACATGCAAACTGCTAGGAGACTTTTTTTTTTTCAGTAGAAAAACGGAATTTAAAACCAAGCCCAAACTTTACTTGTTGAATTATTGTCCAGGTTTGAAATTGTTTACTTTTATTTTATAGGTGAAAAAGGCTATGACCCTAAATACTTCCATCACCGAGTGGAAAGGATCTTTATTGATGATCACAACGTCCCCTCTCTAAAGTGAGTCAAGGTGGAAGTTCCCTCTAGACTGCAAGGTCTTTATGGGCAGGGAATGTGTCTATCAACTCTGTTGCATCGTCCTCTCCCAAGCGCTTAGTTCAGTGTTCTGCACACAATAAGCGCTCAATAAATACCAATGACTGATAAGGGGAGGGGAGAGATATTAATGCCAAACTGAGAAAAAAAATTCATCCTTAACTAGCGAGATCCTGAAGTTCACGGCCAGTGTACGTGCCTGGATGCGGCTGGATAAAGAGAACATTATTGTAGTCCACTGTAAAGGAGGCAAAGGTAAGAACACTCTTCTTTGAGCTGTGTTTTTCTGGCTCTATCAAGCCTCCTGTCATGAGGTTGTGGTTCTTGCAAAGCTTCACATTTATTTTATTCTGCACAAATGAAGACTGCCATTTCCTGGGCATCAGTGGTAGGGAGCTCTTGTTCTTTCCCGATCCCCTTCCTGTAGTAAGCATGTACTTTTCTGGAAGAGTCACTGGATCAGGGTTTGGCCACCTTTTCTGCTTGGTGTTGTCGTCCGGAGAGGTTTCTTGGCTGAGGATTGAGGAGGTGCACTCTTCTCCCCTCTATTCTGCCTCGGGACTGGGCTTTCTTGGTATCGGAGCAACATGTTAAGGGGTGGCGAAGAAAAACCCTCTCCCACTCAAGGGGCAGGGACTGGGATACAACGTGGCTAAGTGGAAGGAGCGTGAAGCTTGGAATCAGACAGCCTGGGTTCTAATCCTAAAGGGCCATATCGACGTTGTTGGTGGGAACCACGACTGGAAAATGTAGCCTCCTAGTGTTGTTGGTCTCACATAGTTTGAGCTTTGTGTCCCCTTTTGCTTGAGAAACGGCATGGCCTAGTGGATAGAGCAAGAGCCTGGGAGTGAGGACTTGGATTCTAATCCTGGCTCCACCACTTGTCCACTGTGTGACCTTGGGCAAGTCAGTTAACTTCACTGTACCTCAGTTACCTCCTCTGTAAAATAGAGATTAAAACTGTGAGCCTCGTATGGGACAGGAACGATATCCAACTTGATTATCTTCTATCTACCCCAGCTCTTAGCACAGTGCCTGGTACATAGTAAGCACTTAACAAATACATTAAAAAAAAATTAGTAGTGAGTCAGGAGATCTAGGTTCAAATCCCAGCCCTGCCAGTTGCCTACTGTGAGACCTTGGGTAAGTCACTTCACTTCCTCAGTTCCCTCATCTGTAAACTGGGGATTAAGACTGTGAGCGCCATTTGGGACATAGACTGTCCAACCCAATTTACTTGTAACCACCTCAGCACTTAGTACAGTGCCTGGCACATATTAAATGCATAACAAATACCACAGCTATTGTTATTACTAAGCGCTGGGATAGATACAGGCTAATCAGGTTGGACACAGTTCATATCCCACGTGAGGCTCACGGTCTTAATCCCCATTTTACAGATGAGGGAACTGAGGCCCAGAGAAGTTGTGACTTGCCCAAAGTCACACAGTAGACAAGTAGCAGAACAGGATTAAAACCCAGATCCACTGACTCCTTGACACTAGGGCTTGAAGCTTTCCTGAGTTGAAGATGCACGTTTAGGGCAGGTGTATGCAGTCAAAAATCTTGGTGGGAGGATGCTTTCATTCTATGTAGTAGTAACAGTATTAAGAGCTTATTGTGTGCTAAGCACCAGAACAGAGCATTTGAGTGGGAATCGGACATGGTCGCTGCCTCTCGGGTGCTCACAATCTAAAATGAAGCTTAATTTTATACTGAGGTCTGATGATGACACTGTGGCTTTGGATGTGAACCCCTCCACTGCCCTTTGGGTGAATTAAAACCTTCATGACCCTCTTGATTCTACGAGGACATCGAAATGAGTTATTTAATTACACTCTCGTGTGTCTGGGTTATCTGGCGGTCAAACCGGCCGAAGGCTATTTGGGGGTACCTGTGGCGTGGCTGGGGTTATGGGAGTAGGGGGAGGAGTAGGGACTTTTTTCAAAAAACAAACTCCAAGTCATTTCCTCCTCTAGCTCTGGAACAATATTTATAGGTTCCTCCTCAAATGTCTAACTACGCCACCATTCACGTAAGCAGCGAGTGCAAACGCGCCGTCATCCCGGCCAGTCTGTTGAAATGGGAGGTGGCTAGGCCTTGCCCCGGCTCTTTGCCAGCGGCTCCTTCCGACTCCGCTGTTTGGAGAGCAGGGTGCGGAGGTGGGGCTCGACCACTTCAGCTCAAACAGGCCATGAGCCCCGAGGCCCAACTCGCTCCCCCCAGCCCCGAGAGAGGGAGATAGATAGTGGTGATCTGGTGATCCAACCGACTTCTCGCTCCCTCCTACTACCCATCCTCTCGCGGGCAGTAAGAGCCAGATGGCCTTTGGACCATTGTGAAACATCTGAACCGCAAGCCAGGAGTGGGAGGACCTCAGTCTTCATCGTTACTCCACTGCGATCGCCATCAGAAGCTTTTGAATATTGGAAGCTCATCCACCCCACCTCCCCCCACCATTGGTGCTTCTTAATAATAATGATGATGGTATTTGTTAGGCGCTTACTATGTGCCAAGCACTGGTCTAAGCGCTGGGGTAGATGCACGTTTATCAGGTTGTCCCAAGTGGGGCTTAGAGTCTTAATCCCCCATTTTACAGATGAGGTAACTGAGGCACAGAGAAGTGACTTGCCCAAAGTCACCCAACTGCTAAATGGCAGAGCCGGGATTAGAACCCACGACCTCTGACTCCCAAGCCTGGGCTTTCCCCACTAAGCCACGCTGCTTCTCTTGAGAGCATGGGGGTAGCCATTTTTGAGAGCAGGAGAGAAGCAGTGTAGCCTAGTGGATAGAGCAAGGGCCTGGGAATCAGAAGGACTGGGGTTCTAATCCTGCCTCTGCTGCTCGTCTGCTTTGTGACTTGGGGCAAGTCACTTCTCTGCGTTTCAGTTCCCTCATCTGCCAAATGGGGATTGTGAGCCCCATGTGGGACAGGGACTGTGTCCAACCTAATTAGCTTGTATCTACCCCAGCGCTTAGTACAGTGCTGGGCATAGAGAAAGTGCTTAACAAATAATATTTAAAAAGCCCAAAACTTCCATTGCATTTCTCGAATGCATAAGGCAACATCTAGCTCATTCTAGTGGGCTTAAAGGTAGTGGTAGAAGACAAAAAAAATTCCCATCTCATGCCCCTGAAGTCAAAGTAAAAACTTAAGGCTGTGAAAACTGACCTTTCTGTAAAGCCATGTCAGATTGCTTCTGACTGGTGTCTCTGACAAACTCTCGTCGGGATTAGCTGAAGTGTCCAAATTAATCAAATCATTTTCCTGTCTTTTGAAGGAAAAATGGCCTGACTCTTTTCCTTTGCCGCTCCCGCTTTTATAATGCATATGAATTTGCTTGCTATCATCTTCCTGCCAGCAGTTAAGCTGAGGGTGTGGGAGATGAGAAGCAGCATGGCCTAGTGGATAGATCATGGGCCTGGGAATCAGAAAGACCTGGGTTCTAATCCTGGCTCCTCCACTTGTCTGCCGTGTGTCCTTGGGCAAGTCACTTCACTTCTCTGTGCCTGTTACCTCATCTGTAAAATGGGGTTGATCTAACCCGATTACCTTGTATCTACCCCAGCGCTTAGTACAGTGACTGGCACATAGCACTTAACAAATGCCATTTAAAAACTGAAGCCGCACTGTGCGACTTTCTCTGACACCATCCCTTCCGTAGAGTGCTGGGGCAGCATCCCATTCAACAAGCCACGCTTTCCTTCCTTAACTTCTTTTTCCTCCTTTGGCAGGTAGGACTGGAACGATGATCTGTATCTGGCTTATTGCCAGCAACCAATTTAGAAGTGCAAAGGTATGAAACAAACTAATTCTCTGCCGAGGACTGTCGTAATTGCAAGAGATGGAGGAGAGAACTTGGCAGTGGTAGAAAACCATCGATTAGAAATCTGGAGGCTAGCCGGCTGGCTTCTACCATCAAAACATCTTTTAATTAGCTCCTGGGGGGCAGGGACTGTGCCTACCAACTCTGTTGTAGTTTCCTAAGCATCTAGTACAGTGCTCCGCACATAGGAAGTGCTCAGTAAATACCACTGGGGCTCGAGTCATTGGCTGGTCTGTCTGTTAGTTCAGGGTAATAATAGCTCATCTCCTTGCTGCTCATTCAAAAGGATCGGGGCACGATTAATGAAAGCAAATCTCAAAGCGGGTGAGTGTCCCAAGGAGCAAAGTTCTCTACAATAAGTAGAAAATGTCATTACCAAACTAGAGGAAAGCGCGGTCTTAAAATCAACCCAGTTATGACCCCAAGAAGGCCCTAGAGAAAGAGGAAGTCATAATCAAGAAAAGCAGTATTGCCTTGTGGAAAGAGCCCTGGGAGTTCTAATCCCAGCCCATCTCTTGCCTCGGGCAAGTCACTTTACTTCTCTGTGCCTCAGTTTCTGTATCTGTAAAATGGGGATTCAATACCTGTTCTCCCACCCCCATAGATGGTGACACAGGGACTTAGCACACTGCTTGATCCATAGTAAGCCCTTAACAAATATCACAGTTATTATCGTTTGGAGCATCTTATCGAACATCATGAGCTTTTGAATTGTGAATTTTGATAGCCACAGTTTTAATTCCAAAGAACAGTGAAGGGAAGGGTAACTGGTATCATTCACAAGAGGGTTCGGGAATACCCTATGAGGAGATTGTGCAGAGAAATTGTTCTGGCCACAGCAACTTGATTGAGTTGTCTTTTTTTCCTATAGGAAAGCCTGAACTATTTTGCGGAGAGACGAACAGATAAAAAAAGTGGTTCTAAATATCAGGGAGTTGAAACTCCTTCCCAGGTGAATGTTCTTTCTTTTTCCGTGGCATGGGACAGAAAAAAAATTGCCTGTTGAAAGATTCTTCCTCAAGTTCACCTTTTAGAGTTCATTATCCTGTGGCTAGGGCCTCTAGAGGCATTGACCCTGTTTCCTTCCAAATAGCCTCTGGTGGCTTGGGGAATCTGCCCAAGACTTTCCAGGTTTGGAGACTTCAAAGCCAATTGTTCTTCCCCTGAGGAGCCTCCCTGCCATTTTCCTTTGGCCACTTTTCCTTTGCAGAGTGCTATAAGACAGGCTGATGTGCAGCCAAAATAATAGCCCTCAAATCTGCCAAGGAAAACAAAGCTGGGTCTTCCCATTTGCTTCCTTAAACTTCCATAGCTCATCTGCGTTCTCCATTTTGTTGTTGTTTTTTTGGACTGTGGGCCTTTGCAGAGAACCAGAACAAATACCCTTAAGATGCAAGTAAAATAATGTATTAATGCTTCATTGAATTCCACCCCCAACCTCTGCACAAGCTTGTTCCTTGGATGGATCCCATCCCCAAATTGCGTGGCCTAAAGCTGCATTTCCCATAGTTGATCTGAAGACCCGTTAGGTCAAAAGTGACTCCTTTCGAAGTTTTCAGGGCCAGAGCTTACTCTCCTCTCCTTCAAAGCCTTTATTGAAGGCACGTCTCTTCCAAGAGGCCTTCTTGACTAAGCCCCACTTTCCTCTTTTCCCACTCCCTTCTACGTCACCCTGACTTGCTCCTTTGTACTTTCCCCCTCCCAGCCCCATATCACTTCTGTATATATCTATCATTTATTTAATGTCTGCCTTCCTTCCACCCACCCAGCCCCCATCTAGACTATAAGCCTGTGGCAAGGAATGTCTGTTTATTGTTGTATTGTACTTTCCCAAGTACTTAGTACAGTGCTCTCCACACAAAAGTGCTCAATAAATATGAATGAATTGGAGGAAAGATGGGCGAGTGGGCCAAGGAGGAGGTCTGAACCATGGAAAAAGGAAGAATCCAATAGGAGAGAACAAGGACCTGAGATGGGGTGTATAAAGATGCCCAGTCTGAGGCATGTGTGTGAATGGTGAAATTTAGTTCCTTTTTATTTTACGGTATTTGTTAGGCACTGCACTAAGCGCTAGGGTTGGTACAAGATAATTGGGTTGGACACAATTATCCCAGTTGAATGGTGGAGTCCCTGAGCCAAAAAGTCAGAAACTGCTAATGCCTTCCTTAAATTGACCTTTCCGGTGCATTGCAGAATAGATACGTTGGCTATTTTGAAGTCATAAAAAACAAGTACAACTGGAATCTCCCAGCAAAGAACCCGCTGAAGATTAAAACCATCAAAATCTTTTCAATTAAAGGTAAGTGCCTTGTGTGTGACTCCAGTGTTGAGAAACCCCTGACACTTAAAAATCTTTTTCACGCACAGATGTTTAATATGCCCATCAATGAGAGTGACTTCTGCCAAGGGCAGATGGGTGTATGATCAGAGATCACAAATTCTCCTTTTTCTTTGCACTGGAGGAGGTGCAGAATTTAAAGGGCGCTCTCTTGTGCTTTTCCTCAAAAGTCTGAGACCCTCAACAATAATAATAATTTTGGTATTATTAAACACTTACTATGTGCATTTCACTGTTCCAAGGTCTGAGGTAGGTACAATATAATCAGGTTGGACACGGTCCCTATACTACAAGGGACTCAGCCTCAACAGGAGGGAGAACAGGAATTAAATCCCCATTTTACAGAGGAAGTGAGGCACAGAGAACTTAATTTGCCCAAGGTCACATGGCAGGCAAGTGGCAGAGCTTGGATTTAGAACTCAAGTCCCTTGACTTCCAAGCCCCTGTTCAATCAATCAATGGTATTTATTGAGCACTCTGTGCAGAACATAATACTGAGCTTTTGGGAGAGTGCAATAAAGGAGTTTACCATCTAGAGGAGGAGTTTATGCAACCTCTAAATATCCCTTCTCACCAACTTGAAACCAGAAGTTTAGAAACAGTGATATCTTGAATTTTTCATGTTTCCATTTTCCCAAGCGTTTTCTTGCCAACTAATTAACTTTGTCCTCACAAGATAGGGAATCCCCATTATCCCCATTTTACAGATTCGGGGTGGGGTGGAAGAAGGGGACCAGAGGCTCAGATTAAACTCTATATGATTGAAGAGAAGGCTAAAGAGATTGAGGATTTCATAACAAACTTCAAATAGATTAAGGGATAGTGCCTGGTTGGTGGAAAGCAGAGTTGCCTTCCACTT
Organism: Tachyglossus aculeatus; assembly: GCF_015852505.1. Lineage (NCBI taxonomy): Eukaryota > Metazoa > Chordata > Mammalia > Monotremata > Tachyglossidae > Tachyglossus > Tachyglossus aculeatus. The sequence goes on along the minus strand of NC_052085.1, from coordinate 8,186,395 downwards.
CTGCTGAGGAAAGGACCTTGGGTGGGGTTTGCTTGAAGATAACGTTAATGAACCTAACCCTTAGTTGGGTGTGGTGAAAAGATTCCTCCCTGAAAGCCCTTTTAACCGCCCGTTCACGGCATTGTGCCGTTTCCTTTGCAATCTGCTCTGTTTTCTCACTCTTGGTGTCACTAATTTCTCCTTCTCCTGATTGCTGGACCACAGACTTGTTTGCAGTGGGGCCCCAACTGAAATTGGGGATGGCTTTTGAAGACTAGTCGGAAAAGTAATAGGCTTGAATAACAGCTGGAGGGATTTAGATACGATCTGACTCAGATTCATTAGATCGTATTTATTGAGCTCCTATTGTGTGCAAATCAGTGCTTGGGAGAGTACAATAAAACAAACAGACATTCCCTGCTCACTTGGAGACACCTTCTTTTTGCTAAGGGTCTCAATGAGGCTGCCTGGAAGAGGAGGATGGCTAGCTGATGGCTAGAAGTCTCAAGCTGACCAGTGAAGAAAACCCCACTTTAAAACTCCTCAAATATCTCCATGGTATTGAGTGGCACAGGCATGAATTCTTCATGCTGAAGGTGAAAAGGGGGCAGAGATATTAAGGGGCTGCGGGCAGCCAGGCTTGAGAGACAGGCCAAGAGCCACCATTTGAGGGGCTTTGGTTGGAAACTAGCAAGTCTTGTCAGAGAGCTGGAATGGGCACCACTCAAAACCACCACGGACCCGTGCAGAGGAGAAATGAAGGGCTGGAACCCCTCCACCGCTCCATCGAGTCGGGGCCTGCGTTGGTAAGGATTATTTCCTCTTTCCAACAAAGAGGTTGGTGCCTGCCAAGGTGGTGGTTTGAGAAAGGTTTCAACTTAACTCTTTGTTTCCTTGCAGGGGTGGGAAAGGGTAATGGAAGCGATCTGGAAGTTCAGATACTACTACGAAAGCAAGTTGTTTTCCGCTGTGAGTGTCAGTCTTCCATAAACTGTAAGGTGAGTCTTGAGACCAAGAGGCAGATTCAACCGGCAAACATCAAAACAACGACTGGTTTCCTGGAGCTGCTGAAGTTGGTTTTAGTCGTTCTGGTGTTTCTGGGAAGCTTACTGGTTTCACTGAGGATATCTTTTCAGCCTAGAGAGCTTGTATAGTACCCTTCATTCCTTCACCCTCTCGTCCCCACCCCAGAATTCCTCAGAGTGAACTGGGGAATAAGGCTTTTAAATGGCCCACCAAATATGCATTCATTTTAGGTCAACGTTTTTTTATCCCCTGTCTTTTTTGGTGGGGCAGAGGAAGGAGTACTATTGCTACCGGTTTGTAAAACGGTTTGGAAGGTTCCTGAGTGTGAAATATGCTGATAGGTCTCAGGGAAAGCTTCTCAGTGCCATCACTTAGTACCGTGCTTTGCACACAGTAAGCGCTCAATAAATACGATTGAATGAATGAATCAACTCCTAGCTCATACCCTCCCTCCTACCTGAAAGCCCCTCCCTCTCAGTATCCCACAGACCTGCACTCTCCCCATCTTCAAAGACCTGCTGAATCCTTTATCCTCAAGGAAGTCTTCCTGAACTAAGCTCTCAAATCCCCACCCCTTAAACAATAAGAACACCCCCACAGCAATACATATCCGTATACTTTGTTGCTTCCCCTGGCTGTAATTTATTTTAATACCCATCTTCCCCGCTAAACTGTAAACTCCCTTAACTTTGTTCCCACTGTATACCCAACCAGCCCTAACCCTGTTGCTAAATTCATGAATTTCTGATCCAGCCCTTATCATTTCAAGTGGTTCTGTTTCCTGTGTCATTCCCAGCTATTTCACGATGTTGATGCAAACTCAATCATAATTGGTCTGGAAGACTGCCCGGTTCTGTGTGGGGATGTCAAAGTAAAATTTCTATCCAGTTCAGTAAGTACAACCAGAAATAACCTGTGAGGTGCTGCGTTTTGGCTAGTCGCGGTGCTTCAGTCTTATCCACCATTCCAGAGGGAAGGAAGAGAGGGCACGATGAGAGAAGCAGCATGGCATAGTGGCTAGAGCACAGGCCTGGGATCAGAAGGTCATGGGTTCTAATCCTGGCTCTGGCACTTATCTGCTTTGTGGCCTTGAGCAAGTCACTTCACTTCTCTGTGCCTCAGCTACCTCATCTGTAAAATGGGGATTAAGACTGTGAGCCCCACGTGGGTCAGGGACTGTGTCCACCCTGATTTGCTTGTATCTACCCCAGCGCTTAGAAAAGTCCTTGACACATAGTAGGCACTCAAAAAGTACCGTTATTATTAGTAGTATTACTTGGGGGTGGGGACAAAGGGTGGATGGATGGCAGGTTATTGCTATCATATCTTTTAAGCACTTATTATGTGTGTCAAGCACCATTCCTAGTGCTGGGTAGGTACAAATTAGGTCGAACATAGTCTGTTACCCATGGGGCTCACAGTTTATGTAGGCTGCCTGGGAAGACAGGATCAGGACTCAAAGTGCCCTTGATTGTTATTGCCAGGCCCAGCCCCCTGAGGCGGACCCTTTACGGAACTGGGGTGACCCATAGATCCATAGGTGCAAACTCCAAGCGTGAGTTACAGCCGACTTGGAAGACTCCTGGGCATGAGGTGTCTTCATTTGGCTGTTTCCTCTCCTCCCATCCCACTCCGTGTGAGTTTGGAGGATTTATCATGCACTTACTGTGTGCAGAGGACTGTATAAAGTGCTGGGAAAGAGTTCACAGTGGAAATTAGACATGGGCCCTGTCCTTCTAGGGAGTCCCAATCTAAAAATTACTGCTACTATTTACTGTCCTGCTGATCTTTAAGAGCGGAGGATTCTGGTGTGAGAAATAAGCATCTTCCAGTGGGGAAGCTGATGTGTTTGGGCTTCTTCAGCATTAACCTGCAACAGTCACAAAGGATGAAAGAGACCGATCGAAAGTCTGTTTGAGAGCTTTAATCTTACTAAAGTCAAAATCATTCACAGCATTGATTGTATTTACTTTTTTAAAAGCGGCATTCAAATCATTCTTTTTTAGGAGCTTCCCAAGTTCTATGATGACTGCCCATTCTTCTTTTGGTTCAACACAGCTTTTGTGGAAAACAAGAGGTATGCTGGAGGTGGCAGAGTTTGGGGTGGGGTGGGGAAGTGACTTGGTCATCTTGACATTTATTGGTAACTCTGAGGCAATGGAGATGAGCTCAGTGAACAAAAATATTAAAGCTCCGTAGAACAGTATCCTTATTTTCCCACCTTCCGTTCACTCCTAAATAACAGTGTACAGAAGCTGGCTTAGACTGTGAACCCCACATGGGACAAGGACTCTGTCCAACCTGCTTATCTTGTATCTATACCAGGGTTTATGTAGTGTTTGACACATAGTAAGCGCTTAACAAATACCGCAGTTGTTGTTCGGTGAACTCTAAGACCTACACATATGCAATCCTCCACCTGCTTGCTCTGTGACCTTGGGCAAGACTCTTAACTTCTCTGTGCCTCAGCTTCCTCATCCGTAAAATGACAATTAGATACCTGTTTGCCCTCTCTCTTAGAGTGGGAGTCTCATATGAGTTGCGTCTGATCTGTGTTATATCTACCACAGTGCTTGGCACGGTGTGTGGCACATACTAAATACCACAGTTATTTTTTGCTAAGCATTTACTAAGTGCTTACTGTGTGCTAGGCACTGTAATAAGTGCTGGGGTAGATACAAGCCTATCGAGTTGGGTGCAGTTCCTGCCCCATATAAACTTTTTACAGATCCCCATTTTACATATGAGGTAACTGAGGCACAGAGAAGTGAAGTGACTTGCCCGGAAAAGTGGCAGAGATGGGGTTGGAACTCAGGTCCTTCTGACTCGCAGGCCCGTGCTCTATCCACTGGACCACACTGCTTCTCTAACAAATGCTACTATTACTATTATCAACTCCCCTTCCGATCTCTGGCCTTTTAAAACATTCTGACCTCAAGAAGGGGGTTCACTTAAAATTATTTCAGGACTCAAACTTGGTCACAATTTAAGACAGTCCCTCAGGAAGGTATCCAGGATCAGGGTCAAGCTAGTGTGGCACCAAGTGAGTATGGTTGGAAAGAGGGGCCAGTCTGACCACCCTCTATTATTCTCCACCACTGATCCTCCCTTTGTGGCCCCGGTGATCCTGTGACAGAGCAGAAGGTCCACAGATTGCCATCACCACTCCTACCCTGCCTCCCCACTTTCAGCCTGAAAGTTAATGCATTATTTTTGTCCTTTTTAGGCTTTATTTGCCAAGAAACGAGCTGGATAATCCTCATAAGGCCAAAACGTGGAAAATATACCAAGAAGACTTTGCAGTGGAATTACTCTTTAAGGAACCAGAACCCAATAGCTAAAGTCTACGTAAGCTTCATTACTCCTCCTCCAGAGAACCCTACTCCTTTGCACAGAACACTGTTTCTTTCTGGTGCCCTTGTCTGTTACCCCTGTCAGGCACGTGAACTCAATTAAACACTCCCAAGTGAACTAGCCCAAATATATATATATATATATATATTTTCCCCTTGACTGATGGTGTACTCTGCAGTAAGTTGGCATGGCCTTCCCAAGCTCAGAGGTCAAATCAAGCATCCTTTGATAAGGAGGATCATTAGTAAAACTTGTTGCTGGGGACTTTCTATAACAGTGTTTCTTTCTTGGCTTTCCCAGCGTGACTGACAGACTTCTCCCTCCTTTTCTGCCTCTGGATGCATTTTCACAACTCCATCTCAAAGGCCCTTCTTACTTGTCCTTCCTGCTCAGGCCTATTAAAACCCACTTGCAAACAGTTGCCCTCTTAGGCAATACGACCAGAGGACAAAGTCTGAACAGGCTATCTAAAAATCAGTTTGGACACTTTTGCATAATCCATGTTTGTCTCACTTCTGTTAATGAATTTGTTTTTGCCAGTTAATATTAGGTGAGGATTTACTACTGGAAGTTAATGTTGCAGTTGGAACCGGGAGGACTGAAAAGTTTTAAGTTGAGGTCATGCAATCAGGGCTTTTTTCGCCACCCCCCCCCCAAGTAAATATGATCTTGTCGAGGATGAAAGCATCAGAGACCCTTGGGATGTGGTGGGGTGGAGCCCGTCTATGTTGGGGTTCCAAATCAAACTTGCTTCCCTGGAAGTGGAATTTGCCAAAACATCACACTATTACTATTATTGTTATTATTATTATTATTATTACTACTACTATTCTCCCTCTCCCAACCAGCCCTCCCTACCCCAACCTTAGCAGTGAAAGCACTTTCTGCTGAGTGTCGATGCAGTGACCACTGGCCAAACCAGGGATGTGAGCTTTAGTCATAAAACCTATATGCAGGTGCCAAGCAGCCTCTTCTCAGTGGCTGGGAAATTATGTGGGCAAATTACGAACAATTGGGAGATATTTATGTAAGTGACTCAACTTGGAGAAAAAGTGATTTTTATTTTATTTTATTTTTTTTGGTGTGGCATTTAAGTATTCCCAGAAACCTCACCAGAAGATTTTTCGCTGCCCTTGTAGGGATCCCTCCCACCCCAGTCTGCAGCCAGCTTGCCCATACTTAGGTCACAGTCCTGGGAACGTGGTCATATCCATGTTTCCAGGGTCAGATGTGGCCTTGAAGAAAGAGCAAGGGACTGGGAATCAGAAGACCTGGATCGTAGTTCTGGCTCCGCACCTGCTTGCTGTGTGACCTTGGAGAAACAGCGTGGCCTTGAGGGAAGAGCATAGTCCTAGGAGTCAGAGGATCTGGGTTCTAAACCTGACTCAGTCACAGGTCTGCTTTGTAACCTTGGGTAAGTCATTTAACTTCTCTGTGCCTCAGTGACCTCATCTGTATATTGGGGATTAAAGCCGAGAGCCCCACGTGGGACACGGACTGGCGATGTTGCATATATTCCAGTGCTTAGTGCAGTGCCTGCACATAGTAACAGCTTAAATACTGTATCTAAAAAAGTCAGGGCCTTGGTTTTCTTATCTGTTCTCCTTCCTCAGAAAGTGTGTGAGCCCTGTGTAGGACAAGCACTGTGTCGGAGCTGAGGGTATTGCATCTCCCCCTGTGCTCAGCATGTAGTAAGTGCTTAATCAATACCACTGTTATCATAATGGAAATAGTGGTGCTCTGTTCCAAAAGCTTTGCTCTTATCTGCACAAAGAAATCCTCACTGCTAGGATGGTGTTTAAAAGTAGTCTGTCCCCTTGGCCAACTTGGGCAAAAAAATTCATTAAAAAAAATACCCAGCCCCATGTGAACTCCCTGTTTTCTGCAGTTGAAGATGACATTGGCAGTGAGTTTTATACGTCAGCAGGGCAGGCTGTGCTTTGCACATAGCACATTCTCAGGTCATGCACTAGAAAGGCAGCATAGGACTGGGTTCTAATCCTGGCTCCACCAAGTGTCTGCTGTGTGACCTTGGGCAAATCACTTCTCTGGGCCCCAGTTACCTTCTCTCTAAAATGGGGATTAAGAGTGTGAGCCCCAAGTGGGACAGGGACTGTGTGCAACCCGATTTGCTTGTATCCAGCTTAGCGCTCAGAACAGTGCTTGGCACACAGTAAATGCTTAACAAATACCACAGTTATTATTATTATTACACTGTGCTGTTTTTTGCTATTCTAGTCGGTGGTTGGTTCCAAATGTCCCTTCTAGGACCGTAATCTTCCCATACATGGGGGAAAAAAATCGGTCTCAGGCCAGGCAGCCCAGCCCACCAGAAATACAGACTTTTAGCTCCTACATATCTCGGTGAAAGTACATTTCTTGTGTTCAGTATGCTGGCTTTGGGCTGCGGTGGGGCAGTCTCTTCTCAAGTCAGGCCAGGTAAGCTCAGTGTCCTTTTCTACTGCTTCCAGAACTAACAGCCCTTGTCCAAGCCTCCTCTGAGCAATACAGCTCAGTCCAAGCCAGGGAGCTTAGCGTTTGAGCAGAAATGATGTTGAGGAGGGTGGGTGGGGGAGACAGGAAAGCCAAAGAAGGGTCAGAGCTGACCTACTTTGATCAATAAAGATGAGGGCTTTGGCTGCCTAATCGATGGTATTTAGTGAGCACTTAAAGGAACCTCTCTTCCGCCTGCTTAAAATACAGCCAAAGATAAGGAGAGAAGTCTGACTGGCTTTTAGCTGTTTCAAAATGGGTCGCCCAGTGTTAAAATGGAAAGAATCTTCCCTTGATCATTTGTTAAATAGCAAGCACTGTTCTAAGAGCCGGGGTAGATACGAGTTAATTCAGGTTGGACGCAGTCCCTGCCCCACATGAGGCTCACAATCTATGAAGGGGGTAGGATTGAATCCCCATTTTACAGTTGGGGAAACCGAGGCCCAGATTAGTTAAGTAACGTGCCTAAGGTCACACAACAGTCCCATGGCAGTTCCCAGGCCTGTGCTCTTTCCACTGGGCCAAGCTGCTTCCTGCCACTTCTGCCTTTCTGATTAGAGACATGTGATCTTCATTGTCACCAGGCTTCTGGATGGGACAGAAGCCATCCTCCCTTCTCCCCTTTCGTGCACATAATCCATGTTGATGTGTAAAATTGATTCATGTCAGTTTGGTTTCTCTGACGCCCTAGGCAATGAAAACTGATTTTGATTGAGCCGGAAAAAAAAGTGGGCAAACATTGTCTTTAAGCTCAGTCAGGATTCCCTGAATGTGCAAAGTCTTCAACTGTGGTAAATCCAATCAAGGCTTTAAGTCTTCAATCTCAAGGTTTTTTTTTTTCCTTTTAATGGTATTTGTTAAGCACTTACTATGGGTCACACACTGTTCTAAGCACTGGGGTAAGTACAGGCTAATTAGGTCAGACACAGTCCCTGGCCCACATGGGGCTCACAGATTTAGTAGAAGAGGTTTTGAATCCCCATTTTATAGTTGAGGAAACTGAGGCACAGAGAAGTCATGACTTGCCCAAGGTCATACAACCCAGCGCCTGGAACAGTGCTCGGCACATAGTAAGCGCTTAAAAAATACCATCATTATTATTAACAAGCAATTAGCAGAGCCATATGACCTGGTGGGAATCATTTGGGTCTTTCCCATTTGGAAACGTTACAGACTCAAATCCCGCTCTAGTACAAAAGTTTACCACCTTTCAGTTGACGGACAGTGACATTAACGGTGACATTAACATCCTCTTGGTAGCAGTTTCATAACTGTGGTGTGTAGATTTGTCAGGTTATTGAATGCAATGGAAAGTGTTTGGAGGCCAGAGCCCTGTTTAAGCTTCTTAACCCTGTTCTAGCTAGAAGGGGTGTTTTCACCATGTGATCTGGTTTAGAACATTAGAGAATTAGGAAAAGTCAACAACATGAGTCGGTTTCTTTTGACAGTGTGTCATGCTGGATCCAAAGAGTTTGTGGGCATGTCAGTGCATCAGGGTGGCATAGTGGAAAGAGTGAGGGATGGGTAGCAGATCTGAGTTCTAATCACAGCTCTACCCCTGAACTGCTGTGTGATCTTAGGAGTCACTTTAACCTCTCTGGGCCTGTTTTCTCATGTAAAATGGGGTTAATGATTTCTGCCTCTCCCTAGCTCAGAGGGATATGAGGATGAGATAATTGATGTGAAAGTTCTTTGGGTAAATAGAAATGTTATATCAGTACCAAGGTATCACTATGACAACTTGATGGGCATAATAAAATGCTACTTTTTCTGATTAGGTTTATATATACTTTTGTGTGTGTGTGTATATATATATACTTTTTGGATAAACACAACCTTCATGTTTTAGGGGAATTGGGTGTACAACACTTGTTAATACTGAAATGCCGGTTTGGGGCACTAATCTTACATCAACATATTTTGCAGGGGCACAGAGGTAAGGGATTCCTTTCAAAAACAGAGACCACAAAACACACACATGTATTAGAGAAATAATTTAATGACAGGAATTCCAGTGTGCCTTTTTAAACAGTCTCTTCCATTCCTGTCTAAAATATAATCTTAATTTAAAGTTGTTCTAACTTTGCATGGGCATCCATCAGCTGGACTGGAAAGAAATGAACTGAGAGACATGTATTCTGACTTGGTTGTCTTGGGGCCGGCAGAATATTGACGAGGTGGGTCTTTGGGCTCCACTGTACTGTCAAGCATCTGGGTAAGACTGACAGAGGTCCATTAAAATAGGCATTTGAGCAGGGGGTTGGGATGAGGCCGTCCCCTCTTGGCTCCATTTATTTTTATTTTTTTTTTCGGAGGGGGTCGGGGTGAGCCTCTGCCTCCCCTCTCTTGGTCCCACCCTACTTGTCCTTTTCATTTTCATTCGGCAGTGGTCAGGCCCTCTTAAGCCCCCTGACAAATCCCCGGGGATTATGGAACATCTCAAGAGGAAGTTAAGTGAGTTGTGCCCTCTCAGAGGCTTTAGGCCTGGTTCTGGATCCTTTCATCATCAGATCAAACAGTAGCATTAGATTTTCCTTTTCCTTCCTCCTCATTTTATGGCCATGGATGGGGAGGGCTGGAGGGGATGCTACCTCTTTGGCTATTAAGGGTTAAGGAGGTTGCTGATTCTAGAACTCTGCCCTGAAACTCCTCTCAGCAGTGGCGTTCCTCTGTTTCTCTCTTAATTGCTAGTTGCCCCTTGGTATTAAAATTTGGCATAATACCCAGAAGTGAGGGCCCAGGGAAATAAGGACTTGGAAAGTTTCAGAATGGTCTCCCCCGTCTTGGGCAGTAGGATAGCTTAGGCGTCAAGAGAGGACAGGCTGCAGGTGCCGGGATCTGGCTTTTCCATCAAGCACCACTCACTTCACCATCAGGTGATTGCAAGCGAACCTCGCCCATCACTTAGCCTGGTTTGGGGAACCGGACACCATCCAAGGAAAAGGTAAGTGGTTTTCCAGAACTATGTGACTCTTCCTCCATCAGAGAGGCCCAATGAGCACAGGTAGAAGGTTGTACCAGTCCTCTGGCCCACAGTTCAGGAGGTTTTGAGAATTAAAGACATTGAAAGCAGCCCATGTGAAGCTGAAGTGAAGGCTGTTTACTGACCCCACTCCCTACCATGGAGCATGAAAGGGAAGTTACTTCTGCTTCTGCTCAAGGGAAAGGCTTTTGGCAGGGGGCATGCTCAACTCCACCCAGGGTCCCATGCCCCTCCCAGCCAAGTCGCTGGGAGGGAAAGAAGGAGTAGGTGGTGGGGGTTATTCAGCCTCCTGTACTGCTGCCTACTGCAAAACAAAATGGTTTTCTGAATAAACTCCAGCTCCCCTTATCCTGGGAATTCCAGACAAGATAAGCCACTAGGCCAGCACCTTGCTGTTTGTTCTGAATCTCACAAACACAAGATGAGGAAGTGAGGCTGGGGCCCGAAGCCCAGCCTGCTAGCAGACTGAAGGAGCGATGAGTTGCGCTTCTCAAGACAATGGGAGAAGGAAGAAGGTTTCACAAAAAACAACTAGCCGTTCCAGATCTCATACCTACCAGCCCTTGTAAAGAGTCTGGCAGTTTGAAGTTAGCTTGTTGGAAACAATTATTTACAACTTCAGAGATTAAACACTCCCCAAGTCCCACCCACCTCGGAGAGAGTAGAACGGGAGATGGGGTAGATTTTTCTGGATGCAGCCATTTGTGGGGGAAAAAATAGAAAGAGACTACTGGAGTTTACATCCCCCATGCTGCAAGTAAGACTTTTCTTCTCTGTTCCACCAATGGCGTTTAGTGGATGCTGAAGTTGTCAGTTCTTTTGAGGAAACAGAAACAGAGAGCAACAGAGAGAGACCCATGAAGTCAGATTATTTCCTCATGCCCTCAGTTAAAACCTGAGATGAACTGTAGCCTTGCCTCCAATGAACAGACTTTGCTACAAGGATGTGTTGTCAGTATGGTTCAAACTGGCTCATCATCAACTTCCTGCTGTATTCATAGGCCAGGAACAGGGCCCCATTGGCAGGGAATGCTCGGATCATAGTAGGCTTCAGTCCAGAATATAAGGCTGTTACCCCTACAAAATAGAGACAGAGACCAGTTGGTATTTGCCACAGAATACCTGGACCCCGGGAATAAGAGTCACCCAGCATGTTCAAGGAGACCCCCGCCCCAAATGGGGCCTAGCCGACTAGTTGCACAAATGATTAATTCTCAGGATTTCCTCAATCCAGAGTTGGAAGAAAGCAAAGCACATTATTTCCTCAGGACCATACTAGCTACTAGTACAATATTATTAATTATAATAAGAATATTTGTTAAGCATTTACTATGTGCCAAGCCCCAGGATAATAATTATTATTATGGTACTTGTAAAGTGCTTATTATGTGACAAGCACTGGGGTAGATACAAGTTAATTAGTTGAGACACAGTCCCTGTCCCATATGGGGTTCACACTCTTATCCCTGTTTTACAGATGAGGTAACTGAAGCCTAAAGAAGTTAAGAGATCGATATAATACAATCAGATCAGACACAGGACCACATGGGGATCCCAGGTTTTGGAGGAGGGGAGACTAGGTAATGGATTCCCACCTTACAGATGAAGAAACAGGCCCGGAAGAGTTAAGTCACTTGCCCAAGGTCACACAGCAGGCCCCTGGCAATGCCAGCATTAGAACCCAGGCCTTGTGGCTCCCAGACCTGGACTCTTTCCACTAGGCCCACTGCACCCTGTGTCCAGAGTTTATTTGTGCTGAACAAGTTCTCAATCCTGCTTAGAAAATGGGGCCCCAGCTGTTATAGCCACATTGCCCAATAGACATCACCACCAGTTTGGAGGCCCCATTCAGCAGGGACCCCTCAGAGCAGGATAGAGAGGCAGCACCAGAGCCAGTCTGGCCCGATGGCTACTTCTAGACGATCAGTTTGGTGTGGAAGGGAGGGCTACGCCCAACATCGTAATGAGAATAATAATAATGATAAAGGCACTATTCTTTGGATCAATTTCACCCTTCCTCTGGGAGGGTCGCTTTCCCCAGTGGTGGTTTGCATAGTGGATGGGTACTTCTTGCTCTGAGGCAATTTCTTAGCCCATAGAAACATTTAACAAAGCAGTATCACCACCATCCTCATCGGGAAAGACCTCTAAATAACCCAAGAGGGCCCAGTTCCTTTAGGAGCAAGTGGGCGCTGATCTTCTGTGTCGCCCTGATTTGCTCCCTTTATTCGCTCCCCACCCCCTCGGGCCCATGAGCATTTCTGTTCTTTTCCCGTAATTTCTTTACATTAATGTCTGCTTCCCCTTCTAGACCGTAAGTTCGTTGTGGGGCAGGGAACAAGTCTACCGACTCCGTTATACTGTACTCTCCCAGGCGCTTAGTACTGTGCTCTGCACACAGTAAGCGATCCATCAGTCACTAATTCAGCCCCAGCTCTGAAGGGTTGGGAACCTCCGCTCCAGACCGGCTTCTCCCCGCGGTAGGCCTACCTTCGTTTTTCACCACACTGGCAAACGTTCCCATAAAGCCTGCCTGCTTTCCTGACATGGATAGGACTTGGATTCTGGATTTGATGCAGTCCACCGGGTACACAGCAAGCCACAGGCAGCTTCCTCCGACACCACCGCTTAACATCAGCGGGACAGGGCCTGGAGGGAAGGACGAAGAAAGGAGAGTTAACCCCTTCGACCCAGACTTAAAGTCGACGCAATACTACCAAGGTGGTCTTCAGCAAAGGCTTTTGATTCTTTTTTATCTTTTCCTTTGGGAAAAGGAAACAGTTGGGAAACGGTGTGGGTGACAAGTCTCCGTGACCAGACCGAGACCCGTCCGTCTTTTGCGACAGGAGACTCCGTCGGGTTGTAAACGTCACTAGCAAGAGGGTCTCTACCTCCCCGTTGGTCCGCCCGCAGCGCCAACACGAACCTAGTTCCTCCTTGGATCTCCCTGATGCAAAAAACGACCGGCTCAGCTCATATCCACCGAAGAAGAAGAAGTAGCCTGGAACTTCTCGGAGCAGAGTGCTCGAGAGCCCGTGGTAGAAGCCCAGGGGCCCATCCTTGCTCAGAATGCTCTTCACTACGGACCAAACTGTGCTGGTGGAGTGGACACGTGAAAGACGAGAAGTGAATTCCAGGGGGGAGCCCAGCCTCTGGCTCTGCCCGCCATTCCTTCCCACCGCCTCCCGCGACAACTCCCCAACTAATTCCCAACCAAAATGACCGAATGAAGATAGTTTTGTTCCCATTTTAGAGAGGGAAACTTTGGGAGAGAGATAGTGACTCATCTAAGGTCAACTGACAGTCAATCAATCATATTTATTGAGCGCTTACTGTGTGCAGAGCACTGTACTAAGCGCTTGGGAAGTACAATTTAGCAACACATAGAGACAGTCCCTACCCAACAGTGGGCTCACAGTCTAAAAGGGGGAGACAGAGAACAAAACCAAACATACTAACAAAATAAAATAAATAGAATAGCTATGTACAGGTAAAATAAATAAATAAATAGAGTAATAAATATGTACAAACATATCATCATCATCATCATCAATCATATTTATTGAGCGCTTACTATGTGCAGAGCACTGTACTACATATATACATATATACAGGTGCTGTGGGGAAGGGAAGGAGGTAAGATGGGGGGATGGAGGGGGGACGAGGGGGAGAGGAAGGAGGGGGCTCAATCTGGGAAGGCCTGGAAGAGGCCTTCTTCCAGTCAGTGGAAGAGGCTAACAGAACTCTATTCTTCTGACTCCGTGGCCCTACTCCTGAAAAGCCGCTGTTACCTGAGGAGAGGATATTCTCCGCCAAAATCAAATGGCCTCAGGAGGGGTTTTTGTTTGGTTTTATATTTTTGGGCAAGGGTCTCTGCCCAAACTGCTGCAGGACCAGAGAGAAGGAATGAAACTGATTTCAAGCCAAGTCACAAAAATCTAATCATGCCCTATCAATACGGCATTTTGTTGACCCTTTAAAAGGCTCCCTTTCAGGTCAGGAAAATCCTCCAACTCAGCCTGGGAAATGGCATTCGTTAGTTATTAGTTCCCCGGCTGGGCAGGTGAATGCCAATTTCTGAGGCTGAGCTTTAAGGTGATCCGAAGCGAAATCCGAGGGATGATTCGCAGGAGGAAGTGCTCCAGCCGTTCAGAAGGAAGGCCAAGTGAATGACTCAGGGGAGTCCCACAACCTAGGACCCCGTTCCAGAATGATTCTGCGACCAAGGATTCAGTACGAAGGAGGTTTCCGGTTCTCAGCACCGAAAGCTCCAAGATAACGAAAGGCTGCAGGGGCTCTGCAGAAACTGCACTTACTTTTGGCCTTCTACTATCTTGCCCGATGCTTGCATTTCATACATGGTCTGGAGTCGACACTTCACGAGCTCCGTGGGACAGAGAACCAGGGCCGCAAACGCAGAGGCGAAAGATCCCGCCGCGGCATTCTGCAGATCGCTGCAACACAACACAACGTAACGGGAGATGCTCTGGCAAACCAGAGTGAACGTCTGCACTCTGCAGCAAGAAGGTACACGGGGAACAGTTGCCATCGGCTGAGAGGGGGGCAATTGGCTCAGGGTTCCTCTCCGGTGCACGTCCCACTGGGCAGTCACAGCACATGTGTCAAAAAGAAGGCACTGTGGCCTAGTGGGGAAAGCTCAGCACTGGGAGTCAGGAAACCCTGCTTCTAGTCCAGGTTCCTCCCCTGGCCTGCTGTGTGACCTGGGTTGGTCACTTTTTTTTTTTAAGGTATTTTTTAAGCGCCTACTACGTGTCAAACACTGTTCTACGTGCTGGGATAGATACAGGTGAATTTAGTCCCCGGCCCTCATGGGGCTCACAGTCTAAGTAGGAGGGAGAAGAGGACAACTGAGGCACAGAGGACCCAGGACCTCGGACTCCCACGCCTATGTTCTTTCCATTAGGCCACACTGCTTCTCAACTTAACTTTTCTGGGTCTCGGCCTCCTCCTCGGTAAAATGGGGGTTAAACACCTGTGCTCTCTCCCGTGTGGGTCGGGGACGGTCAATGACTGATCTGATTATCTTGTTCCTACCCCAGTCCTTAGCACATAGTTAGGGCTTAAGAAATACCATCGTTAGAAGACTCTTACGCTGTTGAGTCGTCTCCCAGTCCTTAGCACACAGTGAGGGCTTAAGAAATACCATCGTTAGAAGACTCGTCTTACGCTGTCGAGTCGTCTCCGACCCATAGCGAGTCCATGGACACATCTCTCCCAGAAAGCCCCACTTCTACCCGCAGTTGTTCCGGTAGTGTATCCATAGAGTTTTCTTGGTCAAGATACAGAAGTGGTTTACCATTGCCTCCTTCCACGCCGTAAACTTGAGTCTCCGCCGTCAACTCTCCACCGTGCCGCTGCAGTCCGGCACAGGGGAGTTTTGACTTGTAGCAGCAGACTTCCTTCTACTCGCTAGCCAGGCTAGGAATGGAATGGGTATGCCTCTGTTTGACTCTCCCTCCCATAGCCGAGACTGGTGGAATACTGGAAAGTCTCCAGGTGTGATCCTGAGAGGGGTATCGTTAGATTCAGCGCTTAGAACAGTGCTTTGCACATAGTAAGTGCTTAATAAATGCCATTATTATTATTATTAAGTAGTAGTATATATGCTCATTCAATATTTCTGTCTATCGCCCTCCAACCTCAGCTAGAGTGTTAGATCCTTGTGGGCAGGGAACAGGACTTAAGTCTCTATCTCCCAAGTGCTTTCTACAGTTCGCTGAAGAGATAGCATGATTACTACTTCTACATTTTACAAAGTTAAAAAATTCTCAAGGCTCAAAAGCAACTCTTGGAGTGGGAAGGATGGGAAAGGGGAGGAAGGGAAGGAATGAGTTTGACCAGTGAGCATAATTACAGGCTGTTTAGTGTATTGAGACTTTCAAAGAAACTGGGAGACAAACCCCCCCCCCGCAAAAGGCACCTTACAAAATGCAACCTATTCACCTTTCAGATGGCTCTGATGCTCATTAGGCTCCCCCTCTCCAGCTGGCAGGGGCTCACCAGGCTCGGAATTATGCAAGATGTCTTAAACTGCCCTACAGGCTCAGACACAGTTCATGCAAGCGCACAGTTTCGAGTCCACAAACCCCCACAGCCATTGCCTGGCTCCTGGGAATCTCAGTCAATTCAGTGACCTTGGAGAGAGGCTCTCGGGGGAGGGAAAAATGCCAAGAGGTATTTAAGCCTGTGATGATCAGACACAGTTCCTGCAAGCGCACAGTCTCGAGTCCACAAACCCCCAAAGCCATTGCCTGGCTCCTGGGAATCTCAGTCAATTCAGTGACTTTGGAGAGAGGCTCTCGGGGGAGGGAAAAATGCCAAGAGGTATTTAAGCCTGTGATGACCCTCTCTGGGCAGCGGTCCAATTGGAAATTCAGCTCCCCGACTGCCTACTACGAGTCTCTGTTGAGAGAAGAAAACGGACGGCCCAACTCACAATGTTGGCCAACCTCCTTTTACTTGCTCTCATCCAGTGGCTACCAATCAATCTGCTCATCAGGCAGAAACTCCTCACCCTGGGCTTCAAGGCTGTCCATCACCTCGCCCCCTCCTACCTCACCTCCCTTCTCTCCTTCTACAGCCCAGCCCGCACCCTCCGCTCCTCCGCCACTAATCTCCTTACCGTACCTCGTTCTCGCCTGTCTCGCCATCGACCCCCGGCCCACGTCATCCCCCTGGCCTGGAATGCCCTCCCTCTGCCCATCCGCCAAGCTAGCTCTCTTCCTCCCTTCAAGGCCCTACTGAGAGCTCACCTCCTCCAGGAGGCCTTCCCAGACTGAGCCCCTTCCTTCCTCTCCCCCTCGTGCCCCTGTCCATCCCCCACATCTTACCTCCTTCCCTTCCCCACAGCACCTGTATATATGTATAAATGTTTGTACATATTTATTACTCTATTTATTTATTTATTTATTTTACTTGTACATATCTATTCTATTTATTTTATTTTGTTAGTATGTTTGGTTTTGTTCTCTGTCTCCCCCTTTTAGACTGTGAGCCCACTGTTGGGTAGGGACTGTCTCTATATGTTGCCAATTTGTACTTCCCAAGCGCTTAGTACAGTGCTGTGCACATAGTAAGCGCTCGATAAATACGATTGATGATGATGATGATCACCCTCAGTAGCACTTACTGCCTGTCTGCTTGCCCCGGCAACATGAAATAGAACTGGACAAGGCTATTTGATCATCAATCGTATTTATTGAGCGCTTACTGTGTGCAGAGCACTGTACTATTTGATTGCATAAATCCAACTGGAAATACCAGGCGGAGTCAGTTTTTTCTTTGCTAAAATGAGGATAGACAGATGTTCTTCCTCCCCGTTGGACTGTGAGCCCCAGCTGGGACAGGGATATGACTGTATTTTACCATCCCCACCACTGGCACCTACTATGTACTTAACAAATACCACAGCTGCTATTTTTATTACTATTAATAATATCATCACTGAGGGGGAATCCTTACTGTAGTTGCTGCAGGGAGGTTCTTGAGCTTGATCTCTCCACTGTCAGGGGTGTTTTGAAGGAGGTGAGGTGATCACTGGTGCAAGTGGTAAGGCCTAATGAGGGTGTTCAAGTTTAATGACATTTCGGTGATTCTGGCGATTTTCCGAAGAGCTGGATATAAACAACCCAGATTACAGGGGAGGACATGTGACTCTAGAAGCGCATCAGAAGCATAGATTCTGACTAGCTGAATATTTTCCCATGTCTTAACCCAAGTGCAGCTACTGGACAGTTCTTCTGGCCTGGGGCTTTTGGTAAAGTCACTTTGTAGCTACAAGCCAAAAAAAGGTCTTAGTCAACTCCTTTTAGGCTGTGGACTGCGAGCTGGGGCCTGAAAACTGAGGTGTTCGTTTCTCCAGCTCAGGATGGGATGTATTCGGAAAAATCTCAAGGGCCCATGTGGGGGTCCAGACAGAAAGAAATCTCAAGACAGCAGCTCGAGGACTTTGGCCTGCTGATGGGTGGTGGGCTATTGGAGGAGAGCGAGAATTTTGGCCAAGCTGTGCCGATCTTTCCTTTTAGGCTCGCTCAGATCAGGCGGGTTCAATCTCTGGGAGAGAATGAGCCCCAAAATGGAGAATCTCTTGCTTAGGACATGGGCTTACCTGGGCTTTTTGCCATGTAATTTTTATAGGAGGTCTATATCTGCTTTTGTTTGTGCATGCCTGACACCATGGGGTTTACGAATGTTACAAAGCTAGAGAAGAGCTTAAGAGGGATACCTAGGCAGAAAGAGCAGCCAGAGGACCTGGCTCGGCCATTTCCCTGCTGGGTGACTCTGGGCAAGTCATTACTTCTCTGTGTCTCAGTTTCCTCATCTGGGGATTCAATGCCTGTTCTCCTTCCCCCGTAGTCTGTGAGCCCAGATGAGGCACGGCCTGTGTCTGATCTGATTATCTCGTGCCACGCCAGCATTCAGTACAGTGCTTGGCCCATTGTGAGTTTTTAACCATAATAACTATTATTGTGCAAAATCATGCTGTTCAGTACTCCTCCCTCTCTGATTTCCCATTGACATTTACAATGTCATTTTCCAGGTGCTTATTTTTCTAATAACTACAACAGAAACTAGAATTACTTTCTATTACTATCAAATCCAACCAGGGCCTTCCTCCATGCCTCTAGCAGCCCTCTGACAGGGCAGAGATTGGTTAAGGTCACTGGTCGGGGCTTGGCAAGTGTTTTGAACTGTAATGGGGGTCAGTGAATATAAGGTTCTATAGAGAAATACTGAGTCTTTTGGTATAGTGCCTCAAAGAGTCTGAATGAACGAATTCCAAACACATCAGAACAGATTGCTGAGGTAAACGCCACAAATTCGCAACTGACTTTGTTTCCTGACAAAGGCTTTTATCTTCCTGTATAAAGAGTGAGTCCAGCCCCCATTTTATTACCGTAGCATAAAGGGTTTTGGTTTGGCATTAAGGAGCTACTTTGTTGTCACAGATAGAGTTCAGTAGTTAACTGTATATGAAAATTCTCCATATGCATTTCTAGAGCCACAGCACAAGATTACTGGTCTGCAGTGCTTCAAGAATAAAATTAACACCCAGGTTCATCTCAGAAGATTAAAATGCAGTCTTGCCTGGTTCTATGAAGAGAACCAGTTCTAGGATGTATGAGCCTATAAATACTAAAAGGAACACCAAACACACTCAAAACCAACCTTGGCTAAAGAGGACATAACAGTCCCCTGTCCCAATTGAAAAGGTCTTTCCCAACCTCCTCTGTCACACAAGAATAGTTCCACTGTGGAGCTGTGGAAAACACCCTTGAAGAAGTCTGAAGGTCAGTTTGAGGGAGTAAAATATTATACAAGTAAGAGTTTACTTTTGAGGTATCCAATTAAGGGATTAAAAGGAGGACAAAGGAACATGATTTGTAGATTAACTGCCCCCCAAATGCCTGTGACTTACTATTTTCTCTAGTGTAATTTAAAGTATTCTTTATAACAAAATAATGTATAAAAGACGGATGGGTAGAAGTTCCATTGGACACAGAACCGCTGGGATCTCTGTCCACAATCGCTGAGATAAGGCAGACATCCGAAATCTACTTCAATCCAAGGATCTAGGTTACAACCTCTTCTCATTCACTTCTCTTTCTCCACATTCCCAAGTACTGTTGCTTTTCCAACTTCAAAGTCTCCCGCATGGATTCCTGCGTCCTGGGGAAACGGATTTCCGGGGTACGGAATGTATTTGGCCAACTGTTTCAAGAAGAACGGCCAAGTGCGGCATAGGCCAAAAAGCAGCACTAAAGACCTGGTGCCTTTGGCCATCAGCAGAGCCCTGACATTAGTCTTCAGTGTCTGTGAAGCAGTCTTTCAAATATATAGATTCCCCAAATCCTCCTCACTAGCTCTTTTTCACCACACTAGTATTCTCCTTGTAGAAAAGGGAGGAAAGGAGGTTGCAGAAGGCTAAGGGGCTGGTTTGAGGCCTCGCAAAAGCCCAACAGCCGAGGCAGTTCCCGTTCTGCTGCCATTCCCACAGAGCCAGCCTACGGCTCTGTTGTGGGCTGGGCCTCAACTTTGGTTCTAAACCAGAAATACGCTAAAATTCAGACATTTTCTAAACACACCAGTGGTTCTCTCTTTGAGATGAATAATCACGGTATTCCTTAAGCGCTTATGTGCTAAGCGCTGGGGTGAATTCAAGATAATCGGATCAGACACAGCCTCTGTCCCTCGGGGACTCACAGTCTTAGAGGGAGGGAGAGCAGAGCTCCTCTCCCCATTTCACAGATGAAGGAACAGAGGCCCAGAGAGGTTAAATGACGAACTCAGGGTCAGCATCACGGGCTCCAGGAACAATTCCGGGACTTTTGCTAACTGCCACCCGCTGCCGGCAAACACCACCGGGGTGGGAGTCCATGGCAGGTACTCACCTCAACTTTGTGTTCTTCTCCAGCCCGACAACCTTCCTGACAATCTGCTGGCAGAACCCGTAACACATGAAGAGGACCGAGTTCTCGGCGATGTTGGCGATCAGCGCCGGGCTGGTCCCCTTGTAGAAGCCCCGGAATCCCACCTGCTGGTACGTCTTCAGGCAGCAGTTCACGAGGCTCCGGTACAGGTGGGGGAACGTCTGCATCTTCACTTTCATGGTGTCAAAGGGCTGCCCGGTCAGCACGCACGCGGTCCCACCTGGAGGGCAGGGGACACGCCGTCACCTCTCGCCGGAGCCGGGGGAGGGCCACACGTCACGACCACTATCCCGCTCTTTCTGGGCAGGGCTTGGGTCTGCCAACGTTTTCGTTCGACACCCTCCTCAGCGCTAGTACAATAATTATAAAAATTACGATATCTGTTGAGCATTTACTCTGTGCCAAGCACCGTTCTAAGCACCGGGGTGGATACAAGCAAATCGGATTGGACGCAGGGGGCTCAGAGTCTCAATCCCCATTTTACAGATGAGGGAACTGAGGCCCGGAGAAGTGAAGTGACTTGCCCAGGGTCACACAGCAGACGTGGGGCGGAGCCAGGATTAAAACCCAAGACCTGCCGACTCTCAGGCCCGTGCTCTATCCACTATGCCGTGCTGCTTCTCTAGCGTAACTGGTACATAGTAAGCATCTCCCCCTTGTCCCCCTCTCCATCCCCTCATTTTACCTCCTTCCCTTCCCCACAGCACCTGTATATATGTATATATGTTTGTACATATTTATTACTCGATTTATTTATTTTACTTGTACATATCTATTCTATTTATTTTATTTTGTTAGTATGTTTGGTTTTGTACTCTGTCTCCCCTTTTTAGACTGTGAGCCCACTGTTGGGTAGGGACTGTCTCTATATGTTGCCAACTTGTACTTCCCAAGCGCTTAGTACAGTGCCCTGCACACAATAAGCGCTCAATAAATACGATTGACTGATTGATTGATTTAATAAATGCCAGGACTATAAAATGCCCGATTTGGATCATATCATCTCTTTAGTGGAGACGCCGATGAATAGTTTAATGGCCCCAAGTCGGAAGGAAGAGAACCGAGGGGTTTGGATAAACCACAGTGTTGGTCTTCGGGAGCTAATCATCTACTGCTAACAACATTTTCTACACAAGTTAAAGCAGGCACCTAACTGTGCCCCCCAATCATAGCTGCACTGGCTGACCCAAGTCCAACTCCTGCCCGCATTCTTTGGCTCTGTCTGTCTCTCTCCTGCGGGACTACAGTTGATCGCACCTGAAAAGCTACACAGTCCTGCTCTACAGCCGCCAGCAGAGAAACCAACCGATCTAAACAGAATGAGCTACTGCCTTTGGGATCCGGAGGACAAAGCTACGGTCTACTTCCCAGATCAGGCAATGAAAATCCCCAGGGATGAAAGAGACTGACTGACTGGATAACCCAACCAAAGCAAAAGACTTGTTCCCTGCCTCCAGAGGAGATTACAGACTAATGGCGGAGAAAGGCAGCCCCAAATTACGATCATTTCTCTGTTGACCCAAGCATTAGGGCTCTGACCGTCGCTATGTTCAGGAAAACTCGGGTTAGAGACTGTGCACTTTGACGCGCTCTGGTCATCGACTCACAACTTTCTTCCCACATCGTTTCAAGTCCTACCCAGACAAGAGGAATGTTTCCTAATTCAGAAATAGCATTCTAGCCAAACGGTGTAGTGAAAGATGCACATTAAAGGAGAATTATCTCTACGGAGTGGAAGCAAGAGGAAGAACAAGGATACAACTGGTACTAGCAAAATATACGAAATGAAATAGATTAGTAAGTGGCCTATGTTGGTCAGATACACCATCAATACTGACTTAAGTGCTGAGGATGGGTGTGAATTCAAGAGAAAAATTCAATATGAGAGGTTGCTGCATTTTAAAACATTAGTAGGCAAATCAAGAACCAGAGAAAAGCTAAGCAATTAACTCCAGCTACAACTTGGACAAGATCATGAGTTTAAAGCTAATGCTGAGGCATAATGATTTCTAAGTGATAAAGACATCGGGCCCAGGAATGCCCTGAAGCTCATGTGGATTTTTTTCTGAAGCCTTGAGCACTATATCTGTATTCCCAACTTGGGGATGGGGGGAAGCTACCGAAACAGAATTCTGCTTAAAAGGAAAAAGAAAGCAAACCCCAATACTTGCTGAAAAACCAGACTCTGGACACACTCTTCCAGGGGACACACTGGGGACAAAATGGTGTGTGTGGTTACCCAACTGATCAAATTATCTGACGGGAGTAACAAGGTCAACAAACCCAAGCTTGCCTCTAAAAATCAATGCTCAGGGTGTGAACAAAAAGTACCAAAGCCAACCAGGTCGTTTCATGCAAGAGGTTAAGGAAGGCCGGCGATATTGGGTTCTGTACAAACCGATACAACCCATTGTTAGGCAATGGGATGTAGTCCTTCGGGATGATGTTTAAAGAACCCGTTACAGCAAGAGGCGGCACCCTCTGAGGTTCAGTGAGCACAGGGCGGAGAGTCAGGCGTCTGGGTTCTGAGCTTGGATCAGCCACTCGTTCACTGTGTGGTTTTGGACCGCGTTTACTGCGTTCTGATAAGAAGTATACGGCAATTAGCCCACCCCATTTTGAAGATGAGCCCACCCTCCCTCGTGAAAGGATACTGAAAGCAAAGCAAACGAAACCAGAGTTCTGTTTTACTTTCCTGACAACCCCAGTGGTTGTGTCCCAAGGAACAGCAGGCTATTTTCCGGGCAGATTTTATTTGGCCTGGCTCCGTTTTCCCAGGATGTACCACGGGGAAAATACTTGGGTGTTACTTTCCAACAGAGGGGTTGTGAGGATGATAAAACCAACGTGTAGGGAGTTTAGTTTCCCGAGCTATGAGGTCAACGGACATCACCACCGTCATCAAGCTTAAAGCTCAGGCGAAAGGGGCCATCACAAACACCCGTGGCTCGATTGTATGGGGGGGTGGGGGGGGAGACAGAGAGAAGGCCGGGCTCCACTGGGGATTCAACTCCTACTTACTCATGCTAATGGGAGGAAGGAGAAAGACAAAGCAAACTTCTTACGAAGCAGCAGCTCGACCCTGAGGTACGGAAAACCGTGAGAGGAAGCAGAACGCGGCAGGAGACGAGGAGCTGGCGGGAGCCAGCGGGCAGAGTCCCATGATGGAAGGGCAGGGATGGGGGTTGGGGATAAGACGGGAGTTGGCAGGCATGTTCACGGGGATGACTCTCTCTCTTCGGAATGTTCATTCTGATCCAGGGAAGTGGTTGCGAACCTTAAGAAATGCACCTCAGTGTCCACTTTCAAAACAGTAGCGCTCCGCAGCCCGAGTCAGGTTTTCCAAAACTGGAATGTCAAAATTCTAATTTCAGCCACCTTCTCTTTAGGGTGAAAAAGTCAAAGCTCCACACTGGGGGGTTCTCCTTTAGAGAAGCAGCATGGCGGATTGGATAGAGCAAAGGCCTGGGCATCAGAAGGTCATAGGTCCTAATCCCGGCTCTGCCACTTGCCTGCTTAGTGACCCTGGGCAAGTCACTTAACTTCTCTGTGCCTCAGTTACCTCATCTGTAAAATGGGGATTGAGACTATGAGCCCCACATGGGACAGGGATTGTATCCACTCGATTTGCTTGCATCCACCCCGGCGTTGAGTATGGTGTCTGGCACAGAATAAGCGCTTAAGAAATACCACCATTATTATTATTATTACTGGATGGAGGGCAGTAGGACAGTCTAATCTCAACCTCTCAAAGTCATCCAGGTAGAGTCTTGAGCTGAAACCACTTAAGCAGAATAGGATCAGTTCTTTGCCATTCTATAGCAAAGTTACCCTGGGCAAGTCACTTCACTTCTCTGTGCCTCAGTTACCTCATCTGTAAAATGGGGATTAAGACTGTGACCCCCAAAGTGGGATAACCTGATAACCTTGTATCTACCCCAGTGCTTAGAACAGTGCTTGGCACATAGTAAGCGCTTAACAAATACCATTATTATTATTATTATTATTATTATTACAGCAAAACAAATTGCTGTGGCAGGAAGTCGTTGGCGGAGTGGTACACTCCTCCCCAGGCCCCAACCATCCTTCTGCGCCTTCTTTGGATGGGCCAGAGGACTTTACAAACATCTATTCCGTTAATCCCCAGAACATCTCTGGAAAGCAAGGCCGGGATAGGAAATTCTCGGAGATTACCTGCAGCCCCCGCAGAGAGGTCAATGGCGGCTTGGATAGCAGGGTTGCTCTTCATGTTTTGGCTCTGGCTCACCGCACTCTACTGAATCAAACTTGTAACCGGCAGTGCAGACCCCTGGAAGCAAACAAAAGATAAGTCTTGACGGACGCCTCAGCCTTCTCCGGGTCTATGGCTACCAGCCAAATCAAGAGGGCCAGACGGACGGTCCGTTCTGGGTTCATCTGGTCCTGGAGCCGAGGTGAGGATTCGGAAAGTGGCGAGTCGGCGGGGGATAGTAAAGGGAGACAAACTCCATCTCCTGCCTCCCTCCCCCACCGGCTCCCAATCTAGCTCCATGCCTGAGGAATCCTCAGACATGCGCTCGTGCGGGCACCTTGGCCTGTTCCCGGTTCCTCAATCAGTCCCCTTTGTCAGTCAGCCGTATTTCTTGAGCACTTAACGTGTGCAGAGCACCGTTCTAAGCGCTTGGGAGAGTACAATATAACAACACAGCAGGCACATTCCCCACCCACCACGGCGACACCTCTCTCTGGCTCTCCCCACTAGCAGAGAGAGGGTTTCTTTCTCTCTGAGCTTCTGTCCAAAGCCCAGTAGGCCGACTTGGGGACACGGCCAATGCTCCCAGATTCCGCACCGTGGGTCACCTCCCCTTCACGGCGGCAGTTGGTCTTGGGCCAATGGCCAACGGCTGCACCAACCTGGATCTGAGAGACGGAGGGATGGATCGACCTGGATCTGCGAGCGAGCTTGGGATGAGGGCCGATGTACCCGGTGAGCCCCGGAAGGCTGACTAGCAAGCGGCAGAAGGAGCTGGTCAGAGTAGGGGAGAGGGGCGACTTGGGCTCATAACAGGTAGTGACGGTCACTCTTTGATTTGTTCCCTTAAAGGGGCCCACCACCTGTCTCCACGTACCCTCCCCTCGGGCTTCTGCGCTGGACGTGGCGGAGAAGGAGATTGGCCGAAAGCTCACAAGGTCATACTGGGGTGAAAGTTTCTAGGGCCACATCCTCTCCTCCCCCACACTGAATCCGGACCAGGACACGAGCATGGAGCCCGCCACATGCCTCCTGTGTGATCTTGGGCAAGCCTCAGCTTCCTCATCTGTAAAATGGGGATTAAGTACCAGAACCTAAAAAGCCGGCAATAGCACTGAGCTGCCAAAGCCAATGCTAGTTGCAAGCATTAATAGCCTGAGCTGGATGCTCAGT
This sequence comes from Tachyglossus aculeatus, assembly GCF_015852505.1. NCBI lineage: Eukaryota > Metazoa > Chordata > Mammalia > Monotremata > Tachyglossidae > Tachyglossus > Tachyglossus aculeatus. The sequence goes on along the minus strand of NC_052085.1, from coordinate 8,160,705 downwards.
TATGGATAAAATCACAGACTTATCGACACAGAATAATGATGAAGATGACCTTTCTGTTCATCCCTGGGCTTTCGTGAAAGAAAAGAAAGGGTTTAAAAAAAAAAACAGACGCCCAATTTTAATTACTTGGATGGATTTTCGAGTTCTGGGAAAAGCAGTTGAAGGTAAGGTAGCTGTGTCATGAATTCAGATGCAATGCAAGACTCACTACTGTTTTAGAAAGTGCTGCTCTGAAAAACATTACACAAGTCAAGATGAATGAATAATGTATATAAAGAGCTTTGATTTAAAAAAAAATAAAGACTAAATGAAAATGTGAATCAGAATCAGGACAGAAGGCCTCAAAATGACTTAAAATCATTAAACCCATATTCAATGATCAAGAATTTTCCAGTGCAAAGGAATGTTACAGTAACTTAATTGTCAAGAAATAAAGCAAAGAATAGTCAGGATAGTTTTCTACAAAGTGCAAGACAAGGAAAAATACGACAATTAGTGGTGTGTACATTTATAAAAGAAAACTTTTGAGAAAAAAAAAGTAGCACTTTTGTCCTCTACTTAAAATGAAACGGAGAGGGACAGAAATCAGAAATATCGGTTCCTCTGCTAAAGCTCTGCTTAACTGTAAGAACTGCATCTGTAAGGTGCTTACTTTGTGCTGAGCGCATTGCAAAAAGCTAGGTTATCTACAAGGTTACCTAAAACGGTAACCCAATTTGCTTGTATCTACCCCAGCGCTCAGTACAGTGCCTGGCACATAGTAAGTACTTAACACATACCACTATTATTACTACAAGACGATCAGATCGGACAGTCTTTGCCTCACCTGGGCATCACAGCCTACGGAGGAGGGAGAACAGGTATCTAATTTCCATTTTCCAGGTGAGAGAACTGAGGCCAAGGGAACTTAAACCACTCGCCCAAATTCACACGGCAGACAAGTGGCAGGGCCAAGATTCGAACCCGGGAACTGTTCTCTCCACAAAGCCATGCTGCTTTCTCAACTTCATTCTCAGATTGAGAACCAATTTCATCATTCTCCACTGCGGCTATCTCCGCTGAATCTAACTCCATTGGCAAAGGCCACGGAGCTTCATAAATTTCTGGTAATTTAGGGTTGGGCCCTATTAAGTCGTTACTGATCTCCTGCAGCACACAACTCGATTCCGGTCACCCTTCGATCTTTAAACGACTATAAAGACGAAAGCAACGACAAATCAAAATAAAACTCCTGCGGTCACTAAAGCTGGGGGTCCAACTTGTCCCCCTTTTGGACTGTGAGCCCATTGTGGGCGGGGATGGTCTCTGTTGCTGAATTGTACTTAGCCCAAGTGCTCAGTACAGTGCTCTGCACATAGTAAGCGCTCAATAAATAGGATTGAATGAGTGAAGGCCCCCAAACCAGTCATTCAACAGTGCTTTGCACATAGTAAGCGCATAACAAATACCACCATTATCATTATTATTATTATTCATTCAATCGTATTTATTGAGCGCTTACTGTGTGCAGAGCACTGGACTAAGCGCTTGGGAAGTCCAAGTTGGCAACATATAGGGACGGTCCCTACCCAACAGTGGGCTCACAGTCTAGAAGGGGGAGACAGAATCAATCAATCAATCAATCGTATTTATTGAGCGCTTACTGTGTGCAGAGCACTGGACTAAGCGCTTGGGAAGTCCAAGTTGGCAACATATAGGGACGGTCCCTACCCAACAGTGGGCTCACAGTCTAGAAGGGGGAGACAGAATCAATCAATCAATCAATCGTATTTATTGAGCGCTTACTGTGTGCAGAGCACTGGACTAAGCGCTTGGGAAGTCCAAGTTGGCAACATCTAGAGAGGGTCCCTACCCAACAGCGGGCTCACAGTCTAGAAGGGGGAGACAGAACAAAACAAAATATATTAACAAAATAAAATAAATAGAATAAACATGTACAAATAAAATAAATAGAGTAACTACTCACTGAGCCTCCCGGCTTAACCACCTGCTACCACAACTCCGCTGGAAGTACGGCGGGCCCTATTATTTCCCCGCCTTCTCCACGGTTCTGGAGGGCGGTGGTATTTACTGGACGCTTAGGGCACTGTAGTGAGCGCCTGCCGGCCTTGGGGGCAGCGTGGCCTAGTGGCTAAGGCCGGGCCTGGGGGGGGGGGGGGGGCGGTCAGAGGTCGTGGGTTCTAATCCCGGCCCCGCCACTCGTCTGCTGTGTGACCTTGGTTAAGTCACTTCACTTCTGTGGCTCAGTGAAGTCGGCTGTAAAGTGGGGATGGGGGACTGTGAGCCCCACGTGGGACGGGGGGGGGGGCTGTGCCCGCCCTGATTCGCTTCTCCCCGCCCCGCCCCAGCGCTCAGTGCAGTGCCCGGTGGCACATAGTAGGTAGTAGGCGCTTAGCAAATGGCCCAGTTGTTGCTCTTACTTGCCCTGCAGGCAGGTCCCCGCTGGTCCGCTTCTGTCTGTAGCGGGCGCTAGGGGGAGCCCAAGGCCACCCTGCCGCCGCTCCGCACATGGGCGGCGGGCACGAGCACGGGCGCGGGCACGAGCTCAGCACTGGCCCGGCCACGCCCCTCCAGGCCACGCCCCTTCCCCGTCCCGCCCAATCACCGCCCCCCGGTTCCTCCAGGCCACGCCCCTCCCCCGGCCAGCCCAATCATCATCATCATCATCATCAATCGTATTTATTGAGCGCTTACTGTGTGCAGAGCACTGTACTAAGCGCTGGGGAAGTACAAATTGGCAACATATAGAGACAGTCCCTACCCAACAGTGGGCTCGCAGTCTAAAAGGGGGAGACGGAGAACAAAACCAAACATACTAACAAAATAAAATAAATAGAATAGCTATGTACAAGTAAAATAAACAAATAGAGTAATAAATATGTACAAACATATATACAGGTGCTGTGTGCAAAGCACTGTTCTAAGCGCTGGAGAGGTTACAAGGTGATCAGGTTGTCCCACGCGGGGGCTCACAGTCTTCATCCCCATTTGACAGATGACGTAACTGAGGCACTGAGAAGTTAAGTGACTTGCCCAAAGTCACACAGCTGAGAATTGGCGGACAGGGATTTGAACCCATGACCTCTAACTCCAAAGCCCGTGCTCTTTCCCACTGAGCCACACTGCTTCTCTTTGTTCTCTGTCTCCCCCTTTTAGACTGTGAGCCCACTGTCGGGGAGGGACTGTCTCTAGATGTTGCCAACTTGGACTTCCCAAGCGCTTAGTCCAGTGCTCTGCACACGGTAAGCGCTCAATAAATACGATTGATTGATTGATGTATATATGCTTGTACATATTCATTACTCTATTTATGTATTTATTTATTTTACTTGTACATATCTATTCAATTTATTTTATTTTGTTAGTATGTTTGGTTTTGCTCTCTGTCTCCCCCTTCTAGACTGTGAGCCCACTATTGGGTAGGGACTGTCTCTATATGTTGCCAACTTGTACTTCCCAAGCGCTTAGTACAGTGCTCTGCACACAGTAAGCGCTCAATAAATACGATTGATTGATTGATTGTTCCTCCAGACCCCGCCCTTTCCCCCGGCCCCCAGCCCACGTCCCTGCTCCCCCAGGCCACGCCCCTTTCACCGGCCCGCCCAATCCCCGCCCCCGGCCCCTCCAGACCACGCCCCCTGTCCCTCCAGACCCCGCCCCTCTCTCTGCCCCGCCCAATTCCTGCCCCCCACCCTCTAGTCCCCGCCCCCTTCCCCGTCCCCTGTTCCTCCGGACCACGCCCCCTGTTCCTCCAGGCCCCGCCCCTCTCTCCGGCCCGCCCAATCCCTGCCTCCCATCCTCTAGTCCCCGCCCCCTTCCCCGGCCCGTGCTCCTCCAGGCCACGCCCCTTTCCCCGGCCCGCCCAATCACCGCCCCCTGCTCCTCCAGGCCACGCCCCCTAACAGCCCCAGGCCGCGCCCCTGTTCCTGCAGGCCACGCCCCTTTCCCCGGCCCGCCCAATCCCCGGTCCCTGTTCCTCCAGGCCACGCCCCTCTTCCCGGCCCGCCCAGTCGCTGCCCCCGTTCCTCCAGACCCCGCCCCCTCACGGACCCCGGCCACGCCCCTCGTTCCCCCAGACCCCGCCCCTTTCACCGCCCAATCCCTGCCCCCTGTTCCTCCAGGCCACGCCCCTCTTCCCGGCCCGCCCAATCGCTGCCCCCCTGCTCCTTCAGGCCACGCCCCTTCCCGGCCCGCCCAATCCCCGCCCCCGATCCCCTAGTCCCCGCCCACCCAATCCCCACCCCCTGTTTCCTCACTGAAAGTGAGATCAATCAATCAATCAATCAATCGTATTTATTGAGAGCTTACTGTGGGCAGAGCACTGTACTAAGCGCTTGGGAAGTACAAGGTTTTTTTTTAATGGCAATTATTAAGCGCTTACTATGTGCAAAGCACTGTTCTAAGCGCTGGGGAGGTTACAAGGTATTCAGGTTGTCCCATGTGAGGCTCACAGTCTTAATCCCCATTTTACAGATGAGGTAATTTAGGCTCAGAGAAGTGAAGTGACTTGCCCAAGGTCACACAGCAGACATGTGGTGGAGGCGGGATTCGAACCCATGACCTCTGACTCCAAAGCCCGGGCTCTTTCCACTGAGCCACGCTGCTTCTCAAGTTGGCAACGTATAGAGACAGTCCCTACCCAACAGTGGGCTCACAGTCTAAAAGGAGATGGAAACACCAGGAGGCCTTTTCTGTACTTCAGCAAACTAGGCCACCACGCTCTAATTGTATTCCGTAAGTACCTGGCGACTTTCTGTCCTCTGCCGTTACTGAGCTTGATTTTCTCCCATTTGCAAGGGTGTGAATTATCTGTTCCCCGCAAATTACAGGGAGCAATCTATTCAATTTCATCAGTAGGTCTCTCCCTCTCTCCTTTGGTCTCCCACGAACATATTACTAATGCCTAGTTTCTTTCAAAATGTGTAAGAGCTGAGCACAATAGCGCCGGACCATCCTGTGGTCTCACCCTTTCACAGATGAGGAGACAAACTCAAAAGACAAATGACGCATCTGAGATCAACTGAGAGAGCCAGCATTAGTTACTAGTGGTTGTGTGCGTTACTGGCCGGCCGGAGCTTCAGACTTAGATTATGAACAAGTAAAGCTAGTTCCAATTTTTCTTTTGCTTGTTCTTAGAAGCCATTTGCCTTAAACAGAATGCAAAACCATCAGACATCACTACAGATGGCAACCTTTGTGCTAAGTAGCGGATGTGACGCTGGTCAGTCCCAAGCACAGAGTAGGTGCTCAATAAATACCATTGATTAAGATCAGAGGAAGGAGGTTGATTTATTTTTCTCGAAAAAGTCAACAGATTGCTGTTTTATAAGACATTCTCAAGACAGCGTTTAAGAATCCCCCAAAGAGGAGGAATTCCACCAGATAGGATGCCTGCCTATCCTCACCTTCAGGGAAATTGCACGTAGGGTGTGATTAGCTACACAAGTACATCTGTCGTGTGGGATAGAACTGACTGAACTGCTTTCATTTGGAGCTTCCTCATTTTTCGGTCTTAAAAGCCAAAAGTTGAAACGTCAGAAAGTCAGATGTGAAAATATCATGAACTGTTGACTTGGACTATCGTTAACTGTTTTTTCTCAGTGGCAACTGTTACGTGCTTACTCTGTGCCAGGCGCTGTACTAAGCACTGCGGTAGACACGAGTTAATCGGGTTGGTCACAGTCCCTGTCCCACGTGGGGTTCACATTAGGCTTTAAGTGATAGCCCCTTGTGGAATCTGAATTGATGATTAGGCCTTGCATATGTGAAGTTTTGCCTGGCTGAACACTGTACACTCCCTCTGCCTCCGACCTTAATCTCACTGATCCCCTACTACACCCCAACCTGCGCTCTGTACCTCCATCCTGTCGTTCCCCACGACCGACCCCTTTGCCCAGTTCACCCTCAGGCCTGGAACTCCTTCACTCTTCTTCTTCTACAGTCCACCTCTCTCTCCATCTTCGAAACCCTCCTAAAATCACATCTCCTGAAGAGGGCTGCCCTGCCTAAGTCTTTTATTTTCCCTGCTAATCAATCAGTGGTATTTATTGAACACTTCCTATGTGCGGAGCACCAGATTAAGCGCTTGGCACATGGTAAGCGCTCAATAAATAGCACTGATTGCTTATTGACACGCTAACCATGGGTTTATACACTGGAGCTCAGCGTGATGCTGGGGGTTTTTTGCTGCCTCTAGGAGGCCCCACAAGACCTTCTATGTTCACGGTCAAGCACGTGAATATTGGACAATGTCGGACAATTCACAATATTGTCCGACACAAATATTCACTGCTGGAATGAGGGGACTGGAAGGGACGTGGCGATACCTTGGCCACGCCTGGTATATACCCACAGGAAGCTGAAACAGAATGCTTTCTTGCCAGCCTGCTGGGCCACCGGTAGTTCACTTGCAAGCCCCAGCTGAAATGGATCTACCTTGCATCACCTTCTTCTGGATGGGGTTAAATCCATTTCTTAACTGTTGTCCCACAGCTCACTTATTACCAAGTGCTGCAAAGTCCTAGGGTCGAATCGGCTAACGGAAAATAAGGGCTATTCTACTCAATAGTCACTAACGTAAACATTCCCCAGATCCCTAATATATATTTTAATGTCTGTCTCCCCACTGTAGACTGTAAGCAGCTGTGGGCAGGGATCACACTTACCAACTCTGTTGTATTTTCCCAAGTGCTTAATACAGTGTTCTGCCCACAGTAAGCACTCACTAAAGCCCACTGATTGAAAATAAAGTGATATGTTTCTGGATTGCATATCCTTCTGAGATGGTTTTTGAACTGTAACATGAGGAGCTAATCAAGGAAAGGGTCTCTCTCTCTCTCTCTCCCTTCCTCCCTCCCACCCCCACCAGAAAAGCAGCATGAATTGGGGAAACAGGCATAGATGGGCATGGGACTGGGGGCCATTCTGCCACTTATCTGCTTTGGTGACACTCAGCAAGTCACTTAACTTCCCTGTGCTTCAGTTTCCTCTTCTGTAAAATGGGGACTGAAATACCTGGTTTTTCTCCCTCCTAGACTCTCCCTGAGCCCCGTGTGTCCAAGCTGATTGTACTTTATCTACCCCATCACTTAGTGCAGTGTTGGCACATAATAAGTGCTGAATAAATCCCATTATTATTATTATTATTATTATTATTATTATTACTCCACTACCCACAAGCACTCGCCCAGCCATAGTTTTTTGCCACTGCCTGGAGGTTTCCTGCTGAGCTGCTCTGACACATTTCCAGAGGCCATTTCACAGTACCACCCCTGGCTTCTGGAATTCAGAGCTAACCATTGGCTGTTTTTCCATTAGCGTCATATCACATTTCGTAACCTCAGTCATTACCAGTTGCACGATTGCATATAATTAGGGTTCGCATTCCAACACGGCCCTGTTGTTGGAGAGTCCTGGATCCTTCCTGTGGGTGTGGACCAAAGGATGGCAGTCCCTCCTACTTCCAGGACACCAGGGTTCCTTTTCGGTTCTGGTCTAATTGGGGTGAGTCGGACATAGCGACGCCTCCCTAAATAGGGATGTCTCTTCATAATAATAACCTTGGTCTTTGTTAAGCGCTTGCTGTGAGCCAGGCACTGTACTAAGCGCTGGGGTGGATACAAGCAAATCGGGTCGAACCCAATCCCTGTCCCACTTGGAGCTCACAGTCTCCATCCCCATTTTACAGATGAGGGAGCAGAGAAGTGAAGTGACTCGCCCAAGGTCACACAGCAGACATGGGGCTGGGCCAGAATTGGAACCCAGGTCCTTCTAACTCCCAGGCCTGGGCTCTATCCACTACGCCGTGCTGCTTCTCATACCGAGATGCCTATTTGAGCCTGGGAGTAGTAAATGTTATGTTGGAGTGTACGCGCCAAGTGCTGCGTACAGTGCTTTGCACACAATAAGCACTCAATAAATACCATGGATGATGCTGAATTGAGCCCTCAGTGGGTCCAATGCAGATTTTGCAGGGAGTGGGAAGCATACTTTCCCCAACCCCCCTGCCACCCCACCCCGCCATTCCACCTTCCTCTAGACTGTAAGCTTGTTGTGGGCAGGGAACTGTTACATCGTACCCTCCCAAGCACTTAGTAGAGTACTCTGTACACAATAAGCGCTCAGTACGTAGGACTGATTGATTGATTCTGCAAATCATACACCCTCTCACAGCCCCGCCACCTCCCCTGTAGAGAAGCAAGTCCAGCCTGAGGCTCAGAAACCCATCTCCGATCCTGCTCCCCCGACAAATGACCAGCAAAACCTTGCCTGTGTGGCGGCTTAAACCCTTTGACAGAGTCCAGGGGTCTACGTTTATATTTTTTTGTACTTTCAGGTGGGTTGGAAGATGAAGTAATCCTTAACACTCTGGCCTTTCACAGAATTACTCCCTAAAGGCTCTGAGTAACATTATTCATCCACCTAGATGTAACTAAAAATGATAAAAGAGGGAAAGCGTTTTACATTTTTTTCCAAGGGACACAACTTAAAAGTTAAATTTTCAGTTGCTCTGTTGTCTTGTCAAAATCGATTGTGTTGGGACTGATTATCCCAGGTGTGGATTATTCAGTTCGCCTACTTCCTGGGGATTTTGTTTAATAGTAATAATGATATTTGTTAAGCGCTTACTATGTGCCAGGCACTGTACTATTCATGCAGCCCTTTCCCTAACCTTCCCTACACAGCCTAGTGGAAAAAGCAGGGGCATGGGGAGCATGAGGCCCAAGTTCGAATCCCAACTCTGCCACTGGACTGCTGTGTTTCCTTGGGCAAAAAACTTAACCTCTCTGGACCTCAGTTTCCTCATCTGTAAATTGTGAATGAGATACCTTCTCCCTCAACCTCTTAGAGTGTGAGTCTCAGTTAGGTTAAGGACTGTGCCAGAACTGATTTTCTGGAGTCTGCCCCACTGTTTAGCACAGTGCCTGGCACACACTACCTAGCAAGTGCTTATTCAATGCTATAATGATTATTATTGTTTGTGTTTAGTACAGACGGGGACTCCATTACTATAGGCAGCCAAGACCTTTTTTGTGTGTGGATGGGATCAAAATTTTCAGGATTGCTAACCATCTGGGGAGAGGAATCAAATCCAATACCCTAGAATGCTACAAAACTGGTATGATATTGAATTAGGCCTCTTGCACGATGGTACGTACTTCTGGGGAGTGAACAGAAAGGAGAAAGATGGTCTAGGTTGATGCGGAAGAGAAGATCTAGGAGTCCTAGTGGACCACAAGTTGAAGGAGTCAGCGTACAGCATATTATTAAGAAAGTCAACACGCTATTCCTCAGGTGGGCAAACAGGATACTGCTATCCCAACACAAGGACATAATCCACCTGCTCTAATCTACGTTGGAAAAGCAATGAGGGCTAGTGGAAAAACACAGGCCTAAGAGGCAGAGGACCTGAGTTCTAATCCTGGCTCCACCACCTGTGTGCTGTGTGACCCTGGGCAAGTCACTTCACTTCTCTGGGCCTCAGTTCCCTCATCTGCAAAATGGGGATTCAATACCCATTCTCCCTCCTACTTAGACCGTGAACCCCATGTGGAACAGGGACGGTGTCCGACCGGATTATCCTGTATCTACCCCAGTGCTTAGAACAGTGCTCGGCACAAAGTAAGCACTTAACAAATGCCACAGTTATTATTAGCAGCATTAGTAGACACCCAGTTCTCCTCTAATTCGGGGGTTGCGTTCCTATAAAAGCCCGCCGCATTAAAGAAGACTCGCAACGTAGTACTCATCCGTCTCAACGCTGCGTATGCCCACCTAACCATTTCCTCCTTCCCCGTGTCACTGTGTGTCCAAACAGCTGTCGGAAGAAAGTTGCTCAGTGTGCCGGCACTTCCCCAGCCACAGTGAAAACCCACTTCTAGGCCCCGTTTGGTGGAAAATTTTGCTCCTCACACCTTTAGAGGGATGCAAAGAGCTCTGAGATGAAGAGAGTAGAGGAGGCCCAGAGCAGCAGTGCCAGTCTCGGGGTGAGCCAAACCGGTGAAGGAGGCCTTACAAACTGAAAGGAAGAGGTCCCCCTCCATTCATCTCTGCATCTCGGGTTCCGCCCATCACGTCCTCGGACTCTGCACCAGAAACCCGAAGGGCATCCGCATCGCCCGCTCCTTCCAGCCGGGTAGGTACCTCGACCAGGGGAAGGACCCAGAACTTCCTGCCGCCCAATCCCGGAGTTCAGCTGAGGCCAGTGGAAAGGAGCGGCCAAAATGATTAAAGGGATGGAAAATAAATCCTCGGAAGGAAGCTTCAAAGACACGGGGTTGTTTAGTTAGGAGAAGGGACGGCTCAGGGGCGATTTAATAACTGTCTTCAGGCAAATGATGGGTTTTTAAGGAGATACTAATTAGTTCTTCCCAGTTCCCTGAAAAGAGGAAACGGGCTGAAATTAAAGCATGGGAGATTGGGGTTGGAAAGAAGGATGAACTCTTTGACTCTGAGGATGACTGGTTTAGGCTGCAAAGGGATGTTGTGGAGTTTCTATTCCTTGACAGCTGAACGAAAAGATCTGTTAAATTCTGACTCCTGGAGGGTTTGTCATTTAACCGTGAGGAGGCAGGGGACTGGACCAAATGATCTTTAGGTCTATTCTCTACCATTCCCTTTTCCCCTTAGGACGGATAAGTAATGGGTTCTGCAGTGCGTAGGCAGCATACTCATTTCCAGGCAGTTTTTTCAGCCAAGAGTACCTCAGATTTCTAAAGTTTCCTTTGCTCTTTATTTAGCTCTTTCCACTTATTAACATCTGTATAAACCGGATTTTAGAGACCCAGTTAATCCCATCAAAAAAACTGGCAACCTTGTTTTAATGCCAGTGAAGGCGCCTATTGCCTAATTGGCCTCAGAGTGTGTCACCATCTTCTTCCGACCGGAAACATGACAGTGGAGGAGCTGGAAGGTTTTTTTAAATTGACTCTTGTGATGGCTGGAAATGAGATCCAGCTGGGTGCACAGATGAACTGAATTAACTTATTTTAAAAAAATTTTTATGATACATTTTTTTTTCCAATTGCTTCTGAGACCAACCAGGCAAACAACTAGAGATCCAGCCCTCAAATCTCCTCAAATCCACCCCCCAAAGATCCGAACATCTTTTAAAGGCCACATCATTTTTTCTGTCTCCCCGTTATGAACATATATGTGGCATATATATTTCTTTGAGGGAATAGTGAGTGAAAACGAAGATGTTTGTCTTTCTAAAGATAAAGTGAGGCTTGTCTGAAGGATAATGCAAGAAGCTGAAAAAAAGACACGGCAGGGGAGGTAACATTGAGGTCCTCTTAGGGATGGATGTTCATTAGGCTCAAAATATTATGTAGACTTAAATTACTTATCACACAAACCGCAGGAAGCATCCTTACATCCGTGGCTCTCTGAAAAATATGAACAAGCCATCCCTCGGTCAGAAATTTTCACGTGGGCATGTTGAGAGAAGTGGATTTGTCCGGGTCCAGACTAAAAGAGAGCAAAGAACTTGCTGCAAATTTCCTCTGAAAAGGAGGCTGGAATTGTAAGCATCATTAAAAACCCCTTGGATTCAGGGGGCCTGGGGGGGAAATGAGTTTTAGCTTTTTCCTAGGCAAACATAGCTCCGATGCATATATGAAGGTACGCACGTCTATGTAATATGACAGATACGTACGGTGCTAAGGGAACAGAGCTAGTCCTGAGATTAAAAAAGAGTTCTCTTTATGATTATATATTCTTGTAATCATTTCAGTCTATTAAATCAGGTGCAGAATACTAGGAAGAGAGAGTAAGAATGTGTAGGGGGAATTATGGAAGGGAGAGTGAGAAGGTGTTACGGGGAATCACGGGAAGAGAGAATAAGACAACATTGGTGCCGGGGGAATTACGGAAAGGTAGCCAAACAGAACAGGAGAGCCAGGGGGGAGAATGTGAACCTAAAAGTCAATATTAGTTAGAGCTGCTGTGATCTCCCTCAAATCTGAGATGTAGTAGGTCCAGTGACTGCTGAGAGGAGAACGAATGTTAGCTTTGTCCAAGAATGCGCAGGCTACTATGCTACTCTGCCCACCACACTTCACGCCTCTTCGCCCACTTTGTAATGTCTCCATGAGAGGAAGAGAAACCCCGTTTAGGGCTGCACCACCCTAGAAACTTATTTCTCCAGGGGAAGTGACTGAACACAGTTATGTCCAACTGACCTGGGTTGTCGTCACTGGATGCCGTGCTTCTAGTGACGGAGCTAGACCACCTTGTAACGGCAGGCGGAGGTCAGGCAAGTTCCCTGATTCATTCAATCATATTTATTGAGCGCTTACTGTGTGCAGAGCACTGGACTAAGCGCTTGGGAAGTAAAAGTCGGCAACATATAGAGACAGTCCCTACCCAACAATGGGCTTGCAGTCTAGAAGGGGGAGACAGGCAACAAAATGAAACGCATAGACAGGTGTCAAAATCATCAGAACAAATAGAACTAAAGCTATATGCATATCATTAACAAAATAAATAGTAAATATGTACAAGTAAAATAAATAGAGTAACAAATCTGTACAGATTGTCAGGTCTGAGGGAGGAGTTTTTGGAGTAGAGATGTCTACTCATTCCCTGCAGTTCCCAGTCCTCAGTGGAAGCACAGATTATTCTGTGAGTCTCTGATGGAGTGACTGGAAGTTTGGATCTGGGGGGACAATTATTCTATTTTTGGGCTCCATCTCACCATCCCACGGGCTTCTGTCGGGGGGATCAATGAAGGGTCCCGTTTCAGGTTAGGTTGCCGGGAACGCCTCAGTGGTGGTATTGCGTCCAACAGTTATTGCCATCGTTGAGGAGGAGGAGGAGAAAGAGTCTTCTTTAGCAGAGGCAACTTCGGCTCCTGAACGGCCTGGCCAAGGATAGAGAGTTTCTAAAGGGATGGGTTTCCGTCTAGTAGGGCCAACTTGGGTGTGGGTGGGACACAGGAAGCCATCCTTTGCCACCCCCATCAGGTTCAGGATGGGTTTGGAGTGGAGAGGAAGGGGCCAAAGTCATCATCATCATCATCAATCGTATTTATTGAGCGCTTACTATGTGCAGAGCACTGTACTAAGCGCTTGGGAAGTACAAATTGGCAACCTGAGCCACCTTAGGGCAAGTGGCCTAAAGTCCTGAGGTGGCCATCATCACCACCACCCTGATTCAGGTGCCCCCTTCTGCAGGGATCTCATCCGCTAACTCTTCTCTCCCAAGCGCTTAGCACAGTCCTCTGCCCACAGTAGTTCAAAAACTTGTTTTGCTTTGTCGTCTGTCTCCCCCTTCTAGACTGTGAGACCGCTGTTGGGTAAGGACCGTCTCTATCTGTTGCCGACTTGTACCTCCCAAGCGCTTAGTACAGTGCTCTGCACACGGTAGGTGCTCAGTAAATACGATTGAATGAATGAGTGAGTGAAAAAAAATACTACTGACTGAGGGACAGTAGAGTCGCTATGTCCTTCGGGTTAGTCAAGACCGGGGAAAGGCGCTCAATAAGTCCCTGTCCATGGACTGCTGAGGACAATCTCTGCCCCCTCAAGGGTGAAAACTGAAATAGAGAAGCAGTGCGGCTTAGTGGAAAGAGTGTGGGCTTGGGAGTCAGAGGTCGTGGGTTCTAATCCCAGCTTCGCCACTTATCAGCTGGGTGACTTTGGGCCAGTCACTTCACTTCTCTGGGCCTCAGTTCCCTCATCTGTCAAATGGGGATGAAGACTGGGAGCCCCACGTGGGACAACCTCTTGTATCAACCCCGGCGCTTAGGACAGAGGTCATGGGTTCGAATCCCAGCTCCGCCACATGTCTGCTGTGTGACCTGGGTTAAGTCACTTAACTTCTCTGAGCCTCAGTTACCTCATCTGCAAAATGGGGATTAAGACTGTGAGCCCCCCGTGGGACAACCTGATCACCTTGTAACTTCCCCAGTGCTTAGAACAGTGCTTTGTACATAGTAAGCACTTAATAAATGCCATTATTATTATTATTTAACAATAACCATAAAAAGAATCGTATTTGTTAGGCATTTACTACATACTTAACTTTTTTGTGCCTCAGTTCCCTCACCTGTAAAACGGGGATGAAGACTGTGAGCCCCCCGGGGGCCAACCTGATCACCTTGTATCCTTCCCAGCGCTTAGAACAGTGCTTGGCACAGAGTAACTTGGACTTCCCAAGTTACTAACTTGGACTTCCCAAGCGCTTAGTACAGTGCTCTGCACACATGATCATCATCAATCGTATTTATTGAGCGCTTACTATGTGCAGAGCACTGTACTAAGCGCTTGGGAAGTACAAGTTGGCAACACAGAGAGACAGTCCCTACCCAACAGTGGGCTCACAGTCTAAAAGGGGGAGACAGAGAACAAAACCAAACATACTAACAAAGTAAAATAGAATAGATATGTACAAATAAAATAAATAGAGTAAAAAAAAATGTACAAACATATATACAGGTGCTGTGGGGAAGGGAAGGAGGTAAGATAGCGCTCAATAAATACGATTGATTGATTGATTGATAGTAAGCGCTTCATAAATGTCGTCATCGTCGTCATGACGAGGGCCTCGGGCCCGAGCCCCAGTATTTGGCCGGAACCCCGTGTCCGGGGGCGGTCGGGGCGCGGACGCAATAAGGCGACGGACCGAGGGGGGCGCAAAGGCGGCTCCTCGGGCGCCTCAGGGCAAGATGGCCGCCGACCGGAAGCCCGTCGGGGAGGGATTAGGGCGGGGGACGCGCGACTTCCGGTCGGCGGCCATGTTGTCCCGCGTGGGGGCGTCTCGCGGCCTGCGCCTCGTCGTCGTCGTCGTCGCCGCCGCCGGGCGCTCGGCCCCTCAGGGCCTCCTCAGGTACCGCTTCGTCTCCCTCCTCATCACGCCATTGCTCCTCTGACCCGAAATGCCCTCCCCATAGCCGCCATCTCTTCCTCCCTTCAAAGCCAAACTGACTTGTCCATATCCCATTTATTTCATTTTGTTAACACGTTTGGTTTTGTTCTCTGTCTCCCCCTTTTAGACTGTGAGCCCAGTGTGGGGGTAGGGATTGTCTCTCTATGTTGCCAAGCGCTTAGTACAGTGCTCTGCACACAGTAAGCGCTCAATAAATACGATTGATGATGATGATGATGATGACAGCTCACCTCCTCCAGGAGGCCTTCCCACACTCAGCCCCCTCCTTCCCCTCCCCACAGCGCCTGGATAGACGTTGGTACAGATTTATTACTCTATTTGTACATATTTACGTATTCCATTTCTTTTAGTACAGTGCTCTGCACATAGTAAGCGCTCAATAAATACGATTGATTTGTTTTGTTCTCTGTCTCCCCCTTTTAGACTGTGAGCCCGCTGTGGGGTAGGGATTGTCTCTCTATGTTGCTAAGCGCTTAGTACAGTGCTCTGCACACAGTAAGCGCTCAATAAATACGATTGATGATGATGATGATGACAGCTCACCTCCTCCAGGAGGCCTTCCCACACTCAGCCCCCTCCTTCCCCTCCCCACAGCGCCTGGATAGACGTTGGTACAGATTTATTACTCTATTTGTACATATTTACATATTCCATTTCTTTTAGTATAGTGTTCTGCACATAGTAAGCGCTCAATAAATACGATTGATTGATTTTATTTTGTCAATATGCTTTGTTTTGTTCCCTGTCTCCCCCTTCTAGACTGGGAGCCCGCTTTGGGTAGGGACCGTCTCTACATGTTGCCAGCTTGTACTTCGTACAGTGCTCTGCATACAGTAAACACTCAATAAATACGATTGAATGAATTAATGTTGCCAACTTGGACTTCCCAAGCGCTTAGTACAGTGCTCTGCACACAATAAGCGCCCAACAAATACGATTGAATGAATGAATGAATGTTGCCAACTTGTACTTCCCAAGCGCTTAGTACAGTGTTCTGCACACAGTAAGCGCTCAATAAATACGATTGAATGAAGGAATATTGCCAACTTGTACTTCCCAAGCGCCTAGTACAGTGCTCTGCACACAGTAATCGCTCAATACATACAATTGAATGAACACTGAGAGCTCACCTCCTCCAGGAGGCCTTCCCACACTCAGCCCCCTCCTGCCTCTCCCCACCCCCCCACCCTCCCTCCTTCCCCTCCCCACAGCGCCTGTATAGACGTCGGTACAGATTTATTACTCTATTTGTACATATTTACATATTCCATTTCTTTTATTTTGTCAATATGTTTTGTTCCCTGTCTCCCCCTTCTAGACTGGGAGCCCGCTTTGGGTAGGGACCGTCTCTACATGTTGCCAGCTTGTACTTCTTACAGTGCTCTGCATACAGTAAACACTCAATAAATACGATTGAATGAATTAATGTTGCCAACTTGGACTTCCCAAGCGCTTAGTACAGTGCTCTGCACACAATAAGCGCCCAACAAATACGATTGAATGAATGAATGAATGTTGCCAACTTGTACTTCCCAAGCGCTTAGTACAGTGTTCTGCACACAGTAAGCGCTCAATAAATACGATTGAATGAAGGAATATTGCCAACTTGTACTTCCCAAGCGCCTAGTACAGTGCTCTGCACACAGTAATCGCTCAATACATACAATTGAATGAACACTGAGAGCTCACCTCCTCCAGGAGGCCTTCCCACACTCAGCCCCCTCCTTCCCTCCTTCCCCTCCCCACAGCGCCTGTATAGACGTTGGTACAGATTTATTACTCTGTACATATTTACATATTCCATTTATTTTATCTTGTCAATATGCTTTGTTTTGTTGTCCGTCTCCCCCTTCTAGACTGGGAGCCCGCTTTGGGTAGGGACCGTCTCTACATGTTGCCAACTTGGACTTCGTACAGTGCTCTGCATACAGTAAGCGCTCAATAAATACGATTGAATGAATGAATGTTGCCAACTTGGACTTCCCAAGCGTTTAGTATAGTGCTCTGCACACAATAAGCGCTCAATAAATACGATTGGATGAATGAATGATTGTTGCCAACTTGTACTTCCCAAGCGCTTAGTACAGTGCTCTGCACACAGTAAGCGGTCAATAAATACGAATGAATGAATGAATGCCAACTTGTATTTCCCAAGCGCCTGGTACAGTGCCCTGCACACAGTAAGCGCTCAATGAATACGAATGAATGAAAACTGAGCGCTCACCTCCTCCAGGAGGCCTTCCCACATTCAGCCCCATCCTTCCTGTCCCGTCCCCACCCTACCTCCTTCCCCTCCCCACAGCGCCTGTATAGATGTTGGTACAAATTTATTACTCTATTTATTTTACCTGTACATATTTACATATTCTATTTATTTTACTTTGTTAATATGTGTTGTTTTGTCGTCCATCTCCCCCTTCTAGACTGTGAGCCCGCTGTTGGGTAGGGACCGTCTCTAGATGTTGCCAACTTGGACTTCCCAAACGCTTAGTACAGCTCTCTGCACACAGTAAGCGCTCAATAAATACGATTGAATGAATACTGAGAGCTCACCTCCTCCGGGAGGCCTTCCCACACTCAGCCCCCTCCTGCCTCTCCCCACCCCCCCCACCCTACCTCCTTCCCCTCCCCACAGCGCCTGTATGGATGTTGGTGCAGATTTATTACTCTATTTTACCTGTACATATTTACATATTCTATTTATTTTATTTTGTTAATATGTGTTGTTTTGTCGTCTGTCTCCCCCTTCTAGACAGTGAACCCGCTGTTGGGTAGGGACCGTCTCTAGATGTTGCCAACTTGGACTCCCCAAGCGCCTAGTACAGTGCTGTGCACACAGTAAGCACTCAATAAATACGATTGAATGAATACTGAGAGCTCACCTCCTCCAGGAGGCCTTCCCACATTCAGCCCCATCCTTCCTGTCCCTCCCCACAGCGCCTGTATAGAAGTTGGTACGGATTTATTACTCTATTTATTTTACCTGTTAACTTTTTGTGAGCAGGGACACGTTCAGTAACTCTTGTATTCTCCCAAGCACTTAGTACAGGGGTCCGCACACAGTAAGTCCTCAATGAATACGACCGAGTGATTGAATCCAAATTTCACTTTTCTCTTCAGCCAAGACCACATATATGCATGTGGTATGTGTGCGCGTATGTGTGTAAATAGAATGATAGCGTAATTTGAAAGTTCAGGCATTGTGCCCCAAATCTCCCACTGGTAATATTGGTAGTAGTTGTGAATTTTGTTAAGCGCTTACTATGTGTCCATCCCTCTGCTATGTAGATACAATCAGATCAGGTACCACCCCTGTCTAAGGGGTAGTCGTAGCCTGCAACCTGAAGGGGAGGGAAAATGGGTACATAATCCCTATTTATAGATGAGGAAACTGAGGCAGAGAAATATCATCATCATCAATCGTATTTATTGAGCGCTTACTGTGTGCAGAGCACTGTACTAAGCGCTTGGGAAGTACAAATTGGCAACATATAGAGACAGTCCCTACCCAACAGTGGGCTCACAGTCTAAAAGGGGGAGACAAAACCAAACATACTAACAAAATAAAATAAATAGAATAGATATGTACAAGTAAAATAAATAAATAGAGTAATAAATATGTACGAGCGTATATACATATATACAGGTGCTGTGGGGAAGGGAAGGAGGTAAGATGGGGGGATGGAGAGGAAATACAAAGTGACTTGCTCAAGGTCACACAGCAGGTAAAGGGCAGAGTTATGACTAGAACCGTGATCTCCTGCCTAGTCTTGTATTCTCTGCCCACCCTAGTCCCGTGCTCTTTCCACTAGACCACGCAGCTTCCCATTAAGATTTTCCGTCCTATTCAAACAACCACAAAGTGCCCACGGTTGGTTCTTTGCATCACTAAAACGCCGTAATACGTTCTTTTCGCTGACAGAGGAGTTGCATCCCTGCAAGACCTCATGTCAAGGAAAGCTCAAGCTGTGGTCCTCCGCCACTGCGACACCACACGCTCACACGGATGCACAAGCCGCCTCTTCCAACCTCGCGGCCCGTGGTATCCGGACAGACTCGGGCCGCGAGATAAGCGTACCCTACTTCTATAGCGGTAGTCCGGCCATCCCAAGCGGGTAGTAGAAACACGAGCTATGGCAGAATGAATATCCATGCTAAAAGTGGGAGATTTTCCTATAGAAAACCAAGAATAGTTTTTCCTGTTGAGGTAAATGATTCAGGGGCAAAACTGGCCATATTCTCTCCGCGGTTCCCCCCCCACCTGATACTTTTTGTCTATCCTGGAAGTGTGAACATAGCCAAGAATTGGGGTGGATGGGCATGTTGGCTCCAAGCCTTTTGCCAGGATTGATTTTGAAGACTACACCAGCTGATGGGACTGTTGGAGAGGATTGTGGTGGGATTCATCCCTGAACCAGCCCAGTTAAAATCCGAAAGGAGCAAGCCAGGAGCCCAGGTTTTACATAAAAACATCAGCAGTGATGGCAAATCAGTCCATCAGTCAGTGTTATTTAGTTGCAGTGGTTCACACTTAACTGCGTGCTTAGGCACTGTGGTTAGGAAAGGCTTGTGAGCTTTCATACGGTATATACCCACACTTTCTTTTTCCCTCCCTTAACGTAATATGTCAGTCAGAAAATGAAATCAGTCCATCAATAATAATAATGATGGCATTTATTAAGCGTTTACTATGTGCAAAGCACTTCTAAGCGCTAAATATTTAGTTGCAGTAGTCAGCGCTTATATGCTAAGCACAGTGGACAGGAAAGGCTTGTGAGCCATCATGTAAAGCACACATGCTCTTTTTCTTTTTTCTCCTCAACATACTATCCCTAGGTCAGAAAATGAAATTCAAAGGTACTTTGGCACACACAGCGTGTTCTACAGCAAGAAGGATGAACCGTCCACTCTTCCGGGCAACGGTACGGAAAAAGCTTCCGAGAGCCAAGAAAATTTGAAGAAGGTCTCAAAGGAGAATCCAAAGGAGAAATTGATAAATATTATAAAAGGCATGAAAGTTGAATTAGGTTCGAAGGTGGTATCCCAGAGAGAAAAAAATCAGCTGACCAGTGCACAAAGCAGGAAACTGATTCAAAATGTGGAGCGTGCCAGTAGCATGTACAAAAAAGCCAGAGAAGGTGCCACACTTAAGAGGTAAATTCAATCGACTAAACAGTTTTTTTGTATGTTCTGAAACCTTGGTAGTTTTTCCTTTGAAATGAGTTCCGCTACTCTCTACAGTAAGATTTCAATGAAGAAAACCTATCTTTCTGTCATGTGGACTCTGTTAGATGCTTTGCCTTAAGGGGCCTGAATCTCTGCTCCTATAGCCACAGTATCCTATTGCTCTTTTTGTAGTTATTCTTTTTCATTATTTTTATCATTGCATTTTATGTGTTTTTTGTGGGGTTTTTGCTTCACCTTTGCCTTAGGAATCTGTTGCCTATCCCCGCCATCCCCATAATTGTAGAATGTGAGCCCTCTGGGGCCAGAGTCCATATCTAGTTCTTCCCTGGGTATTTTTTTTTAACCAGTGCCAAGTACAATGTTTTGCACGCAGTAAATGCTTAATGCATACTGTTACTACTACTTCGACATCAGTGACTTGGTCTTGAAATGAAAAGAATAAATGAGAGATGATGAATGGTTTGGTATTCACTCCTTTGTGTTCCCCTTTGCAGGGACCTCCCACTAAGTCCAGATTTAGTGGTTGCTGCAACTGCAGTTGCTGATTCCCTTCCTTTCGACAAGCAGACGACAAAATCAGAGTTACTCAGGCAACTGAGGAAGCACGAGCAAGAGTCTAAAGAACAGGCGAGACAAGGGGAAAGCAGCTCGATAAGGTCAGTGGTTTGATCTTAGACTGGGTTATGCTCAAGTGTCTCAGTGTCCAAATAGATTTGCAAGTTTGGATTTCTGTCTTAAAACATTTTCTTGTTTAAGAACTTCCTGGTGTATAATGCTCTCAATTAATGCCAGTGCTAGATAATACTAGTCTCTGAATTCACAGGAGTCAGTCGATACTGTTTGAGTCCCTACTGTGTGCAGATGATGATTAGGATATTTGTTAAACACTTGCTATGTGTCAGGCACTGTTCTAAAGGCTGGGGTAGATACAAGGTAATTAGGTCGGACACAGTCAACTCTCCCCTTTGGGGCTCACAGATCAAGTACAGAGCACTGTACTAAGCCCTAGGGAGAGTACAGCGTACAGTGGAGGGAAATGATCATAGCCCTCAAGGAACTTGCAGTTTAGCAGGAATGTTGAATTTCAATCAGTATGTTACAGTCATGCCTTATTAGTACAGATTAAGGAAAAATGGTATTTTGGAATTAAGTGAGGGAATATCAGCTTGGAGTGTGTCCAGTATGTCCCTCTGTGGCCCGAAGGCCATTGCAGGCCCAGTAGGGGACTGGGCTGACTGGTGGATGTTCCAGAATGCTCTTTGGACAGGATTTTGCTGGTGGTCGAGAGCAGTGAGGGCAAGACCGAGGTTGTGGGGGACTTAGAGTGGCCAAAACTAAGGGGCCACCCCAAGCTAGACGTTCCCTCTCCGCCCCTTCCTGAGCTGGGCACAATTATATGCCTCTCCGGGCCTCCCAACCCCTTCCCCAACATTGCCATGGTGCTTTTTATCCCCAAGCAGAGAAGAGACACAGGGACAGCGAGAGAGCGATTCCTATCGTGATAGCCATGGACACTGCCCTCCTTCAAGTCCCCCCGGGTGGTGGTGGGCTGGCGGGGGGCTACCCATTTTGCCCTCACTCCAAAAGCCACCCCAGTTGGCTTCCTCACCTTTTTCCTGGGTGGCGGTGATGATTTGGGTGTCCTCAGCAGCTCAGCTTTTGAGGGAACGCTCTTCGGATTTAAAAAGTGGAGGCTGCCCAATAAATGAACAGACCCATTTTAGTAGAACATCTCGTTTTGTAAAACAAGACATGAAGTTTCTTTTTAAAACAGTATTTAAGCACTTACACTGTTCCAGGTACTCCACCACGCACTGGGGGAGATCGATCAAGCTAGGTGGTATTTATTGAGCACTTAGTATGTGCAGAGCACTGTATTAAGAGCTTGGGAGTACGGGACAATACAGGCTAAGTAGGTTGAACCCAGTCCATGGCCCCCGTGGGGCTCACAGCTGTAATCCCCGTTTTGCAGATGAAGTAGTGGAGCACGGAGATGTTAAGTGACTTGCCCAAGGTCACAGAGCAGACAGCTTATATTTGAACAAGACCTGTGAATTTGATTGTGCAAAGCAGTTACTTTTTCTTTTGCAATAAGGCAGCTCTCCTATGGATGTCACTGTGGTCGTTTTTTCCACCTTGGTTTGTTGTGTTCAGAAGCAGATCCCACGTTAACATGAAGAAGGAAAGGAATGATTTTTTTTTTTCTTGCCGCAGAACAATATTTTGTAGGGTACAAGCAAAACAACATCACAAGATAACCTGTGGATAAGAAAGATAAGAGTGGAGTAGTAGTAAAAGTGCCTTTTAAATATCGAAAATCCTCCCTAAACTCAGTGGTGCCGTGGTTTGGAATGCCAAGGCAACGGCTGTCTGGAAATGTTTACACTTGTTAAGACATCACAAGACAAGAAGTTATTCATCAGCTGGGTATTAAACAAAAATTGACGCTGGCCCCATGAATGTTGTGTTTTGAAACAGAACTACTGTAAAAAAAATATTGTTTAAGGGGTTCAAACCCAGTGGAGAAATCAGCAATTAATATGTCTTTGGTACAACTTCACAGTCTATTGTGTTTAAAAGCATAGTACAGCGTGGCCGAGTGGAAAGAGCACGAGACTATGAGTCAGAAGACCTAGGTTTGAGTCCCAGTTCTGCCACCGGCCTACTTGTTTGACCTTGGTCTCTCGGGCTTCAGTTTCCACATCTGGAAAATGGGGAGGAGATAGATTTTTGAGCCCCGGGAGGGACAGGCTCTGTGTCTGTCAGGTCTCATAACCCCACATTTTCCTCAGGGCTTAATCCATCAGAAATGCTTTTTCACACCTTAGTGACTTTTTTGACACGCTGTTTGCAATTTTGTGGAAGCGCTAAACTTGGATTGTTTGTACGAGGAGCCAGATAGTCTCGGAGAAAGAAGGGTCAACTGCATGGAGTTGAAATGCCTGAAGACACTCTCACTGACTGGACATTAGGTGATTCGGAGGCCAGGATTTAGGGGACTGAAGCTAGTAACCTCTGCGAGTGTGGCAACCGGGTCCTGGCATTCTGAGTTTGAGTCCATCATCTCATGTTTTGGAGAGTAGAATGACTGTTTCGGTTGTTTTTACAAAAGTCTAAATTCTCTTTCTTTTTGATGTCATTGTAAAAACGTGGTTCCGGGGATGGGGTTGGATTCCTTTTTTTCTTTTTGCTGTTTACAAATGTCGTTTCAGCCCAATTAGGTCAATTTCACTGATTTAATTAAGTCACTTCATTAGAAAATGTTTCCTAACATTGCAAATGGAATCAGATCACAAGATCTTTTATATGACTTAAACTTAATAGGAAAAAAAAACAACAAACAAAAACATCTGTTTCCCTTGAAGAAACTTACCTCTCAAGTAAAATTTAAGTTCAAGGCCTTTCTTCTATTTCTTAATTTAATGAAATATAATTCTGAGTGCCCCCACCCCACGATCCTGCCTCTCCCGCCTCTGTTCCCTTCTTTTTTGAAACAAATGTGAACCTTCCAGGTCTGTAAAACTGTTCTGGACCCTTGTCATGGTAGCACAATGTCCCAAATGTCCGTTATTTAAAAAAAAAGTCACAATGTTAAATTAACCGAGTGAAACCTGCCCAACATTGTGAATCGTTTTAATTTTCAGTGACTTGGGTTGGGTTGAATCTTGGTTTTATTTACCTCAGGCTAGGCCCAGCCTAGGTTGTAATCCTTAATAGATGCTTATTCAGTAAAAACAAAACAAAACAAAAAAAACCCTGTACCTTGGGCTTCAAGGACAAGGTTTTCCCTTCATTGTAAGAGAGGTTGAATCATAGAAGGGTTCTGCTCTGATTCAGCAGAGGTAAGTGAGACTTGGAGGCGGAGAGGGAAAAACTTGGTTTCCATGTTGATTTCAGCTATAATGCAGTGTTCAGGGTCCAGCACATCTTGTGTTATGGGAAAAATCACGTCTTGGTAACCAGTGGTTCAGGGAATGAAGGGGTTAGAGGGTTGATGATTCTGAGCTATCACTATGGTCATTAGGAGGGAGCCAGGTCTTGTTATTAATTGTAAGGACAAGTCCAGGATGAAGGAAGGTGATGGATGCATTTCTCAGGGCCAGGGGCAAAGCGGAAGGAATGAGGACAGGAATGGACCAGGAATGAGGACAGTGGAAGAGGAAATCCAGTAGGGACTTCTGCCTGGAGAAGCAGAATGACCTAGTGGATAAAGCACAGGCCTGGAAGTCAGAAGGACCTGGGTTCTAATCCCACCTCCATTGCTGTCTGCAGTGTGACCTAGGGCAAGTCACAACACTTCCCTGTGCCTCAGTTGCCTTATCTGTAAAATAGAGATTAGACTTCGAGCCTCATGTAGGACATGGACTATGTCCAACCTGATTAACTAGTATTTTCCCCCAGCACTTCATATAGTGCCTGGCACATAGTAAGCACTTAACAATACCATAAAAAAAGGAGGGGGGAAATAATTTTTTCTGGACTGAATGGTTTTTCAAGTTCCATGATGGTAGTCATTGCAGCTGAAAGCTTATTCATTCCTTCAGTCGTATTCCCGATCTTGTCTTATGCTGTCGAGACGTCGCCGACCCATAGCGATGCCATGGACACATCACTCCCAGAACGCCCCATCTTCATCTGCAATCGTTCTGGTAGTGGATCCGTGGAGTTTTCTTGGTATAAATACAGAAGGGGTTTACCATTGCCTTCTTCTGCGCAGTAAACTTGAGTCTTGGCCCTCGACTCCCTCCTGTGTCGCTGCTGCCCAGCACAGAGGAGTTTTGACTTGTAGCGGATTGCCTTCCGCTCCCTAGCCACTGCCCAAGCTAGAAATGGAATGGATATGCCTCTGCTGGACTCCCCCGCTCATAGTCAAGACTGGCAGTGTACTGGAAACTCTCCAGTTGTGACCCTGAGTCGGTTATTCCTGATCTGGAGTGTTAATATTATCGGGTGTGAGGTTTCTCTTCACTGAGGTTGTAAACACTTTGTAAGCAAGGGTCATCCCTCTTTCCTTTGCATTTTTCCCTTGTGCCTAGAAGCTTTTCTTCTCGTCACCCTGGGGTGATCAGCAAATTCCCATTGATGGTGGTGGTGAGGAGCAGGCAGAGGACAGAGCAGGGTGATAGGTAGGTCAGGGGGCTGCCAGAACAAAGGGCTGCTGAGGGGACAGTGATGTTCTAGACCCCACGGGGAAATTATTGAGCCACGTGGGGCATTGAGGGAGAGCAGGTTGGGAAACCTTTGCCCTGAGGGCCCGCGGCGAAAATCGGAAATCCACCTGCCAGGACACAAAGGGGTAAGTACAGTGGAGGGCACGGATAAGAGGGCACTAGCTTTCTCTACTGTCATCAGCGAACAGTGGTAGTGCAGAAACCCCAGGAGAAAACTGGTGGGTGGGAAGAAAAGGAAGAACCATGTGCCCAAATTTCTCCTTTCCTCATCCACCCAATGGTGCAGTTTCCGAGGTGGGGTGGGGTGTGACCATGTGGAAAACATCTTACCGTTATTCAGATCCTTATGTATTGACAGGATGTACCGTATGTACCTTATGTACCTCCTTCCCTTCCCCACAGCACCTGTTTATATGTATATCTGTTTGTACATATTTGTTACTCTATTTATTTATTTTACTTGTACATATCTATTCTATTTATTTTATTTTGTTAGTATGTTTGGTTTTGTTCTCTGTCTCCCCCTTTTAGACTGTGAGCCCACTGTTGGGTAGGGACTGTCTCTATATGTTGCCAACTTGTACTTCCCAAGCGCCTAGTACAGTGCTCTGCACACAGCAAATGCTCAATAAATACGATTGATGATGATGATGATGACAGCCAGGTTCCAGAGACCGCGCTAAATTTCATGATAGCTGCAGGTTCCAATTTGAATAATTCATCTGAAGACCATCTTTAGAGATAAAAAGCAGACTTGGTAGTCCAGGTCTTCACTTGTGAGTAAACTTGTTGCTTGGTTTTCATGAGTGGATTTTTCCTTACTCATGTAAGCTGTCTTTGTTGTTTGACTTCCAGTAATATAATTGCCGACATGAAGATTTCCAAACCTTCTAGCTCCCGAAATTATATGAGGCCAGATCATCAAATTCAGTTTGACGAAGGTCATGGGTATTTGCTTCAAAAGGAGATGGCAGCTACCCGTGGGCAAAGGTAACTCAATTTTTGTTTCTGTATTTTGCTGTTTCTCCTCCCCGTTTAGCTGTATTGCGTTTCACTGGGCTTCACCATCAGGCCATAGGTTTCTGACCCGAGGGACTGTGAACTTCATCCCAGCTGCGTCTTCTGGGAAACTTTGCATTATTCAGCCACCTGTTCACACTGTTTCCATGGTTGATACTTTGTTGGTGTCCCTGATTTTGAATTGGCTTCATTCTCCCCAGCTGTTGAGAGAAAGCTACTGCAGCTTTTGGCAACTCAATTTAATGGCATATTTAAAGGAACTTAATCTTGTCTTCAACGTTTTTGTTGTTGTGCAGACAAGACAAGAATTAACACCCCTCAGGAATGTTGAGTGGAATCAGTCTGAATTAAGCGATCCAGTGTAATTGCATCAGTACAGTGTGGTGTAGCGAGTTCATTTGTAACAGTGGAAGGGTTCAGAAATATGTAGGATGAGGGAAGGTGAAGGATGGAAGAGGAAAGACCTCTGGCAACAATGAATATGGGATATAACGAGCCACAGAGCCGATGGAAAAGTACATTATGCCAGGAAGAACGGCTCTGTGATTAAAAGCCACGGATTAAAAATTATAGTATTCACATTTTTCTCATTTAATTTGTATCCCATGTAAAGAGATTTGGATCGAAAGGGAGAGAATTAGAAGCTGTTTAAAAATTAACTTCCTTATCCCCAGACTAGTTTTTAATCTGTAGAAATGACTTTTAACTCCAGGAAGCCTTCTCATTCACAAATAAAGACTTGAGCCAGTGGAATATAAAGCAGTGATCAAGAGGAATTAACCACAAAAGTGCAAGGAAGTTCCATTTATTGGTTAACATATTGGTCATTGTTCATTTGCAGAGGTACTTGAATGGTAATAATTAAACAGTGCAAAATAGATGAAATCTTAAATTTCTTGAAAGATTGTTTGCTTTATAAGATGGGATATTTTAATTTAGCTATTGTCTTTCTAATCCAGTAGGCAACATTTAGTGCAATTGAATCAAGGCAAGAAATGGTTTTCCAGATGTTAATGATACAGCTGCTGAATTAGGGGGGCTTGATAGCTTTCTGCTCCATTGCCCTTCCTAAATACTTAAATTGAAATAAATCAAATGAAGACTAATGGCAAATCATGCTAATCTTTTTGCTTAGAAGTGTTGAGAATCGAATTGCAGAGCCTGTTGATTCTGAAACAAAAACTCAGCTTCGACTGCCACTGTGGGTTTTTTGTTTTTAACCTAATGAATTAGTCCATGTTCTTTTGGGTCATCAGAATTGTATTTCAAGTCCTCACTCTTGGACCCTTTTTGAGGACACTGTCTAGAAAGCAGCTTGAAGTAGCAGCATTGTGAAAGGACTCTCATATTTCTATTTCCTCTTGGTTTTAGGAAGGGATTATATAAAGGGAAGAGCCTGAATATTTTCCCCACTCCTGAGGAAACTCCCAAAGAAGAATCTGAAGCAGGTGAGTTACCTCACGATCATTTCCATGCCGAGTGGCTCATGTAGAAAATCTCAGGTGTTTTTGTTGCTTAGGGACAGGTGCCCATCCTTCTCAGTGCCCCAGAACTTGGATGCCAGCCTAGGTTGTTTGCAGTTGGCTGATCTCAGTCCAGTTCTGCTGCGAAGTTATTTATCGAACTCAGGGGTAGGTAAGAGAGGGAGTACAAATTATCAGATCAATAGTATTTACTGAGCACCTCTTGTCAGCCGAGCACTGTTCTAATAAGAAGAAGAATGATGACATTTGTTAAGCACTTAATATGCGCCGAGAACTGTACTAAGCACTGGGGTAGATACAGGATAATTAGGTTGGACGCGTCCCTGTTTCACATGTGGCTCACAGTCTGAGGAGGAGGAGGAGGAGGATGGGCCTTGAATCCCCATTTTCCAGTTGGGGAAATGGAGGCACAGAGAAATCCAGTGACTTCAGTGAAGTTAACTTGGACTTTGGGATGCTTAGAGGAACAGGGTGATGTCTTGCCCTCCTCACGTCATTCCTTAAATTTGACTGCCCAGTCCTGAGGTCTGTTTATAGCGGTGCCTCACCTGGCCCTGCTGCAGCTTCAGAAAAGAGAAGCCCCAAACCAGGAAAACTGCAAGCCCAGTCTGCAAGGTCGATTTCAAAGTTGTGAAAGACGGCCTGGCTCAGGAGTCTGTTTTCATACTTACCAACTTTGCGATGGATTGAGGAATCCTAGAACAATAAACCCAGGAAGTCAGGCTGTAGCCTCTTCAGACAGGAAATCTAATTTTATCTCAAAACAGGGCATGGTAGGTTTGAGAGCTGATTTTTAAAGCATTTTATTCATTGAATTTTTAACAACTGCATTCTTGGCTATGAAAGCCTCAGGGTGTAGTCATCTAAAAAAATGGAAGGAAAATGTTTTTAAACTGTCGTACTTCGAAGGACAGCAATATGATTGTAGATTAACCGATGAAGGGGCATTTGTCTTCTCCACGTCCTTCCCAACATTTGCTCTGTCAGTTGCAAACACAATTTCCCCTCTAGACTGTGAGCTCCTTGTGGGCAGAGAACATGTCTGACAACTATTGATTTGTACTCTCCCAAGCATTTTGGTACAGCGATCTGCACGCAGTAAGCACTCAGTAAATAGCACTGATTGATCGATTGCCCTGGCTGGGCGTCCGGAAGGAGAAGGTACGGTCACCCTCACCTCAGCAATGGCTCCCGTACAACCTTTCACACAGGAACAAGAGAAGAGGAAAAGAGCAAGAATGAGTAACAGCTGCTACTCTCACTAAGCCTTTCTCCCCACATAAGGAGATTTAAAGGTGGCAGGAGCATCAGTTGACTTTGAACGTGGTGTAGTGGATAGTTCACGGGCTTGGGTGGCAGAAGGTTATGGGCTCCACCACTTGTCTGCAGTGAGACCTTAGGCAAGTCACTTCACTTCTCTGTGCCTGGAACTGGGAAAATTAAGCAATCTAATTGTTTCCATTGAGTCTAAAAATTTAGCATTAAACCAAACCGGATAACATTTTTTTGGTAGAAGTCTTAATGGTTGGTGGTTAGGCTGACGTTTAAGTGTTTGTTTTCAATACAGTGGCATCCCCCACTCTTTGGGACTTGGAATTTGCCAAGCAGTTAGCAACGGTAGATGAACAGCTTCCCCGGAATGGTTTTGAGGAGATGATCCAGTGGACAAAAGAGGGAAAATTATGGGAATTTCCCATTAACAACGAAGCAGGTAAGTGACCGTTTGACAATCAACATAGCCATCGTACATTCTAGAAGAAGATACGTGCGGTGGTAAAATTCACCTTTGGAGGCTTGAAAAAGCCAGTGTGGGACCCACAATCCCAGCTGCAGTTTTCACACATAGAAAGGCTGTTGTGTCTTCAACAGTTGTCAGTAGAGTCCAGATTACATCTGGTTAAGTTTCCAATTCAGTTCAGTTTAGGTCTCTGGTATGTAAACGAAGGCCAAAAGGGTTTTGAATAGGCAGCTTTTTTTATTACACATCCACCCAAAATGGATCCGATGAGGTTTCAGATAAAAGTAGTCAAATTCCACCTAATAGTTGAGGTTTACTAACCAAAATGGAAAATGAATTAATTGGCTAGACTGCTTCACGAAGTCATACAGTAGGAAGGTCGTCGTGTAACACATACCGAGTGGGGAAAGTTCTCCGGCCCCTGAAAATTGTGTGATGTGACTCAGAGAAGCAGCATGGCGTAGTGGATTGAGCACGGGCCTGGGAATCAGAAGGTCATGGGTTCTAATCCCAGTTCCTCCGTATAGCTGCTTTGTGACCTTGGACAAGTCACTTCACTTCTGTGCCTCAGAGACCTCATCTGTATAATAAGACTGTGAGCCCCACCTGGGACAGGGGCTTTGTCCAACCTGATTTGCTTGTGTCCACCCCAGCGCTTAGCACAGTGCACAGTTGTTATTACTATTTTTATTACCCAGGCCACGTGCAGAACGTAGCAATTTGAGCTCACTGGTTCTCCGTAGGGCTCGGCAACGTGAAAATCTTCAGACGGACAGTGACCTCACGATTTCGTCCTGTTAACGAGTCGTAAAGCCCCTTGCCGGCTGCCAGAACCTCCCCATTCTAATCCTCCGGACAGCCGTTGTAGCAAAATCCAGTTTGCCTGGAACTAGGAGGAACCTGACCTGTCTCGCTGGTATGGAGTCCCTTAGACAAAAGGGAGAGCCGTGCAGGCCCCCACTCTGCCATTGTGATGGCTTTCTTGTGAGAGACTATGACAGGGCATTCAATTTCACGCATGGGACCCTAAAGCAGTGTGTGTCTGGGGGAAATGAAGGGAGGTCAAATTTTCGATGGAACATCTTTGAGAGGCATCCGAAACTTAAAAGGCTCAGTGTTCCAACTTGACCATTTCATACGTATTTTAAAACTAGAGTGGAAAGGAAATGGAAGGCTGGAAGTGTCCCAGGCAATTTGTATTCCTAGAAAAACTTCAGGACTCAGCTTTTGACTCATTGTTGTGCTGTAATGTAAGTTTGCCCCAAAACTGACTTGAGCTTGATAGAGTCTGTAAAAGACGTTGAAGAATTGAACAACCTAAAATCCAGGCTCAATTTTGCTAACTTTGTATTTGCGTAAGAGCACGTGTGAGTGTGGGCACATATCCTACTCAGAAAAAAGTCCTGTTTTCCCTAGGACTTGAGAACTAACTTAGGGTTACTCCCACCATGACATTTTCTCCTGCCTGCGTTTTCTTCATCCCAGGAACAAAACAAGGCACATAAACAGTCGCATAAAATTCTTCTGGGTGGCCTCCCCTTAAGTAGCTGGATGAAGGCTCCTGTTTCCTCCCAAATAGGCAGTGAGACAGCCAGTTGTATTTATTGAGCTCTCACTGTATGCACAGCAGTATCCTGAGCTCTTGGGAGAGTGCGATATAAGAATAAATAGACACATTCCCTGCCCACAACAAACTTACAGTTTAGTGGGGGAGACAGACATTAATATTATTCTGGAAATGAGTTCCCTTTCACGCATTCTGGTAATCTAGAATCCGCTTGGTTCCCACCTAGTCCAGTTATGTGGGATTTGTGTTTCAGAGTACATGTTTTTACATACTTAATGCCAGCAAAAAAGGCTAGTTAAAAAAAACCCTAGTAAAAATAGAGAATTGTGGCAGTCGAATGGGGTCTGGCATTATGGTGGACTTGGTTCAGAGTAGCTGCCTGTTCTTTTTCATTTCTATTACCGAATAACATTGGAACTCTGAAACGTTAACAATAACACTGATGATTTCCTGGTTCAAGTAGCCACCAAATACGGTGGTGTGGAGGTGAATTAGGGGCACGTCGCCCTGACAACCGCAGAACTCCCACATTCACCAAACAATCGTGTGTTTCCAAGCTTAGCAGAAATTTATCTTAAAGTTGATACAGTCGGTTAGAATGTTTAGTCTCTGAGAAGGTGGGCGGGAGACAACTGTTTTTGTCAGGCAAGAAAGATAAGTGTGCCCGGGCATCCATATACAGTTTGTATTATTGATACTGCAGGCTAGGAAAAGGAGGTGTCTCATTTCCAGCTCCTTCAAGCATTTGAATGACTGAGGGAAAAACAGGAAAGAAACCATGGAGATTTTGAATGGGATCTTCCCTTCCCAGCAACCCATACACATTTCAGACCTTACGGAATCTGAATTGTGACCCGAAGACTTCCCACTGTTAGGTATTTTTCCTTTATCTCCTCTGCTCCTTAAGTTTGATTTTTAAGGTTGTCAGTGTCACGCTGTCCTGAGTTGTCATCAGCAACTTCCATAAAAGTGTACACACAGATTCCTTGGAAGAAAAAAAAAATCCCATCATTTGATCACTTAAAACCGCCTCTGAATCTGTAGCGATAGAAATTTGATGTTTATAGTGGAGTGGCAGAACAGATGTCGGCCCCATAGATTAGAATGAAAATGGGATTGTAGCTCCCGCCTCCCCACTACCGTGCGTATTCATTAGCGGGAAGATTCTCTTTATTCTTTGCAGACTGTGAAAGTAGCAAGCTTGATGAAGTTACTCCCTCTGGTGAAACTAAGTCAGCGTCTCTGGCTTGGGGTTGTTTAGTTGTTTTTGCGGAACCGGCGGCTCTGGCTTCAGCCCATGTAGGTGTTTTGCAGGGTCTGGCATGCCACCAAGCTCTGCCAGGACACCTCAGCCTTGTGTACTTCATTCTGGCTCCCTCCCTCACAGGCTCTGGCAGAGCCACTCGGGTGGGATTCACTGGGCTGGGAAGGGTCTAGGTTTTGCAGTCAATCAGTATTTAATGAGCACCTGCTGTGTGCAGAGCATTGTACTAGGTGCTTGGGAATATACGATGGAATCGGTAGAGCTGATCTGTACCGTCGAGGAGCTTACAATGTAGTGGGACAACAGACACGGAAATACTTTTCAGATAGGAGGGGAACCTAGAGTATAAAGGTACGTGCACAAGTGCTGTGGGGGTTGAGACTTCAGGGACCTCGGCTCAGAAGTGTTGAATTGCAAGTTGGGGGATACAAAGTGGAGGGATTAAAAATCATTTGGGGAAGGCCTGGTGGAGGAGGTGTGATTTCAGAAGGACCGTGGAGATGGGGAGAGCAGTGTTGTGCCGGATGTGAATGAGGAAGGATTTCCCGGCAGGAGAGAAGGCTCCAGCAAGAGGTCAGCAGTGAGAGAGGTCAAAAGTGAGGAACGGTAAGCAGGTTAGCTTAAGAGGAACAAAGAGTAGTGAGATGAGTTGTAACGGGAGGAGAACGTGGATAGGTAATTGAGTGCCTTAAAGCCAGTGCTCAGTAGCTTCTGCTTGACTCAGAGAGGAATGGGCAACCGTTGGAGGTTACTGAAGCGTGGGGAGATGTGTGCAGAACAGTGATTTAGAAAAACGATCTGGGCTGCAGAGTGACGCTTGGAGTGGAGAAGGGAAATGATTGCAGGAAGATCAGTGAGGAGGCTGATGCAATGCACGAGCCGGGATGTGACAAGTGCCTGGACCCAAGAGATGGCCGATTAGAAGAAGAGACGGCTTCTGGAAATGTTACGGAGGAAGAACTGACAGGATTTGGTGACAGTCTGGATTTGGGGGTTGAAAGAGGGTATACAGTCAAAGATATTGAGAGGCAGGGAGGACAGTGGTGTCGTCAACTGTGAAGGGAAATGTAGGTTGTGGGAAGGGCTTTGTGAGGACAAGTGAGAAATTCAGGTTTGGTTTTCCGGAGCTTGAGGTGCAGTTGAGGTGTCCAGGAGGCAGGAGGAAGTACCCGATTGCAAAGGAGCTGAGAGGTCGGGTTTAGCGAGGTAGATTTGGAAATCACCTGCATTGAGGTGGCAATTGCAGCCGTGGGAGCGGATGAGCTCCTCAAGGAAGCGAGTTTAGATAGAGAAGAGAAAGGGACCGAGGATGATCCTCTAGGTATCAGGAGGAGGAGGAGGAGTATTTCTGGTGTGGGTTTGATTTTATTTTCAAATCATAATAATCTCTTTGGATCGCCTTCTAGGTTTTGATGACGACGGTGCTGATTTTCACGAGCATATATTTCTGGATAAATACCTGGAGGATTTCCCAAAGCAAGGACCGATTCGCCACTTCATGGAACTAGTGACCTGTGGGCTGTCTAAAAACCCCTATTTGAGTGTTAAGCAAAAGGCCGAGCACATTGAGTGGTTTCGGAACTATTTCCATGAAAAAACAGATATCCTTAAGGAAAATGACATTCAGTTCAATTGAG
This sequence comes from Tachyglossus aculeatus, assembly GCF_015852505.1. Taxonomy (NCBI): domain Eukaryota; kingdom Metazoa; phylum Chordata; class Mammalia; order Monotremata; family Tachyglossidae; genus Tachyglossus; species Tachyglossus aculeatus. The sequence goes on along the minus strand of NC_052085.1, from coordinate 8,126,748 downwards.
AAACATGGGAGGCACTCTTAACCCTGATGGTAGAGATGGGAATTCTTGAAGCCAAACCTTTTTTCTGTGTTTTTTTCCGCCGTAGGCGCAATTTGTGGTGAATAACTGTGGAACCAGATTTGCCTGACAGATGTTAAATTGTATAAAAGATCTAATGTGAGAGCTGAAAAATATCCTTGCATATACCAGAGGAAAAAGTCCTAGTAAATTACTGATTGCTTAAACCGCCCGATCGTCCTTCTTCCTCACGTATATATGAAAAACAAGGTGACATGGTGGCTTAGCCTACTTATAAAAAGGCAATTGGATTTAGGAGACAGGTGCTATATAGCTAGAGAGGATCGTGGCCTAGGAATTGGCTGATCTTTTTGGAATATTTTCTGAAAGCAGTTGCTCTCACAGGAGACGATCTCTAGCTTGGTTCCTGGTGAATGTTTACCGGCTGGCAATGGATTGATGTTTTGTTCTCTGTCTCCCCCTTCTAGACTGTGAGTCCACTGTTGGGTAGGGACCGTCTCTGTATGTTGCCAACTTGTACTTCCCAAGCGCTTAGTGCTCTGCACACAGTAAGTGCTCAATAAATATGATTGATTGATGTCCACATATACTGGTCCTCCCAATGTCAGCAATGGGAAACGTTGGGTGGCCCTTCCGCTGAGGTTTGGGAGGGCTAGGTAGAATGGCGACTCTTCTCCAAAGGCCCACCGACCCACTGGCCTGTCCTTCACCCTCGACCCCTCATCCTCTCCATCTTTCTTCTCTGCCCCACCCAAGTCACAGGTGGCCAGGCTTACCACCTCCATACCTTTCCTTGCTTCCTTTGGATGACATCTGGAGCGCTGTTCTGCTCGCAGATAGGTTCTGTGCTGTAAATTCAGTGGTGGTGGCAGATGGACTTAGAACAGTGCTTTGCACATAGTAAGCGCTGAACAAATGCCTTCATTATTATTATGGACTGCCTTTAAGCCACTTTTTAGGCCACCTTTTCACCGGTCAGGCTTTTGACTGTGCTGATCGTCCGCTCCTCTGACTGACTCACTCCCTCTTGTCTCTAAATTAGACCCCACCCGAGAACGGAAATGGAAAATTCTTGCAGTGTTCGAGGAATTTTTGATCTTAGTGTGCTTTTTGTAATGTCAAGCCATTATGGTGTCAATGAGATTAAGGATAGTTAAAATAAATTGCTGTATTTTGGAAAGAAATGTTAAAGCAGTTGCATGCTAATGAGGAAGGACTTTCTAGTGGTGGCATTTAATTGTTCTTCAAGAGAGGTGAGCCTAAATGGGACTCTAAAATGTTCTCCTATGTGCCCAGGCAGCCTATCTGCCAGCTTACCAATGCTTCAGGTTTCTGTAGGCTGGCACTACCCTTCCCCATTCTCTGCTGATCTGCAATTCCTAACACCATCCCAGGTTCCCAACCTCGGGACATAGACACCACTTCTCCTCCCTCCCCCTCCAGGGTACACTTGTGACTTCTAAGGAGCTTCTGCTGACCTTCCGATTAAATATAGAGTCTTCCTCATCTTAGAGAACCAGTCAGCTCTTAAATAGGCTGTGTTTCCCGTGAGTTAAACTTTGAGGTTTAGCAACAGTAGAACAATTTTCAACTTTCTCCTAAGAAAACTAGGCTTTCTAAGGCATCACTTTTGTCCTCTTTCCCTCAAACCCCCATAAAATAAGGGGCAGGAATTGTATCTGTTTTGATTTTCTCTAACTCAGCTTGTAGTACAATGCTTGGCATATAGTAAGCATTAAAAAATGCCAGATTTATTAATATTTTACAATGGTAATAATAAAAAGAAAGGTTAAACCCATCTCTCAAATAGTTCCTCTCTTGCTGTTGGTCTTTATTCCAAAATGATAGAACATTGTAGTGTATCTCTGGTCCAAAAGGCAGATGAGCCATTGTGCTCCTGAACACGGTACATTAGATTCTCCATTAAAAGGAGTTTGCAATAGGGGAAAACATATTTTCAAAAGCCGTGTTTCAGCAAGTGTTTCAGGAACTATATAAGGAGGCATTAAATTGTACTTCAGGAGCAGGATCGATGCGTTTGAGAAATGATTCGGGTTTGAAACATGCTTGTTCAATCTGGAGAGGAAATGATAAGAAAGGCCGAATCCAGGAGAAAAGAAACACTGGCTCCAGTGAGGTATTCAGTGCTTAATTAGATCGTAAAAGGTGTCTTTGTCATTGGTGTTGTGAGGCGCTTGACAAAAAATCTCTGGGAGTCACAATAACTGCAGAACAGCCACCCAGAATTTAAAGATAGCACTAATTCTATTCTGTAGGAGCTGTGGTCCAAGGAGCCATGACAGTCAAAGGAGAAATCTTGTCGTAGTGATGATGGTGTTGGTCGCTCATCTTCAGAAATGATGGAAATAGTGGGTTCGTGAACTGTGCAGGGAATCCACTTCTCCCTCATATCCCCAGTTCACATCTTCACTTACCGTTTCCTAACCGTCTGAGGACTCTGAAAGTTCAGAAACTTTGAAAGGCTTGAATGCCAATAGCAATTCAAGGCCATTTGAGTATTGGAATTTTCTCAGTTGTTTAGGCAATGATGGTTAGGGAAATTTCAAATGTGGTGGGTAGGTCTTCTGGTTGAACTTGAGTCTTTCAGAACCAGAGACTTTATAGGTGTTCACAGCCTTCACCAACCTATGGGAACAATTTTATGTGCCACGGTTCGTGGGATAAGTAACCTTCCAGAATAAGATGGTAGGGTTGGCAACATTAACCCCTTGGTATGACGACCCTATTTGGTCAAGCAAGTACTTTCAAGAATGGTCAATCAGATGAGCTTAGGGGTTTTATAAGGAGTGCTATTATGTTTAGATTTTTGTCTCATGGTGGCTCTTAGAACTACTTGAAAATTTATTCTGGGAATTGGTTTTAACTTTGCTAAGGGAGTGTTGGGGAGAGGCACTTTTTTTCCTTGATCTGAGTTTGTCCCCCCTCAAAAAAGTATGCGTTTAGAGATGTACATAACTTGGCTCCTTTAGCTATTTTTCATAAAGAAACAAAGACAACCACAGACATAATCAATATTTTCTGGGAGAGTCACCTAGGAACTAGGGCAGTTTTGAAGGTAGTCCAGAGTGATCTATTGTAGCTGTCAAATATCTCCTTGGACTAAGATATTGATGATGTCGATAGAGGGGAAAATATTTCTTACAAAGAAGAATGAACAGCTGCTATTTGGACTGTACTAATTCTGTTGCTTAGTGAGCACTTTCAGCTTGTTTCAAACATCGTTTGATCCTCAGAAGTAGCGGCACATTTCCTAAAGTCTTGGGAAAAGTGCTGGAAAATAATAGTTCCAGCAGTGACTCAATACAATTGGAAGTAAGTGTACCCTCACAGCCTCATAAGATCTTTCGTTTCAAAATATGAATCGCCCTGCTTGATGGCGGGCTCTGTCAGTCATTCTTTCCATTGCCAGATTTTTTCATTTAAAAAATTTCCTCAGACAAAAATGCAAGGATCTCTGTTTGGGAGGAATTTGGCACAGGCCGCTAATGTGGTCTGTTAGCTTCTTTTCTAATGCAGCAGCAGTAGTGGTGTTTATTGCACACCCACAGGGTATTGTATTAAACGCTTTAAGGGGGGGAAAACCAAGGCTCAAGGATTAAAGGACTTGCTAGAAGTCACTGCATGAGTCATGAGTGATGATGGCAACAACCCATTACTTTATTTCGTTGGGCTCCTCAAAATTAATCACTGAAGTTTTTTACCTGAACCCCAGAACAACGGCCATGATTTTTGAGCACTGAGGGTTGGAACAAGGGCTAGGACTTTTAGGGGAGGTGGGGGCTGGAGGAGTCAGCCAACTGGGACCCTTCACGTCGTTTCAGAGGGGATTGAGACTGAGAGCACTACAGAGGAAGAAGACCTGATCCCACCTCCCCTGCAGGACTTCTCCCCATAGCACTAATCTAGGACAATGTAGGGATCTGCCTAAAATTACTTCACTCAGAGATTTCCCCCCCTTCCCTCCCCTCAGAAGTTCCAAATCCAAATGAAGGAAAAAAAATCCAACACAAGAAGAGGATGGAAGAAAAAGACAAAATATTCGATGTCTTTCAGGTTTGTTGCATGACTTACTTCAGGCTCTGGACTGAAAATATAAGCTGTTTTTCATGGTTGATAGGTGAAAGTTCATGGTGCTTTTATCTGAAATGTATGATAATGTAGAGAGACAGCTGAAGAGAATTTAATGTCAACATCGCTTTTAAAAACAAGCTGAGGAGTACCAAAATGAGCTCCTTTCTCTCACTTCTCTTGAGGGTGGGATGGCTTTCCCTCACAACGAAAGAGCAAAGGCAATCCCGTGCTGCCCCAGCCTACTCAATCATTCAGTCAATCAATCAACAATACTTAATGAGTGCTTACTGTGAACAGAGCACTGTACTAGGCATTTGGGAGGGTACAATAGACCCAATCCCTTCCCTCAAGCAGATACCTACTTAGAGTCTGCACTACGTCCTGCTCCTCTTTCCACCACCCCAAAGGGGGGGAAGTAAAATGCCAGCCACACTGATGGCGGAACTGCCGAGGGTGGGGATCAAGCACTCTCCCAAGTGCTTTGAACAGTGTCCTGCACACAGTGAGCCTCTGAATTAACGTCTCTGAGTGTGTCTCTGCCGCTGACCCTCGATCCGGTCCCCAGACAGCAGGCATGAGGGCCACGGGAGTGGCTTATGGGGGCCGCAGTGCCATCTCTAGGAGTGGGAGAAATATTGAGAAGCAGCATGGCTCAGTGGAAAGAGCGCGGGCTTTGAAGTCAGAGGTCATGTGTTCAAACCCCGGCTCCACCAATTGTCAGCTGTGTGACTTTGGGCAAGTCACTTAACTTCTCTGGGCCTCAGTTCCCTCATCTGTAAAATGGGGATTAAGACTGTGAGCCCCCCATGGGACAACCAGATCACTTTGTAACCTCCCCAGCACTTAGAACAGTGCTTTGCACATAGTAAGCACTTAATAAATGCCATCATTATTATTATTATTATTATTCCCCTCCCTCAACTGTCCAATCCAGTCATCCTTTGGTTATGTAGCCATTCCTCGGAGCGGAGGGACAGATTTCCTTTACCCTTAGGCCTCCCAAATTTCTTCCGAAGTTGCCACCCACCTTTCCCATTGTCTGTCTGCTCATCCTGTGGCAGTGAAGGCTGTTACTACTCTTGAACAATCAACGTGAACTTTTAGAGCTCCCGTAGAACGGACTGTGTGGGATCTAATTGTAATAATAACAATAATTATGGAATTAAGCACTTACTATGTGCCACGCGCTGTTCTAAGCGCTGGGGTGGATACCAGTAAATTGGGTTGGACACAGTCCCTGTCCCACCTGGGGCTCACAGTCTCAATTCCCATTTTACAGATGAGGTAACTGAGGCACAAAGTGAAGTGACTTGCCCAAGGTCACTCAGCAGATAAGTGGCAGAGCTGGAATTAAAACCCATGGCCTTCTGACTCCCAGGACCGGGTTCTATCTGCTACTCTATGCTGCTTGTCTGTTATCTAGTCCAGCCCCTAGCCCAGTGCTTGGCACGTGGCAAGCACTTGATAATACCGCTATTATTTTTTATTATTATGAATGCTTGTCCTTTTCTCACTTGTTCAGGCCTGAAGGAAACCCATATTTTGACATTTGAAATTACCTCACTGTTTTTCAAAGGCTGAAAAGGATCCCTTTTAGCTCAGTGGTTTGGTCCTAGTTTTCTAACTAGTAGGAGTCTTCATTAATGTTATTCTACTCGAATGGATAACACCATAAATATGGTTAAATGAGTTGTACAGGCACTAGCTGTGGGATAAATATTTGAAGGAACAATATTCAATATTAATGACCCTGTTACATTTTTCTTTTGCTTTAATTCATACAGTTGAGGCCTGATTATTGCAACATTAATGGGATCCTTGAAAGTCACCTCAGTATTGCCACAACAAGCTACTCTCCCCCATGTGAAACCTGTGTACCTCTGTGTTGTATTAAATGACATTTTTGCAAATATCCTTTGCCATTTGTGAAAATAATAGCAGACCAGGTCAACTCGACCCCAACGTGGGTCAGTATCATTTCGGTGGTTTTTCTAAAGAGAAATTTACAGAAAAGAGTTCAAAAGACTGACCAGTGTGTCCAGGATTAGGCAATGGTAAGTAACTTTCTTGGGGGACTTGCCCCAAACACATCACTTAACCCAGGGGCCATTTGGAGATTTAGGAGAGGAAAAAAACGTCCTCGGCAAAGTTTTGCGATAGCTGAGGTAGTGGTGAAGTTTTGTGAACTGTTAGGAAAAGACCTGACCCTTTGGTGGACGATGATAAACATGTCCATGTGAGATCGATGAAATCAATCAATCAATATTATATACTGAGTGCTCGCTCTGGGCCAAGCACTATTAAGTACTTGGGAGACTGCAAAAGAGTCTGTAGGGATTGTTTGTACCAACTCCTTTATGCTCTACTCGCCCAAACGCTTAGTGCAGCGCTCTGCCCACCATAAAAGATCAATAAATGCTATTGATTGAAAGATGAAGTTCTCCAATTGTAGATTCAGAAGATGATAAAGAGGGGGGAATGAAAACAAGTGTTTGGGGAGGGAACAAATTATTTTTGCAGGGGAAGAAGAAAATAGGGGCAAGAGAGGTCGCACCTAGTTCCTGCCAGTCAAGTTCCCACATGGTCACAGAGGCAACAGGCAGGGGTGCAGCCCCTGTTGAAGAGCTTGTGGAGAAGGGTTTCCCGAAGGAAATGTTTGCAAGTTTAAATAGGAGGGAAATACAAAGACGATTAGCATTGTCTGGGGAACTGGGGCCGAGAACAAATTTAGGAAAGTTCAAATAAAATTTAGGGCTAGTGATGGCAGTGAAAAGAGTCCGGAAAATAGAACGTGAGAAGGAAACGCAAGGCCGTTCTGTTTCAGAACAGTAAGAAGTAAACAGGTTTGGATGGGCTGGGAGGAGGTCGGCCACAAGAAATGAGAAATGTTGATGTATAAATAAAAGTGTTTCGTGTTTCCCCCTCCTCCCTCAAACTGAGCATTCAGCTGAAAGAAATAATAGTGATTAAGATCTTGTGGAAAGGCAGAAATGCTGAGTATTTTGGCATAAAATAGGGGAAGGTTTGCTGAAGAGGTTGACAGGCAGGCAGAAAAATTACTAGTAGGGTAATCAGACAATAGTATTTACTGAGCACTTTTGTGCAGAGCAATATACTGAGTGAGCACTTGGGAGAATTCAAAAGTAAGAGACATGGTCCCCACCCTCAGGAAACTTACAATCTAAAGAAAGGTCAAAGACGATCCTGATGATTACATGCAAATGGTACATTTGGTGGACGGTTGAAAAAATGTTTTAGTAATGATGGGAAAGGTTAGCCTCAATTAGGATCTGCCCCAGTTTCAAAGTGGGTCGGTGATGACATATGTATAGCAGTTTTTTATACTTACTCATCCACATATCCTTCTTTTCATTCTCTTCTTCCTATTTGTGATTGATTTTCTGTCAGTCTCCCCAAATAGATTGTAAGCTCCTGGAAGGCAGGGACTGTGTCTTCTGATTCAGTTGTACTCTCAAGTGCTTAATATCAGGCTCTGTACCCAGTAGGTGCCCAAATAAATACTACTGATTGCTGGATGTTGGGAAACAAAACTAGGTCTAATAATTTCCAGACTTCAGTCCCGTTGCTTCAGTTTTAACAGCCAACTCTCAACTCTCTGGGGTCATTCATTCATTCATATTTATTGAGTGCTTACTTTGTGCAAAGCACTGTACTAAACACTTGGGAGAGTATATTATAACAACAAATAGACACATTCCTGCCACGGGAACTACCTAGGCTCCTTTTCTGCTCATCCTCCTTCATTTTGTGCCTCCCCTATTGGGGTTTATGCTTCCTTTGGGAGAATGGTAAGGAGATGGAAATGGGCTGGAACTCAGTACATCAATCTCATGCTCGGTTCCTCGCTTTTGGAAAAAAATTTTGGAGCAGAAGGTGGAATCCATTAGAAAAAGAAGTGCCTAGATCTTTTTTAGTTCATTCAGACACACTGTCCCCACCCGCTTCCCCCCATTGCCATGGTGAAATGTCAGCTGCAAAACATTCCTTTAATTTCCCGAGGCATTTAATATTCAGTAATTAAGCCCCATCCTTTCCAAAGTACATTCGCTCTCCAACAGTGAGGAACTCAAGTCCAGTTAACTCGTCGTCCAATTGGAGCAAGTTCCACGTATGAGTTGGAAGTCGTCCACGGGCTTCTGATGTCGACTCTGGCCGTGGCTAACCTGGTTTGGATGAGGCTGGCTCAGCTTACTTGTCTTGATGAAATTCCTCCGTACAGCGAAGCAACTTCTTTTTCAGGGACAATCGGAAATGCTTTCATTATTGAGATGAAAGAGGATGAAAAAAATAAGGCAAATTGTTTTATAAAAGCCTAAACCGCATGTAATTTTAAAACACACCATTTTTGGGATGAAGAATAGCATTAATGGAAGTTCAATTGGAATTCTAGACTACTGTATTTCAATCATTTCAGGGATTTAAAAAAATGTGTGGAATGAAAATAGCTCTTCAGAAGGAGCCTATTCTTTGATAATTAAGAAATTTAACATATCATGAATTCTGCAAATATGGGATCAGGCCGTATAGTCAATAGTGATTCTGAAGAAGTGAGGATACTTTGATTTAGGCTTAGCTTTAATCAGAGCTTTCTAAGTTCCTCTTTCCTGGTATCCTTTAGGCAAGAAATACCATTGCTATTCAGTTTAAAAATGTTCTCTCATGAAATATGTCTACCACTCCAGCCCTGAATGGGAATGTTAAAGGAATTATACATCTGTTAAGTGACTGGAAAATCGTAGGTGTCACTCTACCGCAGGGAAAGACAAATTCATCTTAGCAGTTTGGAGAATGAGTTAGTTCAAAGGTTTGCTCAGAAAATATGCTTAGGGTTTGAGCATGATGCTCCCCCAGGAAATGAAATCACAGAACACGTGAGAAGCAGGATTCACATAATATCCTGAGGCAGGTATCTGTACCGGTTATGGTATCTGTGAACTGCTTGCTATGTGCTGAGTGCTGGAGTAGCACTTGGGATCTTGTGTCCAGTTTACTGGTGAGAAAACTGTGGCCCAGAAAGAGTGACTTGTCCAAGGTCACACAGCAGAACTAGGACTAGAACCTGTGTCGTCTCATCCCCTGGCCCACGCTCTATCTAGCGGGCCACTCAGGCTCCTCACAAAATACAGTAAAACCTACATAATTGAAGTCAAAAAACCTACCTATTGTGAATTTTTCCACTGGTCCTGTGCAGTTTAATATACTTCACAGTTTGCCTTACAGTAGCTGCATTCAAATCTTCTTTATCATGTTGTGGATGAGAGATCCTTCATTATTGGCTCTAATGGAGACTGTTGGCCAGAGTGTAGAGATCGCCTCTTAGTATTTACATTCTCCTTAGCACTCCTGTATATATACCCACTTTATTTTGGCCGTTTTAGATGTAAAATATTTTTTTGTTTGTCTCCCCTGGTAGAGTGTAAGCTCTTTGTGGACAGGGAATTAACTTGTCTCTTCTTTATTCTCTACACTCCAAAGGCCTAGTATAGTGCACTGCACCAAGGGAAGCAGCATGGCCTAGTGGAAAAGGGCATAGACCTGGGATTCAGAGGACCTGGGTTCAAATTTCAGCTCCACCACTTGTCTGCAGTGTTGCCTCGGACAAATCACTTACCTTCCATGGGTAAAATGGGGATTAGACTTGTCCCTCGGACTTACACTCTGAGCCCCATGTGGGAAAGGGACTGTGTCCAATCTGAATATCTTTCATTCATTCATTGTCGTATGTATTGAGCCCTTACTGTGTGCAGAGCACTGGACTAAGCGCTTGGGAAGTACAAGTCGGCATCATGTAGAGACAGTCCCTACCCAACGACGGGCTCACGGTCTGGAAGGGAGAGACAGACGACAAAAGAAAACATTTAGACAGGTGTCAGAATCGTCAGAACAAATAGAATTAAAGCTATATGCACATCATTAACAAAAATAGAATAGTAAATATGCACAAGTAAAATAAATAGAGTAAGAAATCTGTACAAGTATATATACAGGTGCTGTGGGGAGGGGAAGGAGGTAGGGTGGGAGGGATGGGGAGGAGGAGAGGAAAAAGGGGGCTCAGTCTGGGAAGGCCTCCTGGAGGAGGTGAGCTCTCAGTAGGGCTTTGAAGGGAGGAAGAGAGCTAGCTTGGTGGTATCTACTCGAGCTTAGAACAGTGCCTGGCACATAGTAAGCACTTAACAGGTACCATTTTTAAAAAAATGGGGAGGGGCACTCATTAAACACTACTCCTATTATTCAAGAGCCCAGTTCAACAAAACATCCCGAAATCAAATGTTGGGGTGATAGAGTCCCCTCATTTCCCCTCCATAGATTGGCCTTTGTAAAAATGTTCTCAAAGTGTGTTTTCTTGGCCTCTGGGTTCACATCCCTTCCCCATTTTAAGCCCCCATTTCCCCCATTGTCAGAACCTGTTTCAGATGGTAAACAAGAGAGGAGGCTCCCTCAGGGCGCCATTTTTCTCACCTCAGAGGTGTGAGGGGGGCCCTTAATACTTGTTAAGAGGTCTTGGGGTGGGGAGAGGGGTCTCTGAGTCCTTGAATTGTATGGCACCCCCCCTGTTCCTATTTTACAGATAGGAGAAGTGAAATTTGAAGCTGTCTAACCCCCTGGGGAGACCACTTGAGGGGTGGATGCAGCCTTAACTGCCGGGAGTTCAGCCTGCAAGTCGAGCCCAGCCTGAGGGTGCCCAGGCCATATGAAAAACAAGGATAGTCAGTGGAAATCAGGCCAGAAGGAAATGGACCAGAGCAAGGTCGCAAACCGGGAGGGAAGGCCTCGCCCAAAGGTGAGTGACCAAAATACAGGCCGTACCATCCTGGCTATCAGGTGGAGTGCAGTTTTCTGAAAGGAAAAGCCCCTGAGGGACGGAGCCAGTCCGAGTGCCCGCCTGGCACCTCTGCTATCTCAGTCCTCTGAGTCACAGGGCCCAGCCTGGCTTTGAGGGATCCCAGATCCTCATGGAGGGTGATAAGAAGCTCAGGGGCAGCTCTTTGATCTACAGTTTCTGGCTGAGGTCTAGACAACTCTAGGGATCATCCACGGGGCATTTGCTCTGCCCTAGAGCCACTGGACAGCTAAGCAGCGAGTGAAAGGGCTCATTATTACCCACCTGACTCAGGCCAGGGAAATCTGCAGGCAACAGAATAATAATAATAAAAACCAACCCCACCTCTTAAGGACAAAAGTATCAACTTCCCTTGGCCAGCCACTTTTACCAAAGGGGTGAAAGAAAACCAAAATGACCTGGTTGGAGGTGGAGGAGTAAAGAGCGTGAAGAACCCTCAAACGGAGTAATTGAGAGTTGGGTGTATTCTCGGTCCCTCCTTCCCATTCGCTCTTTGGCAGGTTTTGATGGGAATCAGTGTTTGTGGTGGCGCTTGAAGGGAGAGAAAACAGGAAGTGGGACGGTTGTGGAGAGTTCTCGATTGGAGAAATGAGGAAATGGAACAGCTAGTTCACAGGCCCAGATTTAACCCCTCAAAGTGGCGGAGCGTTTCGGACTTTAGCCGAGGGGTTCAGCCACAGAGTTTGGGAGGTGACCCTGAGCCTATTTGTGTCAGGAAGATGGTCGGTTTACTTCAGCCTAGCGATACAGATAGCCTGAGAGCACTTGGTGGTGGAGAGAATCAGTCAACACATCACTGGTATTTATTGAGTGCTCACTGTATGCAGACCACTGTACTAAACATTTGGGATAGTACAGTACAACAGAATTGATAGAGAAGATGAGAACTTTCCAAATTTGGGGACTGGCTGATTTCCCTCTGGGGAACGGACTAAACCGAAGTGTCTTTCCTCCCAACCAATGTTTCTGTTTATCACACGCCCTTTTTCTCCCTCGCATCATTTCATTAAAAGTAAGTTAAGTTGAAGACATGCAAGCTCTTCTTTTTTTTTTCCTCTCTCTGTTCCCCCACGCCTGCCACTCAACTGCCTATCTAAGCTGTTGTCTGTGCCGCTGAGCTCTTTGCAGTGTGTAGGTGGCTGGAGACGCTGAAAGCATCAACCGGTAGTTTGGTGAGCGTTGGAAACAGCGAGAATGATAGCAGGAGAGGGAGCTTGCATATCTTACCTTTGAGATTCCATCAGCAACGAGTGCCATGGGAAATTTTATCTCCCTAAATGGAGTCTCCCGGTGGAAAAGACGAGGGAGCCTCGGTCCAGTCGTGAGGACTTTGGGGCAGAAAAGCTGCAGGGAGGGGTCGATGTTTGTGCTGACGGTTGTCTTAGTGCCATTTGGACTCTCTGGTCCCTGCCCGATGTGTTCCCTCTGGGGCTCGGATGCAAAGAACCAGGAGGCGGGCAGGGGTGTAGCACGTCGTGAAGGGCAAACGAGAACTTTAAAACCCAAGCAACCGCACAGTAAGGAGAAAGGAGGAAATAACTCTCAGCGTTCTCCTTTCATGGTTTCTCTTGAGTGATAACAGGCATAAGAAAGAAGCTGGTTCATTTTCCTGGCGGCTTTAACTTTGGGTCGTTGATCTCGCTTAAATTTGTCTTTGTGGCTGAATTTTTTTTCCCCACCAATCGTGAATCTCATGTCTAGGGTTGTGGTGCACGTGGATCTGCTGACCCACCGCACTTAAATGCCAATTTCTGTGGTGAATGAGGGGGTTCCCTATTTATGAGAACAGCTCTGGAATCTTTGGGAAGACCATGGATTTGAATTGGGTATGAGATGGAGAGAATTTCGGATCTCCGATCTTGGTTCCGACACACGAGAGCTTTCAAAAAGCTCCCGGCCTACTTGTTTTGAGTTTTTCCATCTGAAATGTGGGGACCTCTCCCAGGAGGTCATTTAGTAATGATGGCATTTGTTAAGCACATACTATCTACCGCATACTGTTCTAAACACTGGGGTAGATCAGACACAGTCCCTGCCCTAAATTGGGCTCACAGCCTAACATGGAGGGAGCCTTTTTTTTTATGGTATTAGCTAAGTACTTACTATGTGCCAGACACTGTTCTAAGCACTGGAATAGATACAGTTTAATCAGGTTGGACACGGTCCCTGTCCCACTTGGGGCTCACAGTCTTGATCCCCATTTTTCAGATGACATATCTAAGGTGGAGAGAAGTGAAGTGATTTACCCAGGGTCACACAGCAGACAAGTGGAAGAGCCAGGCTTAGAACACATTTTACATACCACATTTTACAGACCAGAAAGTCAAGACACAGAGAAGTCAAGCGACTTGTCCACGGTCACATAGCAGGTGAGAGGTGAAGCCAGGGCCGGAACCTCGATCTCCTATCTCCTAGGCCTGTGATCTCTCCATTCATTCATTCAATCGTATTTCTTGAGCACTTACTGTGTGCAGAGCACTGTACTAAGCACTTGGGAAGTACAAGTTGGCGACATATAGAGACGGTCCCTACCCAACAACGGGTTTGCAATCTAGAAGGGGGAGACAGACAACAAAACAAAACACGTGGACAGGTGTCAAGTCATCACAGTAAATAGAAATAAAGCTAGATGCGCATCATAATAAAGCAAGATGCACATCATAGTAGAACATGTACTTAAAATACATGCTGGGCTTGGGCCTCTGATGGAGGCTTGAGCCAGAGACCCGGGGAATGACGGTCCAGACAGGAGGGGTTCCAGGGAATGAGGTTATTCTTGGGGGAGCCAAGGAAGAGAAGGGTTCATTTCAGTCCATCCCAGCTCCTGGTCCTTCCTAACAAGAAGGACATGAAGAGGTTTAGGCCTGCTCATGGTCAGGGGAGGAAGGGGGACTTTCCAAGTGCTTAGTACAGTGCTCTGCACACAGCAAGCGCTCAGTAAATATGATTGATTGGTTGATCGATTGACTCCTCAGGTTCTGAATATACCCCTGAGCAGACCTGAACCCTTTCTTCGCTTAACCTGGAACACTGGGGGCTTCTTTGAGTAGGGAAAGATCTTCCTTCCCCCACCTGCCTCCTCTGCTCCTTAGTTTTCCCTAGGACTGTACATTCCTCCATTAGATTGGCAACTGTTTGAGCACTTGCTTCTGCTGTATTCTTCCAAATGCTGAGTAGAGTGCTCTGCACTCAGGAAGCAGAGCATTTATAAAATATACATATATATATATATATATATATATATATATATCCATGATTCATTTATTTATTTAATTTCGGTCTCACCTTCGAAAACCTGAGTTTTCTGTAGGCAGGGAACGTGTCTATCAACTCTGTTATGTTGTACTTTTCCGAAAGCTTAGTACAGCGCTCAGGACGCAGTAGCTGCTCAATAAATGTGATTGATGCCCTTCATTATATATAGAAATTGATTGTTTGATACCTTACCCCAAACTCCCACCCCAGATGAGGGGTGGCAGAGAGTGTTAAGGTAACTCAGCTGGTACATTCTACTTCCACTGGACTCTCTCCCTCTCCTCTTCCTCCCGGCACCCAGTTACCTCTCTGCTAACTGGCAAACGGTGAATGAAAAAATAGGGGTAGTTGGTAAATCAGGCAGTACCTCCTTGGGCTTCTGGATCCTTGATTTTGGCAGCTAATGGAAGGGGAGATAACTAGTCCATCCTACGCTTTGAAATGGAAAGTAAATTTGGTCACTCTGATTAATCCAGTTTGATCACTCAGATAAACAATTTAGCTTTCAGCCCTTCATCTTAGGAACTCAGAAGTGATTATCTTGTAAGGTGAATCACTTTACTATAACCTTTAATTACTCATAAAAGGAAATGCTGCTTATCAGTTCTCAATAAAAGATCGACGATTAGGAGAGTTTAGCAAGTGGGAAATACCACTAAGAGGGCACTAAACACCAGGCAGGTTATGATAACCATACAACTTAAAAGGAGGAGACCTGTTGGCCTGGGGAGAATAAGAGGCTTTGATGTAGCCTTGACACGGCTAAATCTGATTGGCACAGGTTCTGAGCGGCAGCATCTAGATATTGGCAGCACTAGAAGCTGTTTCAAGAGGGTGTAAGCTATCGTGAGGAACGGATGATGGTAGGATAGCCGCGTAGCTGCAGTCTGGGGAGCCGAAACGGGGTAACCGAGAGCAGGGAAAGATGAGGGTATCTGGGAGAGTCGTAGAAAACACTGCATCGCAACGGCCGTGGAAAGATGATTGCCAGTTTGGTGACCTGCAGTCCAGCAGGGGTGTCACCTCCTCTGGTTTGCTAATAGTGCACTAGCAAACCAGAGGTATTCCAAAACTTCCTTCCTACCCATATTTTCTCCAAATAATACTAGTGGTTTAATCAGTCAAGTAATCAATCTTGTATACTGAGCTCTTACTTTTTTATGGGACTTGTTAAGCCCTTACTATGTGTCAGACACTAGTCTAAGTGCTGGGGTAGGTAACAGGTTAGAAAGAGTTCCTGTCTCACATGGCGGGGTCTCAGTCTAAATAGGAGGGAGAACTGGAGAACTGAGGCACAGAGGACTTGTCCATGGTCACACAGCATGCAATTGGCAGAGTCAGGATTGGAACCCAGGTCCTCTGACTCCAGGCCCATGCTCTTTCCACCAGGCAGTGCTGCTTCTCAGCTTACTATGTGCTGAACACTATATTAAACGTTTGAGAGAGAATTTAAATACCATCAACACCCTCAAGATGTTCATATTTCCTGCAGGGCAGGGACTGGGTCTTTGATTTCTATTGTATTTGCCCAAGCACTTAGTACAGTGCTCTACACACAATAGCTGCTCAATAAATACCACTGATTCTTTGATTTTGACAACAAGCAGTAATGAAGAGGGGGCTGCTTGGTATGTACACACAGGATTGGTGGCTGAATTCTGCAAGATCAGTCCCAGTCAATCAGTGGTATTTATTGAACACTTTTTAGGTACAGAGTACTGTGCTAAGAACCTGGGAGAGTACGATATAGTCGATAGACATGAGCCATTCCCACAAGGAACTTAGAGTGTAAGAATCCCAGCTCCCTGGGACTCAAGAATCCTAGCCAAACATACATCATTGTCATCCTTCTCAGGAGCATTTATTTTACATACTTTATGGAGGGCATGGTGTGAAGCTCTTGGGAATATTAACAGAAAAAAAAGGCCTGGGCTTTCCCTTGAGTAGCTTACAGTCTAACAGGGGAGACAAGCAGCTATAAATTGCAGAGATAAAATAGTCAATCAGTCAGTGGTATTTATTGAGCACTTACTGTGTGTAGAGTACTCTGCTAAGCGTTTGGGAGAGCACAGTACAACAGAGTTGGTGGACATGTCCCCTGTCCACAACGAGCCTAAAGTCTAAAGCTAAATGGGCACGAGTAAAGGTGCAAATGATAAAAACAAAAGCAGGCAATTAAGTGATAAAAAGGCAATCACACACACAAGTGGCTGTTGGGAATTAAGTCGACCAGGGAAGTGGGACTGGGGTAGTAGGAGAACATTTTTTGGAAAAGGTGGCTTTTTAGGAGGGTTTTGAAAAAGGGGAGAAACATGGACTGGCAGATTTGTGAGTGAAGTCGAGTTAGAAAGCTAGCTTGGAAGGAACGAAAAGTGTCAGCTGTGGGTAGGAAGACACATAGCGCTTAATAAATAAATAAATGCCATTAGGGAGCAGATCGGTAAGACAGGGGTAGCTGTTGGAAAGACTAAAATCCAGTGGCAAGGAGTTTCTGATGAATATGGAGAAAAATGCGTAGTCAATTGAGTATTTTTGAGGAGGGGAGTGATGTGCTTTAGAGGGGAGAGAGCAGAAGGGTGATCTGTAAGGAGAGGAAGAAGGGAGAGAGAGATAATCTGTAGAGTGGAGGGGAGATGGAGTAGCCCAGTCCCTCACCTTGGGAGCAGAGTTTGCAGCCGAACAGAACTTTTTGAGTAGGAAGCTCCAGAGGGTCCGCAGATGAAGGCAAAAATGAAAACAGCACCAGGGTAATCAGTAGTATTTAGTGAGAACCCACTGTGTTCAGAGCACTGTACTAAGCGGCTGGGAGAGTCTGAAGAAGTTAGTAGGCATGATCCAGGCCCTCAAGGAGCTTACAATTGAACAGGGAAAATGGACACTAAAATTACAGAAAAGGGAAGCAGCAGGGGGTAAACACGACAGCAGAAAAGAGCTAAATATTTTTCTAGCTATCTCTTCCATTAGACGTGTAAGCTTCCTGTGGGCAGTGGGAGAGACATTACAGAGCATGGCAAGCAGTGGCTACACAATAGATGCCATTACCAATTCCAGTTGACTTGTTGGTTCCACATCAGCCTTGTCAGCCACACCGTTGTCAACTTCACTGTCAATTTCATCCTTTTCAAATAGGAAGGATTCTGTGAAACTCTAAGCACTTCCTATTGCCCTAAAAATAGAAATAGCTGCCCAAATCAGGAGACACTTTGCCCCCAAGATATTCTATCTTCTATCCCCAAGGCCCAGCAGTTAGCAGAAAGTGATCCTAAAGCCACTGAAGAGTCTTTAAAAAAACAAAAAGTAATAGTTATCCATTTGTTATGGAGGAAGGTGGAGGCAGGGGATGTAAACCTGTTTGGATTGGATCAAGCATTGGACCAGTGACTGGGGGCACCTGGTAGCTGGGAAAATTTGGGATTTTTGCCAAGCTGTAATCAGTTGATTAGGGTTTCTCATAGTTCCATAACCGGGAGCAATCCCTCATCCATGGTAGACCACTGAGGGCAGGGAGTGTGTCCGTTTATTGTTGTGTCGTAGTCTCCCAAGCGCTTAATACGGTGCTCTGCACACAGTATGTGCTCAATAAATAAGTGAATGAATGCATTTCTATTCCCATCTGTCCCTAGCCCTTAAGATCTCCCCGACAGAAGAACTCTCAAGTAGGAGAAAAGCAGGCCTCAGAGAGCTGTTGGCTGAATTGGATGATGTCAGAGAGCACGGGTGAGGTATTGGAACTAGGAATGTTAACTGCTAAATTATATTCCTTCCCTAAAGTCTTTTTTAAGTGTGTCCCTTCATGAAGAGAGGCTTGGAACTTGGAGAATGTTCCATTGTGGTTTAAGAAGGAGAGTTCTCGGAGGAGTGTTACCATTTTTCCTCAAGCAGAGTGTCACCATCGGTGGTATTTATTGAGCTCCTACTGTATGCAAAGCACTGTACTGCACACTTGGGAGAATACAGTACAGCAGAGTTGGTAGACACGTTCCCTGTCCACAGCAATAAAGAGAGCTCGATTCTAGGATGCATTTCCTTTGGGCAGTCTCTTATCTGGAGGATTGGAATGCAGAAGGCAGAGGGGCTGAAAGGTCTTGAGAGGGGAAATTGCATTTAAAATAGGACTTTGTTCTAGTGAGAGAAATTCCTGGCAGTCTTTGAGATTGGGGAGCATCTTGCTGTTGTCTCCACCCGAAGAGATGATGCTGACAACTAGCAGCGTGGCCTAGTGGATGGATTACAGGCCTGGGAATCAGAAAGATCTGGGTTCTAATCCCAGCTCTGCCAGTTGTCTGCTGTGTGACTTTGGGCAAGTCACTTCACTTCTCTCTTCCTCAGTTACCTCATCTGTAAAATGGGGATTAAAACCATGAACCCCATGTGGGATAGGGACTGGGTCCAATCTGGTTGGCCTGTGTCTATTCCCGTGCTTAGAACAGTGCCTGGCGCATAGTAAGCTCTTAATACCATAAAAGTAAGTCTTTTATGGTATTACAGTAAGTCTTTTAGACTGTGAGCACACTGTTGGGTAGGGACTGTCTCTATATGTTGCCAACTTGTACTTCCCAAGCGCTTAGTACAGTCCTCTGCACACAGTAAGCGCTCAATAAATACGATTGATGATGATGATGATAAAAAAATTTGGAGAGGAATACTAGCTTCCAAGTTGTCGAGTTTTGGGGAAATTATAATGTGCAGGCTCAGTTTTAGAATAACTGTCAGTTACGGCAAATTTTTTCTACCGTGTGACTGATAATGGCAGTTATTAAAATTGAAGCTAAAATACCTAGAATTAACATTTTGGCAGAACACATTGAGAAGCTCCAAAATTTTGGACATTTTAAGTACATGCCTTGATGAAATGTTCATTTCCTGCCTAACGGCTTTAAGGCGGGGGGGGAAAAGAGTCACGTCAGTAAAAGCTATATGACAAACTGGCTTCAAGTGCCAAAAAGATGTATTTTAAAATAGTCCCGTCACAAAAGAAAAAAAAGAATGTGTGTGAAAGATACGAGCCGAAGGATTGAAAGCATCCTCTCCCCTCAGGAAAATCAGAATTAGTAATGAAAGAGAAATTTAAATTGAGAGTCAGTCCATAATCATTTTAGTCAGTAGGGCTACCCCTTCTAGTTTTGGCTTGGGTCAAGCTGGAGACAGGCAGTTAGCAACTGATTAAGATCCCCGCCCTGGCTCTGGCCAGCCAGCCCCTGTCCTGGGTGGCCGCTCGGAGAAAGGACGCCCGTGAATGATGGAAGTCCGGTCCGGGCGGCTCTGCTCCCTGGGGAATCACGGGGAGGCCTGAGGAGATTGCTCCGTCTAGCTCCGGCCCGCATTTCCGCCCCCTCGATCGGTGCTTTTGGGGGTTCCTGATGGGTCGGGTATTTTAAGCCCTGGAAAACCAAAGAGTCTGCGGGTAAATTTAATTTGCAAACCCAGTTTACCGGACAATGTGGAAGACTTTTTCTCCCAATGGATATCATCATCATCATCATCAATCGTATTTATTGAGCGCTTACTATGTGCAGAGCACTGTACTAAGCGCTTGGGTAGTACAAATTGGCAACATATAGAGACAGTCCCTACCCAACAGTGGGCTCACAGTCTAAAAGGGGGAGACAGAGAACAAAACCAAACATACTAACAAAGTAAAATAAATAGAATAGATATGTACAAGTAAAATAAATAGAGTAATAAATATGTACAAACATATATACATATATACAGGTGCTGTGGGGAAGGGAAGGAGGTAAGATGGAGGGGATGGAGAGGGGGACGAGGGGGAGAGGAAGGAAGGGGCTCAGTGTGGGAAGGCCTCCTGGAGGAGGAGGATATGATTTGTCTAACTCTTCCCACTGCAGTACTACTTGAACGTGTCTATTCTATTTATTTTATTTTGTGAATGTGTTTGGTTTTGTTCTCTGTCTCCCCCTTCTAGACTGTGAGCCCACTGTTGGGTAGGGACCGTCTCTATATGTTGCCAACTTGTACTTCCAAGCGCTTAGTACAGTCTTTTAGACTGTGAGCCCACTGTTGGGTAGGGACCGTCTCTATATGTTGCCAACTTGTACTTCCAAGCGCTTAGTACAGTCTTTTAGACTGTGAGCCCACTGTTGGGTAGGGACCGTCTCTATATGTTGCCAACTTGTACTTCCAAGCGCTTAGTACAGTCTTTTAGACTGTGAGCCCACTGTTGGGTAGGGACCGTCTCTATATGTTGCTAACTTGTACTTCCAAGCGCTTAGTACAGTGCTCTGCACACAGTAAGCGCCCAATAAATACGACTGATTGATTGATTGCTCTGCACACAGTAAGAACTTAATAAATACGATTGATTGATTGATTGATTTCCCTTAAACTCCTCAATAGAATGTCATCTCCATGTGGGCAGGGAGCGGATCGTCTTTTCGTAGTGCTCAAACGCCTAGTACAGTACATTGTACCCAATCGACGCTCCATAAATGCAGTTATTACTACTTTTTGTATCTAGTTGTCTTGGATCTGGTGGAGTGTCTGCGAGGCTTTTGGTTGTCAATACACATTTGAAGTGGATTCTCAAATCAATCAGTGGTACTTAATAAGTGCTTATACTATGTGCAGAGCACTGTATTAAGTGCTTGGGAGAGCACAATACAACAGAATTAGCAGGCATATTCCCTGCCCGAAATGAGTATTTCCTTGCAACAGTACAGTTCCATGAAGTGGAATGGCAATGCCTTATGAAACTTCCTGAAATAATTTGCTCTTTTAAGTTTGCACTACTTCTAGTACTTATTTCTCTACCTAATTCTGCACATGATCATCAGAAAATTTAAAAATGTTCTTAGACAAATCAGTCAGTAGTCAGTGAGCACCTACTCTGTGCAGAGCACTGTATTAAGTGCTTGGAGAGTACAATAGGACTAGTAGACAATCCTTGCCCATAAGGAGCTTACAGAGAGTATGAAGAAGGAGGAGAGTAAAGATGGAAAGGAAATATTTTGAATACGAACCAATTTACAGAGGTTTCCCAAAAATTGGTAAATTGACAGTGTGAAATAAGATCGTGGTGTTTGCCTCAATAGAATAATCGTTATTTTGTTTATATTTAGTTGCATACATTTATAAAATTCACTTGTTTCATATCTTGAAATTAGGGTACGGATTCCTTTTCAGGTTTGAAATATATTTCAATTTTAAATTGGGTTTAAAAATTGGGTTTGTTTCAAAACTCCGATATTAAAAAATTGCGGGGGAGGGCTTATTTCAGCTTTCATTTCCATACCCTGCAAATGGCTAAACAAGCCCTCCTCAACACTGCAGTGGTCAGGCTTGCTTAATTCAGAGTATCCAACTTGAGCATCAATCAAAATTTAAGCACATCCTGGTGGCAAGAACCTAAATTGGGAGTCAGAAGACAAGGTTGTAACAAGCAGCTCAGTCACTAGCCTCCTGTGTCACCCTGGGCAAGTCCCTTCACCCTTCTGGGCCTCGGTTTTGTCATCTGTAAAATGAAGGTGAAGATACGTGTTCTCCCTCCCTCCCTCGTAGAGTCTCAGCCCTGTGTGGGACAGGGACTGTGTTTGGTCTGGTTATCGTGTATGTACTGAAGCACTAGACACAAAAAGTGCTTCATAAAATGTGATAGCAATGATAATAATCTTGGCTTAGAGATCAGGGCTGACATTAAAGCGAGGAGAATGATGATGCTCATATCAAAGGAGCAAAAACTGTTTATGGGTACCAGTAACCCAAGTAAACTCCTAACTATTGGGCATGCTCAAGTGCTTAGTATAGTGCCTGGACACAGTAAATACTCAATAAGTACCACTGATTGATTGACTCCTTACTGAGTAGGGAGAAGAGAAATCCTTTAGAAAAATGGGATGCATTTAAAAATGACCCAATCTCTTAAGATTCATATTTCAAAATGCAGATTTATTTTTTTTAATGGTATTTTTTAAGCACTTAAGTGTCAAGCACTGTTCTAAGTGCTGGGGTAGATATAAGTTACTCCGGTCAGACATAATAATAATAATGTTGGTATTTGTTAAGTGCTTACTATGTGCAAAGCACTGTTCTAAGCGCTGGGGGGAACACAGGGAGATGAGGTTGTCCCATGTGGGGCTCACAGTCTTAATCCCCATTTTACAGATGAGGGAACTGAGACACAGAGAACTGAAGTGACTTGCCCAAGGTCACAGCAGACATATGGGGGAGGCGGGATTTGAACCCAGACCTCTGACTCCCAAGCCCATGCTCTTTCCACTGAGCCACGCTGCTTCTCTAGTCCTTGTCCCACCCAGAACTCACTGTCTAAATAGGAGAGAGAACAGATATTTCATTCCCATTTTACAGTTGAGGAAACTGAGGCAGAGAGCAGTTAAGTGACTGCCCAAGGTCACACAGCGGACAAGTGGCGGAGTTGGGACTAGAACCTAGTTTCTCTGACTCTCAGGCCCACATTTTATCTACTAAAATATGCTGCTTCTGTTGACAACAGGTACAGGGACAACTCACACAAGCGCTAAATTGATTTAAATAATATTAGGCCTAGTGAGGATGGATTTGTCACCTAATGGCTAAAGCCATGTGGAGGTCGGGGGGAGGCTAGGGTTTAACCCTAATTTAAAAACCGATTTGAGTGCTAGGAAGCCAGTTTGTGAACAGGGAATGTGTCTGTTTATGGTTATAGTGTACTCTCCGAAGCACTTACTACAGGGCGTAGTCAATAAATAGGATTGCCTGCTAAAGTGGGACAAACCCCTAAACATTCCCAAACTTCTTGGAATGCACATGGAATAATAATAATAATTATTATTATTGGCATTTGTTAAGTACTTACTAGGTGCAAAGCACTGGGGAGGATACAGGGTGATCAGGTTGTCCCATGTGGGGGCTCACAGTCTTAATCCCCATTTTACAGATGAGGTAACTGAGGCCCAGAGAAGTTAAGTGACTTGCCCAAGATCACACAGCAGACATGTGGTGGAGTCGGGATTCGAACCCATGACTTCTGACTCCAAAGCCCGTGCTCTTTCCACTGAGCCACGCTGCTTCTATGGAAACGGAAGAAGCTTTTTTTCGGAAACAAATCCTGCATCCTTTTGGGACTCCATTTGCCAAGGCGTGAATGTTAGTCCCTTCCTTTCCCAGAAATCACGAAAATGGTCATTTTCCTGATGATTATTTCGATAATTGCTGGTTGTGCACCAGAAGGGGGCGCACCTATCCTGCTTTACAAGAGAGGGCTCTGCATGTCTGGCCAATGGAAATTTTCTTCTTTAAGGCATTTTGCAAATAGTAACCTGTCCTCCATATTGGTCTTGGAGTCCAAGACCCACTTGGCCTGGAGCGGAGCTTATTTCGAGCCAAAGGGCCACAGCGCAGCTCCTATCCACCCATCTTTCCAAAAGGCCAACATCTGCCCCTCCAACGGGTCTGCCCGGTGGGAGTCACCGTGCACTCGCCAGTGTCTCTCAGCCGCGGAAAATCCCCTCCTGCTCAGTGGGCAGTCTGAGACGTGTAACCACTGTAGACAATTACGCACAGATAATCCCCAGACTCTGAGAGATGGTGGAAGGTAATTGCACATTGTCTGCTGTACATTCCGATTATATCCCATAAAATTCAATTAAAAAATTCCAGATTGTAATAGCTTTAAGATAGGCCGTGGTTTGGGCATGATCTGCTTGCCCATCCCACCTTAGGTATCCCAGAACTGTTTGGGGAGGGTGCAGCCCAAGGCTAGGGCATTTGGCCTTGCCGGGGATTTCTGGGGGCCCCCGTCCCATCCCCGTCACTGTGAGCCCATAGAACTGTTTGGGGGGGATGTTCCGTGGGCGGGGACCTCCAGGGTTTTACCGGCATTAAAGCCGGGTCCTGAGAGGACTGTCGTGGTTTGAAAAGAAAAAGGAACAGGAAAGGCCCATAGCCAAGGCACTCCCTAAGGGAGAAAGCCAAGGAGGCCCCGGGTTCCCGCGTCCTCTGGCCAGGGAGAAGACTGGCTCTGGAATCCCGGGTGGGCTTAGGCATTCGAGCACCTCGGGGTTGGTTCTTTTTCCTCATTTTCAGAATAAGAAAAGTTGCAGAAGGAGAACGCAAGGACGAAGGGGAAATCCCTTGTGGTTTTCTCCAGGGTGTCGGGCTTCACAGGAAACAGCCCCCAGACTGGCTCCCCAAACAGCAACAGCTGCCAGGCTAATCCCTGGAGGGTGGAGGGCTGTGTACGTGTGTGTGTGTGTGTGTGTGTGTGTGTGTGTGTGTGTGTGTTTGGGGGAGGGCGGTGGCAGGGAAGGGTCAGGATCGCGCGGCAGCTGCACGTGGTCCCCAGAGCTCAGGGGGCCTGGGGCAGGTTACACAGCCAGAAGAAAGTACTTTAGGGGTGTATAGGAGAGTGGTGTTGGGGCTGGGAGAAGAGAAGGACTGACTTCGGTCACTTGGGTTCCCTGAGGCAGGAAATAATTGACCCTCTCCTCCCACTCCGGACGTCATCCATTCCAACCCCAGGCCAGCATTTCTCAGGAGGGACCCCTCTGCCCCCCGCAGTTCCCATTACTTTAGGTGCCCGAGATCCCCTCCTAGGCCCCTGTTTTAGCAGACTGCTGCTGCCTCCCACCCCCACCGATGATGAGCCCCAAGCCAGTTGCCTCACTTGCTTACCGCGGGAAGCCGGCCCTGGTGCGGAATTTTCCTATCAGGCTGCCACTGCCCAGGGTTTCATTTGTACTTGGGCTTTGCAAGGCCAAGCCATGGGGCCAATACTAGCACCTCTGGAGTGGCCCGGGTTCCTTTCCCGGCCGAGCCACTGGGCAGACTGCCATGTCATGGCATAGCCAGATGCTAGCAGCGCCGAGAGGACAGAAGCAGCCAACGTGCCCTTCTCGTAAGCCTCTAAAGCTTCTCCAGCCTCCTACGGCAACGATTTGGGGACAGGGGCCGGTACCAGTTCTGATCCCCTGCCATCAATGGGAATCATCAGTCACCCTTGACCAAAGCAAGATGAATCCATTCCATTTCCATTTGGACAGATGGGAAGAGGCGGCAGGAGCTGGGCACTCGCTAATGTGAAGTAATGCGGTGGGGGCGACTGAGGGAGAGACAAAAAGGGAGAGGACCGTTGCCGGGTGGGGACTGCCATCCTTTCCCTGGGGTTTAAGCAGGCAGAGGGCACGGGGCAAGACCTGCTCATCCTGCCTCAGTGATTTCTGGCAGACACAGGCCTGTCAGGGCTGTCCTCTTTGAACAGAAGGAGGGAAATTACCTTGTGCCCACTCCTTACCCCACCCCGTACATAGACACAACCTGCAGCAAGACCTAGGGAAAAGAGCACGAGACTAGAAGTCAGGAGATCTGGATTCCAGTCCCGGGCTATGCCGCTTGCCTGCTCTGAGACCTTGGGTCAGTCATTTGACCTCTCTGGGCCTCATTTTCTCAATCGATCAATCAATCAGTGGTATTAATTGAGCGCTTACTTGCATGCAGAGCACTGTACCAAGCACTTGAGAGAGTACAGTACAACAGAGTTGGTAGATATGTTCTCTGCCCTCAAGGAACTTAAAGTCTTGAGAGAGCTTTCTCGGCTGTAAACTGGGAATGGAATACCCATTCTACCGCTCTCTCAAACTACAAGTCCCCTGTGGGACAGGAACTGCATCCGACCTGATAATACCGTATCAACTTGGCTTAGTGGATAGAGCCCGGGCCTGGGAGTTAGAAGGACCTGGGTTCTAATTCCGGCTCCACCACTAGGCTGCTGTGAGACCTTGGGCAAGTCACTTCATTTCTCTGTGCCTCAGTTACCTCATCTGTAAAATGGGGATAAGAATGTGAGCCCCTTGTAGGCAGGAATGGTGACCAACCTGATTATCTCGAATCTACCTCAGCACTTAGAACAGTACTTGGCACATAGTAAGCGCTGAACAAGTATCATTATTATCACTTGGAGTGTTTGGCTCAGAGTAAGCACTTAACATATTGTTATTTTTGTCATTATCATTATTGTTATTATCACTGTGGCTATGGGAGCTTAGGGCCTCAGATTTAAGTGGATGGAGCCCAAAGAAGAGGGAGAAGGCATTTCTTACGTCTAACTCCGGTGCCACCCCAGAACTCATTCATTCATTCATTCATTCAATCGTATTTATTGAGGCTTACTGTGTGCAGAGCACTGTACTAAGCGCTTCTTAAAGAATGGAAGGTGTGGCTGGGGATGTTTTCCCCAACGAACCCTCCTGCCGGTCCTATATAAATGATGCGATAAACCAAAATCACGAACAGATCTTCCAAGAAAATCATTAAATGCGCAGAACATGATCAGTTAGAACTCCTAGGCAGTGTTCAATTTACTCCACTTTTTGAAGTGTTATCTTGGTAATACTTGCCACCTACAGATCTCTAAGAGGTGTTGGGAGGATTAAGATAATGTTCATAAAGTGCTTTGAGACATAGATGAAAGGTATGTTCTCTGACATAAATACAAGAGTGTGGGTTGGTTTTTGTTGCTGTTTTCCCTATTTTAATTTAGGAGAATATATTATTTCCAAATCATGGAGCGTCGCTTTGATTCAGTTTATATTTGATTTCTTTTTCTATGTTAGGATAGGTTCTGGCCTAACTTGCCTTAAATCCAAATAGTCATCTCTGTTCTGGGCTGATTAAGATTTTAGTGGTGGATCAATAGAATTGCTATGCAAATAATGCACAGTTCTTTCCAGTTACCTTTTTCTTCTGTTTCAACGGGTCGATCTTTGTCACTCTGGTAGGATTTCAGAACTGGAAATAAATGGAATCAACTTGAAATGTCTAAAATCTTTGTGACCTGCTTGAAAAAAAAGAAGTCTGAAAAACCATTGCTGTAAAAGCTAAAGAGTAATTTAAATTCCTGCCACGGCGATCTCAAGGCTGTCACTGAGCAGTGAAAAACGGTTATAAGAAAAGTTTGCTGACTCATTTAAGGAGTAGCAGGCGATGGCCTGATGACTTTAAGTTAACAGATAATGTTATCGTAGAAGCCCGTGAAGTAATTCTAACAATTGGAGCAAATCACTCTGTAAAAAATAATCGGCAAACACTGTTGAAAAGATTGTCATATGTCTCGGTTTGTTCATACTCCTTTTGGGACGTTGGAAACCAAGACCCTTGATTGCTCAACGTGGCCATTAATGATTCTCTAATAGTGTATGTGAAAGTCCCAAGTTTTTGCTTCTGGTACAACAAGAAACTGGAGGCACGATGAGTAAAAAGAGAATAATTAGTTCCCTCCAGATGACAGCACTATTCAAGGAGAAACAGAAAGACAGTGACTTTGAGTGACTTTTCTCTAGACTGAGAGAGGGTTTTAAAATTTTATTTTTTAAAAAAGGGGGTTAGAATCAATCAATCAATCAATCAATCGTGTTTATTGAACGCTTACTGTGTGCAGAGCACTGTACTAAGCGCTTGGGAAGTACAAGTTGGCAACATATAGAGATAGTCCCTACCCAACAGTGGGCTCACAGTCTAAAAGATGTTAGAAGATGTTTTAAGGCAGGCAGAAATGTAATTTCCAATGTTTGGTTCACAATTAAAGGGGATTCATGTCTCTTCATGTAGACTTAAATTGTTTCCAACATGGCTTGCCACCTGTATTATCAAATTCTGTAGTTATTCCTAGATTTGTTATTTTTGGCACATGCACTTTAAAACTGTTTGTGTGTGTGTGTGTGTGTGTGTGTGTGTGTGTGTGTGTGTGCCTCAACTGGCACCAGGAGTCTGTCCTGAGATAGTCATTTTTTTCCACAGCCCAATTAAAATATGCAGTAAATCTAGTTACTGTTTGACAAAAAACTCTTCCGAGAGCCACTGAAACTCCTTAAGTTAGTAATTAGCACAATCGGAACTAAAATATATAGTGAAGCCACACTGTCAGGAAAAAGCATTTGTAATCTAAACATTGCGCAATGAAAAGTGTAAAGATAAGTTACTGAAAAGAACTTTACTAGTTTCCTTTGCTTTTTGTTTTGTTTTGAAACATCTGCTATTTTTATGTCTGTTTCCCCCATTTGAGTGTAAGATCCTTGTGGAGAGGGAATGTGTCATTCTCTGTTTTGTCTTTTCCCAAGGGCTTAACCCAGTGCATTCCACCCACTGGGTGCTCAATAAACAGAATTTCGACTGCTACAACTACTTTCAATCCACCAATCAATCAATCAAACTTAGTGAGTGCTTACAGCACGATAGACGAATAAGCAGAAAACTGAATCAAGAAGGCCGCTATGTCCTTTAAGCTGAAGTGGCATCCTACTGTCAGTATGCTTGTGAGATCTGAATCTATCATCAGTAATACATTCAGATTTGGGGGCAATTTGGGGAAGCGGCCTGGCCTAGCGGAAAGAGTGCCGGGCGGGGAATCCGCAGACCTGAGTTCTAATCCCAGCTCTGGCACCTTTCTTCTGTGAGAACTTGGGCAAGCTACTTAGCTTCTCTTTCCTTCAGTTTCCTCTTCATAACTTGGGGATTTAAGTCCCCCTTAGACTGTGAGCCCCATGTGGGACAGGGACTGATTATATTGTATCTGCCTCAGCTTGGCACAGTGCTTGACACATAGTAAGTGCTTAAAAATAGTATTATTACTATTGTTATTTTTTCAGAGCACCACACTACTTCACTTTTTTAAATGGTATTTGTTAAGCACTTACTATAATAATGATGGTATTTCTTAAGTGCTTACTATGTGCGAAGCACTGTTCTAAGCCCTGTGGAGATACAGGGTGATCAGGTTGTCCCACAGGGGGCTCCCAGTTTTAATCCCCATTTTACAGATGAGGTAACTGAGGCACAGATCAGTTAAGTGGCTTGCCCGAAGTCACACAGCTGACAAGCAGTGGAGCCGGGATTAGAACCCATGACCGCTGGCTCCCAAGCCCGTGCTCTTTCCATTGAGCCACGCTGCTTCTCCAGGGACTAGGACAGATCCAAGGTTATCAGGTTGGAAAAAGTCCCTGTACCACACAGGGCCCCCAGTCTTAATCCCCATCTTACAGATGAGGTAACTGAGGCACAGAGGTAACTGATTCCCAGGCCTGTGCACTTTCTACTACTACTACTAATAATAATGATGGCATTTGTTAAGCGCTTACTATGTGCAGAGCACTGTTCTAAGCGCTGGAAAATTTTCTCTCAGCACTCTTAGGTGATCTATTCTAGACCCTCCTAGGTATTTGCAATCTTTTTTTAAACTCTCATAGCAGAGAGGGGATTAGAACCCAGGTCTCCAGCCTTTCAAGGCTGTTACTTTCCCTCTGAGCCACCACAGGCCTCACAGACCGTGTCTGTCCTGATTTTCTTGTATCTACCACAGTGCTTAATACAGAGCTTGGCACCTAGTAAGCCCTTAACAAATATCATTATTGCTATTATTTTCAACTCAGAGGGAAAAATCATGCCCCTTTTTGATCAGAAAACCTTTTGGCAATGAAGAGAAATAGTCATTCACCTTAGCTTGGGACTGTATTAAGAGGCTTCTACCAATTTGAAATCTGCCAGAGCTACCGAAGTGGTGTAGCTGTCAAATGTTGTGCTTTCAGTTTGTTGCTCAAACATAAAACTATTTTCTATACACATGGCATCATGTGAGGCACATCAGTGTTTCCTCCAGCAATAGATTTGCGATACACAAATTAGAAATTCATTTTTCAAATGTTGGAGTGTAGAATATAGAGTGTTGGAGGGTATCTTAAATGGCTGTATTTTCCTCAAAACAGAAACACGATACCCTGGAAAATATACTCGCTATTCATCCTATGTTTATTCCCTGGCACATTAGACTTTGCATATGGGTGAGCCGAATGAGTCAGCCAATCTGAAACTTGATAAACTCTTACCTCCTGTTTTTACACCATAGCTGACAACACTCAGGGATGGCACATACCATTTTAAAAACAGATGTACTGTAACCATGTAATCATTACCTTTTGTTATTGATTTTTATCTACAAATGACAAGCAACACATTCGGTGACTCTCTATTTTTGAACAGTTTTTCTTTCATTTGTTTAATTTAGCCTCCTTTGCTTACTTCATCTTTGACTAAGGGCTTGTATCCTTTCCCGCTTATATTGTATCTTCCTCAGCATTTAGCGCGGTGCTCGACAGAGAGTGCTTTACAGACGATATTATTATTATTATTGTTATCATCATCATCATGAGACCTGGTGGGAAGTTTCATGACTATACATTGACAGGTCCATGGATTGTCAGATGCGTTACCTGAACCCACTGGGAACGAGAACTTAGTAGAGAAAGTAGACGTTCGAGGGGCAAGTCCAGCCTTTCTGGATTTGATCCTAGCCAATTTAGGAGACTTGTCCAGAATCTGCGAGTAGATGGGAGCTAGCTCAAGATTGTCATAATTCAGGATTTGAAGAAATGGGAGAAGTCAGCGTGATCAAGAAAAGGAAATTTTTTCAGGGGTAGAGCCTGGGAGGGAGGATTCAGTGGAAAAAAGCGTGGCCTAATGGAAAAAGCAGAGGCCTGGGAGCCGGAGGATCTGGGTTCAAATCCCGGCTCTACCACTTGCCTGCCGTGGGACCTTGAGCAAGTCAGTTAACTTCTCTGTGCTTCAGTTTCCTCAACTGTAAAATGGGAATTAAATTCCTGGTCTCCCTCCCCTACAGGCTGTGAGCCCCATTGTGTGACAGGGACTGTATTTTACCTGATTAACTTGTATCTACCCCAGTTTTTAGAACAGTGCATGACACATAGTAAGTGTTTAACAAATACCATTAAAGAAAAAATCTGAGAAGAAAAACCGTCCAAGAAATATGGATGATCTTTAAACAGGCTGTTAGTTTTCCAGGAAAAAAACCACACCATTCATTCATCCATTCATTTAGTCGTATTTATTGAGCATTTGCTGTGTGCAGAGCACTGTACTAAGCGCTTGGGAAGTACAAGTCGGCAACGTATAGAGACGGTCCCTACCCAACAACGGGCTCACAGTCTAGAAGGGGGAGACAGACAACAAAACAAAACCAAGGAAGGGCAAGAAGGGGCAAGATGTCAAATCGGCTCAACCCAGAATCTTCAGAGACCCGAAGGGCAAATGGGAAAGCTACAAAAAGCGGTAATTAGGGACAGTCCCAAACGAGGAATACAAAGAAAAAGCAGGACTGTGTAAAGGACAAGATTAGAAAGGCTGGCACTCCTATGAGACGAAAAAGAGGTAACAAAGGAAGTTCAATTTTACAACATTAAGATGATAACAGATGAATGGATAAATTAGGAGATTGTTCATGTTTCTTTCACTTCTGTCTTTATAAAAAAAATCAGCTTGATGGGTTAATCAGAATTAGGGCTGTTTACGACAGGAGTTTGAAAAGTTCATTAAAATTGGTACAGAAAGGGTTTAAAAGGCCTCTAACACCTGGATTATTACAATTTACCAGAGATTCATAAATCAGATCCTATTTAAGGAATTGTTGGGTATTATTCAGAGCTGTGAGGAATTATTTTTGAGAATTTCTTGGGGTGCGGATATGTCCCTGAAAACTGAAGGAGGGCAAATATAGTCCTGTTTAATAAAGCGGGGAATGGAGGATCTGGGATTTAAGGGTTTACTGTGTTCCAAGCATTATACTTAGTGCTGGGGTAGATACAGCACAATTGGATCAGACACAATCCCTATCCCATTGTCTAAGAGGAAGGGCGAATAGGTATTTAATCCCCATTTTACAGATAAGAAAACCAAGGTACAGGAATTAAAGTGACTTTCCCAAGGCTACAACACAGACCAGTGGGGGATTCCGCTCCCAACTTGAAGATGTCAAAAAATTAACTCCCTCTCACCCACTGACTCAATGCCTCTTAAGCCATGGAATTTCCCCAAGAATGCAGGGTTTTAGTGGGGTATGTCCAGCCTGGGCCATTATAGTTTCTTAAAGGCTGTGAGGATACTGGAGAAGATTCGGAGAAGAGTGACAAAATGATTTAAGGACTGAGCAGCTGGCCCTCTGCAGAGCCGTGGAAAGAATGGAAATTGGTGTAGAGATGGCCAGAGACCGGTCTTGACTTAACCATCTTCCAGGGTATGAAGGGTTCTCAGGTGGAAGGTGCTAACCTTTTTTCCTCTGTGTGCCTTAGAAAACTGAGGAGAAAAAGGGCTTAAATTGCAGCAGGTGAAAGAATTTATTTGGGTAGAAGGAGCACTGCTGTACATATCTCTGTTAACTCATACACAGATTCATCTTTCTGTTCTCTTAAACAAAACCAACAACCATTTATCTTAGAGAGTTGTCATTCCCCTGCTTAGAGGCTGGGGGATTGGACCAGTTGACTCCTTAATAATAATATTCGTGATGGTATCCAACCTGCTTAACTTGAATCAACCCTGGTGTTCAGTACAGTGCTTGGTACATAGTAAATGCCTAACAAATATGATTCTTATTATGGTTATTGTTAATAATAATAATGGCATTTATTAAGTGCTTACTATGTGCAAGGCGCTGTTCTAAGCACTGGGGAGGTTACAAGGTGATCAGGTTGTCCCAAGGGGACTCACAGTCTTAACCCCCATTTTACAGATGAGGTAACTGAGGCACAGAGAAGTTAAGTGATTTGCCCAAAGTCACACAGCTGACAAGTGGCGGAGCCGGGATTTGAACTTAAGTACTTATTGGGTGCCAGACACTGTACTGAGAACTGGGTAGATTGATTTATTTATTATGGCATTTGTTAAGCACTTCCTATGTGTCAAGTACTGGGACAGATACTAGTTAATTAGGTTGGACACAGTCCCTGTCCCACACATGGTTCACAGTCAAAGTAGGAAGGAGAACAAGTACTAAATCCCCATTTTACAGATGAGGAAACTGAGGCACAGAGAGGTAAGTGACTTGCCCAAGGCTACATCACAAGTAAGTGGTGGTGCCGCTTTTAGAGCCCAGGTTCCCTCCCTCCCAGGCCCAAGTTCTTTCCACTAGACCATTCTGCTTACTGCTCATGAGTCTGATTTGCCTAGTTTAAACTCTGGTTTGGGTTCCTATTATCTGTGAGTGGCTCATTCATTCATTCAGTTGTATTTATTGAGTGCTTACTGTGTGCAAAGCACTATACTAAGCGCTTGGGAGAGTACAATATAGCAATAAACAGATACATTCCCTGCCCACAAGGAGCTGCATCAGAGTATTTACTGAGCACCGACTGGATGTAAAGCACTTTACTAAGTACCTGGGAGAGTTTATAACCACATCTAAATTCCACTTTTTTTTCTAAATATGCCAAGGGGTGAGGGTGGCTTTTGTTTATTTGAAAAGCGTACCATTCTTAATCACCGTTAACTCCTGATTGAGTGCTCATGTGTATTCATTTTTGAAAGTAAATATCTCAAATACCTTGTCAAATTCTTCGCTTGCCAAGTACATCGTTCCATCTGGGTACTTCGGTCGCACTTTCTTATTTAATACATATGTCCTTTTTCTCGGGAAGTATGCTAAGACTTTTTAATATGACATGGAACATAAATAAAATGGCAAAAACACATGGCGTCTCAAACCCAAATGGAAGACTGATTTGTGGCGAGAGAACAGTTGGCAGTTTCAAGTGTCATCCACAGATTTTGTGGCTATCCTGTCAGCCTTCAACATAAAAAGAAAAAAACCCTCCAACTGGGGGTGGTTTGAGGTTTGAGGGGGAATGCTTTTTAAATGGTTTCAAATGTGTTAGAATTCCTTTGTAGAAGACCACAGGTTAGAAGTATGAAGTGCCGAATCTCAGTAGATTATAAAGCTACCAGGTAGGAGGGGTGTCCAATTTGGTAATGGCTATTTAATTCTACCAATCCATCAGTGGTATTTGAATGTTGACTGGGTGCAGAATGCTAGTAAGCACTCATAAATCAAGATTATCATTACGATCATCAAATACAATAATGCTCTATTCACTAATCACTCACGTGGTCTAGGGTGCCATACAAACATGGCCAAGAGTGGTGCTTGCTTAGTTTGTAAGGAGGTGCCAGGGGTCACACCAACAGCCACAGGAGTAAATTGGCAAGTGTGGAAGTGCCCAGGTTTTGATGTACCATGGGTGCCCAGGGGGGCCGGAGTTAGACCCCGGCACTAATTTAGCTCTGGTGAACAGACATGGTATGAACAGACATACCTCCTGCTCACGTTCTTCTTCCTGAAATCCCCCCTCCTTCTAAAAGCCCTCTCCCCACAGATCCCTCAGCCAATTCTCGCACTACCCATCCTCAGAATTGTTGCATATATGTAGTTATGTGATCGTACCTTCAAGCATTGATGTTGATTACCCCGTCAATCCTTTGTCTCCCCCAGATAATAATAATAATAATAATAATGGCATTTGTTAAGTGCTTACTATGTGCAAAGCACTGTTCTAAGCGCTGGGGGGATACAAGGTGAACAGGTTGTCCCACGTGGGGCTCACAGTCTTAATCCCCATTTTACAGATGAGGGAACTGAGGCTCAGAGAAGTTAAGTGACTTGCCCAAGGTCACACAGCAGACATGTGGCGGAGCCGGTATTCGAACCCATGACCTCTGACTCCAAAGCCCGGGCTCTTTCCTCTGAGCCACGCTGCTTCTCTAATGCAGTGTGCAGTGTGGGCTCCTTGTTGGCAAGGACCATGTCACTTACAATCTCGTGTTTCCTTCTATCTCCAGGGCATCGCTACGTAGATGACCCGCTGACACCTCAAACTCAATGCGTTCAAACTTGAACTCCTCATCTTCCCTCTAACCCTCTCCTCCATGTCATTTTCCCATCGCCGTTGACAAAACCACCATCCTCACTGTCTCTCAAGCTCATAACCATGGCTTTATCCCTGGTTCTTTCTTCTCCCTTTTTTTATGGTATGTTAAGCACTTGCGTGCCAGCTACTGTATTAAGCGTTGGGGTAGAAACAAGCAAATCAGGTTGGACACAGTCCGTGTCCACCTGGGGCTCTCTGTCTTAATCCTCATTTTACAGATGAGGGAACAGAAAAGTGAAGTGACTTGCCCAAAGTCACCTAGCAGACAAGTGATGGAGCCATAATTAGAACCCAGGTCTTTCTGGGTTCTTTCTTTCAATCTCCATATCCAGCATGTCACCAAATCCTGTTAGTTCTTCCTCCACAAACATCCCTCCCGCTCTATTCCAGACACCAAGATGGGCCGGGCACTTGTCATATCCCGTCTCATCTACTGCATCAGCTTCCTTGCCTATCTCCCTATCTCTAATCTCTCCCTTCTCCAGTCCATACTTTACTCTGCTGCCCAGATCATTTTTGTAAAAAAAAAAAAAAGAAAAAAAGGTTCAGTTCAATGTTTCCATTTTCCTCAAAAACGTCCAGTGGTTATCCCTTCTCCATATTAAGCAGAAACTCCTGAATATTGGCTTTAAGGCATTCAATCAGGTCTCTCCCTCCTATTTATCACTTTTTCCCCATGATCCCCCAGCTCGCTCTCTTTGTCCCACTCAAGTTAACCTTCTCACTTTGCCTAAATCTCCTCTCGACCTCCTGCTCACATCCTCCTCACTACCTGTAACTCCCTACCCTTTTCATATCTGACAGACCTCAGCTCTCCCCGTCTGCAAAGCCCTTCTGAAATCACATCGCCTCTAGGATGCATTCCCTGATTAAGTTCTATGGTCAGGGAGCCCGTCTGCTAATTCTTTTGTATTGTACTCTCCCAAGCGCTTAGTACAGTGCTCTGCACATAGTGAGTGCTCAATAAATTTGATTGATTGATATTCTCCTCCATTTCCTACAACCCTAACTGCCATTTCAGCCCTTTGCGCTAAGTACTCATAATCTCCTGTAGCTCTTATTTTCATATCTTACACACTCTATCATTTCCTCCCATCTGTAACTTATTTTACCGGCTGTCTCCTCCACTGGCCTGTAAGATCCTTGATTGGAGGGATTATGTCTATTAATACTACTGTAGTCGCCCATGAGCTCAGTACAGTGCTCTGCGCCCAATCGATTGTTAGCTCCCTGAAGGCGGGGATCACGTCTGCTAACTCTTGCACTCTCCCAGACACTCAGCCCAGGGCTTTGCACACAGTAGGCACTCAACAAATCTCGTTTGTTCTTCCCAAGTACTCAGCAGAGCACACCGCATCTAGGGGAGGCTCAATAAATACCATTACTGCTACTGCTATTACTACTACTACTACTACTAGCTAAGCAGTGGCATGGACTAACTCACAGAAAGATGGGCAAGAAAGGCACACAGGAAATTATACCTGAAACAGAAAAGACAGATGATTCATATAGCATCTTTTGGGGGTTAGGGTGGGGAACCCTATTATACAGCTGGGAACTGCGCTTACGGAACTTGGGTGTGCTGTTAGCATTCCGAGTTAATTCAGGGCAAAGACCTCTGCCGAACCTTATATTATTCCTTACTCAGGAGTCCAAGGAAAAAGCTGGTTTGGAAAATTGGCGGCAGGTGGTGGGGGAGGGTAGGGAGATTATTAGAATCACAAGCCGCAGTTAGAAGAGGACATTGAATCTCTTCACTCATGCAGTAATTGGGATCCTTAAATTACCTACCTTGGCTGCTCAGGGGAATCCTTATTATCTTTATATTATGGAGTACAAATTATTACATACTTTCCTAATAAGTATCTAGTCCGGAGATCCGTTCAGGGCTACAGATGCTACCTGCCTCTGTGGAGCCAACGATGAAGAGAGTACCTCTTAAGCTTCTCTGCCGAAGGTAAGGTAACAACAGGATTCCTCCAGCCTGGACTAGGGGGCAATGCCATGTTTGGTTGTTAAAAGAGGTTTCTGGAGAAAGTCTTCTTTTTCATTTTAATTGCTTCTACCTGACAGCCTGAGACTAGTTTTTCTTCCATATGCAGCAATTCTACCACATGCACCAACTGATTCAAGCCAAGAATGAAAATGAGCCTAATAAATTAAAAGTATTTACAAGCACCAGAAGAGGCTTTATAGCACACCTAAAAGACTTTTAGGGCAATAAATCATTCTCTTTCGCAGGACGAGGGCCAGCTTAATGCTTGGGCATGTTCCCAAGCACCAATGGTAAGAGAGAGAAAACATTAGAATTTTTGACTTAAAACCAGTTCATTTGCCTTCCTTTTTCTATGTAGCATCGTCTCTCCCTTCCTCACCCAAGATCTTTCCATGGCCTCTTCTTTTAAACTTCTAAGCTGCATCTTCTCCCTTTGAGTTTCTGGAGGGCTGAGTTGTGAGTAAGTTAGAGTCAAATGGAGCCTTGCGTTACAGGGCTTTGTTACCACATGCTCCGTTAAAACAGTATGGACACAACAGTCCATGGTGCGGCACCATTAAAATGAGTTCATCTTAGACTTCTCATCTTGAATTGTTAAACTCTACGTGCAGTACTTCAAAGGGGTTCATATGTACCAGATCCCACAGGACAGTTTAATGCATTCTGGAAAATCAATGTAACCGAGAAAATTTCTCTAAACCGCAAATAGTCCTTTTCCTCACCAATCTCCCAAATCTTTTTTACCTTAAGTCCCAAATCTAAGCCAATAAATCTCTAAATCTCCATGTCTTCTTCAATACCACCCCTACTGCTAAAGATATGCCCCTACCTGTGTACGCCAGAAGCTTAGCCCCTCGAGAATGTATACTTTTAATGCTGCAGGTCAGTGGTCAGTGACTTCTTTGGCTCGGCGTGACATGCCAACTCCATCACAGCTTTGGGAGATGGACTTCCAGCCTCACTCATCCCAGGTGTCCGGCGGGATCTAAGCATTTTCCGGTCAGGGCAGCGAAGATCCAAAGTGGTGACCGTCTGCCCTGTTGGCGTCAACCCACTCTACTGTACTCTCCAAAGCACTTAGTACAGAGCTCTGCCCACAGGAAGTGCTCAATGAGTACCATCGCTCCATAGTTGCACCACATGTGTGTAGCGAAGCAGCGTGGCTTCGTGGATAGAGCAGGGGCCCGGGAGGCGGAAGGACCTGGGTTCTAATCCCGGCTCCGCCTCTTGTCTGCTGGGTGATCTTGGGCAAGTCACTTCACTTTTCTGGGCCTCAGTTACTTCCTCTGTAAAATGGGGATTAAGAGTGTGAGCCCCATGTGGGACAGGGACTGTGTCCAACCTGATTGACTTGTATCTTCCCTAGTGCTTAGAACAAGTGCTTGGCACGTAGTAAACGTTTAAGTACCATTGTTATTATTATTATTATTGTTGTTTTTAGAAGGATGTCATGATCAGTAGCATTAGCTCTGGTGGTGTCTCTCTCTCCTTCAGTGGTCTGTCTCCACTGGCTCCCATCCCACCTCACCCAAAATTCCTGCTGCCCCTTTTACTACTGCTCTCAAAAAGAAGCAGCATGGCTTAGTGAAGGCCTGGGAGGGAGGGAGGGATCTGGGGGTCCCTTGTGGGACCAAGACTGTATCTTCCCTGAGTAGCTGGTATCTATCCCAGCACTTAGCACAGTGCTTGGCACAATGTAAGCATTTAACAAATACCAGAATTATTATTAGGAGGAAAAGCTGGCACCTGAAAAAGCCCGGTTAAGCAATGTCTTTGGATGTTCCTGGCAAGGCTGAGGATTAGGCCGGAGGAACAGAAAAAATAAGTGAATAATTCTTGGAGAGATAGAGGGGGGAGAAGGAGAGTAAGAGAAGGAAAGAGAGAGATGTTCACACGGATCCTAAAGTTACCCCGTGAAATGATCGGTCAAGTCAGAATTAACCATTATAATAACTGTGGTATTTTTTAAGCGCTACGTGCCAAGCACTATTCTAAGTGTTGGGTTAGATACAATTTAATAATAAGAAGAATGATGGCATTTGTTAAGTGCTTACTATGTGCAAAGCACTGTTCTAAGTGCTGATGGGGCTCAAAGTCTAATTTAGGAGGGAGAAGAGGTATTTAACCCCCATTTGGCAAATGAGGGAACTGAGGCGCAGAAAAGTTAAATGACTTGTCCCAGGTCACACACCAGGCAATTGGCAGTGCTGGGATTAGAACTCAGGTCCTCTGTCTCCAAGGCCTGTGCTTTTCCCACTAAGCCATGCATTAAAGTGTGTGTTTAGGAGGTCTGGCCCTATTTAACCAATTTTTTATTGCCTTATGTAGGAATGTGAGAAGGTTCGTGTTGGTTTGCATAGTTTTTTAAGCAGGGATAGTGTCTACCAACTCTACGGTACTGTACCAGCGTTTAGTACAGTGCCTGGCACATAGTAAGCGCTTAACAAATACCATCATTATTATTATTACTCTCCAAAGCACTCAGTACAGTGCTCTGCACACAGTAAGTGCTCAATAAATATCACTGATTGATAGTTGCACCACTTGTTTGTAGAAGGATGCCACAATCAGTAGCATTAGCTGCGGTGGTATGTCTCATGCTCTCTCTCTCTCTGTATATTTATTCTCCTACTATATATACTATATCTATATATAGTATAGACATAGTATAGGCATATATATATATAGTAGAAGAATGATCTGTGGTGTGCAGAAGTGTGAGAGAAGTAAAGAAATGAGTCAGAAGAAAGCAGAGATGCCCTCCAGGCTCACACCCACATTCAGACACACCTCTCCCCCACTCAACACCTCTCCCACACTCATCAGGGCCCAGACTGAGCCAATGGGGATGTCCTTAGTGAGCCCAGCAGCTGGCCTTGGCTGGCTTTCACTTACCTTCCCCTACAGCTGCTGCTCTCCCCCTCTCTCAGCCAAGAATATCTGTGTGGAGAAGTCTGGGAAGCTTTGTGTGTCTGAGTAAGCGAGTGAGTGTGACCGAGGGTGAGCGTGCCTGCAGCACACACATACACACTCAAGCACATACGTGCACACAGACACTCACGCGTGCACACACAAAGGCCCCCTCCTTGAACTTGTCCTGTCCTGCCCCTGAGGGAGTTGGGAATGAGACCGCTAGCCTAGACTGCAAGCTCCTTGTGGGCAGCAATAGCGTCTACCAACTCTACTGTATCATACTCTCCTGAGCACTTAGTACGTCTCTCTGCCCACAGGAAACGCTCAATAAATTCCCGATGATTTGATTGGTGGATTGCCGGAAGGGGAATTGAAAAATCCTCTATATCCCCAGGTTTATTTCTGCCCAGAATCCCACACCCCTGGGAGACTGAGCTGTGGCAAACAGGAGGGAATTGGACCGAGGGAACGTGTGCTGTGGACAGCACCTCCTCCAGGAGGCCTTCCCAGACTGAGCCCCTTCCTTCCTCTCCCCCTCGCCCCCCTCTCCATCCCCCCCATCTTACCTCCTTCCCTTCCCCACAGCACCTGTATATATGTATATATGTTTGTACATATTTATTACTCTATTTTCCTTGTACATATCTATTCTATTTATTTTATTTTGTTAGTATGTTTGGTTTTGTTCTCTGTCTCCCCCTTTTAGACTGCGAGCCCACTGTTGGGTAGGGACTGTCTCTATATGTTGCCAATTTGTACTTCCCAAGCGCGGTTAGTACAGTGCTCTGCACATAGTAAGCGCTCAATAAATACGATTGATGATGATGATGATGACATGTCCCCCTGATCGGATCCTTTCAGCCCATCGCCGTCTGGAGTCCTCACCGAGCCAATGAAAGAAGCAGAGAAGCAGCGTGGCTCAGTGGAAAGAGCCTGGGCTTTGGAGTAAGAGGTCATGGGTTCAAATGCCGACTCCGCCAGTTGTCAGCTGTGTGACTTTGGGTAAGTCACTTCACTTCTCTGTGCCTCAGTTACCTCATCTGGAAAATGGGGATGAAGACTGTGAGCCCCCCGTGGAACAACCTGATCACCTTGTAACCTCCCCAGTGCTTAGAACAGTGCTTTGCACATAGTAAGCGCTTAATAAATACCATTAAAAAAAAACCATTTCCAATTCTGGGAGTGTCCCAGAGGGCCCAGGCCCGGAATTCAGGATTATTTGGGTTCTAGTCCCTGGGCTGCCACTGGGCAAATCACTTAACTTCTCTGTGCCTCAATTTCCTCATCTGGCCTCTCTTCCCTTTAGACCGTGGAAGCCCACGTGAGGCAGAGCCCGTGTCTGATCTAATTATTCTGTGCTGCGGCAGATGGTAAAGGCTTAATAAATGCCATCATCCTTATTATTATTGTTATAGCTATATGTCTAAATATAGCCATCTTTGATTTTCAGAGACGTTACTACTTGTGATAAGATTCTCTCCGTGGGTTTGAGCTTGGCTCGGGAACTAGTGGCTTGGCTGTGCAAAGCCTCCCTTTATTCTCTTCCAACTTCTGGGCCAAAGATCCATTGTGCTCCTCAGCGACCCCGTTCTGAATTTCAAAAAGAGGATTTTCTAGAAGTGGTAGCTGTCTGTTTGAGCTGTTCGGCCTTCAACCGAGGGGGACCCAGTTTCTCTGGAAAGAAACGTCCTTCCATTTAAAAAAACTGAAATAGGAATTGTTTCTCAGGCTCCCTGGGACACAAGGTCCATTGTGTTTCCACTTCTAGCCCCACTCTCCAGCTTCAGGACATCACGATCCCGCTGCCCGGCTGGAAAACACCCCCCTGAATGACCGCAGCAGCAGAGGGGCAGGGATGGATTGGCCAAAGGTCAAGGGAAGCCTGCCGCAGTTCCCTGATTTCTTCTGGAGGTGTGTGTGTGTGTATGGGGGGGCTCTCTTTAACCTCATTCCCACTGTGCTCGCCCCCTCTTTGGCTCCCCATCCATTCCGAGAGCCCCACAGGTCAACATTTCCTTTTCAAAGCGGCCAATCTGCCAGAGTGTGGGCGGCCAACAAGGGTCCCCTCCCCGCACCTCCCCAGAAAAGACCGACACACCGCAGCCGTGGTCGCCGTTCCACTCAGGAAAATTCCCGGGCACCTTCTTAACCGAAAGAGCGGGTAGACCTGTACCCCAGGGGTACGGGCAGTGAAGCGGTGGAATGGTTTTATCTGGATACCGGTACGGGTGTCGGAGGAACGGGGGAAAGAACAAATGAAGAGACCACCCACCGGGAGACAGCGGAGAAGTCACGGCCAAGGCTGCCCTTCTTCTTCTCCTTCTCTCCCTCCCTCACCCCAGCTTCCCCACCTTGGGGGAAGAGCTGGGGAAAGAGGGTAGTCATATCTTACCCCTCTAGCAGTAGGGTTCAGAGGTGGCTATCCTGCCAGGAGAGACCTGCGGTACCTCAGTTTACCCAGCAAAGTTGTGGGTCGGGCTGGGTAAGTAGATACACTCCGTTCTCCAGTAATGCAGCGGTTCCATTCCTGACGAATCCCCTGCTCAGGAAAACTCATAGTACAGTACGTGGGCCTTGTCTGGCATACTTACGTTCTCCCGCTAGATCCTGAGCTCCTTAAGGGCAGGGATTGGGTCTATGAACTCTTGTTATATTGTACTCTTCCAAGCGCTTAGTACAGTGTTCTGCATGCAATAAGTGCCCAGTAAATAGTCCAGACTGATCATCATCATCATCAGTCGTATTTATTGAGTGCTTACTGTGTGCAGAGTACTGTACTAAGCGCTTGGGAAGTACAAATTGGCAACATATAGAGACAGTCCCTACCCAACAGTGGGCTCACAGGCTAAAAGGGGGAGACAGAGAGCAAAACCAAACATACTAACAAAATAAAATAGAATAGATATGTATAACATATATATATATATATTATATATATATATGTATATCTATAATAGATATGTATTATAGACTGATGGTCCGGTGCCACTTAAGTGGCAAGTGAGAAGTAGCGTGGCTCAGTGGAAAGAGCCCGGGCTTTGGAGTCAGAGGTCATGGGTTCAAATGCCAACTCCGCCAGTTGTCAGCTGTGTGACCTTGGGCAAGTCACTTAACTTCTCCGAGCCTCAGTTCCCTCATCTGTAAAATGGGGATTAAGACGGTGAGCCCCACGTGGGACAACCTGATCACCTTGTATCCCCCCCCAGCGCTTAGAACAGTGCTTTGCACTTAGTAAGCGCTTAACAAATGCCATTATTATTTATTATTATTATTATTAAGTGCCCTCGCCAGTTCCTTCCGACGTCTTGTCGCGTTCTACCCAGACAAACTGATTCCCTTACAGTGTTCTATCCAACGCGCTGAGTGAAAACACCCGTTACAGAAGCACTGAGTGCATATTTTTGCGGGTAAAGGGCGGGCATGAATGGGTGGTCTG
Organism: Tachyglossus aculeatus; assembly: GCF_015852505.1. Taxonomy (NCBI): domain Eukaryota; kingdom Metazoa; phylum Chordata; class Mammalia; order Monotremata; family Tachyglossidae; genus Tachyglossus; species Tachyglossus aculeatus. Next base: position 8,083,459 of record NC_052085.1, on the reverse strand, counting down.
TGGCTCCAGAACTAAATATAATTCCCGTGTAGGTCACTAAAGCAGTAGCAAGAGACAGATGCAGTCTCAAGAGTTGCTCTGCCTGCCTGGGTGGAAAAATGGCTTTTTCTTCCCCCTCTTGGTCCTGGTGCTCTCTCTCCCTTTTCCTTGCTCCCCTCCCCAGTTCTCATAATAATAATTATTAATAATAATAACGATCATAATACTATCCAACCTTATCCTTTCCATTAGATGACCTTTTCTTAATGTTATTTGTTAAGCGCTTACTCTGTGGCGGGCACCGTTCTAAGCATGGGGGTGGACACAAGGTTGGACACAGTCCACGTCCCACACGGGATTCACAGGCTTAATCCCGATTTCACAGAAGATGTTGAAGTAGAAATTAGGCTGCAGGTGCCCTCCGCGCCCTCCTCCATTTGCTAAACGCTCGGGGCTATGGCCACTGGGATTGGGGCAGACCTCCGCCCCGACAGGCCTCCGCAGCGTCTAGCCGGTGAATGCTGTCAGGCGTTCCTAGAGAATCAATCAATCAATCAATCGTATTTATTGAGCGCTTACTATGTGCAGAGCACTGTACTAAGCGCTTGGGAAGTACAAATTGGCAACACATAGAGACAGTCCCTACCCAACAGTGGGCTCACAGTCTAAAAGGGGGAGACAGAGAACAGAACCAAACATACCAACAAAATAAAACAAATAGGATAGAAATATACAAGTAAAATAAATAAATAAATAAATAGAGTAATAAATATGTATGTATTAGAGATACATAGAGAAGAGAAGAGGTCACGGGTTCTAATTCTGGCTCCGCCACTTGTCTGCTGTGTGATCTTGGGCATCATCATCATCATCATCATCAATCGTATTTATTGAGCGCTTACTGTGTGCAGAGCACTGTACTAAGCGCTTGGGAAGTACCTTGTACCGCCCCCCAGCGCTTAGAACAGTGCTTCGCACATAGTAAGCGCTTAATAAAATGCCATTATTATGATTAAGCCCGCGGTTTTCCACGCGGTGGAGGAGGGGGGCGGGAGGGGGCGTGGCCTGACCGGAAGGGGGCGTGGTTAGAGGCGGTCGGGGACGGGGCAGGGGCGTCGCCTGGACGCTAGGGGGCGTGCCACCGGCGCGATTGGGGGCGTGGCCAGGACCGGAGGGGCGTGGCCTGACAAGAAAGGGGCGCGACCTCGTCCGAAAGGGGGCGTGGCTAGAGGAGGGAGTCGGGGTGGGGGCGGGGCCCGTGTGGGAGGGGCGTGGCCTGGACCGGAGGGGGCGTGGCCTGGCGCGGATGGGGGCGTGGCTTGGACGTGAGGGGCGCTTAGTACAGTGCTCTGCACACAGTAAGCGCTCAATAAATACGCTTGATTGATTGATTGACGGGATGGGGCGTGCCACGGCGCGGATGGGGGCGTGGCCTGGACGAGGGGGGGCGTGCCCCTGGCGCGGGTGGGGGTGTGGCCTGGACGAGAAGGTCGTTACCTGGACGAGAGGGGCGTGCTACGGGGCGGATGAGGCGTGCCACGGCGCGGACGGGGGCGTGGCCTGGACGAGAGGGGCGTGGCCTGGACGGGCGGGGCGTGCCCCTGGCGCGGGTGGGGGTGTGGCCTGGACGAGAAGGGCGTGGCCTGGACGAGAGGGGGCGAGCCACGGTGCGGGTGGGGGTGTGGCCTGGACGCGAGGGGCGTGCCACGGCGCGGATGGGGACGTGGCCTGGACGGGAGGGGCGTGCCACGGCGCGGAAGGGGGCGTGGCCTGGACGGGAGGGGCGTGGCCCCAGCGCGGAAAGGGGCGTGGCCTGGGCGTGTCTGTAGGAGGCAGCCGGGGGAGGGACGGAGGCGGAGTCTGTGCGCGTGCGCGGGCCCGAGCCGGAGCCGGCTCCACAGCCCCCCGGGGGCCCGGCACCGGACCGGACCGGAGCGGACCGGACGGGGCCGGACGGGACCGGACCCCTGCGGCCATCCCGGACGGAGAAGGGTCGGCGGTCACTGCCCCCGCCCCCCTCACTTGGAGAGACAGCTTGCTTTAATAATAATAATAATAACAATTTGGGTATCTGTTAAGCGCTTACTCTGTGCAAAGCACTGTTCTAAGCGCTGGGGAGGATACAGGGTGATGAGGCTGTCCCACGGGGGGCTCACAATCTTCATCCCCCATTTGACAGATGAGGGAACTGAGGCCCAGAGAAGTGAAGTGACTTGGCCAAAGTCACCCAGCTGGCAAGTGGCGGTGTCGGGACTCGAACCCACGACCTCCGACTCCCAAGCCCGCGCTCTTTCCGCTGAGGCAGGAGGAGCCCGGTTTGGGGAAGCAGCGTGGCTTCAGTGGAAAGAGACCGGCCTTGGGAGTCAGAGGTCATGGGTTCGAATCCCGGCTCCGCCACTTGTCGGCTGGGTGACTTTGGCCAAGTCACTTCATGGGTTTGAATCCCGGCTCCGAGACTTGTCGGCTGGGTGACTTTGGCCAAGTCACTTCACTTCTCTGGGCCTCAGTTACCTCCTCTGTAAAATGGGGATTGTAAGATTACTTATTTTATTTGTACATATTTATTCTATTTATTTCATTTTGTTAATATGTCTTGTTTTGTTGTCCGTCTCCCCCTTCTAGACTGTGAACCCGCTGTTGGGTAGGGACCGTCTCTGTATGTTGCCAACTTGGACTTCCCAAGCGCTTAGTACAGCGCTCTGCACACAGTAAGTGCTCAATAAATACGATTGAATGAATGAATGCCAACTTGGACTTCCCAAGCGCTTAGTACAGTGCTCTGCACACAGTAAGCGCTCAATTAATACGATTGAATGAATGAATGAATGAATGAATGAATGAATGCCAACTTGGACTTCCCAAGCCCTTAGTACAGTGCTCTGCACACAGTAAGCGTTCAATAAATACGATTGAATGAATGAATGAATGAATGCCAACTTGGACTTCCCAAGCGCTTAGTACAGTGCTCTGCACACAGTAAGCGCTCAATAAATACGATTGAATGAATGCCAACTTGGACTTCCCAAGCGCTTAGTTACAGTGCTCTGTACACAGTAAGCGCTCAATAAATACGATTGAATGAATGAATGAATGAATGCCAACTGGGACTTCCCAAGCGCTTAGTACAGTGCTGTGCACACAGTAAGCGCTCAATAAATACGATTGAATGAATGAATGGCCTCCCACGGCACCTGTATATGTACACATTTATTTCTCTATTTATTATTATTTATTTATTTTATTTGTACATATTCTATTTATTTTATTTGGTGAACATGTCCTGTTTTGTCGCCCGTCTCCCCCTTCTAGACTGTGAGCCCGCTGTTGGGTAGGGACCGTCTCTCTATGTTGCCAACTTGGACTTCTCAAGCGCTTCGTACAGCGCTCTGCGCACAGTAAGCGCTCAATAAATACGATTGAATGAATGACCTCCCACAGCACCCGTATATATATATTTGTACATATTTATTCCTCTGTTTATTTTACTTGTGCATATTTATTCTATTTATTTTATTTGGTTAATATGTCTTCTTTCGTTGTCCGTCTCCCCCTTCTAGACCGTGAGCCCGCCGTTGGGTAGGGACCGTCTCTAGATGTTGCCGACTTGGACTTCCCAAGCGCTTAGTACAGGGCTCCGCACACAGTAAGCGCTCAATAAATACGATTGAATGAATGAATGAACGAACTTGTACTTCCCCAGCGCTTAGTACAGGGCTCTGCACACAGTAAGCGCTCAATAAATACGATTGAATGAATGAATGAATGAAGTGGCAGAGCCGGAATTTGAACCCACGACCGCTGACTCCCAAGCCCGTGCTCTGTCCACTGAGCCACGCTGCTTCCCCCGGTGTTTAGAAAAGTGCCGGGCACATAGTAGGCACTTAACAAATGCCATCATCATCATCATCATCACCCATCCCCACACTCACCCACTCACCGAAACACCCACTCACCCACCCACTCACACAAACACCCACTCACCCCCACACAAAAACACCCACTCACCCACCCCCACACAAACACCCACTCACCCACCCCCAAACACCCACTCACCCACTCACACACAAACACCCACTCACCCACCCCCACAAAACACCCACTCACACAAAAACATCCACTCACCCACCCCCACACAAACACCCACTCACACAAAAACATCCACTCACCCACTCACACACAAACACCCACTCACCCACCCCCACACAAACACCCACTCACCCACCCCCAAACACCCACTCACCCACCCACCCTCACCCACTCACACAAAAACACCCACTCACCCACCCACCCTCACCCACTCACACAAAACACCCACTCACCCACCCACTCAAACACCGTCACCCACCCCCACACTCACTCACCCACACTCACCCACCCACTCACACAAACACCCACTCAACCACCCCCCCACACACCCACACAAGCACCTACCCTCACCCACCCACACCCACCCACGCAAACACCCACCCACCCACCCACCCAGTCTCACCCACCCACGCAAACACCCACCCACCCACCGTCACACCCACTCTCACCCACTCACCCAAACACCCACTCACCCACCCACGCAAACACCCACTCACCCACCCACCCAGTCTCACCCAAACACCCACCCACCCAGTCTCACCCACCCACACAAACACCCACCCACCCACTCTCACAAACACCCACCCACCCAGTCTCACTCACCCACTCTCATCAACACCGACTCACACAAACACCCACTCACCCACCCTCACCCACTCACTCCCTCACTCCCTCACTCATTCATTCATTCAATCGTGTTTTACCGGGCGCTCCCTGTGCGCGGAGCACTGGCCTGAGCGCCCCCCGGCCCCCCTCGCCGCGGGTGCCCGCGCGCCCCCGGGGGCCTGAGGGGTCCGGGCCGAGCCTTCCCCGGGCGGGCGGCGCGCGCGCAGGCGCGGACGCCCATTGGTCGAGGCGCGGGCCGTCAATCAAGGGCGCCCGGGGGCGGGGCCCGGGCGGGACCGGCCTCCTCCTCCTCCGCCTCCTCCGCCCCGCCCCCTCCGCGGCCCCGCCCCCTCCGCGGCCCCGCCCCCTCCGCGGCCCCGCCCCCGCCCTCCCGCCCTCCCGGCGGGGCGGTGTTAGCGGAGCCCCCAAGTGCGGCGCGGGCCGCCGAGTTGCCGCTGCCCCACTCACCGGGCGGCGCGGGCGGCGCGGGCAGGGGTCCGGGGTCCGGGGTCCGGGGTCCGGGGGGAGGGGCCCGGGGGGTTCCGGGGGAGCGCGGACCGAGCCCCCAGCCCCCGACCGACGGGTCCCATGAGCGGCGCCGGGCCGCCTTCCTAACCAGTCCCCCGTGGCGGCCGTGCCTTCCGCCCGCCCCCGGGGCTCCGGGGCCACCATGGCCGAGCCGCCGCGGCCGGTGGAGATCGACCCGGACTTCGAGCCGCTGGCCCGGCCCCGCTCGTGCACCTGGCCGCTGCCCCGACCCGACTTCAACCCGCCCGGCCCGGGCCCGGCGGCCGCGGGGGCCTCGGCGGCCAGCCCGAGCCCGGCTCCGGCCGGCGGCAACGGCAACGGCGGGGACGGGCCCGGGACCGGCGACTTCCTCGGCAACCTGAGCCTGCTGGAGGAGAGCGACGACTTCCAGCGGCCCCCGGGCGGCGTGGTGTCAGCGGCGGCGGCGGCCGGACTGTGCGGCGACTTCGCGGGCCCGGACCCGCCCCGGGGGCACCCGGTCCCCCCTCCGCCGGTCCCTCCTCCTCCGCCGGTCCCTCCGGTCCCCCCTCCGCCGCCGGGCCAGCCCCGCAAGACCAGCTCGTCCCGCCGCAACGCTTGGGGCAACCTGTCGTACGCCGACCTGATCACCAAGGCCATCGAGAGCTCGGCCGAGAAGCGGCTCACGCTGTCCCAGATCTACGAGTGGATGGTCAAGAGCATCCCCTACTTCAAGGACAAGGGCGACAGCAACAGCTCGGCGGGGTGGAAGGTCAGACCCGGGGGGACCCCGACACGGGGCGGGGTTGGGGTTAAATCGCAACAGTGATAACGATGAGGAGAACGAGGACGATGGCATTGGCAAGCGCTTACTATGTGCGGAGCACTGGGGAAGTAACAAGGTGGTCAGGCTGTGAGCCCACTGTTGAGTAGGGACCGTCTCTATAGGTCGCCAACTTGTACTTCCCAAGCGCTTGGTGCAGCGCTCTGCGCACAGTAAGCGCTCAGTAAATACGATTGATATTGATTGATTGATTAAAACAAACTGGGGAGGTAACAAGGTGATCAGGCTGCCCCGCTGTTGGGCAGGGACTGTCTCTATATGTCGCCGACTTGTACTTCCCAAGCACTTGGTACAGAGCTCTGCACACTGTAAGCGCTCAGTAAATGCGATTGATATTGATTGATTGATTAAAACAAACTGGGGAGGTAACAAGGTGATCAGGCTGTCCCACTGTCGGGCAGGGACCGTCTCTATATGTTGCAAACTTGTGCTTCCCAAGCGCTTAGTACAGTGCTCTGCACACAGTAAGCGCTCAGTAAATACCATTGATATGATTGATTGATTAAACCAAACTGGGGAGGTAACAAGGTGATCAGGCTGCCCCGCTGTTGGGCAGGGACTGTCTCTATATGTCGCCGACTTGTACTTCCCAAGCGCTTAGTACAAGCGCTCTGCACACAGTAAGCGATCAGTAAATACGATTGATATTGATTGATTAAACCAAACTGGGGAGGTAACAAGGTGATCAGGCCGTCCCACTGTTGGGTAGGGGTTGTCTCTATATGTTGCCGACTTGGACTTCCCAAGCGCTTAGTACAGCGCTCTGCACACAGTAAGCGCTCAATAAATACGATTGATTGATTGATTAAACCAAATTTTACAGATGAGGTCACTGAGGCTCAGGGAACTTAAGTGACTTGCCCCAGGTCACACAGCAGACGTGTGGCCCGGGGGGGGTCCTCTCCCCAGGACTTGGGGAGCAGGGATGCAGCCCCCTCCCTCGTTCATTAATTCGTTCATTCAGTCGTATTTATTGAGCGCTTACTGTGTGCAGAGCACTGGACTAAGCGCTTGGGAAGGGCAAGTTGGCAACATCGGGAGACGGTCCCTACCCAACAGCGGGCTCACAGTCTGGAAGGGGGGGGACGGACGACAAAACAAAACGTATTAACAAAATAGAATAAATATGTACAAACACATATACATACATATATGTATGTATGGGAAGTACATATATGTATGGGAAGTACGTATATATGTGTGTATTTGCGCTTGGGAAAAGTTGGCAACATCTAGAGACGGTCCGTATCCTAACAGCGGGCTCACAGTCTAGAAGGGGGAGACGGACGACAAAGCGAAACATAGTAATCAAATAAAATAAGTAGAATAAATATGGACAAATAAAATAAATAGAGCAATAAATACGTACAAGCATATATACAGGTGCTGTGGGGAGGGGGTCCCCGCCGCGGGAAGCCGGTTGCCGTTTCCCTCGGAGCCTAGAGGGGCGGCCAAGGCAGCGCCGACGGGCGCCTGCATGTGCATGCGTGTCAGCGCGTGTGTATGTGCATGCATGTGTGTGTGTGTGTGTGTGTGCGCGTGCATTCATTAATTAATGGCAGCATTTAGTAAGCGCTTACTATGTGCAAAGCACCGTCCTAAGCACTGGGGAGGTTACAAGGTGATCACGTTGTCCCCCGGGGGGCTCACAGTCTTCATCCCCATTTGACAGATGAGGTCACCGAGGCTCAGAGAAGTGAAGTGACTTGCCCAGAGTCACGCGGCTGGCAGTTGGCAGAGTCGGGATTTGAACCCATGACCTCGGATTCCAAAGCCCGTGCTCTTTCCACTTAGCCACTATGCGTGCATGGTAACAAATGCCATCATCATTATTATTATTATTATTCCCCTCGCCACAGCACTTGGATGTATATTTGTACAGATCTATCACTCTATCCAGCGCTTAGAACAGCGCTTTGCACATAGCAAGCGCATCATAAATGCCATCATTAATTCATTTTACTGGTCCGGATCTACTCTCCTGTTTATTTTGTTAAGGATGCGCATAGAGCCGGAATTCTGTTTGTTCCGGCGATCTTGACCCCTGTCCCCGTGTTTTGTTTTGTCGACCGTCTCCCCCTTCCAGACTGGGAGCCCGCGGTTGGGTAGGGACCGTCTTTCTCTGTTGCTGACTTGGACTTCCCCAGCGCTTAGTACGGGGCTCTGCACACAGGAAGCGCTCAATAAATACGACTGAATGAATGAATGCGTGCGTATGCATGAGTGTGTACACGTGTGGGGGTCGGGGCGGGCGACGGTCTGCAGGGGGGAGGGCAGGAACCCCAGGGCCAAGCCGTTCCCCCAACCCCAAAAACCGGACCATGGAGGTCGAGCCCTCCGCCCCCTTCCTCCATCAGGCCTGTCTATTGAACGCTGACAGGGCGCTGCGCACTGGTCTAAGCGCTCAGGAGAGTAAGAATCATAATAATGTTGCTATTTGTTAGGCGCTTACTAGGTGCCAAGCACTGTTCTAAGTGCTGGGGGGGATACAAGGTGATCAGGTTGTCCCCCGTGGGGCCCACAGTTTGACAGTACATCCCCATTTGACAGATGAGCGAACTGAGGCTCAGAGAAATGACGTGACGTGCCCAAAGGCACCCAGCTGACAAGTGGCGGTCGGGATTAGAACCCGTGACCTCCGACTCCCAAGCCCGGGCTCTTTCCACTGAGCCACGGACCCCCCTCCCCCCACCTTGGTTATGGATTGTCTCGTGGTTGGAGCGGGGATGTAGGAGGAGCAGTACCTGGATTCCAGGCCCAGCTCTGCGACTTGGGGCAAGTCACTTCTGCGTGCCTCAGTTTCCTCATCTGTAAAATGGGGATCCATTTCCAGACTGTGAGTGCCTTGTGGGACAGAGGTTGTGACTGTTGTGATTATTTTGTCTAACCCGGTGCTTAATACGGCACCTGGAACCCAGTAAGTGTATGATAAATACCACCGTGATTATTGAAGCCAGTTCTCTAGAGTTTAAGCTCACTGTGGGCAGGGGATGTCACTGTTTATTGTTGTACTTGCCAGAGCGATTAGTACAGTGTTCTGCACAGAGAAAGCGCTCAATAAATGTGATTGAATGAGTGCATGAGGAATGAGGATGCCCTGTCATTCGTTCAAGCGTATTTATTGAGCGCCTACTGTGTGCAGAGCGCTGGACTAAGTGCTTGGGAGAGTACACTGTAACAACCAAGGGACGCATTCCTGCCCGCAGCGAGGTCACAGTCAGGGGTTGGGACTGGGTTTGAGGTCGAAGGGGAACCTCATTTTCCCCCTTTTCCCTCCAGCCTTGCTGAACAGCGGCAGAAACAAAAATATCTAAGCTCTTACTGTTTGGCCCAGCATGACCCTGAGTAGATGCCGTACCGTCAGATCGGGCACCGTCCCTGTTCCACATGGGGCTCTCGGTCTTCAGGGGGAGGGAGGACAGGTATTTTATCCCCATTTTATAGATGGGGAATCTGAGGCCCTGAGGTGCTAAGTGACTTGTCCAAGGTCACACAGCAGGCACATGGGGGAGCTGGGACCAGAACCCAGGGCTCCAGGAAGATATTGGTTGGGGGCAGGGGGGCCCTAAAAGAGAGAGCAGAGCGGGACCGGGATGGTGTGGCACCTGTAGCGTGGAAGGGTAAACCTGCCGGCCTTTCTTCAGTGCGGCCCGTAAGAGAGTCAGGGTGGGAGTCCGGTGCCTTTGCCTCCAGCCGCAGAGCCGAGGACTGGCAGCAAATGAAGAAAAAAGGAAAGGTTTTTCTTCACTGGTGGTGGGAGACGAATCGGGCTCTAAGGCCACACAGGTGTTGACTCTGCCAGGTACATTCAGTCAGTCGTATTTATCGAGCGCTTACCGTGTGCAGAGCACTGGACTAAGTTCTAGGCGGGCGGACCTCTCGCCAACTTCTCCCTCCCCTGCCACAGCCCCGTCGAGTCTTCCTGCTTCCTGGGCAGTTGTTACACCAATTGTTTTACCTAAGCCTCCGTCGATGTAGTTAATGGTTGTCAGGAGGATCGAGTTACTTACATCACCGAAAATCATCCCAAGTCCAGCTGCTCGAGTCAGGTTGCCAGCTTTTGTGTGTGAAGTTTTCGAAGTGGGTTTGGGGAATGAATTCATTCCTCGTCCACCATTGATTTATTACAAGAGGATTGCGCGCAACTTCTCCGGTCGGCAGAACTTTTCCCAGCAAAAATGCTTCCTCCTTCTCAGTCGTGGAAGAACTCATCAGATCCAAGTGATTTTTCCCCCAGACCGATTTTTTAACAACTTGGCAAATTTCTAGGCTCTGCGTATTTGCTCCAAGAGCCATCCTACGGGCCTTTAAGCCATTTGCGGGTAATCCCGAGCATTTAACCAGCCAGACCAAACAAAAGGGAAGGTTGACGTTTGAAACCATTCTTTTTAGACTTGGGGAACTAAACCTTCTTAAAACAAGATATGTTAAAAAAAAAAAAAAAAGACCCATAGCAGCTCAAGGCTCTGCCCGTCTTAGTTTAGTCCTTTCTGAGGTAGGAACTGAAATCGTATCCGGTCTTTAAGGGAATGACTGGCAATGTGCCATGAGCTCTGGACTGTAAACTCACTGTGGGCAGGGGACACCTCTGCCAACTCTGTCGGAGAGGTGTATTCTCCCAAGCGCTCTGCACATAGTGAGCGCTCAGTAGATACCATTGATTACCGTAGGCTTTGAGGTACAAGATTCTCAAGTATTAAAAGTCTGACCGGCCTGGATGAGGCACCATCATTTGAAAATGACTCAGTCTTTCAGGTGTTATCAGAGTCAGTTGGTACGAGGTAAGATTCTATCGAATGTATTTTCAGTTTGAGTAAAAGGGTATTTTAGAGGCAAAGAAACAAACTTGAGCCGTTCCCTCTTTCAGAACTTGCCTTCTGGTCGGTGCTTTGCTTCAAATGTGCTACTTGTTAAAACCAAGTTTCACTCTCGAATCTGAAAGACTTTCCTGTTCTCAAGACGCATAAAAGTGGAGAAAATGTCTACCGTCAACTCTTTAGAGAGCAGATTATGTCTCAACTACTTTTTAAGCAAGTTCTGAAGCACAAATGCCCATTTAGGAGCAGCTATTTCCCTACGGTTAATACTAATGCCATTTTAATATGCTGTATGTTATCTCGCTGGGCCTAAATCATAGTCTGTTGGGGGTTTTTTTTGGCATTTCAATATGTTAGTTGGAAAGTAAAAATCATTTTTTAAAAGGTGCTTTGTCTTTGCTGATTACCTGGAGCTTACTCTGGAAGGGGGAGGGGCGCTTGCAGTTTTCATTCATCTTTTCAGTTTGGATCAAAAACCGCAAAGGCACACGTGAAGTGGTCATTCGGCTTTAGAGGAAGCCCAAGATTCTCTTAGGTTAAATTCAGTCGAACATTATCTGAATGACCTTGGCGTTTCCTCACGTGGTGTTTGGGAAGGATTTTGTAGCGCCGCTTGCCTGGGTGTTACCTGAGAATCCTGATGCTGTTAATTCAGAGCTGCTTGGAGTTTTATGAAGGTGAAATAGTTAAAGCGCTAAGATGAATAAAGACGGTCGGTCACTGTCGGCGAGAGCGTGATTCGGAAGGTCGAGTATGGACTGGGAGTCGCTGCTTTGATTACAGAATACCGACGATAGGTTTGGGTCGGTTTCTTAGGGAAAAATTGGGGCCGTTTTGACTTGGACCCTGGTACTGAGACGTTTGCTCAGAATCTGTTCTTCTGAGTGGAGGAGAATAAACTGTCTGCTACAGTGCCATTTCTGTTTTGTGGTGTGTTAAGCGTGGTATTAATCCGGTCTTACAGAGTTTTGATAGTCCAAGGAGTCCGAGAAGCAGCGTGTCCTAGCGGAAAGAGCAAGGGCTTGGAAGTCGGAGGACCTGGATTCTAGTTCCGGCTCTGCCACGTGTCTGCTGTGTGACTTTGGGCAAGTCGCTTAACTCCTCTGGTCCAGTTACCTCATCCGTAAAATGGGAGTGACGACTGAGTCCCACGTGGGACGTGGACTGTGTCCAACCCGATTAGCTTGTATCCACCCCAGTGCTTTGTGCGGTGCCTGGCGCGTAGTAGGCGCTGACCAAACAAAACAAAACAAGACATTAGAAAGCTTCCCATCTCTATATTTTTACATCTATGTGTTATTTAGATATATGTTAGGTTATAAAACTTATTTTTGAGCAAGCAAGGCCAAGAAACGTGTTTCGCAGCAAGAATCGAACTTTTTTAATTAGGAGGAAATTGTGCAACTAACCTCTGGAACCCTGATCCAATAGAGGCTGGAAATTACTACGGCGGTCTGGCCTGAGAAATGCCTAATACTGACTGCTCTCCACCGAGAACACGAACCAAACTGTCAGACCTGGAGGCGGTAGTGATCAGGGACCCTGAAGACGGCGCCTGGAAGAGGCAGGAAGATGCCTCTAAGCCCTTCTGCCAGTGGTGGGGGCAGGGGCTGCATCCCAGCTCTCCAGGTTTCATTCTCCCACCTCCTCATGACAGACCGTTCTCACCTTTCCTATCACCGATCCTCTCTCTCCCTTATTTTTTGATTCTGATCCCACTGAGGGACAGGGACCATGCCTAATTCTCCACCTTTGTCTATTTTCTCAGTGCTTTAGTACAGTGCTGTGCACACAGTAAGTGCTTAATAAATACCCTTTGCCCTTCTGATCCAATTCAGTGATAGCAATCCTATAGGATATTAGAGACACGCGCATTGGAGACGGTCCCTTTCCTGCTTGGGACTCTAAGTAAGCGGGAGATCGATCGATTGAGCCGAAGAAACTGCGGCACAGAGACGGTCGGTGACGTTCCCGGGCCACACAGCGGGGTAGCGGCAGTGCCAGGATTAGAACCTGGGTCCTTCACCTGCCGGGCCTGTACTCTTTCCACCGGGTGATGCTGCTTGTTACTTCTGCGTGTTACCCATGGGGCCCTGGGTGAAGGGAGATGACGGGATGGTTTCTCTTTATTTTATTTTTTCCACCACCAGCACCCAAGCCTGTTGTGGTGACAGTGGATTTCCTGAGTTGTAGTGGAAATGGGACATGGAGTCAGGCTAGTGGATCATTCAGCCCGGACGGTCCCCAAAACACCTGGGGAGGAACAGAGGGAAGGTCACCTCAGAGACATCCACCTCTTGGTTTTTTGTGATCTACCATTTAACCACCGGTCATTAAACGATTTTACCCTTCACGCTCAGTAACATCTGTTTCCCCACCAATCCCCCGAGGAGGCATTTGAATTTCTCCTACATGAAGGATGCCTTGATTGAGAGGTGAGAATTTAAAGCTGGAAAAAGGGCACACAGAGGGGAAGAAAGAGGCTGGAAAATCGTGGTGATCAAAAACATCATTAAAACTTAATTGTAGGGTGAACTCTGCTATTTTTGATCCCTGGAGAGACAACTAAGATTGCACTGTCATTTTAGCTCTGAGAAATCAGAGGAACCTAAACTTGAATTCGCCCGAATGCGGGCGTATGGCAGGGTCAGTTCCAACAGAACCAGAGGAAGTGAAATCTGGGTGAGCTGAACTCTGAACAGCTGCCGAGTCCAAGTGACTGGATACTTCTGCCCGAGGAGTAAGCGGCCGTGGCTGAAGTCATCGTAGACCAAGTCTGTGTGTGCTAAGAGATGGGAGGGTGTGGTGATTCCAAGCCACAAATACAGATTCTGAAAAAGTCTCAGGCCATTTAGAAGTAATCCGTAACAACAACAAAAAAATATTCACGGGTACCTGTAAAGCAGTGGTTACGGATTCGGTACCTGTAAACAGAAATAATTTCGGGAAGCCGGCCCCTGCAGGAAAAACTCAAAAATAGGCCGGTAGCTCACTTCATGAGGTTTTAGCCAACATACAATTACCTTCCACATGAGGAAAACAGCTTTTGAAGGGGACCAAAATATCACACCTGCCCAAGGTGCCAGCTCAAACCGGTCAAGACGACCAAGAGAGCAAATGCGTCACTTCCAATCCGAATGGTCAGTCTAAATATTTCCCATTTCTGGTGGTTTGTGGATTGTGAAGGGCAGCATTCACTGCTACGGTCTCTCCTCCCCAACCCCCTAGCGAAAATCACCTTCTCTGGTGGTGTTAGAAGGGCAAGATCCCAACTTGTATGCCCCTTTCAGTAGCAAGATAAGGCTTTCTCACTGGATCCTCTGAGCACCTGGGGAGTCATGTATTCAAGCAGCCCAACATTGCCCACTCCCCTTAACTAACACGCACACACACACACACACTCTCTCTCTCTCTTTCTCTCTCTCTAACCTGTGCTTTTCACAGTTGAACTTGGCGGGGAGGGAAGACTGTTCGATCTTCCTGAGTGGCAGCAGGGTGTGGGTGGCTGGGTGGCTTTTGCTCTTATACTGTTTATCAAGTGCGTTCTCTGTGCAGAGCACTGCACTGAGTGCTTGGCAGATAACAGTACAGTTAGTAGACACAGTCCCTGCTGTCAAGGACTTTATAGCCTGGGGTGCAGTGGGGGGAGATAGTCACCAAATTAAATTGCAGGTAGAATATGATTTCAGTCTTTGCACATCTCCAAGTGGCCTTCCGCGATTAAGCCCCCTTTTACTCTTCTTGCACTGCCTCCTGCGTTGCCATTGCTTCTGGATCTGTACCCTTGATTTTCCACCCCACCCTCAACCCCACAGCACTTATGTTCATATCTGTAACATATCTATATTAATGTCTGTTTCCCCCTCTAGACTGTAAGCTCCTTGTGGGCGGGGAACATGTCTACCGACTCGTTATACTACACTCTCCCCTAAGCGCTTAGTACAGTGCTCTGCAAACAGTAGGAGCTCAAATACGATCGACCGACTACTAGCTGAGATGGACTCAGGTTCCAGAATTGCCTCTGCTCAGGAATCCTCTGGCTTCTTTTCTCTGAACAGAAGCCCTTTATTTGTTTCCAAAGCATCTTCACAAACCAGCTGTTGTGGCTCCCGCATCTGCATAAGGGGCGGCTCCCCTGCCCACGGAAGTGGTTATTGCTTCTTCGTGACACACCTCACCTCTCACTAGTGGAAACTAGAGCCACTCTCTGTTTCTGTTTTGCCCTGTGGGGTCCCCCCGGCTCTTGCTTTACAGACACTGCGGGTCTTTGACCCTTCTGATTATTTATTATCGTTATTTTTTAAAGAATTCTTTTTTTGTTTATGACTAGATCCTTGGTGGCTGACGTTTGTGTTAATTACAGTGGCGTTGGTTGTGTTGCTTTAGTTATAGGTATGAGCCTAATGATACACTCAAAGCCTTAAGAGCGGCGAAGAAGCTGTTCTCGCTAATCAGATAATCATCAAAAAAAAAAAAATCTGTGAACCGAGGAGGATGGGAACGGGTGGCAGATCTCCATCTTTATTTCCATAATTTGACGGTAAATGGCTTCTTGCATCTGCTGTTCGGAACAAATCTGGGAAACGGGGCCTGTCTAAAGGCACACGCTAGCGAGTTGATCGGTGTCCGGGTTAACACTGTCTTATTACGCTATCTGCTTTAAACCACTTTTGACCATTTTGGAAACCTGAAAGTTACAGGGGAGGCCTGGCATTATTCGTTTACTCAGTGTGGACCATGGATCAACAAGTGAAAGTAAACTGCAGCAGAAAGGAACTGGCAAGGATGGTTTGAAATTTATCAGCCGTATTTTGCGGCTGCCAGCGAAAGGCTCAGAGCAGGATTATTGCAGGGAGAATCTTCTCAACAGGTGCCCAGCCGGAGAGGGAGAACCAGAGGGAGGGAGCGGAGGACTGTGCTAGAATATCAGGAGGGAAGACAGGGAAAAAGTTCTGATTGCCTGTCAGTGTCTGCTCACCTCTTATGGGGCCTTTTTTTTTTTGGATGGTATTTGTTTAGGGCTTACTATGTGCCAGGAACTGTACTAAGTGCTTGGGTAGATCCATGCTAATCAGGTCGGGCACGGTCCCTGACTCACAGCCTTCATCCTCATTTTACAGAGGAGATAACCGAGGCACAGAGAATTTGTGACTTGCCCAGAGTCACACAGCAGATGCCTGTCAGATCGGGGATTAGAACCCAAGTCCTCCGACTCCCAGGCATGTGCTCTATCCATTAGTCCACGCTGCTTCTCACTTTCTCCTCTGTCTCCACTTCCTCTCCCTCACCTCCCCCCATCCCCAGTCTGTGATTTGACTCTTTTCACGACCCCAGAAGGGTAGAAAGAAGTTTGAAGTCCTATGGGGAAAAACCTCGAGGAGACCTGAGGCAAGGAGGGTGGTGTAATCAGGTAATTCAGTGGGGCCAGAGGATGAAAAGAAACCTCCTCCGACCCCATCTTGACATCACACGTTCAGATTGAAGGCCAAACGACTTCCAGTTGTACTGCACACTGCGCAGGCTTAGAAACATTGTATTATCTACCAAAGTGTCACAGAGCTGGGAACTGTCTTTGCCAGGAAATGTCAAGTAATTTAAATGGTTTTGACTTCTTGGAAGCAGGGTCAAAGGAAATCATTTGCATACGGGTTGTCCGACGCTTAGTGTGCCTTGCCGGTTGTCTCTACTTAACACACACTCAGTGTGAGCAGGGGGCCGTCTCCCCCGACCCAATATAGTTAGACACAGTTCTTGCCCAGTGGGCTGTGCATATTATTAAATTAAAGATGCAGCATTCAGCAGTTTGGCACAATTTCGCTTTTGTGTCAGGGTTGAGAGAACTTAATGCCTCTTGTGGTGGCTTTTAATCTACAAAATCATCAATTTACTACAATTGCGCTGGTGGTGGGTTCGGTCTTTTTTTTTTTTTTTTTACTGGGTTCAGGCTGTGAAGGGGGCCTTGGTTTGGTAACAACAAACAATAGTAATAATTTTGTGGTATTCAGCACCTTGTGCCGCATACTGGGTTAGGTACGGTACAGTCAGATCAGCTACAGTCCCTGTCCCCCATCGGCCACGGTCCCTGTCCCACATGGGGCTCACAGCCTAAGGGAGAGGGAGAACAGGTATTTCATCCCGCCCGTACAGATGGGGAAACGGAGGCCCAGAGAAGTTAAGTGACTTGCCCAAAGTCACGCATCAGGCAAGTGGCAGAGCTGGGGTTAGAACCTAGGCCTCCCAACTACCGGGGCTGTTTCCTCTAGGCCACATTGCTTCTCAGCCTACACCTACTGCGTATGAAGGGGATGGAAAGAGGCAGGGCCAGCCCAGGTTTGAGTCACTCATCTAACCGCACATTATATGTAAAAATGATGTTTGATGGGTAAAAAATCTGCAGCAGAGAGCCCTTAGCTCCTAGAGTCACCGACTGTGATAGTGCTGCCTTCTGTGAATGTAAAACGTATCCAGAAAACTGGTTCCGACTCCATCCTTTGGTAGGTGGCGGAGGAATTGGCAGTGAGGAGAGGAGGAATTGGCAGTGAGGAGAGGAGGAATGTGAAATGTGGTGGTCTTTCCCAACGAGGCCTCCATTTCTGATGAGAATGAACTTGCAGAGCTCTTTGGTCGGCTTCACTTGCGTCTTTCAGGCTTTTAATGAGTCTGGCTTGGCCTTTTCTGGGTGTGGGGCTTTGGGTGAATATGCTGTGCAGGGTGCTTTCATTTTTTTGCCACAGTGAAATCACTCCAATCAAAGTAGACAGCTTAGGGGGACTGTGCTGTAGCAAGTGAGATTGCTTAGCGGTGCCACTGCCTGATTTAAAAAAAAAATTATTAATGAGATTCTTATTTCTGCTCAAATCCTCAAGCTGCAGCAACCCCAAATCTGAGATTTGCCGTGATTGGCCTCCCCGGTGGATTTGAGTCCTCGGTTTTATAGCAGTTTCCTCCTCTCCCACAACCAAGCATTGATGTATAATAATTATGCCATTTGTTAAGCGCTTACTATGTGCTAGGCACTGTACTAAGCACTGGGGTGGGTACAAGTAAATTGGGTTGGACACAGTCTCTGTCCCATGTGGGGCTCACAGCCTCAATCCCCATTTTATAGATGAGGGAACGGAAGCCCAGAGAGGTGAAGTGACTTCCCCCAGGTCACACAGCAGACAGGTGGTGGAGCGGGGATTAGAACTCTTGGCCTTCTAAATTCCAGGCTCTAGCCACTGGGCCATGCTGCTTCCCATTCCCATTGCTACTTGCCTGAGAAGTAACAATCCCAGGTTAGCTCCAGGAGGTGATCGACAATATACCCTCAGTTCCAAAATGTCAGGATTATTTATTACAGTCGACTCAAGCAGTGATATTTATTGAGCCCATACTGGAGGCAGAGCTTTTGGGAGCGTACAGTACGGTAGAGTTGGTAGCCATGATCCTTGCCCTCCAGGAGTTTTCAGTCCAGTCCAGTTTTCAAGCTCTCAACAGGACTGATGCTATGTACCCTGCCGACAGCCATTTCTTCTGACTGGTGCAGTATTTTTCTTCCCAGGTGAATGCTTGCTGTTGGGAACTCGTCCTCCAATTCCCCAACGGCGTCCCCCAGATTGGTAATGAAAAATATACTTTATCCAAGAACCAACTGGGCCAGCAGGGATTAGCAGGGAAGGCCGTGTTTGTCAAGCTTGTAAATCACTCCCCCGTACCGCTTCTCTTCCAATCTTTAGTTTCCCGGTCCAATCCAGCAGGCTTCACGGTTCTTCATCTCTGTTTGTTAAAGGGGCTAAACCCAGATCGAATCTTCCTAGTTCTGATGGAGTTGAGAGCATGAAAGAACAAGGGTTTGTCTTTTAAGTCCTCAAGCTGTTTAACTAACCAATCGGGAGTACATAGTGAGTGGGTACAGAGCACTGTACCCACTTGAAAGGTGCGCAGTAGAATTTAGAAGACCTGTTCCTTGCCCTCAAGGAGTTGACAATCCAGTGCGGGAGACTGACATCAAAATTACTGACAGACGGAAGTTGTAGAGTATAAAGATATGTAGGTAAGTACTACTGGGGTTTAACAGTAATAATTAGGTGACTTTTGTACTTGGGTAGCTAATGGAGGCTTATCATTTTGCTCCAAGAAATTCCTTAGTGTGACTTTCCTGACTTTGCAGTAGATTATCATATTGTACCTTCTCCAAACGAGAGCAAAAATCATGCTTAGACTGTGACTTTCCTCCAAGTTTCAGTCGACACATATTTAAAATCAGCATTTATAATTATTTAAATAAATGCAGGTGCATTCTGTTTGAGTGTTGTTTTTTCTTTAAACCTTCTTGTATTACTATGACAATTAAGGGCACAGAGATTGCCAGAGGTCCCTTTGAGACCACATAAGCTGTCTGCCTCCTGGCATACAGGTGACTATTGAGAAACATTTCAGCCTCTTAATTTACTTTGACATTTAATCTTCTTTGTTCAAGTTGGAGTTTGCAGAATTATATGCCACTCTAATCAAGTGTCAGCGCTTGAGAGTTCTGGTTTCTAGATCAACCGTAACGTCTGCACGTGAGCATGCAAAAAGGTGAAGATAATGTTTAGCCCTGCAACATCCACTAATTCAGAAGCGTAGATCCTTTTGGCCTTGAATTCAAACTGAGGTTAGCTTAACTGGCTTTATGTGTGTTTTCCACTTACCTTTTAGAAAAAGTAATTTCCAGAGAAGGGGAGTGGGGCTCGTGGTGTGGGAGGGAAGATTCTGGATTTGTGTTAATTTGTCAGTTTAATCTTCTCTTTCCACTGAATAATGATAATAATAATAATAATGATGATGGTATTTGTTAAGCACTTACTATGTGCCAAGCACTGTTGTAGGCACTGGGGTAGTTACAAGGTAATCAGGTTGTCCCATATGGGGCTCAGTCTTAATCCCCATTTTACAGATAACTGAGGCACAGAGAAGTTGTGAGTTGCCCAAGGTCACACAGCAGACAAGTGGCGGAGTCGGGATGAGAACCCCTGTCCTCTGCCTCCCAAGCCTGTGTCGTTTCCAGCCGAATCTGCCGCGAGGGTGGAATAGCCCCCCGGGATCTGGAAACCGTCCTCTCACCTCTCACGTGGCTGTTTCTTACGGGGTGTCGGACGGATGCCGTCTCTGGGCCAGTGATTTCTGGGGGGAAGAAAAAAATTGCCCTGAATTTCACAAAGGAAAAGTCCCAAAGGCGACCGCGTCTCCTTGCCCTGCGGTGAGACGGCAACCCTGCGAGTGACCCCCATCACATCAGTACCGTGCCGCCTTGGTACTCTGTCAGAAATAGGCCAGCAGATGCCTTCATGCCTCCATGCCTGAGTCTTGAGCAGAAACTGGAACGTGGGTGGAGTTTCAGTTACCCATCACTGACAGTTTAAACTATGCAGACAGATAAGACTGAAGTGACTTGTTAGACCACATTTATTGTGCAAATGAGTTATATCCTGCAGGGGCAGCAGAAATGTTGAGCAGGTACATCAGTGGTTTTTAGTAACTTTTCCTCCTCGATCCTGCAGTTTGAAGAGCCCACATGTGTGACCTTTCCCGGCTAAAACTACGCTACTGGTTTTCCTGTGGCATTCATCAGGTGGGTTGTTAAGAGTGGCTGTCTGTCTCGAAAGGGCCCATTTAGGCTTGGGCTGGCTTTGGATTCAGGATTCTCTTGCCTGGCTTCCTGCGATCGGACTGATTGCAAATTTGGGCCTCTTCCATTAGTGGGAGGGCAGGTCAAAGAAAGGTAAAACTGAGTTGTTATAAAGAGAAGAAGAAATGTGGCCTGGTGGAAAGAGCACAGACTTGGGAGGCACAGGGCCTGGGCAAGTCAGTCGGTGGTATTTGAGCGCTTACTGTGGGCAGAGCACTGTTCTCGGCGCTCCAGAAACGGTGAAACAGAGTTAGGGGACACGTGCCTCGTCGGTAAAATGGGGATAAAAGAACAGCTCTTCTTGCCTCTTAGATCGGGAAACCCATCAGGGACAGGGTCTACATCCGACCCGATGACCTGGTATTTATCCCAATCAATCAATCAATCAATCATATTTATTGAGCGCTTACTATGTGCAGAGCACTGTACTAAGCGCTTGGGAAGTACAAATTGGCAACATATCCCAGTGCTAAGCAGAGTGCTTAGATCACAGTGAGCGCTGGACAGACATCACAATTAATTTTATTATTATGCCTTGGCGCTCCTCTGTGGGGTTACGTCCCCTTATTTTTGCCATTTTGGTTTAAAAACCAAAAGCAACCAGTAAACCCTCCTGTAAATAAATGAGAATGTCTCTTTCCATTTATTTCTGTCTCAGGAGATCCCTGAGAGACACTGTGGTTTCCCCTGGCCAGGTGGTACTCTAGACTGTAAAGGTCTCTGTGGGCAGGAAATGTGTCTACCAGCTCTGTTCTATTGTACTCTCCCAAGCGCTTAGTACAGTGCTGTGCACACAGTAAGCGCTCAGTAAATATCATTGATTCTTTGTCTTTTCAGGCTCAGAGGGTACTGTGCAGCGGTCAAAGTAGAAAACAGCTGCAGGAAAGAGCAGTGTGGCGGGGAGGTGTCAGTCAGTCCATCAATCATATTTATTGAGCGCTTACTTTACAAAGCATTGTACTAAGAGCATGGGAGAGTAAAAACTCGGTCACTTCGCCCTACCTGTCACTTATTTTTAGTGTCTGTCTCTCCCATCTGATTGTAAGACCCTTGAAGGCAGGGATCATGTCTGCTAAACTCTGTTGTACTCTCCCCCCCACCCCAAGTGCTTAGTATAGTGTTGAGCATTAAGTGCTCAGCACACGCTATTGGCTGAGGGAAAAGCACCTGAGACGTTTATATTTTCAGCAACAAGCGTCCCCCTGCGTGGTTGCATTTTATTTGTTGTATTTTAAACTCTACAAACATTTTCACCTCTGGCAATCGAGTAAATAAATTCAGGGTGACTTCCTGGGGCCATTTCAGCTTTGGACCTGAAGTAAAAGCAACTTTGTTGAAAAAAGAAGCGCTAGGTAAGCGCCTCACGGGCAGGGATCGTGTCTACCAACTCTGTTGCCCGAGATCAGAAGGGAGGCAAGTGTCAGAGCTGGGATTAGAACCCCAGTCTGCCGACTCCAAGTCCTGTGCTCTTTCCACTAGGCCACGCTGATTCTACGGTCCGACCACAAAGGTTTCAGACCGAAAGCTTAGGGAATGTGCTCTATTTTTGATTGGAATGGTTGAGGAAAGCACGCATGTGTGCACGCTCACACACGTGCGAGAGAGAGAGATGCCTATGTCAGGGCGATTGTTGGGGTGGGGTGAAAAGTAGAGGGTGGAGGAATACAACTTTGTGGTTTAGGTGAGCGATACTCTGTAGAGGGCATTTGCATCCGGAAATTTGACTGGGGTTAGTCCTAAATTTATGTAACGTGCTGTGGGGCTTTTAATGTCTGTGCCTGACGATACTGAGTTAATCGACTCTAAGGTCTTGTAAATTGGAATTTCTGTCTACAGCACTGAATCTGTTGGTATGAAACGTGGTCCCTGAATACTTTCTTTTGAGGACTGTTTCCTATCTCCTGAACACCTTTCTTTCCCTATTCCCTTCCCCGAAATATTTACTATTAGCCTTTCAGGTTCCTGTCCTTTATACATCTTAGCCCCAGAAAATACGGATTAACTCCTGTTCCTTTCTACTAAGGAATTTCGTTCTAGTCCTTGTTTCCCAGCTGTGGTCCCTGACGTGACTTCATTTCCTACTTAGCAGATTGTTTGTCACAAAGCATAGTGGGAGTCCAGAGGCCTGAGTTCTAATCTCGCTTCTACCACTTGCCTGCTTTGTCACCCGGGCAAGTTACTCCTCTCTTTCCTCATCTGTAATGTGGGGATTCAATATCTTTCTTCCTCCTAATAGACTATAATAATAACAGTGGCATTTATTAAGCCCTTACTCTGGGTCAGGCACCGTTCTAAGTGCTGGGGTAGTTACAGGTTAATCAGGTGGGACATAGTCCCTGTCCCACGGGGGGCTCACAGCTTTAAGAAGGAGGGGGAACAGGTATTGAATCCCCGTTTTACAGATGGGGGTAACTGAGGCATAGAGAAGGGAATTGACCTGCCCGAGGTCACACAGCAGATACATGACAGAGCAGGATTAGAACCCAAGTCCTCTGGCTTCCAAGCCCAGGCTCTTTCCCCTAGGCCAGGCTGCTTCTCTGTGAGTCCCAAGTGGATTGGGGACTGGGTTCCATCTGCAGATTCTCAATCTATCCAACGCTTAGTACTGTGCTTGGCAGATAGTAAGCACTCAGGAAATACCACCATTAATACTACTTTTTAAGTACCGAGAGAGAGAGAGAGAGAGAGAGAGAGAGAGAGAGAGAGAGAGAGTGTGTGTGTAATACTGCATTAGATGCTTGATAGTATACGTAGAAAACCAAGATTTCCTAATGGGTAGAGGCTGTCTCTTGTTTGAGGCATTTGCAATGTAGAAATGATAATCACTGTTATTAAGTGATTACTGTGTGCAGAGCACTGTACTAAGTGTTTGGGAGAGTGTAATGCAACAGAGTTGGTAGAAATGTTCCCTGCCCACAAAATGCTTACAGATGCCCTAGTGGATAAGTATATTTATTTCTTTACTTATTATAATGGACTTACTGATAATTAGTCATTTAGTGCCTAAATTTATAAAAGAAAGTGCTTAGACATCCTCTGTTGCTCTATAAATCCACCTCGTTACTAAGGTGGAAGTATCAAAATCTGATTCTGCAATATTGGGGTAATCTAGGTGTCCTAAAGGCGGTGCATGTTGATTTGGAAACTCTGTTCCCTTGACCATATGGTGGTCACGGTTAGCATCCCAAAGCAGTATCGATCAATCAGGGGTATTTCCTAAGGGCTTACTGTGTGTGGAGCACTGTAATATGTGCTTGGGAGAGTACAATAAAATAGAGTTGGTAGGCACATTCCCTGCCCACAGGGAGCTTACGGTCTAGAAGGGGAGACAGACATTAATATAAACAAATAAAGTAAAGGTATGTTCATAAGTTGCTGCATGTGGTTGTGTGTTCAATACCTTCAGGTAGCTTCCAAGCTAATGGGGAGAGAGGCATATATATATATATATATATATATATATATATATATATATATATATTTAATGGAATTTGTTGATTCATTCAGTTGTGTTTATTGAGCACTGACTGTGTGCAGAGCACTGTACTAAGAACTTGGGAGAGTACAATACAACAATAAACAGACATGTTCTCTGCACACAGTGAGCTTAAACGTTAAGTGCCAAGCACCGAATGAAGCTCTGGGGTAGGCACAAGATAATCAGGTTGGATCCAGTCCCTGTGCCCCATGGGGTAGTCGGTCTAAGTAGAAGGGAGAAAGTTGGCACCCCCGTTTTACAGATGCAGAAACTGAGGCACAGAAAATGAATGAAGATTTGGTAGTCAAAGCGCTGGGGTCTAGGGATGGAAAACACAAGAGAACAGTTCAATCCAGATGAAGCAGATGAATGCCAGACTGGCTGCTGGGGAGAGTCGGGAAGATGTGGCCGTTTCCGGAACTCCTGGTGCTCCCACCGAGCGGGGCGGCTCCCTGGCAGAACCCGGAAGAATGGAAGACTCGCTCTGCTTCGCTCACCGTGTGCCCGCAGACCGTCTCTTCCAACGCGGCACGGCATCCAAAAAAGACACCTGCGGCCAGAAGAACATTGCCTGATCTGCCGTTGCCTTCCGGCCGAGGTCTGAAACTAGCTTGCCAAATGACCTTGGGTGAGTCAACTGCCCTCTGCCTCAGTTTCCTTGTTTGTCAGAATGGCGATAAGATCCCTGTTCTGCTTCCCCCTTAGAATGTGAGCCCCAAGTGGGACAGGGATTGTGTCTGATTGGATCAACTTGATAACCTCAGCACTTAGAACATTGCTGGACACATGGTAAGCACTTCACCATAATACCAAAATAGTAATAATCTACTCCATTGATTAGAACAGTGCTTGGCACCGAGTAAGTCTTTAACAAATACCTATCATCATTTGTATTATTAATAATAATTATTATCATTATCGTGCAGCAAACACTTGAGTTGTGGCAGAACTGAATGCATCATTCAGGATGACTTGGACGTCACCTGAGGAAATATGAAAATTTGGGACTTTTTAAGTCACCCCGAGAGCAACCACTCCCCTATCCTTTGACCCTGCTCTTAAAGAAAAACAACCCCCCAAATAATAATAATGGCATTTGTTAAGCGCTTACTATGTGCAGAGCACTGTTTTAAGCGCTGGGGAGGTTACAAGGTGATCAGGTTGGCCCACGTGGGGCTCACAGTTTTAATCCCCATTTTACAGATGAGGCAACGGAGGCACAGAGAAGTTAAATGACTTGCCCAAAGTCACACAGCTGACAAGTGGCGGAGCCGGAATTTGAACCCATGACCTCTGACTCCAAAGCCCAGGCTCTTTCCTCTGAGCCAAAAGATACCTAAATCCTATTCCTCTCAGGAAGAATGTTCTTAGGGAGCCTGGAGGACTGGCAGTGCCCTTCTCTCCCTCCCCACTCCCTGCCCCCAGCAACCCGCACTTTTTTTTTGAAAGGTAAGAAATGAGTGCAATATTCATATTGTGCAACAGATAAGTTGATAGTGTGCATTCGGGCCCCAGGTAAGCCGCTGGCTTGCCCTCACTCCCTAGAGCGTAGTTATCGTGGTGACTTGAACAACTGGCTTGCGTGGCCTCCCAAATATACAGAAAGCAAGATGACGGCAACACTGATCCGAGTGGATCTTAAATGTTAGCGTTTTGTACCGTGGAGGCAGGGCCTTTATGGGAGTGATTATCGAGTCTGTAGTCCCCTAGTCTGTAAACTCCTCGAGGGCAGGGATCGTGTCTGTGTGCTCCATTGTACTGTGCTCGGCCACAGTAAGCGCTTAATAAATACCGTTGATTGGTTGAGTTGCTAGAAGGAGTCTGCTCTTCATCATCATCATCATCATCATCAATCGTATTTATTGAGCGCTTACTATGTGCAGAGCACTGTACTAAGCGCTTGGGAAGTACATATTGGCAACATATAGAGACAGTCCCTACCCAACAGTGGGCTCACAGTCTAAAAGGGGGAGACAGAGAACTAAACCAAACATACTAACAAAATAAAATAAATAGACTAGATATGTACAAGTAAAATAAATAAATAAATAGAGTAATAAATATGTACAAACATATATACATATATACAGGTGCTGTGGGGAAGGGAAGGAGGTAAGATGGGGGGGATGGGGAGGGGGACGAGGGGGAGAGGAAGGAAGGGGCTCAGTCTGGGAAGGCCTCTTGAAGCATTCTTGAGCCCCCACTGTTGCAGAAGTGGGGTCCGGATGTTTGAGAGCAACCTGTAGCCTCAGTCATGGGCTTTCTCAGTTAAAGGCACGTCACCCACATTCCCGGAACAGGGTGGGCCTCGGTCCTTTCAATCCCGTTGAGACGGAATCCCGAACTCGGATGGAGCGCCGTGGTCTGAGGACGAAGCTTTGGGACTCGGTTCTGGGATCGAGTCGCAGGCGCCCTAAGTTACCAACTTTGGCACCGTGACAGGAGACCGGGAAAAGGCCACCTGGCCTTTTCCCCGAGACTACGGGGTGGACCGTTGGGAGGGAGAGGAAGGAACGGATCCTGGAGAGGTCGAGGAAGATAAACCAACAGGATTTGGTGATTGACTGAGGATGGAAGTTGGAAGGGGAATGAGTTGAAGATAATGCCCAGATAATGCCTTGGGAAAGTACTTAGTGACCTAGTGGCTAGAGCACGGGCCTGGGAGCCAGAAGGACCTGAGTTCTAATTCTGGCTCTGCCACCTGTCTGCTGTGTGACCTCAGGCAAGTCACTTCACTTCCCTGTGCCTCAGTCACCTCATCTGTAAAATGGGGATTAAGACTGCGAGCCCCCTGTGGGACAGGGACTGTGTCCAACCTGATGAGCTTGTAGCTACCTCAGCACTTAGAACAGTGCTTGAAACATAGTAAACACTTAATACCGTCATTATCATTATTACAGTATAGCAGTTAGTGGACTACCCTCAAGGAGCTTGTATTCTAGAGGAATCAAGTCAGTAGGAAGTGATTTAAGGGAAACCAGAGTATTTGGACTTTTTTTTTTTTTTAGCACTCTGATGTTGGACAGACCTTTCTCATAAATACTAATGAAGAGCCAAACAATGAATAAGCTGTGTGACTAGTACAGTGCTCTGCACACAGTAAGCGCTCAGTAAATACGATTGAATGAAATGAAAGGAATGAATGCAGAATCTAGCAGAAGCTTTGGCTGAGTTGTTGAAGTTGGGGATGAACTGTGGTTAGGAAGGATACACTCCCTTAATTTTAAGTCTTCAAGTCATCAGCATTTATGGGATCCTTTATTCCAATTATGTTGATGTATTTTTATTTCTTGCTTGGAGGGTCTGCTTGATCCCTGATGAGTGTGTTCATAAAAGAGCTTTGAAGATATCCATCAATTGTATTTATCGAGTGCTTGCACTGTGAAGAGTACTGTACTAAACGCTTGGGAGAGTACAATATAACCTAAAGGTTGATTGATTTGGAAGAATCAAGATGCCACTTGTTCAGTAGTTGCTTCTAGGAACTCATTTTTAAGGAGGCCCATGAGTTTGTCCGTGTTTTCACATTTCTCTCTAATCCTGCAGACATCCCTAGTAGCATTTCAAATGGAATGCGGTCTACTAAAGGACACCAGTTTTTGGGTTTTTTTCTCCCTCAACAGCTTAGTTTTGCTTTTATGCAATGGTTTTCAGCATCTTCATTTTCATCTTCCCACTTTTGTTTTTTCTCCTCAATCTTCCATTGCTCGATGTTGAGATTTTACAAAGTTTGGGGCACAGTTTCCTAGGGCAAGCTTCCCTGAAGTTAGTCCTTTGAAGGCAGATTTGAAAATAATGGAATTTTTAGCCTTATCCAGCAGTTCAGGTTTCACCATAACCAACAGGATTTTAGTTTAAAGGGAAGCTCAAATGATCAAGATGATCAAGAGTAAAAGGACTCCCTCAGAATAAAAGGGCCTTGTGTGTGGGAAATATGTCACTACTTTATTCTGTTTTTTGAAGTGCTTAGGACAGTGCACTGAGGCAAGTAGACACTCAATATATTCCGGTACTATCACTTGCAAGACTTTTGTCCGACTTACAGTTCGGAAACGCGGCGGGGTTATTCTTTTTGACTCTGCTCAACTGAACAGACCTGTTTTCTGTTCAGTAGCAATTAGATATTGGTTTACCAGTGAACCCTTGGTGACTGGGTATTTCTGCGGGTTTTCGCATCACGTTCAGCGTGGCTGTACTTCGATCCTGCCAGTGGTGAACCGTAGATGGACCCAAAGGAGAGGGCCAAGAACATCAGGATGATGCAATCCTAGAAGATCGGTGCCCAGGATAAGTGGCGATTTGGTTATCAGTTTATGCTTTGAAGCAAGAGGATTGATAGCCTTATAATTCTCCTTATCTCTATCTGCTGGGGGTAACCACAGATAATATTCTTACATTAGCATTTAATCCTTTTTTTGAAAGCTCTTTGTATCAGTGTGTTCTTTTGACAGGAAAGTTCCACCAATTGTGTAAAAAATTTACTTTTATCTGATTTTTAAATAGGTTGCTCAAGCTCTCTGGGTTCTGTCTGATGAGAACCTGTTTTCTTCTCTTGCGCTTTCACTGCCTCCTTCCCTCTTAGAAAAGCGGTGTGGCTTAGTGGAAAGAGCACGGGTTTGGGAGCCAGAGGATGTGGGTTCTAATCCCGGCTCCCCCACTTGTCTGCTGTGTGACCTTGGACCAGTCACTTAACATCTCTGTGCCTCAGTAACCTCATCTGTAAAATGGGGATTAAAAAATGTGAGCCCCACGTGGGACAACCTGATTACCCTGTATCTACCCCAGTGCTTAGAACAGTGCTTGGCACAGAGTAAGCGCTTAACAAATACCATCATTGTTATTATTAATATTTTACTGGTGTTTCTCCTTTTTGCTCTTGCAAGTTGAAAAGCCCTATTGTAACTTTCTGAATCCTTCCTGGGTTGTTGTTATTGTTGTTATTATTAACAATATTAACATTACTATTAGTAATAAGTTATAATAATTATGGTCTTTGTTAAGCACTGGAGTAAGTGCTATGGTAAATATAATGTAAGCAGATTGGACATAGTCCCTGTCCTACAAGAGACTTAGAGTTTGAAGGGGAGGGAGAAGAAGAATCTTACCCTCATATTTACAGTTGAGGAGACTCAGGAGAAATTCGGTGTCTTTCGCAAGGGCACACAGCAGGCAAGTGGCAGAGTCAGGACAGGAATCCAAGTTTCCCAGGTCCCCTGCTCTTTCCATTAGGCAGTACCGCTTCTATTTATGATGAGGATAATAAAAAGGGAATTTATAATACCTTTTTTAGGAGTAGATGTTGGGTGGCTTTAAATACATATCTGCCTCTGGTGGTTTGGTCAATCCTCTTAGCCTTAGCTTGATGGCAGAGCAGCCCCTGATTCAGTCCAGAGGGAACCAAAATTCTCAATCAATCAGTGGTATTTATTGAGCACTTACTACATGCAGAGAGGACTATACTAAGTGCTTGGGAGAGAACAGTGCAGGAGAACTGGCAGACACATTCCCTGCCCATAAGGAGCTTATAGTCTAGAGGGGGAGTCAGACATTAACCTGAATAAATAAATTCTTCTCCGGTTTCTGGTACTTAATATCTGCTGAGCACTGTGGTGGTGGTGGTGGTGATGACTGTGTGAGCCCTGGGCACTGAGGGCCCAGAAAGGCCATTAACCACGTCGAAACGCCATTAGCCACGTCGTCGTGTTGGCCTCCTCTGGGAGCCCGGCATGCTCCGTGCCAGCTTCCCCTAGTTAGCCATGACAACCATTTCTCAGTTGCTAGTCCTCTCTGCTCCATCCCACTGCTTGCTTAATTACCCTGGGCCCAGCCTGGTTGCCAAAACAATGCAGTAGGTTCCAATTGTATTCAAATGACAAGAAGTGCAAAGTGGATAAGTGGGCACTGGTTCTTCTAATTGTGGCAAGTGGGCAATCAAGTGGCCTGAAATCTCCCAGGCCTCTGACTGTCTCCTGCTCAGGTCTGGGAGTTGGGAGATCTGGGTTCTAGGCCCAGTTCTGCTACCACCGGCCCGCTGTGTGCCGTGGACCAGGTCCTTAACTTCTCTGTGCTGCCACTCTTCGTCTCTAAAACAGAGACAGAATACCTGCTCTCCGAATCTCGGATTGCGATCCTGTGTAGGACGGGAACGGGGTCCGATCCGACGATCTTGTCGTGACCCCCCGTGCTTCGGCACCTAGGCGTGTTAACGGAGGCGTTTTCCCATCGAGAAGGATGACGAGACTTCAGATCGGGAAACCTGCGCGGAGGAAGGAATTAGAGTGTAAGGGATTAGTACGGTGCCACTCACACGCTCTCCTCCCCGTCAATCACATTCCTTCTGGGGCTCAGAGTGCAGCGAGCAGAAAGTTCACGGAAAGTTCTTTTGTACATGCAGGACTCGTGTCGGGGAGAGTGGCATGAAAATAAATTAGAAGGAGGGGGAAGCAACGGAGTTTAAAGGTATCTACGTAAGTGGTACCCGGGGGAGGTGATGGGGTGGGTAGCTTAGGGAGTGAAGACTTAAGTGCCTAGGGGATGAACTATTTGGAGAAATCGAGTGGGGAGATGAGTGATGAGTAGCTTCCTGGAGGAGACGTGATTTTAATTTTAGAGGAACAGTGTGGCCTAGTCGAAAGAGCGCTGCCTGGGAGACAGAGGACCTGGGTTCTGATCCTGGCTCCGGCACTTGCCTGTTGTGGGACCTTAGAAAGTCATTTGACTTTTCTGTGCCTTAGTTTCCTTAGCTGTGAAATGGGGGTTCAGTCAATACCTGTTCTCCCTCCTGCTTAGACTGTCAGCCCCATGGGGGACAGGGACTGACTCCGTCCTGATTGTCTTGTCACATAGTAAGCGCTTAACAGATACCATTATTATATAATAGGGCTCTGAACATTCAGGATGTTGATTTTTTTAAACAGTCTAAGCAAGAGGGTATGTTCACAGTGCATCTTTGAAATCTTAGAGGAATGGCTTTTGTTGTGGCATTTCATCTTTGAGGGTGGAGTTCAGTTTGAATTTTCAAGGTTCACTGTGTTTGCCAAGAACCTGACTATAGGCCTTGCAAAAATATGACAATGAGAAAGTGAAACTGACCCGAGTGATTTTACTACCTAGACGAGGTGCAAAAGCCACCTCCCCTTCCTTCCCCACTTCCCCCCTTCTTCCAGAAGAAAGCATCTTCAGTGGAAACTCAAGTATTCACTCTTGCTATTTTTAATTAGGGCAGAGGGCAGGTGAGATGACTTTAAGATTTACCCTCCACCCCTTTAATCGATTAATAATATGTTCTGTGTAACGAGCACTGTACTAACAATTAAGAGAGTGAAACAGAGTTAGTCGATCTGATCCTTGCCCTAAGGGGGTTTACAGTTTAGTGGGGGAAACAGACATGAAAATACATTTCAGGTAGGGGAAGCAACAAGAGTATAAGGAATCGTGCATGGGTGTTGTGGGGCAGAGGGAGAGGAATGGGGTGAGGGCGTAGCGGGTGAGGAATCCATGGTGGGGAAGTGTCGAAGCGCTCTGCCGACCGGGAAGCAGGGACCGTTCGTCAGGCGTTGTTTGTCTGTCCGGATGGGATGGAGCGGGTGCCGTGGGGTCGGAAGCGACCGTCTGGGAGTTGTGCAGCAAATGTTTTCCCAAATGCGGGACTTTGCAAGATCTCAGCTCTCACCTTGTGGGAAGACGGAGGGTGGTCACCCTGAATGTGAAGAATATCCCTGCCAATGCGTCCCCTAACCCTGATAATAACAATAATAATAATTGTGGTATTTGCAAGCCCTTAAGGTGTGCCAAGCACTGTTCTAAAAGCTTGGGTAGATGCAAGATTATCGGTTGGACACAGTCCCTGTCCCACATGGGGTTCACAGTCTTAATCCCCATTTTACAGATGAGGAGACTGAGGCACAGAGAAGTTATGTGACTTGCCTAAGGTCACACAGCAGATGCGTGGCAGAGCAGGGATAAGAACCCACGTTCTCTGACTCCCAAGTTCATGCTCTTTCCAGTAGGCTGGTTTGACAGTACTTTGCACAGAGTAAGCACTCAGTAAATACTTTTGGTTGGTTGTTGTTTTTTTCTCTCTCACCCACTCTTTCCCCTGTCCCCACTACTCCTTCAGGGCACTTGCTCTGGCTGAATGTTGGGAAGACGACCGATGAGGCTCTTGGCTAACTTTGGGGGAGATTCCTGAATGCTCTCCCCCGCTAGCACCCCCACCCCCCTTTTTTTTTTGATGGCATTTATTAAGCGCTTACTATATGCAAAGCACTGTTCTAGGCACTGGGGAGGATACAAGGTGATCAGGTTGCCCCATGAGGGGCTCACAGTCTTAATCTCCATTTCACAGATGAGGGAACTGAGGCCCAGAGAAGTGAAGTGACTTGCCCAAAGTCACACAGCTGACAATTGGCGGAGCCGGGATTTGAACCCATGACCTCTGACTCCAAAGCCAGGGCTCTTTTCCACAGAGCCGTGCTGCTTCTCTATGAAGTGTGGAAGTGTACCCTTTGCAGTTCAGCTTTAGTGCCTCGCTGGAGCGCACAGGGTTGAGACAGAAAGGCCCCTGTGTCCGGCCTGCAGACTTTCCTTGCATAATCCGTGCACATGATGCTGTGCTTGGCACTCTCCAGACCAGATGTTGTGCACAGACTCCCAGTGTTGTTGGGTTGCCTTCAGAAGCCATTGTCCACCAGGTTTGGGGCTGGAGGTAGACGGGCGAATCCCACCAGAGACGTTGCCGCTGGGCGGGGGAGGGAGGGCTTTGAGTGACCCAGAATAATTGTGAAATGACCATTTTTCGGGAAAGGGCCCAGCAGGGCTCTCGGGAAAATTAGCTGGACAAATGAGAATCGCCGAAAAGTCTTTTCTCGGGGAGGGTTTCACCGTGCGCAGTCCCCTGCCAGGTCTGGATGCTGGGTGGCTGCTTTTTGCCTTTCGTATTGCTCCGTTTCACCCAAGACTGCTGCTGCTCCCTCGGGACTGTCTGAATGTTACCTTCCTTTCGCGACGTCCTTCCCGGGTCCTCGCTTTGGGTTGTGGCGGCCGAGCTCCCGGTCACGTGTATGTGCGTGTGTTGGGGGGGAGGGCAGGGGTCAGGGCAGACCACCGGCCCATAAAAACCCCAAACTCATGAAGAAATGCCAAAGCGACCTGAGTGGGTGCCGAGTAAGGAGGTGAAGGTTTTATGGAAACGTGTGTTATTTCTTGTAACTTCACCTGTTGCTCGGCAGACTGATTCCATGTTTCCTCTAGGTATGTGATGGGATTATTATAAAGAGGTGTTTGGATGGAGAACTGACAAGAGGTCCCTGGGGAGGGGAGGGGAGGGGGCGTCGGGCAGCTCAGTGGGAGAAGGAGGGTAGGGAGTTGGCCCCGTCACTTAACTTCTCTGGGCCCCAGTTACCTCATCTGTAAAACGGGGATTAAGACTGTGAGCCCCCCGTGGGACAACCTGATTACCTTGTTACCTCCCCAGCGCTTAGAACAGTGCTTTGCATATAGTAAGCGCTTAATAAATGCCATTAAAAAAAACCCCGTGGGTTTTCAAGCCGGAGGTTTAAGGGGAACCCTGTCGTTTCTGTGATCTGACATTGGGTGGCTTTGAACTGCCCACTGGGACTCCTTTCCCCTTGGTGTTCTCTGGTCGCTGCTGTTTTGCTGCCCGGTGGAATCCTGCCTGTGTCTGTCTTATGTAACATCCATCCCCCTCCTTACCTCCGCCCCTCTCCAATGCAAAACATTCCCAGGCCCGGAGCCTGGCAGGAGGGCTCCACTCCCCTGCCCCCATCTCCCCCGCCCCCGGTTCCCCAGAGCGGCCCCGCTTTCCCCTCCAGGAGGCTTTCTCCTGCTCAAGTTCCACACTTCTTAAGTCAGGAGCCGAAAGAGCAACACGGCTTTCGTCCTCAAATAAACTCTCGGCTCGACTCTGTTTCCCTCCCCGCGGCCTCCCCGAAGAGGGAAGAAGAAATCGGCAAAGACCATCATGTTCACAGAGCATTTGGTTTCAGAAGGAAGCAGGTTGTTTTCGGGACACCTCTCCTTAGCCTATTTTTTTTTTTTAAATGGTATTTAAGTGCTTACTGTATGCCAGGCACTGTACTAAGCACTGGGGTAGATGCAAGATAATCAGTTTGGTCACAGTCCATGTCCCATATGAGGCCCACAGTCTAAATCGCCATTTGACAGATGAGGTAACTGAGGCACAGAGAATTGAAGTAACTTGCCCAGGGTCACACGGCAGACAAGTGGCAGAGCTGGGATTGGAACCCAGGTCCCCTGACTCCCAGCCCCGTGATCTTTCCATTAGGCCACACTAAACGTGAAGGGCTTCCAGAATTTTGTTTTGGGGGGGGGGGGGGTGGTCAAGGGGAACCTCTATGGGTTAACTTTTAAAAGATGGTAAACTAATGTTGGGGTTCAGTCTTGGGGTGACCCAAATAATAATAATAATAATAATGATGATGATGATGATGGCATTTGTTAATCGCTTACTGTGTGCCAAGCACCGTTCTAAGCGCTGAGGGGGATACAGGGTAATCAGGTTGCCCCACATGGGGCTCACAGTCTAAATACCCGTTTTACAGATGAGGGAACTGAGGCACAGAGAAGTGAAGTGACTTGCCCAGGGTCACACAGCAGACAAGTGGCGGAGCTGGGATTTGAACCCATGAGCTCTGACTCCAAAGCCCGGGCTCTTTCCACTGAGCCACGCTCCTTCTCTAGCCACACTAAAGGTCCCCCTCCCCTCCTCCGCCGTGTAGCCACCGACCCCCGGCTCCATCTCTTACTGCGGGTAGCTCTCGGGGCAGAGCTGGGCGGAGTGGCTTCCTGACCTAGCCGGCTGGGGTTGGGGGGGGGGGGTCGCCGCTCTCTTCCCCCAACTCTCCTTCCCCGTTGTTTGTACTTGGGGGGCACAAGAAGGCAGAGCACCGGGCAAAACTGCCAGATGCCACCCTGTATGAAGCACTTCGGAAAGAACAGTACGATTACGTTCTCTTCCCACCCAGACCTTACAGTCTAGAGGGGGAGACGGACATTGGGCAGCCACTGGAGGTTCTTCAGGAGTGGAGAGATGAGGACTGAGTGTTTTACCTTTTTTTAAATGATCCAGGCAGCAGAGCGAAGTTTGGAAGGGAGTGGGGAGAGACAGGAGGCCCAGAGGCAAGAAGGCTGATGCAGTAGTCGAGGCGGGATAAGTGAATAATCCGTTTGGGGTTACCCTCCCTCCCTCGTTGTTTCCAGCTGAGGCAAAGGGCAGCAGGGAGCCATCCCCAGTGTCTCGCCTGCTTCCTCGGCACAAGGGGTGAGGTGGTTGGCAAAGGTTGTGGGTACAGCCTCCGGTCAGTGAACAGGTCACCGAGGGCGGTGGAGGGGTGGGCTGCTGTTATCCAGAGGCCCAAGATGGGTGCGTAATAAGTATGGTACTTGCGAAGCCCTAACTATGGTCCAAGCACTGCGGTGGATACAGTGCAGTTGGATGGGCGCCCCCCACCCCGCCAACACTGGGCTCACAGTCTAAAGGGGGAAGGAGGATGTGTTTTATCCCATTTTACAGAGGAGAAAATCGAGGCACAGAGAAAGTATGTGACCCACCCAAGCCCACAGTACCGGGCAGTGGAGGAGAGCCAGGGAAGTGAGGTAGCGGGCAATTAATCCCTCTTTGAATGATCTGCTCTTCTAGCATGCAATTTCTGGCACCTGGAGTTCTCTTGGTGGTGAGGCCAGAATGGGCTTTGATGATGATGACTCTGTGGCCTGTCCTTGTCTTGTTTCTCCAGGCTAATGAGGTCATCCTGAGGAAGCTCCCTGCAGCCACTTAAAGGGGTTGCAGGTTCTAAAATAGCCCTTCAGATCACGGATGACCTTCTCTAGCGATGATAATAGTAATGATTAATAGAAGTAGTGGTATTTAAACATTTCTACACACTAAACGCTGGGGTAAAGCCAAGATAATCAGATCAGGCACACCCCCTGGCCCATGGGGGGCTCACAGTCTTAAGGAGAGGGGGGCAGCCTCAATTTATAGATGAGGAAACTGAGACCCAGGGCAGTTATGTGGCTTGCCTAAGGCCACGCAGAAAACAAGTGGCAGAACTGGGATCGGAACTCGGTGACATTGACGTTGAATCGGGGCCAGCCGATGGGATTGTCACCTGCTCGAAGCGACCCCTCGGCCAGCTCACCTGGATCCCGCCCACCCCTAAATTTATCATCCGAGAGCTGAGCGCAGCTTCAGGTGAAGCGGAATGTGCCGCAGAGGTTCGGGTCCTTTTCATCTTGAGGGGGACCCTAGAATAGGCGATAATGCTCGCACGGTAATCAAGCCAAATTAAGATTCCTTCAGATGATCTGAATTGGTTTATAACACTCTTTTTGATGTGACTTGGGATGTTTCCTTAAAGTGCTAACCAACAGCTCACAGATGCTAATGAATAACTCCCACTGGCTCTAAAGGTCCACAGAACCATGGAAGACAGTGTCTTTTAGCTCTGACTTCAGGGCCCACAAGTCAATTAACGGCCTGCTGCTGGTCCCCCGGACTGTATTGAGAGTCTCATCCGGACGTATTCGGAGACTAAATCCAGATGCTTTGCTCTGCTCCTTTTCCATAACTTCTCCCCACCATTCCCTCCTTACCAATCTGAACCCTTACTTTTCCCTCCCTACCACGGTTTCCTGTGAAGGGAAAAGAGTTAGTTATCTGTGGATTTTATGTAGTTATACCTTCCCTGACCCAGCACATGGGCGAGTAAGAGAGCTACTAGGCACTGACCCCTGCCTTCAAGGAGCTTATTCCCTCTCCTCAAGTCCTGTCACATTTTCCTGTGAAGGGAAAGGATTTATCTGTGCTTACTCTGACCCAGCGCTTGGGAGAGTGCATTAGTTAGTAGACACAGAGCCCTCATTCTTGAGGAGTTTCTGATTTAGTAAGAAAGGCAAATGCTTAAATAAGTTACAGGTGGCAATGTCATTTCTGAACTGTGGGACAATTCCACTATCCTTAGTAGTGGTGGCCACCCAGAAACTGCCCCGGCCTTGGTCCT
Organism: Tachyglossus aculeatus; assembly: GCF_015852505.1. Taxonomy (NCBI): domain Eukaryota; kingdom Metazoa; phylum Chordata; class Mammalia; order Monotremata; family Tachyglossidae; genus Tachyglossus; species Tachyglossus aculeatus. The sequence continues at coordinate 8,046,468 of NC_052085.1, read as the reverse complement.
TGGGAGTGACTGCTAGACTCTAAGCTCGTCGTGGGCAGGGAATGCGTCTGTTTATTGTTGTAATGTCCTCTCCCAAGCGCTTAGTACAGTGCTCTGCCGACAGCACTCAAATATGATTGACTGGCTGACTGACTGAGAATTGGGTTCCAATCAGGGTTTAAATTGGAGGAGCAGCGGAGCGTTGCAGGAAGGGAATTTGTGGGTGCGGGGTGACGTCAGGTGCGTGGGACATCTCCAGGATCCATTCCCAGCATCAGAACAAGAGCTTTTCAGAAATGGAGGATGATTCTGGTGGACCTGACAACAGACAGAGTAGAACTTAGTCCACGGCAGGGTCCGAGTATAGACTTCTTTGCGTGTAAGCTTGTTGCGGGAATGTGTCTGTTATATTGTGTTATTGTACTCTCCCAGTACAGGGCTCTGCACACAGTAAGCACTCAATAAATAGTTGACTGACTGACTATTTCCTTACTCCCCCTGCGTTTGGACAGGGGTCATTTCCCAGCTGCTTCTTTGTACGCCATGTGGCCGAGAAAGGTGACCAGTCATCCTGATGGTGGGATGGGGTGGGGACGGTTCCAAAACTTCAGGGACAGTCCTGGTTTTACGTTTTGTGGGTCACATTCCTCCCCGCCCCCCCACCAATGCATGTCTTTCCCCAACACTTTCTGTGTCCCTGTGCCTTGCATTTCCCTCCTCTCTGAGACTGTTTCATTCCCATAGTATCTCTGTCTTTGGCCCTGCCCCTCCACGTCCTCCATACCCTCCTTAAAACGGCCCAGCTTTCAGCTTTCCCAAATGAGGTACCCCTTGTTCAGACTTTTTCTCACGGCTCTTGCCTGGTGACATTACTCAGGACCAAGAGAGCGGGCGAGACGGCTCCACTGATGATTAATTTAAACCCAGACCGAGCGCATATGCCAGCACACAGCTCGCACACCTCCCTCCTCTGCAGAGCTGTGCTTTCAGTGCAAACTCCCCACTGCTGGTGTAAGGTTAGCCCGAACCCTGAACCAAGTGAAAGTCAAGAAATTCAAATTCACAGCGCCTGTAACTTGGCTGCACTGCCCACGTATCAAGATCTTAAATCAGAGAGAATACCATATACAGTAGTACGAAAATTGCAGATGGGAGTCGAATTGCTGTTGCTGTGGGAAACTAACTTTGAAGTTTTAGACTTTGATGTGATTAAAGTCTCAACCTTAAAGTTCCTCCGTGTGTGGTGAATTTTGCCCTTTTTTTTTCTTACTCCAAACATAAAATAAAGACGGACTTAGCTTGAGGCTTTGGAAAATGACGCACTCAAGGACTCTGGACAAGTAGATCTGTAAGCTTGTCGAGGGCAGGATTCTTGTCTAGCAACCCTGTTTTACTAAACTTCGCTCACACTATTCGCGCACACTAAGCGTTCAATGGATGCCATCGGTTGGTTGTCTCAAGAGTTGGTCAAAACAGCCAGGAGAATGAAATGATTTGCCTTATCTGCATCCTAATCCTTGCTTCAAAAGGGAAAAGAGAAGCTTGGTTGGGGTGGTGGTAGTAGTAGTAGTAGTAGTATTATAGTGCCCTCGGGGTACATTGGACTCTACTAAGCACTTGGGAGAGAATAGTAGATGTATGACTCACAGGGAGCTTTCACTACTTGTAGGTCTCCCCAATCCTGGTATGTTCACTGTAGAGGAAAGCAAACAGCCCCTTCTGTGACTTTAGTATTGGAAGTTCCCATATAGTAGTAGTAGTAGTAATGATAGTATTTATTAAGGGCTGACTGTTGGCTGGCTAAGCCTCTAGTGACACGTGTTGGGGCTGTGGTGGGGTAAGAGAGGTGGGATCCGGTCGATGAATGAGCTTGGGGGTATCCAGGGTCACCCCCCTTTCTGTCCGGTGGCTAGGGTGACCCTGACCACTGCTGGCCAGTACTTTTCCAGCGCACCTTGGAATGAATGGAGACAGTGAGAACCTTGTCTCTGTATCCCTGTCTTGGAATACAGGGTTCGATCTGGTCTTTAGTGGACAGATTCTTCTTCCTTTGGGTTTTTTTTTTTTTTTTTAAACTTACTATTGCTTTGGCCCTGTGGTTCCCCATTCTGCTTTTCTGTATTGCAAAGTCTCCCCTGGCCTGGCTCTGGGGTGGAAACTAAATTGAGAGTTCATCAAGTTGGCCATAAATCCAGCATCCTGTGAACGGTATGGATAAAGAGTATAGAAGAGCAGGCATAAATAAGAACCCAGCGCCAGATCTGGCAACTCTCTTCCAGGGTGGTTTTTAGGTATTCACCTACCACCCCTTAATCGATGAGGTAGAGGGGAGTAACAATAATGACTGTGGTATTATGTTAAGCGCTTACTATGTGCCAGGCAGTGGGGGAGATACAAGCTAATCGGGTCGGGCACAGTCCCTGACCCATATGGGGCTTTACCATCTAAGGGGGAGGGAGAATAGGTATCGAACGTCCATTTTGCAGCTGAGGAAACTGAGGCACAGCTCAATAAGTTAAGTGACTCACCCAAGATTACACAGCAGTAGGCGGCGGTGAGGCGGGATTAGAACTCAGGGCCCCTCTCTTCCCTGTCTTGTGCCCCTAGGCCACACTGCTCAAAGGTATCAGCAGAGTTTGAAAGTCGACCATATGGATGTGTTGGCCCATGTGTTCCTTTTCAAATAGTAGTAGTGTAACTAACTTGTGTCCAGTTGAGAGGAAAAAAGCAAAGGCGATTTGCCTGAATACGTGCAACTTTGGAATAAATAAAATCATAAACGGGCCTAATAAATTGTGGAGCCAGAACTGACTTTTAACCCTGTATAAAAACAGCTGACAATTGAAATAGGCAGTAGTTTGTTTATCTTTCTAAACTAAATAGGTTCAATTGGTTTCTTGGCAAATAGGGATATTTATAGGCGGCAAACTTAATTTTCTTCCCAAGTGTTTATACTGCTCGACGCTCCTCGATGTGGCCGAGGTGATATTTTCGCGTAGCCTCTATCAGAAAGCCTGCTTTTTTCTTTTAAAATGATTAGCGCTTGGGGCTTTGTTAATCAGAAAATAAGAACAGAAAGGCGGAATGACTTGGTTATTTTTACATTTTCCTGTAAAAACAGCCTGAGTTAAGTGAGCCACAATGAGCCGTGATGTATTTCCTCCGTCAGGATGGAAAATAAGCCATTTATTATTTCAGCTCTGACTCACAGTGAACCTGCTGACACTAGGATGTTTGAAAATCGTAATCATAAGGAACAGGTTAGGGCAGAGATTTGGACGCCCGCCTGGGGATTACGCTGCTTATTACAATGTTTTACAACTTGGATGCTTTGGGTTTTCTGGCAGAAAGTCCTTAAACCTCACACACTAAACACCACCTTGTACGATTACTGCTTGCAGGTTTTAGGTGGTGCCAAAGACAGATGTCTCATCATAATTAGCATTTTTGATTTCGCTGCTACAGACGGATGGGCGGAGAGACCGCCGTGGCCCCTGCTCGGGATGGGATGGGGAGGAGCTTGATCGGAAGCCCACCGTCGCCCGGGGTGGAGCTTCCCGGGTGGCAGTAGTGCCCTGTTGACTGCTTCCTGGGTGCAATGCACTGTGCTCAGCACTTGGGATAGGGGCTGTCATGATAACCATAACCGTGGTAGGATTTAAGCGCTTACCGTGTGCCGAGCGCCATACCGAGCTGCTGGAGCTGGCCCGGGTTTATCAGGTCAGGTGCGGTCACTGTCCCAAACGGCCATCTCGGTGTCAGGGGGAGAGAGAATCGGGACTCCATCCCCATTTTACAGGTGAGGCAACTGAGGCCCGGCCTTGGCCGAGGTCCCCGAGCAGGCCAGTTTTGGGGCCGGGTTTAGAGCGCGGTTTCAGACGCCCGGGCCCGTGCTCTTTGCACTAGGCCTCGCTCCTGCTGCAGGGTGCCTTCCCCTCCGAGATCTGGCTAAGAGGCCGCGGGCTTTTTCCTGTTGAAGGATTTATTTGGACAGCGCATGAGGCTAAGAATCCCGCCTCTCCACCCCAGTGTGGCTAATGAGGTCTAGCTAGGGCTCTGAGCAAGATTGAGGGCGTCTTGACCTCTCCTTCCCCCCCGCCCCGATTCAGCCAGAGTCTAATTAGATAATGAGCAGCTGGCTTCCCGGTTCCAATCGGAGAAGTCGGGCTTCGTTTTTCCGAGGGAAACCCCTACTGGTTTGGCGTGGGCGCTGGGTAGCGACCTGTGGTTGTTTAGCAATTAGACTCATGGGTCTGAACACATAATGATGCTATACACACTCCCGAACGCATGCTATGTATGGTTTGGGCAGACATATTATCTCTACGAGTACTCTGTACTCAGACAGTAAAGGCGCCCAAGGTGTCCCCGGCCCTTCAGACCGCGGTCCGGTTTGGTTTTGGCGGAGGATTTCACGGGATGGCGGGATCGGTGGGATGGCAACCGTGAGTGAGAGGTATTTGGCGAGAGGGTGGCATGCACGCCCACCCTGACCGTGAAAAGGAAGTCATGCCCCTGGACCCGTAGTGCCCTCTGCCCGAGAGAGGCGAGGTGGGGTGGGGGGGGGGGGGGGTCATCTAAGTTCTCCCCAGTGCGCCACAGGGAAAGCAAACAAAGGCTTAAGGTGAACAAACGAGCGATCTGTGCCCTCCCCGACTCCGTGGCGGAACTGGATCAGAATTCCCAGCCCGGAGTCATACCACCTAGGCAACGCAGGCTGCCTGAAACTCTTTCTCATCCAACTGCCGTCGGACTCCAGTCTCCTGAGGTGGAGAGCCTGCAATTAAAGAAAATGGTAATAATTAATTGAGTATGAGGAGTTTTAACAACAGTGACCTGTTTCCTGGCAAAAGAAAAATGGCCAAGATGGTGATAAACCCGGCTAATTTTTGTAGATTGGTGAGAGTGTTTCAAAGCTACTCTGTAATTACGGTGCTCTTGGGTCTCTTTCACTACACTATAGAGCTAGTTGCTTCTTTTGGAGAAAGTGGGTGTGGCAAGAAAGGGCAGGAGGTTGGATGTTTTTTTTTTTTTTTAATGGCATTTAGTGAGCGTGTACTATGTGCCACGCACTGGGGTAGAAACAAGATAATGGAGTTGGACACAATCCCCGTCCCTCATAAGGCCTGGGTGCCATTTGCCAGATTGATTGTGTGGCTCTTGGATGACTCCGAAACCATCTGAGAAGAGTTATTATAGTAAGTGTGGTATTTAAGTGCTTACTCTGGGCCGAGCACTGTGCTAAGCGCCGGAGTAGATACAGATGATTAGATCAGGTACAGTCCCTGTTCCTCACTGGGCTCCTAAAGAATGGGGGAGAACAAATATCTCCCTCCGGCTTTCTGGATGAAACTGAGGCACAGAGAAGTAAAAATGCCTCGTTCTAGATCATGCAGCCGGTGAGTGGCAGAGCTGGGATTAGAACCCAGGTCTCCTGACTCCAAGCCCTGTGCTCTATCTATCCATGTGGCTACAGCTGCATCTCTAGAAGCTGGACATATCTTTCTGGGCTCAGTTCAGGCCTCACTACTCCAGTTTTGGGCACCTCAAGTTGGAGGTGAAATCTGATGCCTCCATTTGGTTATGGTCAGTCGCCAATCAATCAGTAAGTGGTATTTATTGGAAATTTATTGTGTGTAGAGCACTGCACTAAGCGCAGAAGGAGCTTACAGTCTAGGGGGGAGACAGACATTAAAGTAAATTATGGATATGTACAAAAGTGCTGTGGGGCTGAGGGTGGGGATGAATATCAAGTGCTTAAAGGGTACAAATCTAAATGTATAGGCGATGTAGAAGGGAGAAGGGAGTAGAGGAAATGAGGTTTTAGTTGGGGAAGGCCTCTTGGAAGAGATGTGATTTTAGTGAGACTTTGAAGGTGGGGAGCGTGATGGTCTGTCACATATCTGTCTCCCCTCTAGTCTGTAGGCTCCTTGTGGGCGGGGACCGTATCTACCAACTCTGTGTTGTACTTTCCCAAGTGCTTAGTATGACGCTCTGCACACGGTAAGCCCTCAGTAAATATGATTGATCGATTGTGAAGGGGGAAGGATTTCCAGGCCAGAGAGCGGATGCGGGCGAGGGGTCGGCAGCAAGTTGGATGAGATCGCGGCACAGTGAGTAGGTTGGCGTCGGAGAAGCGAAGGTGCAGCTTGGATTGTAATAGGAAATCAGCGAAGGTAGTGATACGTAGGATTATTTCTTACTCTTCAACCATGGGTAGTACACTGTCTAAGTAGTGGAATTTGGGGATATAGCATGCACATTGCCGTTGCTGATGAAATCTCGGGTTTGCGTTGGGTCTCCTGGGGGGTGCAGACTGGTCCGTGAAGGTGGCATCTTCCGGCTGACTGCCAACTTTGGAGCAGTGCTAAGTGATTCACCGTCCTCTCCTGCATGTGCCTTCAGAGCACGGTCAGTACGGAACAACCCGTCCCATGGCAACCGCTGGCTGACTGGGTCCAACTCTCCGTCCGGTGATGTCAACCTGTTGAGTTGAAAGACTTTCCTCGTAGGCCAGGAAGTTGATCTGACGTCAGCTGTGGGGTCCCTAGCTGGGTCGGGGATTCAGTGTACTCGTGCCTCCCATCCTGACACATCTTTCTGGGAAAGTTTAAACTGGTCTGAGGGACACTCGGTTGAGCGATAACCCTATAATAATAATAATAGGGTTATATTATTATGGTAATTGTTAAGCGCCTACTGTGTGCCAAACACTGTCCTAAGCGCTGGGGTAGAAACAAAGTAATCAGGTTGTCCCCATGTGGGGCTCACAGTCCTAATCCGCATTTTACAGGTGAGGTAACTGAGGCACAGAGAAGTGAAGCGGCTTGCCCAAGGTCACACAGCTGACAAGAGGCGGAGCTGGGATTAGAACCCATGTCCTCTGACTCCCGATCCCTGGCTCTTTCCACTAGTGGGTATTTGCAGATGATTCTGTTCTTTGAGGTAGTTGTTCAAAGTCAACTGACAAATATAAGAGTTTGGGACAGTTGTGACTTGGAAAGTCAGTGGCAAGTTGGTTCTTGGGGTGACAGCCTGATTATTTGAGGCACAGATAATCTATGGGAGGGAGGCAGAACCCTGAGGCATAAGGAGTCATTATCAGAGCAATTTTGAGTAACAGATGGGATATCCGTTTGGTTGAGTTAGCAGTAAGGTTCAGTGACACTCCCTTAGCTCCCTAGCCCAATTTAAAAAAAAATTATACTAATGATTTTTCTTGTGTGCCAAACGCATCGTAAAGTCCAACCGTATAAGATTTGTCCTCCCTAGCGGTCCTTCCCACTTCTCTGTGAGGAAGGAACGGACAAGTAGGAGACGCGTCCTGCCAAGGCGGCAGTGATGGTTAAAAGCGGTGGAAGAGATCGCGATGGGGGAATACCAAACTCGAACATGGACTGGACAAACCACCACTAGCAAGGAGAGGAATCAATCCTATCGACTGAGCGCTTACTGTGTGCAGAGCACTGTGCTAGGCGCTTGGGACTGTACAACCCGATCGAGTCGGTAGAGTCGGCGTTCCCTGCCCACAAGGAGCATCTGACTTAAAGAACATCCCACCTGGAGTGACAGACAAGCTTTCAAAATTCAGTCAGTCTTCTTACAAGGTGGGTTTTTGTTCCTGATGAGTCTTGCATCAAGGGAATCTCATACGATGCGATGCCCAGGCCGACAGCGATTGCACGCAGTCGTTTGTTTCTGGCCGCTTGGTCATCAAAAGAATACTGCCGGGGGAAAGGAGGAGGTGACCGGGGGATGTTCCAGTTAGAAATACCATCACCGGCCACCCAGGTGGACCAATCAATCAATCGTATTTATTGAGCGCTTACTATGTGCAGAGCACTGTACTAAGCGCTTGGGAAGTACAAATTGGCATCACAGTTCGCAGAACCTGAAAATCCAGTCCAGTGTTAATACGAAAGGCTTGTTGCATTGGTTTGGGAAATGAAATCAAGGGCACTATCAATTTTCTTTATTATTGATTTGCATGGGGTCTGTGTTCCCAGTCAATCAGTCGTATTTATGCAATGCACTATACGAAGCGCACGGGAGAGAACAATAGAATTTGCCCTCATGATTCTTACCCTCGAGGATTTGACAGCCTCTGCCAAAGTTCACTTTTTTTAAAAAAATTGGTATTTGTTCAGCCCTTACCATCTGTTATGCACTGTTCTAAGCGCTGGGGTGGATACAGTTAAATCAGGCTGGATGCAGTCTCTGTCCCATAGGGCTCACAGTCTAAGTGGGAGGGAGAACAGGTATTGAATCCCCACTTCTGCAGTTGAGGAAACTGAGGCAGGGAGAAGTTAAGTGACTTACCCAAGATCGCTTAGCTGGGATTAGAACCCAGGGTCTCTGGCTCCCAGGCCCAAGCTCTTTCGACTAGGCCATGTTGCTTCCCACTTTTACCTTTTGCTTGGAGGGTCTTTGCATTCTGATTCAGGTTTAGTGTTTGCTTATTAATCCTTAACCTCTCTGCAGAAGTGGGTCAAAGAAAAAAAGCCTTCGATTGTTTAACTTGGGGGGAGAAAAGTGGGAAAGCTAGATTTCTAGGAATACTTGCTTCTCAGTCGTCAAACATATTTCGTATACAGATTTCAAAACAGTTGTTCTTGGAGCAAATGCGCACGGAATTAACATTCCACCTCATGTTTAAAAAGCTGTGGGAAGAGAGATATCCCCTCTCAGGATCCCAGTTCACACGCCATTGGTAAAACTAAGTGTTTCGGGGCAAAACTACACCTCCTGTAATGGACAACTATAGTCGGTCATCAAGCAGCGTGGCCTGGTGAAAAGAGCCCGGGCCTGGGAGTTGGAGGTTCTGGGATCTAACCCCGACTCCTCCACTTGTTTGCTGTGTGATCTTGGGCAAATCAATTCACTAACCTGGACCTCAGTTCCTGCACCTGTAAAATGGGGTTTAAGACTGTGAACCTTAAATGGGACAGGAACCGTGTCCAACCCGGTTATCTTGTATCTATTGCAGCACCTAATAATTATGGTATTCGTTAAGCGCTTACTAGGTGCCAGACACTGTACTACTACTACTAATAATAATGATGGCATTTATTAAGCGCTTACTATGTGCAAAGCACTGTTCTAAGCACTGGGGAGGTTACAAGGCAATCAGGTTGTCCCACAGGGGGCTCACAGTTTTAATCCCCATTTTACAAATGAGGTAACTGAGGCACAGAGAAGTTAAGTAACTTGCCTAAAGTCACACAGCTGACAATTGGCAGAGCCGGGATTTGAACCCATGACCTCTGACTCCAAAGCCCGGGCTCTTTCCACTGAGCCTCGCTGCTATTCACTAAGGACGTGAATGACCGTGCACCGAAGGGAGCCTCAAGTATACCATGGTGATTCTATGAAATTGAAGCGGACCAGATTCTCGAATGAAAGACTCCAGCGGGAAATTCTAGAAGTAGCTATTCTACTCACTTTAGGGCAGGTGGGTACCTGATGGGGTTTGAGAAATTATTGGCTCTTTGCAGAGTGAGCATTAGTACAGTGTGTTCAGCGAGGGTCGTTTTCAGGAACCGGGTGGGGGAGGAAGGGACGGAGGGAGGAGGGGAGAGAGAGAAAGAAAAAATGAATGTAGTGTCTTTTGTATGCGATTCCAAATAAAATTCCATGTTTGGAGTTTTCAAAGTCAAATATTCGTGATTCCTAGTGCCCGTCTGCTCTGCCTTACATTTACCTCATACATTTTAGACTGTGGGGTTGGCACTGTTTCACGTTGAATGTGCGTGAAAGGCTTTCAGTGGTTTGGGTTGTTTGCTATAGAAGGAAGACCTGATTACAGTTTACCTAAAGGGTGTTTCCATTTGAGTTTGTCAGCTGAGTTCACTGAGTTGCACCAGAAGCAGCGTGGGGGGTCCTGGGTTCTAATCCTGGCTTCATCAGTTGCTTGCTGTGTGACCTTGGACAAGTCACTTAGCTTCTCTGTGCTTCACTTTACTCATGTGTAAAATGGGAATTCAGTGCCTGTTCTCCCTACCCCCTTAAAGGTGAGCTACATGTGGGGTGGGGGCTGTGTCTGATCAAATTGTATCGCATCTACCCCAATGTGTAGTTGGCATATAGGTGCTTAAGAAATACCATCATTATTATTATTTGGAAAAAAAGGTTTTAACCTGCCAAAGACTTGTTGTTCAATTACAAGACTTTCAGTCCAACTCTTGGGGAAAGGTTCCTCCTTAGTCGGAAAAATCAAACATTACTCCCCTTTCCAGTTTTTTCCACGAACCCGGACTAATACAGTCAGTTCTACTGTACCGGCGAGGTTGTGTTCTTAAGGAGCCTTGGGTTAAGGAAAAGGTGGGTTAGAGTGCAAACCCCTGTTGCCACACGCATGTGACAAACTGTTTCTTCTGGCATCTGGCTTCCTCCAGACTGACGCACGTTGGGAGAACATTCCCTAATTTTTGCCGTTGGGCCCACGCTAACGTACGATATATCAGTCAGTGGTATTTATTGAGCGTTCACAGTGTACAGAGCACGCTACTAGGCACTTGGTAAACCTGGTAGAACTGTTCCTTACCTACAGTCTTATCACAGTCTCTACACTGTGAACTCATTGTGGACACGGAATGTGTCTGTTGTTGTATTTTACTCTCCCAAGCACTTAGCACAGTGCTTTGCACACAGTAAGTGCTCAGTAAATATGATTGAATGAAGGAATACCAGATTACAGTCATAGAGAACTGACTGTGGCCCTCCTCCTCCAGGAGGCTTTCCCTGATTAATCTCATATGCCCCCTCCAACTCCCAGTTCAGTATTGCTGCATTGCCTAAGCACTTGGGTGTTTCCCCGTCCTCCCTCCCCCATTGCAGGTATTTATTATTATCGATAATAATAATCATGCGATTGGCTAAGTGCCAACGACTTACTAAGCGGAGGGGTTTGATGTGAGATAATCATATATATTGATAATGATGATCGTGGTATTTGTTCAGTGCTTACTCTATACCAAGGACTGTACCAAGGGTTAGGGTAGATACAGGATAATCAGGGTCCACGTGGTGCCCACCAAGTAGGAGGAAGAACAGATATTGAATCCTCAATTTGCATCTGGGGAAACTGAAACATGTAGAGAAGTTAAGTGACATGCCCAAGATCCCACAGTAGATAAGTGGTGCAGCCGGGGCCCTTTCCACCAGGCCATGCTGCTTCCCATCATCATCATCATCATCATCAATCGTATTTATTGAGCGCTTACTGTGTGCAGAACACTGTACTAAGAGCTTGGGAAGTACAAATTGGCAACATATAGTTAATAAGGATGGGTCCTTGGTAGGTTACTACAACTCAGCTTCTCCTAAAGGCTCTCGGCTTCAAAAAGATGTTTTCAGGAATTGGAACAGAAACAAAACCTGCCTTTGAAGTTGTACAAGAGAGTGGTGAGTTTTGTTCATTTCCAACTCCGACTCTGCGTTTTCTTTGAAACTTCATATGTTCCTACTATGGTGGAAACTCTGAAAAAAAAAAAAAACAAAATTAAAAAAAAATTGTATCGTGTAGTCTTCTTGTCCCAGACATATGTGACGAAGTTTGTATGTTTCATTTTGAGTGGTGCTTCAGACCAATTCCCTCTGCTCTGAAGCCACATAGGTTATCGGTAATGCTAATAAAAGTCCCTGTGTCCCTGAATGTATGTGCAATGTATATGTGTGTGCAAGTGCCACATTCTTAAACTACTGCCTGAATTCGTTGTCCATCCAAGATTCATTATTGGTCAGCAGGCACTATCAGCCCTCCCTCCCCTTGAAGGCTGCGAACTCCCTGTGGGACAGGGACTGTGTCCGATCTGCTTGTATTGTCTCTGCCCTAGTACAGTGCTCAGCACAGGGTAAGCGTTTATCAAATATGGCCCCATTAGACCCGTTTTCTTAAGGCCATTTATCTTGTCCCAAAGACTCTTCTTTGCCATTTCTAAAATATTTGCTGCCTAAAGAAATCTGGGTTATCGAAGCTTCCGTGTTGGATACCTATTTACCATTCTGCATAATTTCTGTTTTACTCCGAAGAGTAGCAGAGCCAAAAAGAAAATTTCAAGAACACGTTATATAGGCAGCAGAAATGCCCCTGAACTCTGGAGCATTTTAAAACCGAATTTACCGTTAATGAAATGCCAGTATTTTAGCTTGTCTGGGTAGGCGACATTCTTTTTATGTATTCAAATTCTATATGGTACAGCATGATTGACTTGTTTAAAAAGTCAGGAGGGGGAGGACGGTGCTAAATGATTATCTTCTCTTTAACCACTGATAGGTGTTGGCAGTTAAATAAGGAAGAAAGGCAACTGTGAAACCTGACACTAGATGAAGAAAAGCTTTAGATGGAAAGTTCAGTCACTCTGTTTTGGTTTCTTCTCTGTCTACCTCACACTGCTGAGTGGCCCACAGTAGGCTAGGCAACGTATATAGTAGCCATAAGTCAGTTTCTGACCTAAAAACGGGGTGGCCCTGGGCTTCGGTATCTCACATGTAATCTATATAACTCACCCAACCCAAAAGCAGAGCAGATGCGAGCCCCCTCACTTGGGATCGACTTTTTCTTGCCTCCTGGAAACAGATGTCCCGACGGGCCATTGCCAGACACAAGTTTCAAGGGGGCGAGGAATGCTTCCTGCGTGCGATTGAATTGAGGAGGGGGTGGAAAATCCTTGGGTTTAATAATCTTATATCTACATTGGTAATCCACCATTTTCTATTAGCTCATCACATTGCCGAAAGCTTATTCTTGGGGGGCGACGTCGACTTTTTCGAGCAGATCCTTAAGATCTAAGAATGGGAGAGTAGTGAAAACACCAGGGGCTGAAAATAGCAAAGGTAGCAGCAACAACAAAGGACAATCTGTCCTTACTGCTGTTGCAACATGAAGAATTAAAAAAAAAAAACCCAGTAACTTTTGGAAGCTGCGTATACTCTTCCGGACAGACCTCTTTAGGACTTAGGAGTGATTTAGAGTTCCTATAGGGAATGAGTTCGTGCAGTTTCCAAATGTCTGACACTGACCCATAGGAGAATCTGATCCCATTTTATATTTTGACATGATTTTTAATTACATTATTTCGATAGGATGTCCATGAAAGAGGGGATTGCCTAATTTCACGTTTTGCATGGCGTCTAGTGTGTGCCTTTGACTCGATCGTTCGTTTTTCTTTAAAAGATTTGATGACATTTAGCGACAGCATGTTCCAGTTACTTGGCTGTATCGCAGAATAAACTTCTTGGAAAAAGTTGAGCAGTACAGGCTCACATGAAAAGCTTATTCCTCAGTCTTTCGAAAGCAAGGTTTACATTTTACAAGAGAAACTGTTTTAGGTGAGAAAGTCTAAGCCTCCTGGTTATCAAGCGTGAACAAAAGCACGTGGGCCTTGGCTGCTTTCTGTCCAACCACGATAGACTGGAAAGACCCCAGGACGATCAGAGGGGTGGGTGAATGGGCTGGAGAATTCCGACCCCATTGTGGCATTCGTAAGTGTTAAAACAACGCTCTCCGCAAGGCTGAAACGTCCAAGAAAAATGTTCTTTTGTAGGAGAGTGAAACAATCTGAAATACCGCAAGTGTCTCTGTTGGTGAACAGAAGGAACCATCATTGGGTCAGGCCTCTAGCTTGTCCCCAGGGTTGGGCTTCAGAGAGAGAAAAAGGATCCTTGTAGAAATAGAGAAAGCTACACGCAGTGTCTCAGCGGCAAGAGCGTGGGTCTGGCATTCAGGAGACTTGGGTTGTAATCCTGGCTCCACCGCTTGCCTCCTGTGTGACTGAGCAAGTCACTGAACTGTGCCTCAGTTTCCTCACCTATAAAAGGAGGATTAAATCCCCCTTAGACCTGGAGCCCCTTGTGGGGTCGGGACTGTCTGACCCGATTATCTTGACTCTACCTCAGTTCTTGGGTTCGTAGGAAGCTTTTAACAATTATTATTATTATTATTATCATTATTATTTGGATGACCAGGTAATTACTTCTTAGAATTAAGAATTTTTTTAATGGTATTCGTTAAGCACTTATTGTGTGTCCGACACTGTTCTAAGCGCTGCGATAGGTACAAGTTAATTAGTTTGGGCACAGGCCTGTCCTGCGTGGAGCTCACACTCTCAAGTAGGAGGGATAACAGGAGAATTGAGGCACAGTGGAGTTAAGTGACTTGCCCAAGGTCACACAGCAAGCAGTTGGCAGAGCCGGGGTAGGACTCAGATCCTCTTGCTCCCAGGGCCATGCTCTTTCCACTAGGTCATGCTGTTTGCTCCATGACAATCCCATTTACCTTGCTCTTCAAGAGTGTCATTTTGCCAAGGACATTTAGTAGACGTTTGAGTATTTCAGAGGCCTTTTTTAAACCAAATCACATTCTTACCCTTTAGAAGGAATTGAAGAAGACCAGGGAAGGAATACCAGGGAAAGGATTCAATAAACACGATTCAATAAACAGAGGTCATGGGTTCAAATCCCGGCTCCGCCAATTGTCAGCTGTGTGACTTTGGGCAAGTCACTTAACTTCTCTGTGCCTCAGTTACCTCATCTGTAAAATGGGGATTAAGACTGTGAGCCCCCTGTGGGACAACCTGATCACCTTTAACCTCCCCAGCGCTTAGAACAGTGCTTTGCACATAGTAAGCACTTAATAAATGCCTTCATTATTATTATTATTATTGTAACCCTGCCTACCCATAATACAGACCTGTGAGTTCCAAAGTCACGTTCAGAAAGGCTGCCAAAGTATCTTATGCCACCCAGAAAATTAATTTTCATTACCAGCACAGTGCTAAGCACAGCGCTAACAGGAATGAAGGGCATTCTTAGGCCAGAAGTGCCAGAAATGCCAGTTCTACACCAGTGTATAGAACAGTGCTTGGCACATAGTAAGTGCTTAATAAGTACTATTGTTATTATTATTATTATTATTATTATTACTACAGTACAACAGCCTTAGTGGACATGTTACCTGCCCAAAATGAGTTTATAGTGTACTGTCATAGTACACTCCCATCTCTGTTTCACCATAGACCCGGGTCCTCGGGGTGGGTTTGTAGCAGGATCAGTGATTAAACTTTTAAACTGTCATGGTACTCAGCCTGAAAATCTGTGTCTATTGTCTGGTGGGAATTTTCTTAAAAAAAAAAATCTATGTGCCAAGAGGTACTACTACATTGCCTGCTGTCTTCATATCCTTAGTATCCAGCTGGTAATGCTATTTTAATTATTTTCCAATCAGTGGCATCACACGCAATTCAAATAGGCTTATTTCTTTTAATGAATTTGGTATAGGGGTGGGAGGCAGGCTGTTACATCTCCGCACCATTCTATAACCGATCGTAGATTTAGGTCACAATTTTTAGCTTGGATTTTAGTCTGCAGACACATTACATTTATCAATTCAAGGACCAGTTTGCTTTTATCTACAAGATGGTGGATAAAACTTCCCCTTACTCTTATTTCTTTGCTCTCTTGTGAATGATTGCCTCAATCAGGGATGATTTTGACTGAAATTGGAATGTTTTATGAGTTTATAAGGGAAAGGGTAAATTAACCCAGTTTGTATATTTTTTTTAAAAAAGGTTTTTATGGCGCCTTTCCAGTCCTTCACTAAATAAATGCCTTAAGTAGACTGTAGATTGTAAGCTGTCCTATAGACTGTAAGCACCTAGGGGCAGAGATTGCATCCGTCAACTCTGTTGTATTGCACTTTCCCAAGTGCTTAGTACAGTGCTCTGCACACAGTAAATAAATAGCAAAATACTCCGAATACAATACAAGTAAAATGAGAGCAAGTCATTCTTTTGCAGAGAAGCAGCGTGGCTCAGTGGAAAGAGCAGGGGCTTTGGAGTCAGAGGTCATGGGTTCAAATCCTGGCTCTGCCAGTTGTCAGCTGTGTGACTTTGGGTAAGTCACTTAACTTCTCTGTGCCTCAGTTACCTCATCTGTAAAATGGGGATTAAGACTGTGAGGCCCCTGTGGGACAAACTGATCACCTTGTAACCTTCCCAGCGCTTAGAACAGTGCTTTGCACATAGTACGCACTTAATAAATGCTATTATTATTATTATTATTATTATTATTATTATTATTATTATTGTAACCCTGCCTACCCATAATACAGACCTGTGAGTTCCAAAGTCACATTCAGAAAGGCTGCCAAAGTATCTTATGCCACCCAGAAAATTAATTTTCATTACCAGTACAGTGCTAAGCACAGTGCTAAGTACAGTGCGCAGCATACAGTGAACACTAACTAAATACCACTGATAATGAAGAATTCTTTCGAGTCGTAGGGGGTGAGCCCCGTGCGGGACAGGGACTGTGTCCAATCTTTTAAATGGACCACAATGTTTAGTACAGTGCTTTGCACATAGTAAGCACTTAACAAATACTTCAATTATTATTACTGAAGGGAGGGTTCTGTTCTACCTCTCTCTTGCTTTTGCGTTCTTTACCGTTCCCTTTCCTCCCCATGTCAATAACACGCCATGCAAGTGGCCAAGGCATGTAAATATTTAGAGTAGAAGATTTTTGCTTTTGGCATTTGCATTTTCGCCACGTAAGGGTGCGGGACTGGAGGGAAATGGTTAACGGGAGGAATATTACAGCCTAGGCCGCCCCGTCTCAGCACATTCCTTTCGGTTTGGGGACTGAAGTACTAGACACTCCGATTATTAAATTAGTTAATGGAGACTTTTTAACACCCCTCTAATCTATTTCAAAAGGTTCTTTCAGCGGACGATAGTGCTTGTGGCTACCGAGGAGGAGAGAGAGAGAGAGAGGAGACCTTTCAGTCTTTGGAACAGAGTCTCTCAGACATTAGTGCTTGTTTGCATAGAGCATCCAAGTGGAGCTGTGGTTTATTTTCCGCTCCCGAATAGGCAGAAGAGACTTTCTCAAGTTCAAGGGGAAGACTTTCCACAGGACAGGGCCCTTCATCTGGAGAAAAATGAAGCGTTTTTCAGCCTGGCAGATGGCCAGCTTTTCACCTTGACACACCATGCCCACTGAAATTCTGACATAGGAGACTGCATTTAGAACTGTTCCTTAAGGGCTTACAAAAGGGCTACTGTAGGCTTTGCTTTTTTTTTTGGATACTTTGCGCTGGCAAAGTTTGGATCGTAATGAATGGGACTCAAACAGGCTCTATATGAGGAATATTGAGGGCTCTTGGAGTCGCTCAGTTTTGCTCACTCTCAAAGACTGGGTTTCGTGGGCCTTAGTATTCTGTGTAGCAGTCCCGACTTTGCGGATCTCAAATGCAAAATCCATTAGTCAGTGGTATTTATCAAGCATTTCCTGGGGGCAGAGAACTTTACTAAGCAATGGGTCAGGGCGGACAATGGTATTTGTAAAGCGCTTACTATGTGTCAGGCAGTATATACTAAGTGCTGGGGTGGGTACAAGCAAATCTGGTTGGACACAGTCGCCATCCCATGTGGGGCTCACAGTCTCAGTCCCCGTTTTACACGTGAGGTAACTGAAGCACAGAGCTCTGAAATGACTTGCCCAAAGCCACACAGCAGGCAAGTGGTGTAGGCAGGATTAGAACCCTTGACCTTCTCACTCCCAGGCCTGTGCTCCAGCCACTATGCCATGCTGCTTCTCTAAGCACACGGAGCTTCCAGTCTAAGGGAGAGGGAGAACAAATATTTAATCATCATTTTACAGATGAGGAGAAATTAAGCGACATGCCTGCAGTCAGGTAGCTGGCACTGGAACCCAAGACCTCCGACTCCCTGACTGGTACACTTTCCACTAGGCTACACTGCTTCTCATGGTTCAGTGTGCAAAGTGACGAGTCACGATACCCCGAGTTCATCACCTCCCCCCCGCCCCCCGCCATTTGACTCGTTATATTTTTAGAGCCTCAGGATTGTCATTTCCTTCTGAGTTCCCATCTCTCAGAGTCTCCGGCCCAGAGATGGTTTTAATAACTTCCTGAATTCAAGGGACTACGCGTGTTAAATCTGGTCACTCACCTGACCATCTAGATTGGGTAGTGAAAATCATGAAGGGTTCTAAGTGGGTAGTGGAGTAATAATACTAATGATAATAGAAGAATAAGGATAGTGGTATTTGTTACATGCTCATTGTGTGCCAAGCACCGTACCAAGCACTGGACAATCAGGCTGGACACAGTCCCTTTCCCACATGGGGCTTACAAAGTAGGAGGGCGTAGGATTTAAATCCCCATTTTATCATTTAACCAGAAGTTGATCGCAAGTTACTTAACTCTCCAAGACCGTCAAGGGCTGTTTGGTTTCCCCCATTCTGTAATTTAATAGTTTCCCCCCCCGTCTCACCACCCCGAGATTTTAAACTCCCTGAAGGCAGGGAGCATCTACCACCTCAGTTGTCCTCTCCCAAGTGCTTAGTACAATGTTCTACACCCAGAAGGTGTTCAGTATTGGTCTACTGCTCTTGTGTGTTTTTTTTTAATGGCATTTATTAAGCGCTTACTATATGTAAAACACTGTTCTAAGCGCTGAGCACTGCTCTAAGTAGTGATCGAGTTAACAGAAATGGACAGAAGTCTGTCGTCTCCTCCCAAGCACTTAATACAGTGCTCTGTACCCGGGTGCTCAAGAAATGGTGTTGATTGGCACATGAAGGAATTAGGTGAGATGTGAGAGAGCACCTCCCTGCAAGGTTGGTCGACCTGGGAGCAGATTACAGAGGAAAGATGGAAAAGCTTCAGTCTTGACAATCATTCTGGATTGATTGTCAATCAATCCGGTGGAAACTTTCCTTTTTTTTTTCTATTTTTATTTTTCTCCATCCCTTTTCCTTTCTGTCAAGTGGATAAAACTCATGGGGAAACTACCTCCTGTACTTAGGATATTTTAGGTTGCAGCTCGAAGCAAAAGAGCAACTGCTTTCTTTTAGGGCATATTGTAACTTAAAATAAGTCAAAGTGGGAGTGCAAGCAATATCCCTTCTGTTACCTTTTTGTTGGGTTTCCAGGAAAATGTGTTTGGGTAAACTTTGCTGCTAAATACTCTGGTCCGTGCTTGCTCTTTGAGGCTGATCGGGTTGGGTTTGGAGAGGTGGGGTTGTGGGAGGAGGCTGGGAAATTGGATAGGGGGAAGAGGTGGTTGGTAATCCATAGTATTGATTCAGTGCTTACTGTGTGCCAGCGTGCTGGGCTTTTTTATTTTTTTAAATGGTATTTGTTATGCTTTTACTGTGTGCCAGGCACTGTACTAAGCCCTGGAGTGGATACAAGCTAATCAAGCTGGACACAGCCCCTGTGTCATTTAGGGCTCACGGTCCTAATCCCCATTTTACAGATAAAGGTAACTGAAGTGCAGAAGTGAAGTGATTTGCCCAAGGTCACACAGCAGACAAGTGGAGGAGCCTGGATTAGAAGCAGTATGGCTTAGTGGGAAGTGTTTGAGAGTCAGAGGTTGTGGGTTCTAATCCTGCTCTGTCACTTATTGGCTCTGTGACTTTGGGCCAGTCACTTCACTTCTCTGGGCCTCGGTTCCCTCATCTGTAAAATGGGGATTAAGACTGGGAGCCCCATGTGGGACAACCTGATTACCGTGTATTTACCCCAGCGCTTAGAACAGTGCTTGGCATATAGTAAGCGTTTACCAAATACCATCATTATTGTTGTTGTTATTATTAACCCAGGTCCTTCTGACTCTCAGGCCCACGGTCTGCCCACACTGCTTCTCCTGAGTGGTTGGGGAGAGTCCAATAGAGTTAGTAGATGTGGCTCCTGACCTCAAGGGGGTAACAATCTGGAGGGAGAGATAGACTCTAAAAGAAAATGCAGGTAAAGGGAGGCAACAAAGCGTACAGATAGGTACAGGAAAGCAATGGCGGGGGTTAGTCCAGCGCTTAGAACAGTGCTTTGCACATAGTAAGCGCTTAATAAATGCCATCATTATTATTAGTGACCCCCAGGTGACTCTTGGGGTGGGATTTAGGGTGGGGCGGGGGACAGAGTTGGGAAGGTGGATGAGAACTCCTGAACCACGCAGTCGTCCCTTTGAGGGTTGTCGGTGTCGGCCTGCCACAGCGGCCCCAAGGAGTCCCTGCCGGAACCTAGTTAGAGCCGGGGAGGGGAAGCAGTCCGCCCAGCCGGCCGGGAACCTGCCCAGACCCGACTGTGCTCGAACTCGGAGCCGACCTCCGCAGCCCTCGCAGCGTGGGGGACTGTAGGCCCGGCCTGGCCTGGGCGGTCAGAGCCCAGAGGCACGCTTCTTGAGCCGTTCCTACCGGCCAGCCAGGGAGAGGGCCGAGCTAGAAGGGCCCACGGCGAGAGGGCCGAAGAGAAGCTGCCCTCTGAAGGTGGCCGGCTCGCCTAAATTTGTAAATCACGGAAGGGACGCCACTGTTGGGTAGGGACTGTCTCTATATGTTGCCAATTTGTACTTCCCAAGCGCTTAGTACAGTGCTCTGCACACAGTAAGCGCTCAATAAATACGATTGATGATCATGGCTACTGGATGGCGTGCAGATTCCGAGCGGCTGTTGAATCGCTTCACCTGAAAAACGGCCCGGGTTCTCTGAAAAATCTTCAGGGCCGGTTGCCAGAGCGACCTCGGAGTGAGCTGTAGAGCTCGGTGTATTATTAACTTGGGATAAAACTGCTGAGTGGCATTTTTAAGCTTACTAATGACCCCAGATGAGAGCTAAAGTTAAAGTCCTGGATTTTCAGAGAGTGCCAGCGTGAACTCTTTGCCACAGTGGAAACACTAAGAACTCTTCTGACATGGAGCTAGAATTCTCTGGGCTTTTTCTAAAGCATTAAGGTACCGCTTTGAGTTCCCCTAGAAAAAGGGGCTGCATAGGTGGAATTCTGGCTTAAGTTTTTGGTGGGGGCTAAGTCCTACTTAAGGTATCTAGTACCATTCGTTAGCTAATAATAATAGAATAATTGTGGTATTTGTTAAGTGCTCACTGTGTGCCAACCATTGTCCTGGGGGTAGATACAAAATAAACAGCTCAGACAGTCTCAAACACATATGGAGTTCACAGTCTAGGGTGGGAAGAAAAAGAAAAAAACACCATTTATTTTATCCCCATTTTCATGTGCAGAAACTGAGGTCTGGAGAAGTTAGAAGCGGCCTGGCCTAGTGGATAGAGCCCAGCCCTGGGAGTCATAAGGATCTGGATTCTAATCCCGGCTCCGCCGCTAGTCTGCTTTGTGACCTTGGGCAACTCACTTAACTTCTCTGGGCCTCAGTATCTCACCTGTAAAATGGGCATTAAGGCTGTGAGCTCCACGTGGGACAAGGATGTGTCCAACCCGAGCAGCTTGTGTCTACCCCAGTGCTTAGAAGAGTGCTTGATACATATTAAGGGCTTAACAAATGTCGTCATTAAATTAGGCGGCTCGCCCAAAGTCACACACACAGCAGGCAAGTGGCGGAGCTGGGATTAGAACCCAAGACCCCGGACTTCCAGTCCTGTGCTGTTTCGACAAGGCCACAGCGCCTACCTCCGTAACAAGCACCGGTGCAGGATCCACCGAGGGAGTAGCTGGGATATGCCCTCAATCAGCTCACTGTGGGCAGGGAATAGGCCTCCTGACTCTATTGTATGGTATTCTCCCCAAGCACTTAGCACAGTGCTCTGCACGCAGAAAGCGCTCAGCGTGATCCCGCCAGAGTGTGTGTGTTTGCCTCAAATTTCGGATAGAACGAGGGACAGAAATAGAGACTGTTTTAGGGCACCGTGAGTTCGCCTGCACAGAATGTGATGCCGTGCCAGGGAAAACGGTTTACACATGCACGTGGCTTGGGAAGGTCATCAGGTCAGGCTCGGGCCTTGTCCCACAGCGCCAAACAAGTTTTAGGGAGTCCTTTTAGGCACTGGATGATCTGGGCTCGTGGCTTTGATTTGGTTTATTTTAAGATGTGCCGGAGGGGAGGGATAATAATCTTCGGAAGTGGAGGGCCCATTATGTTTGAGGGACCCAGGAAGGGAATTTACTTGACTAAAGATGGCCAGATTCTTGGCTGGGCTCCGGCTGGTGTAGGGCCCAGCTCTTTCTAATCGGGATTCTCAGCAGTCTCGCCTGCCATTCTCGTCCTATTCCCACCGAGAGAATCTGACGGGTCACTGGGCCTCAGCCCGTGTAGGGCTGGGTTGGCTGTGGTGCCAGAGGAGGAAGGAGCAGAATAAGATTTCTAAAAATGACCTCACTGGTGGTCTACAGAAAAAAAAATGTGATTTTTATTATTATTGTTTTAAGCACTTTCTATGTGTCAAGCACTGTTCTAACCAGTGAGGTGGATAAAAGTTAATCGGGTCGGACACAGTCCCTGTCCCACGTGGGGCTCGCAGTCTAAGTAGGTGGGAGACCCGGTTTTGAATCCCCATTTTACAGATGAGGTAACCGAGGCACAGAGAAGTTAGATGACTTGCTCAGGTCACACAGCAGACACGTGGCAGAGCCGGAAATAGAACACAAAACCTCTGGCCCCCGGGCCCGTACTGTCTCCATTATGCCAAGCCGCTTCTCCAGGTGGTGACTTTCCATTTTGTCTAGGGCAAAGACGGAAGGTTCAGAGGATTCTCGCAGCTCTTGTTGATATTTCCTAAGGAAAGGGAAAAAGTCGGGGGCAAAGATGCGAGTGGATTTTGGAGCTGGCGGGAAGGCCTTCCTGGAGTTGAAGTAGGCTAGATGACCTGCCTGCAGGTGGATCAAAGCACTCTGGAGACAAAAAATGCCTGCCCTATGTTTCTGAGACCAGCAGCAGGCTGGTGCCTCCCAGCTGACGAGGAATGGAGGGAGGGAGACATACAGATATGCTCTCTCCCTTTGCCCCCAGTCTCTTCTCCTGACCAAAACCTCATTGCTTTTCAAGCAAGAGTGATCTTTCTACTACCTGAAGAGAGCAAATGGGTGAGACAGGTATTAACCCATTGGCCGTTTCCTGTGCATATGTATTTTTTCTGCCCCCCCCCCCCCCCCCCCCCCCTCAGAGTTTATTTATATTCCATACGTTCAACCAAACACTTACTCGTATTTGGATTCCTTGGTTTATCTGTCTCCACAGAGTGTAAGTTCCTTCTGGACAGGGCACATGTGTTTCCGTTCTGCTTACCAAGGGCTCAGTGCAGTAGATTGCTCAGAACAAAAGGTGCTCAATAAATGCATATCAACCACCTCTTTCCATAATCCGTAGCGTCCTCAAGTGAGATGTCCGTGGGATAAAGGCTACTTGGCCTGAAACCCAGACTTGGGGATCCACTGTTGAGAATTTCATCATCCACCTTCTCCCTTATCAAAAGTCCACTCGGTTGTCTGTTCTGGTCAAAGTTGCCATGGTTGAGAGAAGAGAAGCGGCCCAGGGAGAAAGTGCCCCGCAAGGCCATGTTGGCGCCTTTAATGTTGGTCAGGGTGTTTCCTGTGGGCACCATAAGTGACAAGGTAAGCCAGATATTGCCCAGAATCTGTGGTGAAGGAGCGGAGGATTTATTCTGGACTTAGGTGAGAAGTAACACCAACATTGGATTGTTTTAGGGCTGATTAAACTGTTTCTGGAGTACTCATGCCTGGTTTTCTGTTGTCTCTCCCGCTGTCGCTTGCTTCTAGCCATGCCGTTGCATGTTAGAACCTGCCTCCCCTCACTGCTCTCTTCCAGCTGCAGGTAGGTAGAATCAGGAAGGGGAGAGGAGGCCAACTAGAAGGCATGGACCTGAAACAGTGAGATTTTAGGCTTACCTGCGGGTTTCAGTTACCCACATTCATAGGGATAGTTCAGAATCGGCCGTGTTTTTACAGCTATTCGGATGTTCCCTTCAAGGACCTGTCCTCTTTTTTTTTCTTCTGCTCTTGTTTGTCCAGCTGATGCCAGGTAGGTACAGACACTTTTGGGACGAGAAGCAGAGGATGGAAGTGTGTAAAAACGAGATTACGTGGCTTTGCATTCCTTGGTTTAGCTTTGAGTGGGTGCAGAGTTGTTTCTATATCCCGGGCTGGGTGGCAAACCAACATTTCTGTTAGAAATTCTATCTTATGTAGTGATAGTGTTTATCGAGCGCTTACTGAGTGCAGAGCACTGTATTGACTGCTGGGAGAGAATACACAGGTAGGAAGTAGAAATGGCTCACTATCCATCAATCAACTATGCTTTTGAGGTGGGCTACAGGGGAGCCTGGATGCTGTTTTGTAATAAACCTGGCAAAATCATAAAAGAGAATAGTGGTATCTGTAAGCATGTACTTTGTGCTAAGAACTGTGGTAGATTTTTTTGTTTTCAGAGCAGTCACAGCCTCTGTCTCACATGGGGTTCCCAGTGTGAGGAGGAGGGAGACCAGGTATTCTATCTCCATTTTATAGATGAGGAAACCTAGGCCCAGGGAAGCCAAGTGGCTTGCCCCAGGACCCACAGCAGGCAAGTGGTGGAGCTGAGATTCGAACCAGTGTCTCCCGACTCTCAGCCTCTACTCTTTGCCTAAGCCTAGAAGAAGGTCTTCTCCTTGACGCTGCTTCTTCGGACAAAGTGGCCAGGATCTTCCTGCTGCCTCTGCTCTGGTGATGTAATCATTTTGCCAGTATAATGGTTTGTTCAAACATACTTCTGAACAGCCTGAGCATTCAGGGTGTCTTCTGTCTGCATCTTGGCTGGAAACCCACGTCCTCGCTCTGCTTGTAGAAGATGGCCCCTCAGTCCCCCACACCGAGGTGGCCGGTACTCCTGATCCCCCCACCTCATAATTGGCTTCACCCCCTTTCGTTCATTGGGTCAAGCTGGTGGCTGCCAAACCATTGTCCCCATTGCCCAAAAGGCAGGTTTTGCAGGATGAAAGAGATTCATCATCTACAGAAGCCCCTTAGCACTCCTTGCACTCCGAACTGTGAATTCGGAGTGGGTTCACTGAGGCTGGTAGATAATGGCCTCCCCGCTTTTCTGGTTTTGTTCTCTGTCTCCCCCTTTTAGACTGTGAGCCCACTGTTGGGTAGGGACTGTCTCTATATGTTGCCAATTTGTACTTCCCAAGTGCTTAGTACAGTGCTCTGCACATAGTAAGCGCTCAATAAATACGATTGATAATGATGATGATGATGACTCTCTCTTTGGCCTGGGACTTGCCCAGCTCAGAGCTTACCTAGTCATAGTCGGGTCCATAGACTCTATGGAGTCGGTCGCTAAGCTCCGGTGCCTCTCTGCTGTGACCTAAGGCCTCCTGGTAGTCTGGACATCTCATGAAGTTTCAAATCCACAAACCTCGAGGTGGCACTTGCAGGGGCCCACCCCCATCTCTCAGAGTCTCCGTGTCTTCCCTTGTCTCCATTGGTCTTCCCACTGAAGCCTAAAAGAGACAAGCGGTGCATTGTGCCGTGAACCCTGGTCTTTCTGTGCCTTCAGTCCATGGATCCATCAGTCAGTGCTATTTATTGGGTGCTTACGGGGTGCACTGTATTAAGCTCTTCAGAGTCTTCTGGGTTTCAGATAGCCTTGAGGTCAAAGGGCCCTCAGTCCATTGATGTGTGGGCAGCTCTGGCATGGATCGAGTGAGCTATCACTTCGTTACTCCCCCAAGTGTAATTGTGCTCTCTGCTCGGTTGGTGCTCTCTAGGCAGCCTGGCCTTAGAGGAAACAGCATGGGACTGGGGGCCTGGTGACCTGGGTTCCATCCAATCTTGGCTCCACCACATGACCACGGGCAAATCGCTTAACCGCTCTGTGGTTCAGTTTCCCCATCTATAAAATGGGGAAAGAAATGCCCGTTCTCCCTCCCTCCTTCCTAGACCGTGAACCCAGTGTGGAACAGGGGCCGTGCCCGACTCGATTACTTGTATCTGTGCCAGTGCCAAGCGCATAGTAGGCACTTAACAAATATCACTAC
The DNA here is from genome assembly GCF_015852505.1 of Tachyglossus aculeatus. NCBI lineage: Eukaryota > Metazoa > Chordata > Mammalia > Monotremata > Tachyglossidae > Tachyglossus > Tachyglossus aculeatus. The sequence continues at coordinate 8,020,686 of NC_052085.1, read as the reverse complement.
CATTAAGAAATACTCCTGGCCGACTGTCCTGCTGCCAAATCAGTCGCATTTATTGAGCGCTCACTACGTGCAGAGCATTGTACTAAGCACTTGGGAGAGTACAGTACAACAGAATTAGCAGATGTGTTCCCTGCCCACAATGAATTTACAGTCTAGAGGTCTGCAAAGGTTGAGAGGAGGAGCCGGTGGGCCGCAGTCCATGTGGGGAGCTAGAATCCTGAAGGAGGGTGGCTAAGGAATGAAATCCGGAAAGTCACTTTTGGCTGGATTGGTTTCATTGGCTGCCTTCATCCGAAAATCCAGCTGCTACTCCGATAGGCAGACCCTTCCGCTCTTTGAGCCTGAGGTTCCCGGAGGGCCCGAGTGGATTTTCACTCCGCTCTCAGCATCGAAAAGCGGTGGCCACTTGGATCGTGTTTCCAGGTGGGGATTCCCGAGGCTCTTCCTTCTGATCCCCCTCCCCGAGTCAGGCTGCACTGACTCTTTTCCCCAGCTGTAGCTACACCCCATTGCTGGACTCAGGTTTCTTGGAGCCACCCTGAACATTTCATCATCATCAATCGTATTTATTGAGCGCTTACTGTGTGCAGAGCACTGTACTAAGCGCTCAGGAAGTATTGATTCTAAAGCGCTTACCAAGTTGTTATCCTGCCTAAAGCAAGCCTTATTGATTCGAAGAGGCCTGCCCCGACCAAGCCCTCATCTCCTGTTCTCCCACCCCCTTCTGTGTCGCCCTCGCACTTGACTTGCACTCTCGGCGCTTAGAACAGTGCTTTGCACATAATAAGCGCCTAACAGATACCATCATCATCACTCTTTATTCACCCCTCCCACCGCACTTACGTACCTATCCATAATTTTTCAATTTATATTCATGTTTGTTTCCCCCATAGACTGTAAGCTTGTTGTGGGCAGGGAACGTGTCTACCAACTCTGATGTGTTGTACTCTCCCAAGTGCTTAGTACGGTGCTGTGCACACAGTAAGTGCTCAAAAAGTACGATGGCTATCAAGACATTTGTTTTCCGATGAGGGTAAGGGCCTTTCTAAATGTTATAGTGGATGTATGAAGCATTAGTATTTAAAAAAATTCCATTATGAGACTCTGTGTGTGTGTGTGTGTGTGTGTGTGTGTGTGTGTTTGTGTATGCATGTGCACACCGGCATAGGAAATTTTATGCATTGAAGGGGAAGGCGGGGGAGGAAAATGCCAGGAAATTGAAAGGTGAGGCTGCCACTTCCTCCTTCATCAATGCTGCTTCTATGTTTTCATTTTTGAAACAATAGAATGAGTTAAGGATGGACCTCAGAACTTTCCGGCTTCCATCCAGAAGTCTTCTAGCCACGGGTTCAAGTAACCTCTGTAGTGAGCGTAATGTATCATTGGATAAACAACGAGAGAGAGAGAGAGTGAGAGAGAGAGAGAGAGATCCAAGGCTGGCCTGCTATTTTGAGGAGTAAAACAACCCCCAGATTTCGGGATTAGATTTAGACAATGGGAAGCCAGATGCCTGAAGCAGAATAAAGTAAAACCTTGTACATTAGAAAAACAGGGCATTGGGCGAAAGAAAAGGACTTGAAGTTATCTGGATTTGGGATAGCCTGTGTCACTTTAAAAAAAAAAAATTGAGAACAACAACAACAGGGCATCTCATTGGCTGAGAAACAGCAGTTGGTACAAACGATGTGCCATTTGAATAAAATGCCATATCCGCTTAATGAGCCGTATCTTGGGTGTTTTTATTTACTCCGAGTTGAGCTGTGCTGTACATGTTTTGCCGAAACAGGTGAAAGTTAGATTTGTAGCCTAAAACAGGAAGCAGATGGGTGCTAATTCAAGTCATGTTGATGATGAAAGGGTGACTAGCCTAGGGACAGCTGCTTTCCTCATTTAAACCCGTTTTGTACGTCTTCCTAAGGTCAGCCCCCTGCTCGTTCTCCTGATTTTCCTGAGGAACCGCGGCCACAGCCGAAAGGACGTGTGTGCCTCCAACTCTGCCATTAGGCTGGAAGCTCCTTCGGGGGCAGGAATCTGGTCTCCCAACTGTCTTGTACGCCCCCAAACGCTTAGTACAGTGCTCTCCTCGTAGTAAGCGCTCAGCGAATACCCCCGACTGATTGCCGACCACCTCATCCCTTTATAACTGTAAGCAGCATAGCTCATCCAAGGTACAACAAGGCCAGTTGTCCCACCACCAACAGGAAAATCCACTCTTTTAGACTGTGAGCCCACTGTTGGGTAGGGACTGTCTCTATATGTTGCCAATTTGTACTTCCCAAGCGCTTAGTACAGTGCTCTGCACACAGTAAGCGCTCAATAAATACGATTGATGATGATGATGATGATGAAAGGCAACGCAGGCTGTCCTACGTCTGTCTTTTCCCCATTGGTCTCCCCTGTTAGAGCGGAAGCCCCTCGTATGCAGGAAACGCGTCCCTTACTTTCTTCTGAACTTGTCAAGCGTCGACTGCAGTGCACCACCCCAAGTGGGCACTCGGGGGGCATAGTGGATAGAGTAGGGGCTTGGGAGTCCGAAGGTCATGGGTTCGAATCCCGGCTCCCCCACTTGCCTGCCGGCTGACCTGGGGCAAGTCACGTGACTTCTCTGGGCCTCAGCTACCTCATCTGGAAAATGGGGAGCGAGACTGTGAGCCCCAGGTGGGACAGGGGACTGCGTCCAGCCCGATTTGCTTGTATTCACCCCGGCGCTTAGAATAGTGCCTGGCACAAAGTAAGTGCTTAGCAAATACCGTGATTATTATTACTACTACTACTGGGTTTTCTTCTACTACTACTACCACCACTACTACTCTGGACTGGCTAGTAGAGGAGTGACTTTAGAACCAATGATTTGCCACAGCATTTGAAGCTTCAGTTCTGTTCTATAGATTCTGCAGGGTTTTGTTTTTTTTCCAGAGACTGTTTTCACTTCTCATCAGTCAGTGTTCTGCAGACCGGACAGTAAGTGCCCCCCAGATACGACTGATTCCTTTCATCCTCCTCATCAGTCGGATTCAGTGGGGACCTACGGTGTGCAGAGCACTGCGCTGAGGCCTGGGGGAGTAGCCATTGTACGGACATTGTACGGAATTTATTTTATTTTGTTAGTATGTTTGGTTTTGTTCTCTGTCTCCCCCTTTTAGACTGTGAGCCCACTGTTGGGTAGGGACTGTATCTATATGTTGCCAACTTGTACTTCCCAAGCGCTTAGTACAGTGCTCTGCACACAGTAAGCGCTCAATAAATACGATTGATGATGATGATGATGATGACTTGGAAGTCACAAGGACCCAGGTTCTAATCCTGCCTCTGCTGCTTGTCTGCTGGAGACCTTGGGCACTTAGTCACTTAGCTTTTCCGTGCCTCCGTTACCCCCTCTGGAAAATGGGGATGAAGACCGAGCCCCGTGGGGGACAGGGCCTGTGTCCAACCTGATTAGCCTGTATCTGCCCCCACGCTTGGAAGAGTGATTGACACAGAGTAAGTGCTTAACAAGTTCTGTAATATTAATAAAAGTAATGATTATTATCATGGTATTTGTTAAGCACTTTCCATTATTAATTATTATTATTATTGGTATGAGACACGCTCCCTCTTCTTAAGGAGCCCATAGTCCTCCAAGGATTTCAGGGTGCTAGTGGTGGCGGATTTGCAGTAGCAGTGACCAAAATGTCTTTATTAAGACATTTGCAAATGGAAATAGAATGGAATTTGGATGGGTGTGGAGGAGTATATGTTAGGGATGCACAACTCATTACGAAACTCCTAAGTCTTTGCAAGTTCATTAAAGTGACTCAATCACCTTTGAATTCCTTTTGTTTCTTGTCAGATGAGTCATGGCTGATAATACGTTTTCTTGAACCTGAAATGGCGACATTATTATATTGCTATTGTTACAGTTTGTGCACCAATAATCAGCTTTGCTCAAAGTCATGCTTACCAAAAGAGTGGTAAGCGTTACTGTTAGAGTGGAAACTCCTTGTGGGCAGGGAACATGCCCAGTGCTTTTGTACTTGCCCAAGTGCCCAGTGGTGGGCTCAATAAATACTAACATTGCTGCTGCTGCTGCTACTGCTACTATTACTACTATCAATCAATCAATCGTCTTTATTGAGCGCTTACTACTACTACTACTACTACTACTACTACTACTACTACCACCAAAGAATCAACTAGCAACTGAATTCTCTCATGTAGGGAGTCCATCAATCAATAGTATTTACTGACTGCACGTCCCCTGACGTGGAGTTCTTTCAGCTTCGAAATCCTTGAAAGGCAAGTCAACTAGAAGGATGAAATCCTGCTTCTCATGGCCAAGTAAGATGTAGGGATCCTGAAATAGCCCATATTGGATTATTCGGTTTTTCCATGGTATGGTATTATGAAAATATGCACCATCTTTGACCGTCATACGGACCCTCCTGCATTGGGTCGAGTTTTGCTGGGAGTAATGATCACAGACCTCGATTCATTCTTTGGAATATTTTGTTCCTCCGCTTGCCTAAGATGGGGAATTCAGGCCATTTGTAAGGAGGCATAGCTGTGGCAACAATAAATACTGTGAAAGACAGACATCGTGGCTTCTCTCCCCAAGGAACATCTCACTGACCCCGATATCTTTCCTGTGGTATTGGCAGAGCGGGGATGGGGGAGGGAGAAGCGCACAGCAAGACTGCAACCCGAATAGGCAAAAGTGAGTGGGCCGCTCATCCCAGCCCGCTGATTTGACGATTTTGCGTCCTTATTTGAGGACCTGGGATATTCTTTCCTTGTCTGGGCACCTAATAACAATAGTAGTAACAATTACATGCTTACTGAGTGCAGAGCATCGTGCTAAGCGCTCCTAGAGAATACATACAAGGGAATTAAACATGGTCCCTGTCTCACGGGGCTCTCAATCTAGTGGCACGTGTCTTTGGAAGAGAAGCTAAAGTCTCCTCTCCTGTGATAAGCTACAGATGGTAGTTTACTACAGATAATAATGACGATGGCATTTATTAAGCGCTTACTATGTGCAAAGCACTGTTTTAAGTGCTGGGGAGATTACAAGGTGATCAGGCGGTCACATGTGGGGCTCACAGTCTTCATCCCCATTTTCCAGATGAGGGAACAGAGAAGTGAAGTGACTTGCCCAAAGTCACCCAGCTGACAAGTGGCGGAGCCAGGATCAGAACCCATGACCTCTGACTCCAAAGCCCGGGCTCTTTCCACTGAGCCACGCTGCTTCTCATAAACTAGAGTTTTAGCAGAGTCAGGTTGAATCCTAGGAGTTATAATAACTGTGATATTTTTAAAGGGCTTACTACGTGCCAAGCACGGGGGTTGATAGAGGATGGTCATATTGGTCGCAGTCCCCTGGCCCCCACGGGACTTCTAGTCTAAGGGGGAGAGAAAGCGGGTGTTGAATCCCCATTGTACAGATGAGGCAGCCAAGGCCCAGAGGAGCCAAGTGACTTGCCACAGGTCCCACAGCAGGGAAGGGGTGGAGTTGGGTTTAAACTCCCAGACCTGTGCTCTTTCCGCCGGATCATATGGCTTCCTAATTAAAACGCTAGGGCACCCTCTCAGCCCGTCTCCCTTCAGACTTTTTAGGTGTACCCTTCCCTACCCTTTTAGACTGTGAGCCCACTGTTGGGTAGGGACTGTCTCTATATGTTGCCAACTTGGACTTCCCAAGCGCTTAGTACAGTGCTCTGCACGCAGTAAGCGCTCAATAAATACGATTGATTGATTGATTGATTGATTCCCACCTGGAGGTGCTCAATATCCAATCTATGGCAGGAAGGGTGATGCTAGCTTTTCATCGCAAACTATATTCGGGAGAACAAGCAGCAGCCACCCGGAGTTTCTTGGCACCTACGTGGCCTTTCTCAGCTTGAAGGCAGGATCAATCAATCAATCAATCAATCAATCGTATTTACTGAGTGCTTACTGTGTGCAGAGCACTGTACTAAGCGCTTGGGAAGTACAAGTTGGCAACATATAGAGACGGTCCCTACCCAACAGTGGGCTCACAGTCTAAAAGATGGTCATTTGCTCCTGAGGTGAGCTCAGAAAACCTTCACAAAGTGGCCACAGCGACCCTGCTGCCCTGAGCCTTGGCCCGAGGCCCTCGCCCTAGTGGGGAGATTCCAGGCCGGGGCTCCTCGATTCTCACGGAACCGGGGGAAGTCCGGGCTGTCGGCCAGCCGGGACTCAATCACCGGTTTTTATTGAGCGCCTACTGAGTGCAGAGCACCGAGGCAGCGTGGCCTAGTGGATGGAGCCACAGACTTGGGAGTCAGAAGGACCTGGGTTCCAATTCTGGCTCCGCCACCGGTCTGCCGTGTGACCTTGGGGCGAGTCGCTTCACTTCTCTGGGCCTCGGTTACCTCATCTGTAGAATGAGGATTAGGATGGTGAGCCCTATGTGGGACATGGACTATGTCCAATCTAATTAGGTTGTCAACCTGTCACTTAACTTCTCTGAGCCTCAGTTACCCCATCTGTAAAAATGGGGATTAAGACTGTGAGCCCTACGTGGGACAACTTGATCACATTGTATCCCCCCCCCAGCGCTTAGAACAGTGCTTTGCACGTAGTAAGCGCTTAACAAATGCCATGATTATTATTATTATTATTATTAGCTCGTATAATAACGATGGCATTTAAGCGAAACACTTACTGTGTGCCAAGCACTGTTCTGAGCGCTGGGGGAGATACAAGGTGATCAGGTTGTCCACGTGGGGCTCACAGTCTTAATCCCCATTTTACAGGTGAGGTAACTGAGGCACAGAGAAGTTAAGTGACTCGTCCAGAGTCACACAGCTGACGACTGCTTCAGCGTTTAGTACGGTGCCTGGCACCTAGTAAGCACTTAACGCATACCACAATTATTAGTATTATCATTGAACAGTTGGGAGAGGACTCGCTAGCTTCTTGCCGTTTGATCGATCCTACAGCTGCAGGGGTGAGGCGGGTAGGGGCTGTTCCCTGCCCCCAGTATGGCCTCCTGCTGCTGACACTAGCGGTCCCAGCAATGCTGTCTGTCCCTGTAGGAGGCTACTGGAAGATGCCAGTGCTGGTGGAAGGTGGTCCTGAGGGTCTTTTCCATTTTTTTAAACTTACTTTCTCCAGGGCTCAGTTCCCTCATCTGTAAAATGGAGTTTCAGGGCCTGTTCTCCCCCTCCCTCTTAGACTGTGACCCCCACGTGGGACAGGACTATCTCACCCGATTACCTGGTTTCTACCCCAGTGCTTAGTACAGGGTTTGGAACATAGCGAGCGCTTAATACCACAAGCAGTGCAGCGTAAGCGCATAATAAATAGTCATTCATTCATCAATCGTATTTATTGTCATCAATCGTATTGAGCGCTTACTGTGTGCAGAGCACTGTACTAAGCGCTTGGGAAGTACAAGTTGGCAACATATAGAGACAGTCCCTACCCAACAGCGGGCTCACAGTCTAAAAGGGGGAGACAGAGAACAAAACAAACGTACTAACAAAATAAAATAAATAGAATAGATATGTACAAGTAAAATAAATAAATAAATAGAGTAACAAATATGTACAAACATATATACATATATACAGGTGCAGTGGGGAAGGGAAGGAGGTAAGATGGGGGGATGGAGAGGGGGACGAGGGGGAGAGGAAGGAAGGGGCTCAGTGTGGGAAGGCCTCCTGGAGGAGGTGAGCTCTCAGTAGGGCCTTGAAGGGAGGAAGAGAGCTAGCTTGGCAGATGGGCAGAGGGAGGGCATTCCAGGTCCGGGGAATGACGTGGGCTGGGGGTCGATGGCGGGACAGGCAAGAACGAGGTACGGTGAGGAGATTAGCGGCGGAGGAGCAGAGGGTGCGGGGGGAGCGGAGGGTGAGGGATTGAATGAATTCATTCATTCAATCGTTTTATTGAGTGCTTACTGTGTGCAGAGCTCTGTACTAAGCGCTTGGGAAGTACAAGTTGGCAACATATAGAGACAATCCCTACCCAACAGCGGGCACACAGTCTAGAAGGGGGAGACAGACAACAAAACAAAACATATTAACACAATAAAATAAATAGAATAAATATGTACAAATAAAATAGAGTAATAAATACGTACAGTATTCAGTTCAGTATTCAGCGTTCAGTTTGGAGAAATGGGGTATAGGCCCTCAGGAGGGCACCTATCCCGTGGGGTTCCCCCAGTCTCCCGCCCTCCTCGCAGTTGGGCAGTGGGACTTATAGATTGTCCACAAGTTCTCTGAATTTCCCTGGTCATAGTCATTTCTTCTGGGTGTGCCATCTTCTCCTTGATGAAAGGGAGTTCCACACTCCATAATGGGTATGAAATGGCACCGAACGGGCTCCTGTTTCAAGTTAGGGGTTCTGTTTCCGAGAGACGTGGGAACTAAAATAGGTGGCGGTATTTGACGAATAGGATTTGATGAACCAAATCCTTGAGCGATGTGAGGTGACTTCCTTTTCCTCCCTTTTCTGTTAGAAGGCGGCTGAGCCAGTGACCCGGTCACGCCCCTGCGGCCTTTCCTGGGGCTGCCTGGGGTGGGGGATGGTCTGGGGGCCAATTCGATACCCCCGAGACCTGGATTACTTGATGAGAAGCCCCCCGATTCTGAAACCAGTTGTCCCAGCGGGGCCAAAGCTTTGGATTACCGCCCTTCCCCGTGACCTCTCAACCCGAGTGAGCCAGTCCTACGTCCCCAGACCCATCCCAGGAACCCGGAGTGTGAATTCTTTGCTCCTTTCCCAGAGAGCCTGCCGGAGTGGAAGAGGAGCGCCGGCCCCTGACCCACAGATCGTTTTGTTCCGTCCAGACGATCGGTTCTCAGCTAGTGGGATTTTGAAGGGGAGGAGGGAGCGGTGCCATTATGGGGCGAGGCCAGTCAGCGGTAACTGGCTGATGGCAGTAGAAGTTTTACCCTCTTTAATCAATTCCAGAATGAGCCCGAATTCCTGCCCCATTCACTACAGTGGACCGAGTCAACTGCCAACTTGATGGGGAAGAGGCTGTGGGGGAAAGTGGGAGCAGGGATTGTGGGCCAGCTGTGGCGACTCACTCTGGCCTTACTCTTTCAGAGGCAGGAAGAGGTGGGAGAACTCAGGGGCCTCAGAGCAGCGGGGCGACTCCTGGGTCGTGCTCTCCCGAGCGTAGAATGTCCCCTGTACGCAGGAAGTGCTCAATAAATACCATTAATTGATTGGCGGCAGCTAGTGACATCTGAGAATCCCAGGGCCAGCTCTGGGAGCTCTGGCCTAGCTGTGGGGTTGGGGGACAGGCGACCCTGGCCAGACGGATTGGGGGAAAATGGCATCTGGCCCCCTTTCCCCTCTATCCCCCCAGGTACCTGAAGCAGCAGTACTGGACTGGGGCTGGTTGAGGGACGGGGTAATGTGCAGAACTGAAGCTCGCGTCAGCACAGGGGCAACACCTGACAGTGGTAGAAAGCCAGAACAGAGTTGTTTGAAAAGCGTGCTCAACTCCCTTCTGCTCCTCCACTTTGCCTAATCAGTCCCGGGGAGCCGGGAGCGAGGGGACCCATCCGAACCTGACTGGATTTGTCTGCGCGAGGGCCCGCTCTGGCTTCACGGGGCCGAGAGGCAGCAGAGGCCTCCCCGGGCTAGAGGCCGACCAGCCCCGAATAGGCCCTGGACCGCGCTTCTAAAAATAAAATCGCTGGTGATGCCCACAGGAATGAAAACCCTTTTAGACTGTGAGCCCACTGTCTCTATACGTTGCCAACTTGTACTTCCCAAGCGCTTAGTACAGTGCGCTGCACACAGTAAGCGCTCAATAAATACGATTGATGATGATGAAAACACTCGTTTCCAAAGAGAGTGGGCCAACTTGCCTCTGGCAAAGGAAGGAGGTAGAAAATGGGGCATGACTGCTAGGGGAAAGCTAGGAAAAATTTCGAATCCCAGCATCCACCTCCCTCTTCGGGGCCGGGACTGCTGCTTTTCTGGGTTCAGATTTCGTCCCGGGTCACCTGTTATGAACTCTGCCCTTGTTTGCGCTGAAAAGGCAATTGTTGCCTCTGATTCAACTTAAACATAATGCAAAAAAAAATAACCACCCCCACACTGTAGAATATTATTTCCTTTTATTTCCTCTTGGCTGTTCCAAAACAACGTAAAAGATGTTATGGCCAGTCTTAGACAATGACCCGAGGAAACACAAATAAACTTGTACAACAGCAAAAAAGCGATAGCCTGCCAAATATTGTGAATAATTGATGGATCCGTGCATGAAAACCCACGCTTGGTTGCTGAGGGGAGTCTGAACTTTTCTTTAAAAACAAGCGCTTGCCTCGGCCCCGTCTCCCCCCTGGAGAAAGCTATTGAAAAACAGCCGAGGTGGCCGGAGCAGAGGCCGTGATCTGGAGTCCGGGTCATCCAGAGAAGCAGCGTGGCCTACTGGAAAGAGTGTGGGCCTCGGAGTCGGAGGACCCGGGTTCTAATTCCGCCACTCTCTGATTTTCTGCTGTGTGACCTTGGGCGAGTCCCATAACCTCGCTATGCCTCTGTTTTCCGATCTGTAAGAAGGGGGGATAAATACCTGCTCTCCCTCCTACTTAGTCTGCGAGCTCCATGTGGAACCCAGATTGCGTCCAACCTGATTAAACCCCAGTGGTTGGAACAGCGTTTGACACATAGTGAGCGTTTAGCAAGCACCGTAATTATTATTTTATGATTATTGTTGTTGTAGGTGTCATTTTTGTCCCAGAAAAGGAACGCTGGGCTCGGAGAGAGGCGTTGCAAGCAGGCCTGTTGCCCTGCCCACCAAACCACTGCTAGAAAACGACCTTTAGAAAACTTATCTTAGACAAACAGCTAAAGCAGACACTCACACATGTACACACAAACACACACAGACACACTCTCAACTAAAAATGTACAGGACAATGTAGGTGCTCACCTCTTTCTTCTTCAAGGGGCTCGCCCCGTGCCGGGTCTTCGAGGCTTATTTTCTCCTGCCTCTTTAAACCAGTCTCAAGCTGAAAAACCATGTAGTTTCTGGGTTAACTTGCAAAGGGGAACTGTTCTGGAGCGAAGTATTGACTCGTGACTTTGCACATTGGCCCTGTGGGGAGGGAGGGAAGCAAAAGACGAGTAAAGGACGAGAATCCTTTGCCGGTAGACATCGGCTCTCCTGAGTGAGCCGGCTTCCGTGACGCTTCACCGCGCCTCAGTTTCCCGGTACTCACCGCCTCACTGGCTCTACCGACTCAGCTGGGCCAGGACGCTCTACCAAGCCTCAGTTTCATCAACTGGAAAGGGATTCAATGCAATTTACCTGACTTTCTGTCTGTGGGCGACTGGGAATTCTGGAGAGGGCTCCCCGAAGCGCTTTGAGAACTGTAAAACATTGGTGGGAATGCTAAGCATTCAGAGTTAGGCCGAGGCCTGGGATTTTCTTTTTTGCACAAGTACTTAGCGCAAAAGCTGAGTATTTTCTTGCTCACTTGATCTGCCAAATTTGTAGAGTGAATAGGGTACCGGCAATGAATCCATAGTGTATATTGAGTGCTTTCTGCATGCAGGGCACTGTACTAAGCGCTGGGGAGAGTACAACAGAGTTAATACACCCTATCCCTGCATTCAGGGAGCTTAGTTTATTCTCTGCAGAGCATTGTACCAGACGCTTAGGAGAGTAGAGCTAGAAGACACCATCTCAACCCTTAAGTTGCTTACAGTCTATACTATGTGCAGAGCACTGTCCCAAGTGCTGGGGAGAGTAGAGTTATTAGACATGATCCCTGTCCTCAGGGAGCCTGCAGTCTATGCTTTGTGCAGCGTACGGTACCAAGAACTTGAGAGAGAGTACAGAAGAGTTAGTATACGTGATCCCTGCCCTCGAGGGGCTTCTGTTATTTTATTCAGTTTTACTTGAAGATGAAGGAGGGGGTTAACCTCACATCTCTCCCAAGCGCTTAATGCAGTACTCAGCACACGGTAAGCGCTCAATAAATACGATTGAATGAATGACTGAATCTGAGACTAACCTTTGTAGCTGAGCAAAAGCGTCCTTGCTGGCAACTCATGAGTGCTCTTCTAGACGCGGGGCAGGTTTGCCCAAAAATTAAATCTTGATTTCAAAACAGATTTTTTTTTTCCCGTTTTTTCTGACAGAATTCCATTTCTCCTTGGAAACTAGGTGTGGGCCTGGGTTCAGAGTCTCAGTTGTGTAATCGGCCTTAGAAAAGTAATGAAAACACCCATTTTGATGTTGAATGGGAACGAATATATTAGGCAGAGAACAGACCTGACTTGTCTGTAAATCTTTCCAGAGGGGCTGTCCGAATCCTGCCCCAAGCCGGACCTGCCAAGAGGCTTCCTCGGTTGTGGTTACTTGGTGGCCGCCCACACGCCTTGTCGGCACTGGAGCTGAGGATCTGGGATCCTTCTTCAGTCCCCACCTTTATAACCTCTTCTTGTGGCCGGCGCTGGGAAAAGCTCCTCTCTTCTGGAGAAGGGTGTGAACTGTTTTTCTTAAAGTTACAAACTAAAGCCCCCTGCTTGTCTGAATTTATTGTCGCAGGACAGTTTGATAAAGGAGAATGTTTGCCTCGGTTAGGGGTAACTTCCCTGAGAATTTGAGGTCTTTTTGAAATAATGATTGAGATTCGGTACTAAGTCTTACCGTGGGCTGAGCACTGAGGAATTTATTAATCAATCAGTGGTATTTATTGAGCCCTTATTGTGTGCTGAGCACTGAACTAAGCACTTGGGAGAGTACAGTAGAGCAGAGTTGGTACATACATTTCCTGCCCACAGCGAGTTTACGGTCTAGAGGGGAGAAGTGAAGTGATGTGGCCAAAGTCGCCCAGGAGTCAAGTGGCAGAGCCGGGATTAGAGCCCAAGTCTCCTGATTCCCGTGCCCGGAGCTTTCCACTTGGCTGCACTGCTTCTCAAGCCCCAGATGGCCCGTTATGTGCTGAGCAATGAGAGCTTACTATCTGCTGAGCACAAGTATTAACCACTTACTGTGTGCTGGGCAGTGAGGTATTTATTAAGGATTTATCATCAATCGTATTTATTGAGCGCTTACTATGTGCAGAGACTTTTGTATTGAGCACTACGAAGTTTCTAAGTGCTTACGATGTGCTGAGCTCGGAGGGAGGTAGACAGATCATATGGTTTGAGAAGCAGTGTTGCCTAGTGGATAGAGCACAGGCCTGGGACTCCAAAAGACCTGGGTTCTAATCTTGCCTTTGCCATTTGGTTGCCGTGTGACCTTGGGCAAGTCACCTAACTTCTCTGTGCTTCAGTTTCCTCATCTGGAAAATGGGGGTTAAGATTTTAAACCCTATGTGGGATATGAACTGGGTCTAACCTGATTAGCCTGGATCTACCCTAGGGTAAGCCTGTACAGTGCCTGGCATATAGTAAGTGCTTAACAAATACCATAAATAAAAAGTTCCCTGCCCCACCCCCGGCCCGAGGATTTCAGTGTTATTTATATTTTTTTAGGCAAGGCTGGCCTGGAGAATCTTTAATTTTGCTGCTCCTCTAAGACAGTGACAGAAACCTAATCCTAAGGGAGATAAACAGCAGAATTCATGGGAGAGTTGTGGAGTTGGAGGGTTATCCAATTTTTCCAGAATGTTCCAACTTCACAAGTGGCTTTGTGCTTCCTGCACAGTAGTCCATTCTCCCCACATGTACCCTAGAGCTGGGCTTTTCTCTCAGAAGATTTTGTTATTAGGGGGAGGGAATGTCTCTTCTAACTCTAGTCAATGCTTTGTACCCAGTAGGTGCTGAATAAATACTACTTAGGATGAATTGCACCCCCTCCTCCCCACCTCTAGAATGTTCAAATACACGCAGTAAAATCCTCCCTGGAACTTGCCTGATGCACTATTTTGTAGATTTTTTTTTTTTAGCCAGTTATCCATGATCCTGTTGTTAAATAGACACACAATCCTTGAGGTGCCTTGTAAGGGTAGCTTGATGGGAAGCCATTTCATCTTCTTATCACGAGTGCTCAAATGAAGCCACCTGCAACAGAAACAAGAGCTGATCGTGGAGGAATCTAATGACGAGCGTCCGGGAGTCGCAGGACCTGGGTTCTGATTCCGGCTCTGCCGCTTGTCTGCTGTGTGACCTTGGGGAAGTCGCTTCACTTCTCTGGACCTCATTCCCTCACCTGCCAAATGGGGATTCAGTGCCTGTTGTCTCTCCTACTTAGACTGGGAGCCCCAGGTGGGACCTGATTAGCTTTTATTAGCTTTTATTTATTTATTTTACTTGTACATATCTATTCATTTTATTTTGTTAATATGTTTGGTTTTGTTCTCTGTCTCCCCCTTCTAGACTGAGCCCGCTGTTGGGTAGGGACTGTCTGTATATGTTGCCAACTTGTACTTCCCAAGCGCTTAGTACGGTGCTCTGCACACAGTAAGCGCTCAATAAATACGATTGATTGATTGATTGATTTTATCTACCCCAGTGCTCAGTACAGTGCTCGGCACATAGTAAGTGCTTCACAGATATCGAGAAGCAGCATGGTCTAGTGGATGGATAGAGCCCGGGCCTGGTTTCTAGGCCCAGCTGTGCAACTTGCTTGCTGTGTGACCTTGGGCAAGTTCTCTGTGTCTCAGTTCCCTCATTTGTAAAATGGAGATTAAGACTGAGAGCCCTATGTGGGACAGGGACTGTAGCCAACCTGATTATCTTGTATCTACCCCCGCTCTTAGTACAGTGCCTGGCACGCGGTAAGCTCTTAACAAATGCCGCAATCTATATTAATATTTATTAATATTAATCTATAATATTAATATATTAATATTTATTTTATTTTGTTAGTATGTTTGGTTTTGTTCTCTGTCTCCCCCTTTTAGACTGTGAGCCCACTGTTGGGTAGGGACTGTCTCTGTGTGTTGCCAATTTGTACTTCCCAAGCGCTTAGTACAGTGCTCTGCACATAGTAAGCGCTCAATAAATACGATTGATGAGATGATGATGATGATTAATAGTAATAGTAATAATCATAGAAGAAGAATTCAAAGGTCTTGCGGTTCCAAGGGAGTTCTCAAAGAGAAACCCAAGGAGTCGAGGCTTCATCCTCACTTACCATCGGCTTCCTGTCAGACGGCTTCAGGTTCTGACCTCCCGAGTGCCCGTAATGTCCAAAAGAGCCCACGGTGATAGCAGTCCTGTCTTAGATTTCCTGCTTTCTCAACTTGAAAAATGTGTGTCCAGCCAGTGGATTATTATTTTTTTTTTTAAAGAAAGTTGAACGCTTTCCAACAACAATGTCGGTGCATTCCTCAGGGTGGGGGTGGGTCGGGCAGGGGGTGTCCGAGCCGACTGGGATCTGTCTGAAATGGTTTAGGTGCCAACCGGCCTCGAAGCAGAGGGGTGGACTAAGTTCCCTCGCACCCCCTTGGCTCTGAGCTGCAGGCCTAACAGTTGACTGTCACCTTGGCCCCATGGGAAATTGGCACAGGCTGCAGTGTGGAGGATTTAGGTTAGACTAAGGAAGAATTTTCACGGGGGGGTGGATTTTCAGGACTCTCTGGGGCAAGGAGGAGGATGGTGGAAGGGGAGCGTGGCTCAGTGGAAAGAGCCCGGGCTTTGGAGTCAGAGGTCATGGGTTCAGATCCCGGCTCTGCCACATGTCTGCTGTGTGACCTTGGGCAAGTCACTTAGCTTCTCTGAGCCTCAGTTACCACATCTGTAAAATGGGGATTAAGACTGTGAGCCCCACGTGGGACAACTTGATCACCTTGTATCCGCCCCAGCGCTTAGAACAGTGCTTTGCGCATAGTAAGCGCTTAATAAATGCCATCGTTATTATTATTATTACCCCTAATGGATGAATTCAGGAGGAAAATAATCTTCAGGTAAACTTCCATCAGTCAGTAGTGCTTTCAATGTGCACAGCACTGCGCTAAGTGCTTGGGAGAGTACTGTTCATCAGAGTTGGTAGACACAGTTCCTGCCCACAAGGAACTTACGCCCAGATAGGTAGACAGACATTAAAATCAATCAGTCAATCAATCGTATTTATTGAGCGCTTACTGTGTGCAGAGCACTGTACTAAGCGCTTGGGAAGTACAAGTTGGCAACATATAGAGACAGTCCCCACCCAACAGTGGGCTCACAGGCTATTTTAAATCTATAATTTAAAATAAATTATAAATTCTCCCACCCCCCACGGCACTTGTGTGTTTGTAACCATGATGTAATTTACTCATTCATTCATATAGTCATATTGTCTGTCTCTCTGTCTAGACTTGAAGCCCACTGTGGGCGTTGAGTACGTCTATCGTATTGTACTTCCCCAAGCACTGAGTACAGTGCTTTGCACACAGTAAGCGCTCAATCAATGCGATTGAAAAAAATAAATGCAACTGAATATAATCCGAGAGATTGTACTGACCGAATTTTTGAAGGATCCTTCTTTTACCCTGATACATTTGGGTTTCACAGAGGATGTGGATAAACATGTCCTCATTCAAATAAGATAATTTCTTGAGCAAATGTAAAGGACTCATCACCACCCAAACAAAATATCAAACCTTCTTGTTTTTAGATTTGATGAATGATCAAATTGGCTGTCTGCAAAAAACCCTACTGAAATAATGATTTTTATTCATCTGTTGGGCATAGTGAGACCCACTGTGTTTCTATGTCTTTGCTTAACTTTGTAGTAGACAAGTGGATGAGGCAGTAGTTAGGGGAACTAAATTGCTCTTTTCGCTCTGGACCTTCATTTCCTCTTCTCTTCTTAGGCCTGTGGCCACAGTTTTCTCCTGTTCGATTTTGTTTCCTGTGGATGTTTTTGTGTGTTTACAACATTGACCGTCTCGGGCCACAGTAAACTGAGGTGTCATTTCAAAGAGGCAGAAAAGATTGTGGCACGCGTCTTTAGTTGAACTGTATTTCATGTAATTCAGGGACTCTGTCCTCTCTCAATTTGTACTCGATTTCTGTTGCTGAACACTGAGTTGGAATGTTAGTGTCCTTTGAACACTTAATTCCTAACAGTAAATAGAAGCGGTCGCATCAGATAATCGGTAACAGGCTTCTGTTTTCACAGACTGAAAGGGTTTGCCCTTCCTTTCCCCAAACTGCAGCTTCCTTTGATATTGGGGCTTCCTGTGGGACAGAGTTCCAGGCGAAGGAAACACTGAACTTCTCTCACTTGCTAGCTTCTGAGAAACAAAATCCCTTTATGGTGTATTACGTCGAAATAAATCTTAGAGCCCTGTTTTTCACCCCGGGGTCGGTCAGGTAGCAGCGTTGCCCTCGACCGGAAGAAAATCTGCTCCGTGGAGTCCTGCCGGGGTTCTTGTAAGCCGAAGGTTTTACTAGAAATCGGGCATTTTCCAGCCGTGGTCTTCCCCACCCACCGTTCTCACAGAACTCCTCCTAGGGGCTCCACCTCTTGCTTCTCTCTCAGTTACCCGCGTGTTCCCTTGCTCCTTGCAACCACTTCCTATTCTACTTTTAAGTCAGAAAAACAAAAAAGCGCCGTCTTTCTTCGGCTCATTCAGGTTTGCCCATCATGTAGCTAAACCTTATTTGGAAAGGAAGAGCATTGTTGTCTCTTCCTCTGAAAAAATAAAAAGAAACTACCACTGATAAAACGGCATCCGTCCCATTCATAAAGAAAGATGTGGGGCTCAAAGATACCGAAAGGAACCGGGGGTAGGCCGGCCTTCAGAGGAAAATCTAGTCTTCTGGTAAAGGTGCACACTTAAATCAGGACGCGCGGTTCCGTTGCGTGCTCGACTCACCCCGCGTTGAGGTGAAGCCGCGTTTCTATTAGGAGAGCCGTGGTGGACGCTTAAAGTGGCCGTTGGTGCAGGATGCTGGAAACTTCGGCCTCCCCCTATAATAATAATAATTGGCATTTGTTAAGCGCTTACTATGTGCAAAGCACTGTTCTAAGCGCTGGGGAGGATACAGGGTGATCAGGTTGCCCCACGTGGGGCTCACAGTCTTAATCCCCATTTTACAGATGAGGTAACTGAGGCCCAGAGAAGTTAAGTGACTTGCCCAAGATCACACAGCAGACATGTGGCGGAGTCGGGATTTAGACTGTAAGGCGTGGGCAGAGAATGCGCCTATTTATTGTTATATTGTACTCTCCCAAGCGCTTACTACAGTGCTCTGCACACAGTAAGCGCTCAATAAGTTCGATTAACTGACTCCGTTCTGGTGTTCCCAGTTGGGGGAGGGAAAAGGGGGAATCCGCAGGTGGTGTTCTTCGGCGCTGTTAGCGTCTGCTCCGCTGGCATCACCCACGTGCCCTCATCCGTTCCAAAAGTGTGCCGGTCCTTAGGTGCCCGCTGTCAGACTAGACTGTAGTCTAGTAGTTCTTTTAGTGTCCTTTTAACACTTAATTCCTAATAGTAAGTAGAAGTTCTAGTAGTTCTTCTAGACTGTGAGCCCACTGTTGGGTAGGGACTGTCTCTATATGTTGCCGACTTGTACTTCCCAAGCGCTTAGTCCAGTGCTCTGCACACAGTAAGCGCTCAGTAAATACGATTGATTGATTGTCAGAAAAGCGTTCTCTGATAGTGTTCCGTTCCAGTGCAGAGTGAGAATGTGAACTCGAGAAGATGCCTTCCTTTGTGGTGGCGGCATGAGGGTGACTGGAGAAATGACCACAGGGAAGCAGGCTGTCTGGGAAACAGGAAGTTAGCGATTGGTGGCTTTGTCAGGAACTATCTTCCCTCCTGCTGACTGAAAAACTTTCCTCTAATTGGTCCTTTTTGACTCTTTTAAATAAAATAAATGAGGATACATTTTTTAGTGACTTCTATATATCCTGTGCCTGGATTTTCTAGTGATGCAATGGACAGAGACTGTGCATTTGTGTGTTTTTTTTCTTTTTGTTCTCTCCCTAATGTCTAGTGTAGTCCTCTAAGCACGACAGGTGCTCAATCAGTGGTATTTATTGAGCACTTTCTGTGTGCAGTGCACTGTACTGAGCACTCGGGAGAGTACAGTACAACAGAGTGGGTAGAGTGGTTCCCTGCCCACAAAGAGCTTGCCGTCTGCTACTGAATGGAGAACTTGATTTTATATTTACCTGCCACGGCAAATTATGTCCAAAAAAATGAAAGACTTCAAAATATTCACTCCCCCACAAACCTCTCCCCTCCCCTTAGCTCATCTGGATTATTTGATGGGCCAAGACAACCTGCCCCCTCACCCTTCTGAAACCTTTCAAAACCTACCGACAGGCAGCGACTTTATAGAAGAAATTGGCGGTTGTGCTGGTGACGGTCAAAAAAGACAGGCCTGGAATCATTCACGTTTTTCCCACAAAAGGATGTTTCCAATTCTATTCCCGTCTCATCGCTTTCCTGGTAGCCAGAATGAGGATATGAGCACATTTCATATTATTATTTTTTATGGTATTTGTAAAACGTTTACTGTGTGCCAGGCATTGAACTAAGTGCTGGGGCCAGATACAAGCTAATCAGGTGGACACAGCCCCTGTCCCAATTTTATAGATGAGGTAACAGGCACAGGGAAGTAAAGTGACTTGCCCAAGGTCACATAGCGGACAAGTGGCGGCGCCAGGATTAGAACCCAAGTCCTTCCAGCTCCCAGGCCTGTGCTCTGTCCACCAGGCCACGCTGATTCCACCGCCTCATCAGCTGGATTCCAAGTACAGAAAGACAGGGGGGTGATGTGTGATAAAGTGGGACCGAAGGTCACCGGGAGACTATGTCACAGTTGTAGCTATTGAGAAAGTTCATGGAAATGAGATAAAATGCTGTTGGAAGAAGCCTGTTGGTCTAACATTTTGAAAGAATTTCTAGAATTTCGGGGACAGCAAGTTCATTGAGTCCTGAGGTCTCGTCTCTCTGGTTTGGAGTTCTCTTTTCTAAGACTTGGGCGGCCAAAGGGTGACTGGCTGGAACCCAGCGCTGTGTGTGGCCATTTGCCAACGGCCTCTTTCTGACGTGAGAACAATCTATTGAGCAGGCAGTGCCCTTCCGCGGGACGATCGCTGCCCATTTTGTGCCACACGACAGTGCTAAGTGATTCGGTCACCCGTTCGGCGGAAGACGGCTTCTGGGTGTTGGAAGGTGGAATTGTTTTTTCTTCACAGTCAGTCCGTCAGGGCCATTTAGTGAGAGCTTATTGGGTGCGGTGCACTGTACTAAGCGCTTGGGAGAGTACATAACAGAGTGAGCCCACTGTTGGGTAGGGACTGTCTCTATATGTTGCCAACTTGTACTTCCCAAGCGCTTAGTACAGTGCTCTGCACACAGTAAGCGCTCAATAAATACGATTGATTGATTGATTGATGTATTCCCCGTACACCGGAGCTTACAGTCTAGAGCACTAAAAGCATTCACCTCCTTCTTCATGTATACAAGCGCGTGTTTCATTGGTCACGTGTTTATTGGATTACGCTTAGCCTTGGAAGTTTCCCTTCTTCACCCAGTCTGCTATGGATCAAAATTTCAGACAACGCTTTCTTAGACTGCTGGTTTTAACATTTTGCCACCTCACGTGACCGTGATGAGAAACTGAGGGTCGCTGGGCAGGGAGATGATTTGGGAGAAAAATAAAATGTCCTTACTAATTATCGCATGAACTAGTGTAGGGTTGGACAGAAGAAGTCAGGTCTGCTAAGAGGGACAACACTCCGGGTCAACTTGGAGAGTGTTTCGGAATCGAGCAAAGCCTGGTGATTCCCAGTGAGGATACCGAAAGGCGTTTCCAACGACCCAGCGTGTCTCTGGGCTGAGGGTAGAGCATACCAAATTCTCCTCGGACACAGGGGGGTGTTCTTACCAAGAACTGGCCTGTAGTAGTCACCCCACTCACACACGCAAACTGTTGTCTTTGATACAACTCGGCCCTTCGAACGTTTCCAAATGCCCTCAAGCTATAAGGCAGAGTGAAATAATAAAGAATAGTGATCATTGTGGGATTTGTTAAGCGCTTACTCTGCCCAGCACTGTGCCAAGCGCCGGGATAGATAGAGTCGACTCAGACACAGACCCTGCCCCTCAGGGGCCTGCAAGGGAAGGACGACAGATGGGGAAACCGAGGCACGGATAAAGTTAATCAACCAAGGTCACACAGCAGGGAAGTGACAGAGCCAAGGTCGGAACCCAGGTCACTTGAGTCCCGGTTCCGTGCTGTGTTCAATGGGCTGTGCTGCTTCTTGTAACATTTCCTCTAGGCTGTAAGCTCATAGTGGGCAGGAACGTGTCTCCTAACTCTGCTGTGTTGTACTCTCCCAAGCTCTTAGTACAGTGCTCTGCACATAGTGCTCAGTAAATACCATTGATGGTGTTATGGCAGAATGAAGTATAATAACAATAATTACTAATTGTGGTACTTGTTCAGTGCTTACTATGTGCCAAGCGCTGTTTGTAAGCAAAGAGGTAGATACAAGTTACTGAGGCTGGACAAAGTCCCTTTCCCACATGAGGCTCACACTCTTAATCCCCATTTTACAGATGAGGTAACTGTGTTCCAGAGACTAAGCGATTTGCCCAAGGCCACACAGCAGACACGTGGCAGAGCCGGGATTAGAACCCAGGTCCTTTTGACTCCCGGGCCCGGGCTCTAGCCCCTAGGCCACCTGCCTCTTTATGTCCACAAGCCACAGCAGTGAATGCTGGTGATGCGGTTATAACACAAAGCTTTGGGTGTTTTGAGAAGCCCGGCACCCAGCAACTTGACGTACTAAACTCGGCCCCTCTTTCCCCGTCCCGCCAAGTCTGCTCACAGCAACGAAGAGCCAAATGCCAACAGCGGGCACGGAGACAACTTCACCTCAGCCTCTCAGCTGCCGCAGAGCGAGAGGTGAAGGACTCAGGGGACTCAGCCCCCCGGAGGACCCCCTACAGAGGGCACCGGGCCCATTGCTATGCTCCAGCCGTGATCAGTTCTAAAATCCCATTTATTTGTGCCAAGGGAGCTGGCAGGGCTTCAATCCACCAGCTCTGCAGAATGGACTTTTTCAAAGTCTCTTGGAAAGCTCAGGAGCATATTTAGCAAAGAAATTCTCAGCGCCCAGAGCCCTCCCCTCACCCTCTGCTAGCTGGCGGTCTAAAACCGACCGCCCCCAAACTCGGACAGTCCCACCGTCGGGCTGTCCAGGGCCCGGGGCCGAAACCCTACTTCGTCGCGGGTCACGTCTGCGTCTGGCGAAGATCCGTAGACACAACATAATTAACGAACGACAGTGCATATTTTCACAAGATTTACCTCTTCGACACTTTTTTTTCTTTTTCCAAGCTGGTAAATCATAAGCTTCTTTAATGTCCTGCTGGCTGGGTGAAAAACAGGAATTTATGTAACAAGCCTTGCACTGCAAACCTTTTCCTGTTCGGAAAATTTTTTAATTTTTTTTTTTTTAATTGTTGGCAGAGTAAGGAGACGGCTCCGTTACTCAGTGACCTCAAACGTCCTCTGACGCGGATACGACAGTCTAACATTTTTGATGAGTAAGGGGTTACTGTATTTTTGAAGATAGAGTTTTCAAGGGGTGATGAAGGTAGGACAGTGAGTCTGTGTGCTATGTAATATAACGTGTTCCGTGGGCGCTTAAAACATTAAAGATCCACGAGGGCAATGGATTCCAAAGTACAGTCGATTGAGAGTGAGGACCTTGTGAATCAACCCGTGTAATGACTGATGCAGTCCCTCCCTTCTCGTACTATCCTCCGCTTAATCGGACAGTCCAGGAAGCTACTTCCTAGAAAAAGTTTTTCTTCCTCTCCTATTGTGCCTCGGAACAAAGAGAGTCAAGGAGCATGGATGTGTTTAGTTTCCTCCGTAGATTTCGGAGTTGGGGAGCCGTGGCAGGGGCTAGCCTCCTACAGCCACGACCGCTCTCCGGGTTTTGAATACGTTGCCAGAGAGGACTAGGCCTGAATCCGGTTCTCTCCTAGCTGCAGGGCAGCCCTCGAGCCCAGACCTAAAACGCCGTGGCATCTGTATGTAGTTGGCCTCAATGGGGACGCAGTGTGGACAGGAAGAAAGAGCCAGGACCTGGGTTCTAATTCTGGCTCTGCCTTTCCCTGCTGGGTGACCTTGGGCCAGTCACTTCACCTCTTTAGGCCTCCCTTTGCTCTCCTCTAAAAAGGGGGTTTAAATACCTGTTCTCCCTCCCCCGTAGACTCTGAGTCCCATGTGAGACAGGGGCTGTGTGTCATCCGATTGCACTGTGTACACCCCAGTGCTTAGCACCGTTATTGGCCCCAAAGTAAGTGCTTTGCAAAGACCACAATTATTATTACTTAATGGAGAGTTGTTTGGACACGTCCTCCGGGGCCCTAGTCCAGAGATTTAGGACATTATAGGAGCAGATATCTCACCCTATGCCAGACTAGCAAGACAGTAGTAGTAGTAGTAGTAGTAGTAGTAGTAGTAGTAGTAGTAGTAGTAGTAGTAGTAGTTGTGGGCAGCATGGCCTAGTGGAAAGAGCCCAGGCGTGGCAGGCGAGGACTTGGGTTCTAATCCCAGCTCTGCCGTTTGCCCACTGTGTGACCTTCGGCAAGTCACTTAATTTCTCCGAGCCTCAGTTTTGTCAGCCGGAAAATGGGGTTTAAATACCCGTTCTCCCTACCCCTTAGACTGTGAGCCCCATGTGGGACAGGGACGGTGTCCGACCTGATTATCTTGGCATCTACCTCGGTGCTTAGTACAATGCCTGGCAGATAGTAAAGGATTGACAGGTATCTACCGTGATCATCTGCCTCTTGCATCTACTCCAGTGCTTAGTGCAGTGTCTGGCAGATAGTAACTGCTTAAAAAATACCATTTAAAAAAATTAAAGAGAAGCCCTGAGTTTCTGTTGTTCTTATTTTAAAGGTGGTAAAGCACAAGATGAGTGTTTCTGAGAAGGGGAAAAGTCTTCAAAGCAAAAATAATAATAATAACAATAATAATAATTGGAGCTGGCCAGAATGCAATTTCAGTTGCATCACACGCCTGCACTGTTGCCAATAATGATCTTCTTGAGGTATTACATTCCAATTCAGGACTGGAACGGTCTACCTTGAAATCAGTGTTTCCTAAATTACTTTGTTCAGAGGTGCGCTGACTCCATGAGGAAGGTTGGTGACCCTCTTCCTCTGTCCTCTTGCCCTTCCTCCATAATTGTTGCTCATCCTCTCCATCCACAAGAGAATGTGTCCAGAACTGTGTGAGAGAGAGAGAGAGAAAGAGCATGAGTACATAGAAAGAGGTCACACAGAGGTCTTGATTTGCCTTGTGCCTGCATGAGGGTGGTTGGCAGTGGGCCCTTGAAGGCAGGTATCATGTCTACTAATTCATTGGCTCTCCCAAATGCTTAACACAGTGCTCTGCACACACTAGACGATAAGGTCCTCGTGGGCGGGGACTCCTATCTGTCAACTGCTTTGGATCACCCGAAGCGCTCAGCACACAGATTGTAAAGTCCTCGAGGGCAGGGATCGTGTCTCCTGATGGTATTGGGCTCTCCCCAGCACTCTTTACAGCGCCCTGCACACGGAAAGGGGCTCCAGAAAGACCGTGGGTCGATCGGTGAAGCAGCGTGGCACAGTGGATAGAGTGGGAGCCTGGGAGTCAGAAGGTCATGGGTTCTAAAGCTGGTCCCACCACTTGTCTGCCGTGTGACTTTGGGCAAGTCTGTTCACTTCTCTGTGCTTCCGTTACCCTCTCCGTATAATGGGGATGGAGACTGTGAGCCCCACGCGGGACAGGGACTGTCCGACTCGATCTGCTTGTATCCGCCCCGGTGCACTCTACTGCAGTGCCTGGCACATAGTATTCACTTAACAGATGCCATCGTTATTATCGTCGTTGCGATTATGACAATTATCAGTGCCGGCTCGGAGTCCGGCCGGGCCGTGGGGGAACCTCGGAATTCTGTCCTAACGCCTGGTTTCCTCTTTCAGAACTCCATCCGCCACAACCTGTCCCTGCACAACAAGTTCATCCGGGTGCAGAACGAAGGCACCGGCAAGAGCTCCTGGTGGATGCTCAATCCCGAGGGCGGAAAGAGCGGGAAGTCTCCCAGGAGGAGAGCGGCCTCCATGGACAACAACAGCAAGTTCGCCAAGAGCCGGGGCCGGGCGGCCAAGAAGAAAGCGGCCCTGCAGGCCGGGCAGGAGGGGAGCGGGGACAGCCCGGGCTCGCAGTTCCCCAAGTGGCCGGCCAGCCCCGGCTCGCACAGCAACGACGACTTCGAGAACTGGAGCACCTTCCGGCCCCGGACCAGCTCCAACGCCAGCACCATCAGCGGGCGGCTGTCGCCCATCCTGCCCGAGCAGGACGACCTCGGGGACGGGGAGGTGCACGGGCTGGTGTACCCGCCGCCGGGCTCCAAGATGGCGGCGACGCTGCCCAGCCTGTCGGAGATGAGCAACTCGGAAAACATGGAGAACCTCCTGGACAACCTCAACCTCTTGTCGCCGCCCACGTCGTTGACGGTGTCCACCCAGTCGGCGCCCGCTTCCCTGATGCAGCAGGCCCCGGGCTACTCGTTCGCGCCCCCGAACGCGAGCCTGAGCTCCCCGAGCCCAGACTACCGGAAGTTCCCCTACGGCCAGGCCGGGCTGAGCCCTTTGCCCCAGATGCCTATGCAAACGCTCCCAGATGGGAAATCGGGTTACGGGGGCTTGAACCAGTACAACTGCCCCGCGGGCCTCCTCAAGGAGCTGCTGACGTCGGACTCCCCCCCCCCACAACGACCTCTTGACGGCCGTGGACCCCGGGGTGGCCCAGCCCGGGGGCCGCGTCATGCTAGCCCCCAGCTCGGTCCTGCCGGCCTACGGCGGCCAGCCGCCCCACACCCACGCCAAAATGATGAGCCCCAGCCCCCACCCCGGACACACCCAGCAGGCCTCGTCCGCCGTCAACGGGCGACCCCTGCCCCACGCGGGGAGCGCCCTGGCCCACGGGGCCGGCCTGAGCCGCCTGACGCCCGGCAAAACGCTACAAGTGCCTCTGACGCATCCCTTGCCGATGAACGCCATGGGCGCCTACCCCCCGGGCGCCAGCTGCAACGGCTACGGCCGGGTGGGCCTCCTCCACCAGGAGAAGCTGCCCAGCGACCTGGACGGCATGTTTATCGAGGGCTTGGACTGCGACATGGAGTCGATCATCCGCAACGACCTCATGGATGGAGATACGTTAGATTTTAACTTTGACAGCGTGTTGCCTAACCAAAGCTTTCCGCACGGCGTTAAGACGACGACACACAGCTGGGTGTCGGGCTAGGCGGCGGCGAGCGGGTAAGTGTCCCGGCTGGCGATGAGGAGCTCTTCTGGGGTGGGGCGCGCCGGAGGACGCGCCTTCCGTTGGGTATCTCTGCTGGGGAGAGCGAGAGAGAGAGGCAGAGTATGTGTATGGGTGGGAGGGGGTTTGCCTGTTGGCGTTTGAAGCTGGCTTTCTAAAACGTGGATTTTATCTTCCTCTTTTTCTGGCTTTGCGAGATTTCAAAAAGTGAAGTCACTTCACTTCTCTGTGCCTCAGTTCCCTCATCTGTCAAATGGGGGTGAAGACTGTGAGCCCCCTGATCACCTTGTAACCTCCCCAGCGCTTAGAACGGTGCTTTGCACATAGTAAGCGCTTAATAAATGCCATTTAAAAAAATGCCCCGTGGAGTTTAAACGAAGAGACTCCCTTCTAAGTGCCTTCGAGATTTTCCCCTCGACAGTCAGATGGCTGATCTCTCCTTTAGTATTTCTTCAATAAACGAATGCATTGATAGACATCAAATGTCGAAGAGTTGGGTTTTTTCCCTTCTTTTTCTGCAAGCAAATTTTCCCCGTTGAATGATTTCAAAGGTGTTTGAGCCACTTTGAAAATTCTAGCTCTCTTGTCTCTAGGGTTTTTCTGGTTCGGGTCTGTCACTGTAGTGCGTTAAGTCGAAACCATTTTAATTTGGTTAGATTTTCATTGTTTCTTTTTTATTCTTCTAGGCTACACTTAAAAGTACTTCAGATTTGTCTGACAGCAGGAACTGAGGAAAGCAGTCCAAAGATGTCCTTCACCCCTCCTCTTAGTTTTCTCGATAAAAAAGCGTTCCTTTTTTTTTTTTTTTCCTTTCGTCAGACTTGGCAGCAAAGATTCTTTTCCTCTACAGGATGTTTGCCCAAAGTTTTCAGGTTATGTGCTGCTGTAGATAAGGACTGTGCCATTGGAAATTTCATTACTATGAAGTGCCAAACTCACTACACCATATAATCATAGAAAAAGACTTTTGAATCCATGTTGTGATTTCAAGTTTTGTATATAAGCGATAGATACAGAAATGTTGTGTGTGTTGGTTTTGTTATTTTTTTTGGTTTTTGTTATTTTTTTCTAAAGAACCTCTATTTGGTCCAAGAAAAGTTTATACTCTTTTTGTAATACTGTGATGGTCTCCTGTCCGAAGTAAGATGGACTTTTGTTTGTGCTCCCGGTGTTCTTCTGAACTTACGGATCAAGACTCTCGCCTCGACGCTGAAGTTCTCAGAACTGCCTCCCGTCCTAGCCAGATCGACGCCGTGCGATTCAAGCGAGAACCAAGTAGCTGCAGCTTGACACGATTTGTTGGAAACGGCGGAACTCGTCCTCGGTCGCAAACAGCCGGCAAAGGCCTTCTCTCGTCGTATTTTGGGGCAGATTTGTGCAAGTCTCGAAACGGTTGATTTCCAGGTGGATTTTTGTTGCTTTCGTTGTTGGGATGTGAGATCGTTTTTGAAATAGACACTGAACTGTGTAATGGTTTCTTAAAGTTAGGGTCTCCTTGTAAATTTTCTGGAATCCCAGGCGTCGGACAGCATTCGTAATGTTCATTTTGTATTTTTATCTGGATTACTACTAATTTTCTATGTGCTTAACTGGTTTGTATTCCGTGGGGTGCGACTTGGTGAGATTTCCATGAATTAATCTAAAGAAAGAAGTCACGAGTATCTCGAATACTAAAACATATCTGTCCCCTTTTTTGTTTTTTTGGTTTTTTTTTTT
This sequence comes from Tachyglossus aculeatus, assembly GCF_015852505.1. Classification (NCBI taxonomy): domain Eukaryota; kingdom Metazoa; phylum Chordata; class Mammalia; order Monotremata; family Tachyglossidae; genus Tachyglossus; species Tachyglossus aculeatus. The sequence continues at coordinate 7,992,771 of NC_052085.1, read as the reverse complement.
TTTACAGGAAAGTGATGTATAGTTCTTGGCCCTTTGCATTTTGTGTTTAGGGGAATTGAATCCGTTTTTATATATGCCTTTTTAGAAATTTCATCTGCTTCGACTACCATATTAACCCTGAGTACCACAAAGTGTTAAGTATCCTCGGATAGATGCTTGTACGATGCTTCATGGTGGCTAGTTCCTGGAGGTCTCATAATGTTTGTAGGCCAGAAAAGGGTTTCCTTTACATCGAAGAACCTTCTCGCTCTGCCTGCGGACTTTCCGATGAGGTTACCGTTGGAACTGAGCTTCAGCAAAAGGGTCTGCCGGTGTGTCGCTCGCCCCTGCCCCTTTCCCCACGTCCCCGCCCCACGGTTTCCTTTCCGTTTGAAGAGATCGGTGCTACAGCTCAGCTCACAGACTTTCACTCTAAGAATTGGTCGGGAATCTCCAGTCTCCCTTCCCGTTTTCCCCCGTCGCTCAGCTGAAGGCGAAAAGGGGAAGCCCGGGTGGAGGGTCTGAGATGCAGCTGCGTTTCATTACTACGAGGAAATTGATGTGGGATCATTTCAAGATTGGGCATCTGATTTGCGAAGGCCAACCAGAAGGGCCCGAGTGAGAATAGTCCTTTTCCCGAGTCAGGAATGTGAAAGCTTTCTTGAGTCTCGAGCAGCTTTAATCCCCAACCCCCTTACTATACAGTTTTAATACTTTACAGTTCCCGGGAACCGGCAGGTCGTTAATTGGGGTCAGAGTCCCATTTCAGCCAGCGCATCACCTGTCGGGTTTTCTGAGGCCACTCAGAAAGAGGAGCAGGTGGGCATCCTTGCTCACTTGGGCCTGTTGGAAGCTCTGATTTCATGGCACGGGTCTGTGGGCCGATTACTCTAAATCACACGTGCGCCGTCTTGCGCTTGTCAGAGTGTCTCTCGCCCAGATCTCTCCGGCTGTCTCTTCGCCCCACGGTGAGCACACAAATGCAGCCGGAGGTTCTGCGCTGTTTCTGAGTGCTCGCTCGTCTCACCGCCCCGAAAGCGATCCCCCGTCGAGGGTCGACCCAAGGTTCCGTCTATCGTCCGGGAGCTGGGACTGAAACTTTAACTTCTCCAAACAGCGGCCCCAGCCTTCTGCGGCACCCTCCCAAATGCTTAGTACGGTGCTCTGCACAGAGCGAGCGCTCAATAAATCCCATCGATCGATTGATCAACTGAATGATTGAAATCAAGAGCATCTTATCCAGACGGTAGACCATAGTTGCTTTCCAGCTTCGCTCTCTTGATTCCTCCGGGCCCTGCTTTCCGGTGCCCGAGCGTCGGGCTCCGTGGCGTCCCTGGTGAGCTTTGAATCCGGTCCCCAAATTCCCACGTTAGTCCCCAAGTCTCATTTTCCCTGGCAGGGCCCCTTATTCTTTCTCTTCTCCTCTCTTGGTCTGTGCAGTTCACTTCCATTTTTCTCTCACGGCTTTTGGGGTCGTAATTCGGATGCCTTTCCCGTGGATGGGATGTAGTGAAGTGCAGCGAAGGGCATTTTGTTGGTTTTTATGAAAGCAAACATTATGTGACCTCTAGTAATTTTTTTCCGTATAAATACTGAATTTCTGGAGTAATTTAGTTTTGTCAATTATTGTAAATGATTGCTTTGTGAAATGTGCAGACGATCTTTACCTATGCAGCATTGTTTGATTTTTTTTCCCCTCCACCCTCTCTCTGGTTTGTACTGTTATTAAAAGTATATTGTATTATAGAGCTATTCAGATATTTTAAATATAAAGATGTATTGTTTCCGTAATATAGTTGTATGGAATATATTTAGATAGTAGGCGCATTAATTGGAGAGCTCTGCTTTGGTGAGATGATTTTTTTTTAAAAGGCCTAAATTTATGAATAAAAGATATACTGCCTTTTGGGTTGCCAACACGCCATCCCCAAGAAGAGGATGGGAAACTTAAAATCGGACCAATTTTCAAATTGTGTAAAATTTGCACTTGTTAAACCACTGGATGTATGTTTATAAGTACTTTCCCTTTCCTTTGTCCTTATTTGAATTTCCCATTTTCCACTCTTAGCCTTCTTAATTTATAACTGATTTTAAATGAGATGTTCTCTTGTGTGTGTTTTTTTTTTTTGTAATCATTATGTAAAAAGTGCAGTGTGGTTTACGCAAACCCAACACAACTCGGCATTAAAACTGGCCTCCTTTTTGAGGGTGTCCCACAGACCAGCAATATCACCAGAGAACGGCATGTAAATACCGCCACTTTCCTTGAGGGTGGTTTTCTCAGTGCTCTGTCTGACTACTCCAATCCGGTGACATCACACACCTAGATATTCTCTGAGAAGTGCCTGATGATGATGTGCTTACAGACACAAGAACAATCTTTGCTATTATTGTATAAAGCCATAAATGTATATAAATTATGTTAAAATGGTCTGGTGTCTTTTTTCTGTTTTGTTTTTTTTTGTGAAAAACCGTAGCTGCCTCGGGATTTTTATGAGGAACAGACACTGGCTGCCTTGAATGACCTAGTTTACTCAGTTTTGGAATTTGCTTGGACAAGCCTATTCAGGGTTTTCATCACCTCTTACATGGAGAAATTGCTTCCCTGGGCCCAGCGCTTAACCCTATGGGTTGGTGGGAACACACGTTGAGCCCCAAGTGGAACGAGCGCAGGACCGGGAGTCGGTAGACGTGAGTTCTAATCCCGGTTCTGTCTCTCCCCTGCTGGGGAACCTTGGGCCAGTCACTGAGCTTCTCTGTGCCTCTGTTTCCTCATCTGTAAAATGGAGATTCAGTGCTTGTTCTCCACCCCAGCTTGGGCTAGGAGCCCCATGTGAAACAGGGATCGGGCCTGATCTACTCATATTGGATATATGTACATTTTTGTATATATTTGTTACTCTATTTATTTTACTTGTACATATCTATTCTATTTATTTTATTTTGTTAATATGTTTGATTTTGTTCTCTGTCTCCCCCTTCTAGACTGTGAGCCCACTGTTGGGTAGGGACTGTCTCTATATGTTGCCAGCTTGTACTTCCCAAGCGCTTAGTACAGTGCTCTGCACACAGTAAGCGCTCAATAAATACGATTGATTGATTGATATATCCCAGTGCTTAACAAACAAGTGCTTGACAAATGACGCAGTTATTATTGAGCTGCCACAGAATAAGTCAGCAACTTCGGGGTATTCCTCTGACGGCAAATCTCTTAGAATGTATCCTACTAATAATAATTGTGGCATTTGTTAAGCTCTTACTATGTGCCAGGCACTGTACTAAGCACTGGGGTAGATACAAGATAATCGGGTTACACAGTCCCTGTCCCACATAGGGCTCACAGTCTTAATCCCCTTTTATAGGTGAGGAAACTGAGGCCCAGAGAAGTGAAGTGACTTGCCCGCAAAGTCACACAGCAGATGAGCCGGGATTAGAACCCAGGTCCTTCTGCCTCCTAGGCCATGCTGCTTCCTGTGTGATGTGAGCTGGCTGTGGAGGGAGATACGTGGGGTTCAGATGAAAGTTCTCACACAAGTGGCACATTCTCATCCACTCGGTGTTCTTTAGGGGGAAGACAGCCATTACCTGTGTTTTGTTTTATGACACTTGCCGTAAACGCTTACTATGTGTCCAACATTGTTCTAACCGCTGGGGAAGGTACAAGTCAATTGGGTCAGACACAGTCCCTGTCCTGCCTGGGGCCCACAGTCTTTAAGTGGGATGGAGAACAGGTACTGAATCATCATCATCAATCGTATTTATTGAGCGCTTACTGTGTTGAGAAAACTGAGGCACAGAGAAGTTAAGTGACTTGCCCAAGGTCACACACCAAGCACTTGGGGAAGTACGATGTACGATTGAATGAATGAATGAATGATGTAATCAGATTGGACACAGTCTCTGTTCCACCTGCGGCTCACGGTCCGAGGACTCCCCCTCAGGAGTTCAAGTAGTAAATCCCATTTTTCAGAGAAGGAACCTGAGGCACAGAGAAGTTCAATGACTTGCCCAAGGTCCCAGAACAGGCAAGTGGCAGAGCTGGAATGAAAACCCGGGTCTCCTGAATCCCAGTCCTGAGCACTTCCCATTAGGACGTAGCTTTGGGAAGGCAAATGGATTTTTAAAAAGGGAAAAAAATTTGAATCGTGAATATAAGCTTGCTCCCCAGTCAATCACCCCAACTGGGCCTGGAGGAGAGCAGGGAGGTGGGAGGGAGGCTTACACAGTGAGAGGACTCAGGTCTGCAAGCCGTTATTTCTCACTTGTGAATTTCTGGATGGGGAAACGGTCCCTTGGTATCTCATAAGAGGAATGTCCCTTGGTATCTCACAGAAAACCCAAGGGCGTTTCCCTTCGCATTAAGTCTGGTTCCACCGGAGTTTCATTTCACCTTGCCAACTGGTTTGCCCTTGTTGGGCCAGAAAGAGCGGTCACCAAGTGTGGCCTTGAAACCGTCTTTGAACTGCGCTTGGGTGCTGGCCAGGTCCGAGGCAGGAGGCTACGACCTCTCTGGCCTGTTGCTCTTCTCACAGGTGAAGCGGATCTGCCGCTGCTAACTTCCCAACTACAGTACCTGCCTCTCAAGTCTGAGGTGAGGATTAGTCAGTGAGGTAAACGTCTGCACCTGGGGCTTGTAGGCCTCGGAGGAAGGCTTTGGGTAAATACGAGGGGGTGTCATTATCTTCTCAGATCACAGAGAATCTTCTGTGGACTTGTTTTGCTCTTGCTTGAGCCCTTCTTCCTCCCTCCCTCTCTCTCAATTCCTCTTTAATCTTTTCTCTTTTTCCCTTTCTTCCTCCTTTTTTTCTCCCTCTCTTCCCCCTTCTCTCTCTTTCTCCTCTGTGCTCTCTCTGTCTCCCTACTTCCTCCTATCCTGGGGTTTGGGGAAAGAGATGCAGGATCCAGGAATTTCCCACGTTCAGCATTGGAAACTTGAGTCGTCGAACCCTTAATCGGGGGTCTGTTTTACGAGCATTCAGGCTTGAGCGTCAACTTTTTTTTTAATGTTATTTCTTGAGCCCTTACTATGCACCAGGCACCGTACTAAGTGTGAGGGTAGCTGCAGACTAATCAGGTTGAACACAGCCCCTGTCCCACATGGGGCTCTCGGTCTTAATCCCTATTTTACAGATGAGGTGACTGAGGCTCAGAGAAGTGAAGCGACTTGCCCGAGGTCACACAGAAGACAAGTGGCGGAGTCAGGATGAGAACCCAGGTCCTTCAGACTCCCTGACTCGGGCTCTGTCCACAAGGCCATGCTGTTTTCCTCTTTGGCTCTGAGCTTGTAGTTGCACCTGATCCACATCCGTAGAAGACGGATGATCGGGTCAGGACTATGCAAAGGCTCATAGGCAAGGGAAGAAATAGCATGATCCCGAGCCGAAGTTCACATCAGCCCTCTCTTCTCCCCACCCCGCCTCAAACCTGAGTTCCTCACTTTGAGCTCCAGGGGCTATTTGGAGAATGACACGAGCACTGAGGAGCACAGCAGAGACAGACCGCCTCCTTCCTGTCCTCCTCTTCCTCTGTGCCTCCGAATGGCTGTGGCTTCTCCCCTCTCACTTCTCCGTATGCCACATCACATCATTCAACATTATTTACTGAGGGCTTTCTGTGCGCAGAGCACTGTACTAAGCACTTGGGAGAGTTGGTGGAAATCGATCCTGGACCTCAAGGACCCATCGATGCTTGGGATGCCCAGCTGTTTGGCTAGTAGATGAATTCAGTTAAACGTACGGATCCTATTGTTTTATACAGTGCTCTCCCAAGCACTCAGTACAGTGCTCTGCATAGTAACTGTTCAATAAATAGGATTGATAGACTGTATATGTTGCCAATTTGTACTTCCCAAGCGCTTAGTACAGTGCTCTGCACATAGCGCTCAATAAATACGATTGATGATGATGATGAACTGATTGATCCTATGTTGTACAGAGAAGCAGCATGGCCTAGTGGATAAAACACAGGCCCGGGAGTCAGAAGGACCTAGGTTCTAATCCCGGCTCTGTCACTGGTCTGCTGTCTGACCATGGATAAGTCACTTCACTTCGCTGGGCCTCAGTTACCTTATCTGTAAGAATGGGAATATTCATTCAGTCATATTTATAGAGCACTTACTGTGGGCAGAGCACTGTACTAAGTGCTTGGGAAAGTACAGTATAACAATAAAGACTTTAAAACTGTGAGTCCTATGTGGGCCAGGAACTGCGTCCAACCCAATTATCTTATATCTACCCCAACACTTAGAACAGTGCCTGGCACACAGTGAGTGCTGAACAAATACCACAATTATTATTATTATTAATACTTCAGACCCTTTCCCCATGGATAATGGTCAGCTGTTTGATGACAGGTGACTTAGGCTCAGCATTCTGATAATGCCCAGCAGCAGGTACATAATCCCCTTTTTCTTCCTCCAACCTGTAATTTATTTCAGTGCCTAACTCCCCAGCTGGATTGTAATGTTATTGTGAGCAAACAATATTGGGCTTTCCCAAGCTGTCAGCGCAGGGTTGTGCACACAGCAGATGCTCAAATGCTCTTGATTGACCACTTGATCCCTGAGTGCAGATCGTTAACACATGATTCAGTGGGGTTCCTGAAATACCATAGTGCCTTTTTGAGATGCTTTAGAACAAGCGTGGTCCAAAACTTTTGCTCAATCTCACAACCTAGTCAGTTACCATTCTTCGATAAGGAGCTAGTTTAAAATCCAACCACTTTCCTGCCAATATTGAACTGACTGAGGAAAAAAAAGGGCAAATTGAATGAATGAAGACCTCCATCTCCATTACGTGAGAAAAAAATCTCGTCTTCTGCATTGAGGTTTTACTAATGTCCGGAACACGGTTGACATCTGCCAGGTTTGGAGACAATCGGTGCTGTTTCAGGAGGGTCAATAAGAGGTCTGAAGTTAAAACTGGGCTTAATATAGCACCGTAGGAGAGAAGTGCAAGAAAAGAACAGGGTAAATGTCATCTGGTGTCAGAGGGCTGCTAAAATATGGGTTTGGGGCCGGCCTCCCCAGGGCCATGTGGGTCGGTGAGAGGAAGGAACCGCCAATGGTTCGGGGAGCTGAAGGTCTAAAACGGAAAATGTCAAGTCACTTAATAACACGGAGCAGCAGCGGCGCTGGGCTTGGATGTTTAAGCCACACGGTGCATCGGGAATGAACTGATTGTCTTTACAGAGTATTTCTAAGGCTTGGGGAGGGAAAACTATAATTAAGAAAAGTGGATGGGTTACTGGGAAAAAGGCTTTTCGACTTGCAGGGTTGATTTCAACAGCCCATGGCGTCAGAAATTCTGGGCATTGGTGGGATGGCAGAGCACCACAACCCCCATTTGTTCTTCAGATCGATCAGTAGATAATTCAGTAGTATTTATTGAGCATTTACTATGGACAGAGCACTGTACTGAGCGCTTGGGAGATAGAACAGCCATGGCAGACACGTTCCCTGCCCTTAATGAGCTTACAGTCAGATAATAATAATGATAATTATGATGATGATGGCATTTATTAAGCACTTACTATGTGCAAAGCACTGTTCTAAGATCTTACTACTCCCTTTGGAAAAGGGGTATGAAGATGAGAGGCCATCTCTCCCCAGAGTGGTCAAGGTGGGGAAAGAGCTGGGAAGGGCATGGCACTGTGCCAGGCAAAAATCTAGCTCCCTCCAGCCCTCCCAGTCCCTTCCCTTGCTAAGCACCCCAATCTGGACAGTAGCAAAGTAAGTGGAATTGAGTGGGGAGATCTAACCCTGGCACATGGTCATCGTGGTCGCAGCAGCAGCAGCAGTGTGGTCTAGTGGCTAGAGCCCGGGCCTGGCAGTCAGAAGGACCTGGGTTCTAATCCCGGCTTCGCCACTTGCCTGCTGTGTGACCTTGGGTAACTGTCCCTCAGCTTCCTCATCTGTAAAATTGGGATGAAGAGTATGAGCCCCATGTGGGCCAGGGACTAGGTCCAACCTGATTAACTTGTATTTACCCCAGCACTTAGAACAGTCCCTGTTCCGCATGGGGTTCCCAGTCTAAACAGAAGGGAGTGGGATTTAATCCCCATTTTACAGCTGAGGATAAATTAAGTGAAAAGAGGCGGAGTGAGCAGAGCCGGAAGCCTGGGCTCATTTAGAGCGAAGGGTTTCCTGGCCGTCTCCTCACACTGGCAGATTCCAGTGGGGTTGATTTTCCACTAGAAATTCTGCTTTGGTGCTACCGGGACAGGACTTTTGTTGGGGGACCTGCAGAGACAGCTGGTTCTCCCAGGCCCCAACATCCTAGAGGAAAGAGCGCGGTCAGAGGACTAGAGTTTTAATCCCAACTCTGCCACTTGTCTGCTGTGTGACCTTGAGCAAGTCACTTCACTTTGCTGGGCCTTGGTTTCCTCATCTGTAAAATGGGGAGTCAATCCCTGTTCTCCTTCCCCCTTAGACTGGGAACCCCGTGTGGGACAAGGGCTGTGTGCAACCTGATTATTGTGTATCTATCCCAGCGCTTAGTATGGTGCTTGGCCCAAAGTAAGAGCTTAGCCAGTACCACAGCCCAGGTAGCTGTGGGAACGGCTTGATTCTCTAGTCCCAGGCCCACTAATAATGGTCCCAGTGTCTTCTCCTCACAGCTTGACCTCCACATGAGCACTTACAGAGCACTCTACTAAGCTCTTGGGAGAGTACAATTCAACAGAATTAGCAGACACGTTCCCTGCCCATAGCGAGTTTACAGTCCAGAGGTGGAGACAGACACTAATATGAATCAATAAGTAATTTATAATATATAATCTACAGATATGTACACAAGTCCTACTGACACCCAGGTTCTAATCATGTAAGGATCTCAAGGGGCTTGGCAGAAATTAACGCTCCTCACTCCCCTCTGAGGGCAGCTAGGGGCAGAGCCAGTTATTCCTAAAATAAAAATAACCGCATCAGCACCGGAGCTTTGTCTTTGCACTTGGCCGGGAGGTGAAATAGTCAGGGTGTTTCCCTCCTTTATGAAGAGAAGAGACAGGATGGCCCAGTACCAGCTCAGATGTAGGCCCCTGTTGGTGAAAACTGGGGAAATGAAGTTGCCTGTCCTCGCTGTTAATAAATCAATCAATCAGGAGTATTGCTTGAACGCTTGCTGGGGGTAGAGCACTGTATTAAGCACCTGGGAGAGTACAACAGAGTTAGTAGACACTACCCCTGTCCTTGAGGCGCTTACCCTCTAGTCAGTGGACATAGCGTGCTGAGAAGAGGGATTGGGTGGGGCTTGAGTTGGACATTGGTAAAATGGGGACCGACTGAATGGCAGCTAAGCCGAGCTCACCAGGCAGGTGTGTAAGATTCCCCACATCCTTTTTGAGGGTCCTAGGCTGCGGGCTCGAGTCTGTCGTGACCTTTTGATATTTTTATTATTAGAGAGCTTGGTGTGGTTATGATAATGGTGATAATGATGACAGTGTTCATTAAGCACAGATTCTGTGCCAGGCACTGCACTAAAGTGCTGGGACAGACTCAAGATAAGAAGGTCGGACACAGTCACTGTCCTACAGGGGCTCACAGTCATAGGGAAGGGAAAGCCATTTTACAGATGAGGAAACTGAGGCCCCAGAGAGGTTAAGTGATTTGCCCAAGGTCACACGGTATATAAGGGGTGGAGCCAGGACTAGGACTTGGGTCTCCTAAACCCGAGGCCTGTGTGCTTTCCACTAGGCCACACTTCCTCCTGCGGTGTTTTATTCAGGTCTGTGGGTAATTTTTCCTGAGCAAATGAAATTCGAACAAGGAATGCACCCATGTACACAATACCCTGTCCCCCCACATAATTTGCACACGGACATGCACACACGGTGCTCCTCATACACCCATCTCCATCCCCTCACAAAGCATGGTGGAATGACTGAGTCCCCGCAATGTTGGGAGGAGGGAAGGGCGGTGGCTGAAGAATTAGTAATTGAGGCTGTTGCCAATTACTGACTCACGTGGGGAATTTGGGCAAGTGGCTTTGCCCTCCGCGAGTCTCCAGGTCCTTCCGTTGCAACATGGTGCGGTTGCCGACCCAACCCGGCAGGAGGTCGAAGGCAGGAGGCAGCAGGAGGCGAAGGTAAGGAAGCAATCTCCGCAAAATGGAAAGGGGCCTGCACCCTGGCTCTGGAGCTTGGGATCCCTCAGGAGAGAAGGGCTGGCTGGCCCGGCCCAGGAGACTGCCTAGAAAAAAGGAAAAACGCTCATGTCGTCACACTCTGTTAGAATCCGATAAGAATCGATCATACAGATACTAATATAAACATAGGATATATCTGAAGAAAATGGGAGTTTTTAAAGTTACAATGGATTATTTATACATTATTTAGCACTCACGTATGTAGGCTGGTTGTGGGCAAAGTCTGGGAAAAATGAAGGTGTCAATCAATCAATTAGGAGTGTTAAGTATCGATTAAGCTCTTACTATGTGCAGAGCACTGCACTAAGCGCTTAGAAGAGTACATTACAACAGATTTGCCAAAAGCATTCACTGCCCATAACAAGCTTACAATCTTGAGGGGGAGGCAGGCATTAATATGAATAATTAGCAGAAAGGTTCCCTGCCCATAACGAGCTTACAGTCGAGAAGGGGAGTCAGACATCAATGCCAAAATGATACTCTCTCCGCCTCTAGACAGTAAGCTTGTTATGGGAAGGGAACTTGTCTACTAATTAGAAGAAGACATAATTAGAAGAAGTAATCTAGACTCCTAGATGCCTGGAGAAAATCTCTTAGCCAAGTGGCTAAAGAAGGCCATTTGGACATTTCCTTCAACTAGAGGAAAATGTAGGAACCGCTTTTATTACTGAGAGAGGAAGTAGGAGGAATGAAGTCTTAGTAGGGGAAGGCCTCTTGGAGATGTGATTTTCATAAGGTTTTGAAGTTGGTGGTCTCTTGAACGTAAAAGAAGGAGGGAGCTCCAGACCAGAGGAAGGATGTGGGCAAGGGGTCGGTGGTGAGATAGGTGAAATCCAATACAGTCAGTACGTTGGCATTCGAGGAGCCAAGTGTGCGGGCTGGGTTGGAGTTGGAAGCAGAGAGGTAAGGTGGGAGGGGACAAGCTAATTGAGTGCTTTCAAGCTGATGGCAAGGAGTTTCTCTTTGATGCCGATGTGGATGGGCAATGACTGGAGATTCCTTTAAGGAGAGGGGAGAGGTGAACTGAACTTGCTCTGGGCAACAGAGTGAAGAAAGGACTGAAGTGGGGAGAGAATAAGAGGCACGGAAGGTTTTGCTTCCATCGCACAAGGCACCCTCGGGGGGTGAGCAAGTACGAAGTAATCCACTGGGAAAAAGTCATCCCAATTACCTGGAGCTCTGAGCTCTCAGTCATGGCATTCCTTGCATTTTTCAAAGTCGATCTTCAAGACCCTGCTGGAAGCCCAGTTCCTCCAAGAGGCCTTCCCTGATTAATCACTCATCTCCCCGCAGTATTGTTCCCCTACTTTAGCCACTTCAGCATTTCCAAGTCACCTAAGCACATGGGTACTCCCTCCCTGACTCCCCCAAAAGAGAGTAAGAGCTCAATAAATGCTATTGATTGATGGTTGACAAAGTTATTGAAATGTGTGGTTTCTCGAAGAAATAGCTTAAAGCATCCTCAGGCTGCAGGAAAAAAGTCACATTCCTGCTGCAGCTCAGACCCATTCCATTGAAAAAACCTCATGTTACCACAGGAATCACACAAAATATTTCTCAGCAAGGAAGTGAGGGATTTATAGGCAACCAAAAATCCAGCTTCCAAGCAGGCAAGAGCAGTCCAAACAGAAGGAAACTTAAGAGGATGGTGAATTTCAATTGACGCCTCCTTGTGAGTTGGGACTAAGGGAAGAACTATTGACTTGAACATTTGCAGAAAGGAGATACATTTCTTAAGGGGCAACTTATCACTGGGAAGCCTTTGGGAAACAGCACACCCACCCTCTGTGCCCTTAGCTTCTAGTTACTCTTGGCCACATTACAGTTTAAATGAGGAGCAATGTGAAGATGATGATGATAAAGGTATTTATCGAGTGCTTATTATGCACCAAGCACTGGGCTACGCGTTGGGGTAGATATGGGATTATCAAATCGGATAAGTGAGGAAACTGAGGTACGGAGCAGTTAGGTGAATTGTTGAGCTGGGATTAGAACCCAGGGTCTCCTGCCTGCTAGTCCCCAACTTTGTCCACCGTGGGAGCCGGCCTGCTCAGGAAGCTTTAGGGGGAGGAAGGTGGGCTGGAGCTCATTGTGCTCACTCTTGGGTCAGGTCATTGTCCCAGCGGGTGGCCAGAGCCCTCCTGGTGGGCCCCGCTGGAGTCGGGACACGAGTGGCGGCTGAACGCCTAAGATTTTCCTCCTCAGGATGGAAACCCACCCCACCCCACCCCGAAGCCAACCCCCTTCCTAGGCTGTCTCTTGGGAATGTTGCAGTTCAGCGTTTGTGTGGCAGGTTGGGTTCCTTGGCACAGTGGCTAGAGCACAGGCCTAGGAGTCAGAAGGTCACGGGTTCTAATCCCAGCTACACCACTTGTCTGCTGTGTGACTTCCCCACAGCACTTGTGTATATTTGTACATATTTATTACTCTATTTTGTTAATACATATTACATATCTATAATTCTGTTTATCTATTTTGAGGGCATTGACACCTATCTACTTGTTTTGTTTTGTTGTCTGTCTCCCCCTTCTAGACGGTGAGCCTGTTGCTGGGTAGGGATTGTTTCTATCTGTTGCCTAATTGTACTTTCCAAGCGCTTAGTACAGTGCTCTGCACACAGCAAGTGCTCAATAATAATAATAATAATAATAACAATGATGGCATTTATTAAGCACTTACTATGTGCAAAGCACTGTTCTAAGCGCTGGGGAGGTTACAAGGTGATCAGGTTGTCCCACGGGGGGGGCTCACAGTCTTAATCCCCATTTTACAGATGAGGTAACTGAGGCCCAGAGAAGTGAAGTGACTTGCCCAAAGTCACACAGCTGACAATTGGCAGAGCCAGGATTTGAACCCATAGCCTCTGACTCCAAAGCCCGTGCCCTTTCCACTGAGCCACGCTGCTTCTCTAATAAATATTGGAGAAGCTCAATAAATATGATTGAATGAATGAATGAATGTAAGTTTATTTTTAATGGCATTTATTAAGCGCTTACTATGTGCAAAGCACTGTTCTAAGCGCTGGGGAGGTTACAAGGTGATCAGGTTGTCCCACGGGGTTAAATCCTCATTTTACAGATGAGGTAACTGAGGCCCAGAGAAATGAAGTGACTTGCCCAAAGTCACACAGCTGACAATTGGCAGAGCAGGATTTGAACCCATAGCCTCTGACTCCAAAGCCCGTGCCCTTTCCACTGAGCCACGCTGCTTCTCTAATAAATATTAGAGAAGCTCAATAAATACGATTGAATGAATGAATGAATGTAAGTTGTTCTGGAAACACCAACTCCATGGAAAACTTAGCTCATGACTGGACACTCCTAGTGTGGGGGGAGTGGGGCAGAGTGTGCATGTGAATGTGTGTGTGTGTTTGCTGCCCCCTTCTCTGCTCAGCGCAGCTTGTGGCAGGAGCTCACAGAAATTCTGAGTCATCCCCACCCAGGAACACAGGGGCCTCCTGAAAAATCACTCAGTCATCAAGGGAAGGGTGGCCGCCAGTGACACCGTTGGCTTTAACGACCAGTTCAAACATGATTTTGTGGTTGGGTCCAAACTGGCCCGCATCACACGATCCCCGGAGAGGTCACCGACGGGATGATATTTTGCTCCGGGTTTCGGAAGCCGGAGGCTGCCCTCCGTCTGAACTGTCTGGTGACAGGCGAGGAAACTCAGCAGCTGTGAGGTAAATCAGATACCGGGGACCTTTGGACTTGGGCTAAGTCTTGGGTCTGAAACTTTGGCCTTGGAGAGTTTGAGTGATGAGCTGACATTTGCTGGGAAAACTTAAGCTCTTGAGCCCTGAAGATTCTGAATTCTGCCCCCTCCAGTTAGGAAGTTCACAGAAGAAATTTAGTACAGTACTTTGCACACAGTAAGCACTTAATAAATATGATTGAATTAATGAAATGAGAGGTTGAACTTCTCCATCTTCTCTTGCCGTCTCCCAGCCAGCAGTGAGTTAAGACTCTCGGGCTTCCTTCTGCCTGCCACAAGGAGTGAAGAAAGTTCAAAGTATCCCTCAGTTGCTCTGGCTGCTGGACAATGCTTGCTCCCACAGCTCTTTAACTGAGACAGAAAAGTAGGTCAGGAAACAGGCAGGAGGGATGAAGATCTGTTAACTCTCTGACTGTCATCTGCAGAGATGGTTTCTGGGCATTTCAGGTAAAAATCTGCTTGTGGGGCCTAATAATAAAAAAGAATAATGGTAATCGGGATATTCACTTAAGTGGTTTCTATGTGTCAAACACTGTAGTAAGTGCTGGGGTAGATACGAGATAATCAGAGTGGACACCACCCCTTCCCCATAGGGGCTCATGGTCTAAGAGGGAGGGAGAAAAGGCGGTGAATTCCAGAAATAAGTCCTGTGGAGATGCACAAAGATATTCATGAATGTAGACCCAGTGATGTGTCACATGTCACAGTCTGAGGGGGTGGAAGAACAGGTATTGAATCTCCATTTGACAGATGAGGAAACTGAGGTCCAGTGAAGTGACTTGTGTGAGGTCATACATCAGGCAAGTGGCAGAGACGGGATTAGAACCCAGGTCTTCTGATTCCCAGGGCCACACTCTTTCTGTTAGGCCAGGTCTCCTTTGAGGGAGGCATTCAGTGGGGCTTGGACTAGTCTATATTTTTGAGAGGCAGAATATTCAGTCTTCAGTCCCAAGTCTGAAAGAGCCCCTCAGGGGCCAATCGAAGGTATTTATTGAGTGCTTACTGTGAGCAGAGCACTGTACTAAGCACTTGGGAGGATACAGTACCCCACGGCTTCCATCATCTCGTTCCACAGTGATGCCTACAGCGTGTGTCAAGCTCTACTGGAGGCTTTGGGGTTGTCCACCAGAGGCAAGACACATGACCCCCACTTCAAGGGTGGAAGTAAAACCCAATGGGAAGTGATGTGGTAACTCCCAAAGACTGATTTTTTTTTTTTAACTAAAGAAGTGCAATTCCCCAGAAGCTGTATCAAGCATCTTCTGAAGCTACTGGGACTTCAATCAATAAATCAATGATATTTATTGAGTGCTTACTGTGTGCAAAGCACTGTACTAAGCGCTTGGGAGAGTACAATACAACAGAGTTGGTAGATATGTTCCCCACCCACTGGATAGATCTTTGCAACTTTCTATAGGTCTACTTAACACCTAAGCATCCTCTCTTACGGTTTCAGTTTCACCCTGGAAAACCCTGCTGGTCTGGATTGTGGGTTGCTAGATCCCACACTGATTCAAGATCTTTGAAACAGATTTCGGACCTCACTCAACCCGGACCTTGACTGAGATGCAGCATCCGCCCAGATGGCCCTTCTCACCTGCTCCGGCTGACACGGCTGAAATCGATCTCACGCTGAATGGTGGAAAACTATGTTTCCCAAACTGACGAGTACAATCCAGCCCAGTCTAAAGCAGCTCCCTCTCAGGGAGCTAAACATAGCCTAACCTCCAGAAATTGCGGTGTTTGAATGTGCCTAGGAATTAATGTCACATGTGAACACACAGTCCGGGGGCAAACAAAGGGGAAAACAAGTTGTATTAGTTAATAACAACGATTATACGGAGACGAAAGACTCAAAGCTGGTCTGCTTGCGCTCGACTCTCACTGAACTTTGAATGGGAAAATGCCCTCCCACACAGTCCGCTGCCCTAATATAATTCAAGACTGGGGCAACGCGAGCTGTTGGGAGGTGATTTGGAACATTTTACTTTTTAAAAGGTCATGATTCCATGGATTTCAGGAAATCCCACTCCACCTGCCTGAATGTGATTAAACAATATAATAATGATGGCATTTATTAAGCGCTTACTGTGTGCAAAGCACTGTTCTAAGCGCTGGGGAGATTACAAGGTGATCAGGTTGTCCCACGGGGTGCTCACAGTCTTAATCCCCGTTTTACAGATGAGGAAACTGAGGCCAAGAGAAGTAAAGTGACTTGCCCAAAGTCACAAAGCTCGCAATTGGTAGAGCTGGGATTTGCACCCCTGACCTCTGACTCCAAAGCCCGTGCTCTTTCCTCTGAGCCATGCTGCTTCTCCAATATAAAGTGAAGGCCCACATTCACTGACAGGGTAACTCACCTGCTCTGAAAATTGGACTGATTGAGAATCATCTGCATTTGCACTTAGCAATCTCACTGCAATGCTAGGTGTCTTCCTCTGCATTATGCCACCCGCCGTTCACCACCCCAGCCATTTGGAGGTAGGTCAGTACCCATAAGCTCCAGATTCCCTTCCAAGCGGGTGAGTGAGGCCCGGAGAGGTTAAGTGGTGTGAGCTGGGACACACAGAGAACCGGAATGCAGCGAAATCCTAGCTTTTTGGGAGAATCGCTTTCCCAGGACTCAGCCTGAACTTACGACCCATAGTCCTCTGGTGCCGGTATGTTCCCCAGCGAACCTCTTCTGGCTTGCACCGAGGGTTGGGGACGTCCTTAACCCCCTTGCACTACAACCCCAGCATTGAGCATTGGGCTTCCGCCCGAGTCTTCAAGGGACAAGACCAAATTTGCAGCCACAGCAGGGTCCTGAAACTGTGTGTGATGGTGACAGGGATGCGGTCACTGGTTGTGTGACCTCCATTCAAGTGTTTATTTTGGACCCTGGAACCCTTTGTCCACTTAACCCCATGCACCCCCAGCTCAGGTGATTTGCTTTGCCTCTCCTGGAGTAATAAGCTAGCCTAAGGTGAGTGGCATTACTGTCTTAGTAGGGGAAGGCACTGATGAAATAACGTTTTTAAGTTGTTATTTCACGATGAATTTACTTGTCATAGTTTGCGTTTAATCGGGAAAATATTTTCTGGGTTGCCGGGCAACATGGGGATGGAGGATGAGGCTTTGGGGCTGAACCTTCTGGTGAATAAAGCCGAATTTCATGCCCCCGGAACAGCCTTCGTCTTTTAATGGTTGAACAGGGGTGTTGGTGTGGGGTCTGCGTGGAGGTGAAAGGAGAGTATGGTTATGGCGGGAGGAGGAAGAAAAGACCATTTAAAGGGAAAGCAGTCTTCCCCTGGATTTTTCCATCTACGTAAATCCAGAGCAGACTCACCAGATTGGCCAGCACCACTGTTTTGGATGAGGTAGTTAGCACCTTGGAGAAGCCAATAAAAGCTCAAGATGACCTTGACATGTTGGGGGAGTGGGCAGAGAGAAGCTGGCAATGTCCAGGCTTGTTCCCTATTGGCCTAGTGGATAGACCACAGGCCTGGGAATCAGAAGGACCTGGATTCTCGTCGGGCTCTGTCGCTTGTTTGCTGCGTGACCTTCAGCAAGTCACTTCACTTCTCTGTGGCTCAGTTAACCTCATCTTTAGACTGTGAGCCCACTGTTGGGTAGGGACTGTCTCTATATGTTGCCAATTTGTACTTCCCAAGCGCTTAGTACAGTGCTCTGCACATAGTAAGCGCTCAATAAATACGATTGATGATGATGATGATCTGTCAAATAGGACAGAAACTGTGTCCAAGCTGATTAATGGGCACTATCCCAGCACTTAGTACAGTGCCTGGCACATAGTTAGTGCTTAACAAATACCATAAAATAGGAGGAAAAAACACTGCAGAAGTGCTGGAAGCAGCTAACCTGACTCTTTGTCCATGGCACAGAAAGAGATCTGGAGGTCACAGTGGACTATGGACAGAGTGGTGGAGGAGCAGAGCAATACTGAGGTTAAAAAAAAGTCATGACACTAATATAAGGTAAGCAGAGGTGTTATGAGGTAATCCTCCCTCTGTGTTCTGGATTGATTAGCTGAGCTTAGTGAGAACCCCACTGATGTTTTTATTTTATGCATTCACCTTGTCTTCTATATTGTTTTAGTGTTATAGTGTTCCATCTTTCCTTATATATCTGTCTCCTGCCCCTTCTCTGCACTTCTTTTTTTTTAAATGGTGAGCCTTTTGAGGGCTAGGGACCTCATTCTGTGCATCCTCTCCCAGTGGTGAGTACAGTGCTCCGCACATAGTGAGTGCTTAATAAATACTATTATTACTACTTACTACCATTACTGGGCTCTTTGTCAGGGCGATGTGTCCAGCTCCAATAGAAACATAAATATGGCTGGACATCAGGTTTGGGAGGACTCAGCAAGGAGGATTCATAAAAACTTATTTCCTCCATTAGGCCCTTCTGGCTTCATCCAGTGTAGGCCTGTTTCTTCCCCTGCCTTCTCAAATACCTGTCTTTCATCAGTTCATGAATCCCCTGGAGTTTATCTGTTTATTCTTAGGCTCTTTAAGGTCCTAGAGGGTGAATTGCCTTCCTCATTAGAATGTAAGCTCCTCAAGAGCAGAAACCTTTTCTGGCACCCAGCTGACTGATTACCTTTAGGGGGTGTGGCTTCTGGCAGGACAGGTCATCTGGAGTAGGGCATTGAAGTGTCAAGAGTGACCCTGACAAAAGAAAGACCCTTGCTCTGAGGTCTCCATCCCTCAGCAGGAACTGAGGAGCCCAACTCCTAACAATGACTATGGCATCCATTAAGCAGAGCGCCAAGCAGTGGGGAGATGCAATGCAATCAGAACAGATCCCATCCTCTCCCACACAGAGTTCACAGCCTAAGGTGGAGGGAGAAAAGGCAATGAATCCCCGTTTTTCAGATGAGGAAACCAAAGCCCAGAGAAGCAAAGATGACTCGCCCGAGGTCATCCAGCTGACGATTGTCAGAATAGGGATTAGAACCCAGGTCTCCTGTCTCCCTGCCCTCTCCTCTTTCCACCTGGCCATGCCGCTTCTCTTGCTTAGAAAAAAACAGTGTTCACAGGAAGCTGGGTTGGGATGGAGGCTGTGCCAGAGGGGGCTGGGCGACCTTTGATCGGTAGATTCCGCCTGGCTGCACTTGGAGAATGAGAGCTCGGATATTCGATCGCCCAGGACGCGTGCATCCCACACCGGAGCATCGGCCGGGCAGACACTGAAGCCGGAATGGACCGAAAAGAAAATATCCTTCTAAGGGTATGTCAAGTGAGTAGCTGAGCCAGGGGGGTGGTGGTGGTGAGGGAGGAGGGGAGGAGGAAATGGATATTTTCCGGTGGCAGACGGGGATTGTCAAGGCCCTCCCATTACTCATAGAATCAACAGAAGCTGGGAATTCCAGGGAGGCGCATTCCAGGCTGCCATCATCCTTGTTCCTGGAGCTACTTGACTGCTAGGGTCAGAGACACAATGGGGAGGTCCGGGAAGAGAGAGCCAGTGTGCTGTGGACTTGAAAATTCACCAATGGCCACCTGAGGGCAAGAGTTCCGAGGTCAATTGATTCATGGTATTTATGGAGGACTTATAGAGTTAGTAGACCTGAGCCCTGCCCTCAAGTGGTTGCCAATCTAGTAAGGGAGACTGGTACTAAAAGAAATCACAGGTAAGGATACAGACATAAATGTTGAGGGGGTGGGAGGGGAGCGGGGTGAGTACTTTAGTGCTTAGAGAGTAAGAACTCACGTTCACGGTTGAAGCAGAAGGGAGGGCAGTAGGGTAAGAAGAAGAGAGATTAGTCAGGGAAAGCTTCCTGGAGGAGAGGTCATTTCAGGGGGGTTTTGAAGCAGGAGACAGGTGGTGTGCCGGATGTGAAAGGAGAGGGAGTTCCAGATAGGAGCGGGGGTGTTGGTGGTGAGAGAGATGAGACTGAGGTACAGTTGGTATTTTGGAATTAGAGGAGCAAAGCATGAGGGTCCCCCACAACTCAACTGGCAAAGCCAGACTTTCTCGGGCTCCATTCCTCCCTGGTACTTCTTCCTCTAACCTGTATCCCACTCCTTGATAAAGCTCATCCCGGGTACTGGCAGTCCCTTGTGTGGCTCTCCTGAGAGATAATCAATCGATCAATTTACTGACCACTTCCTGTGTGCAGGGGCCTGTAATAAATGCTTGCGAGAGTGAGAGAGAGAAGCCTTGGGAAAGTCAAGGATTTGGCTATGTTATCTGCATCAAAGGAACTAAAGCTGAGTGGTTTGAATGTGATGAACAGAAAAGCGTTCAATATTAGAAAGCATTTTAACTTTGATCTCCAAGACTTTTGCTCTCAATACAGTTCCCTGCCATTGTTTTCATTTATCTCCCATTACCCGTTCAGGATGGTCTAGTGGGAAGGGTTTGGGTCTGGGAACTGAAGACTGGGGGTTTAGCATCAGCTCTGCCACTGGCCTGCTGTGTGCTTGTAGGCATGTCACCTAGTGTCTCTCTGCCTCAGTTTCCTCAACTGTGAAATGGGGACAATAGTAGCTGCTCTTCCCTACTCAGGAATGTTGTGCGAATATGAGATTATTGATAGGTGAGCATTTTGAAAATCACATAAGACAGGCAAATACATTATTATTCCTGGATTCACCATTTTTAAAAAAAAAAATAGTGTCCAGTGTCCACAGTCATGCCCAGCTGCTTCCTTCCTCTCTTTGGCCTTTTAAATGTTCAGATTTCTTTTGCCAACCGCTAGCTGAATATCCCCAAAGTTGGCAGAAAAACAGTGGATAAGTTTAAACAAATGGGGCTAGTATCCATGAACCAATTTTGCACCCAAAGTGGAATGGAAGCGCTGATGGATGGATGGGGAAAGCTATGGTTACTAAAGGGATACACGGTGATAGCCAAAATAGCACCCAGAACAGTAAATGGGGATTTTCAAAATAGCAGTTGGAGAATCGACCCGTCCATTGGTAACATTTCTTGAGCACATAACGGGGGTAGGAGACAATACTAGATGCCTGGGAGAGAACCACAGAATTAGTAGGCATGGTCCCTGCCTTCAAGGAGCTTGAGGCCTAGCGGGGGAGAAACACCAGAGTGAGTACGGAAAAGCTGTTCTCCAACACAGCTGTTTCCTTCTCGTGGATCCAGTGGCATGTCTGCGTCATTGACAATTGGCCTGGCATGTGTTCTCCATCCAGGGGACGTGGCACCAGCTGTTATAGGCATTCTGCCCCAAACGGAGCCCATCTCTCCGCTCTGGCCTAAGGATCGACCGTGGTTTCGGAGGGAAGGCGTACAGAGTCCCTGAAGGAAACCAGTTGGGCCAGAACAGTGGAATGTTTTCATGGCTGTAATCTGAGTAAGGTCTAAAACAAACGGCTGTGAAGTCAGCGGTTTATCGTCTTCCAGGATTGGAAGGAGGAAGGCTGTTCCGTGCTGGCCAGTTTAATGGGAGTCCAGCGACGGCTCAGAACATTCTTGCACGGCTTAGGTACGCACTGTTCTGAGGGGCGGCCAGCAGGACGGCCTGACATTTGGGTGACACCACGTTAGGAGAAAAAGGAGATATACCGAGTAGGCACAGTGCAGCCCCACAGAGATCTGGGGCCAAGGAGTTGGATTTTCATATTCTATGGGCCACTGTCTATGTCTTTGCTTTGAGGAAATTTAAAATCCATGGTGTTTAATCTGGTAGCCACAAACCCTCTGCATCTCACGCTGTGTGTGTGTGTGTGTGTGTGTGTGTGTGTGTGTGTGTGTGTGTGTGCATGTTTGCAAGAGTGTGAATCCCAGCTTGCAAGAAGTAACTGTCAAAGTGAAAAAAGGCAAAAAAAAAAAAAAATGAAGCAGTGAGGCCTAGCCACAGGCATCCAAGTCAGGAGCCCTGGGTTTTAGTACCAGTTCTGTCCCTTACCTTCTTTGTGACCCCGGGAGAGCCACTAAACTGCTCTGTTCTTCAGTTTCCTCATCTGTAAAATGGGGATTCAACATCCGGTCTTCTTCCCCCATAGACTGTGCACATCATGCAGAACAGGGGCAGTGATTGATCTGATTGTATTATAACCTCCCCAGTGTTTAGCACAATGCTAGACACAAAATAAACATTTCATAAATGCCATAAATAATGAACAGATACCACAGTTATTAACACTTTTCAAACGTGTCTCTATTTTACGTTTCAATATGAAGCCGCATTTTAGTATAAAATCCACCCGAACCTGTGTGAAGGTTTTCAGGTAACCCATGAGTAGGAGAAAGAACTAAACTTCTCCGAGCACTGATCTTTCCAGGGTGTTAATACAAAAGCACACTTCCTTATGACCCCTGGGAAAAATGCAGACACTATTTAGCTAAAGCAAAATCTGTTTGGTCCTCAGGTCTCCTAATTCTTTCAGACTCGGACAATCGCTTAGTATCATCAGTCGATCAGTGGTATTTATGGAGCACTTACTGTGGACAGGGCACTGTACTAACAGCTTGGGAGAGTCCAATACAGCAGAGTTGGTAGTCATGCTCCCTGCCTACAGTGAGCTTACAGTCTAGAAGACAGGGTTCGACACCTGCTAGACCCGAAATAACTTCCTATTGAGCACTGAATCATTCCAGGATTGGCTTCCTTCCACCAAAGTGGAGGTGAAATTCCTTCGGAAGTAACTCGTGGCAGAACCCCGGGGAGCATCCCCAAAATAAAAGGGGAGTCTGTTCATCTGTTCGCCGGTCATCTGTTCGCCGGTTGTGGGGGAGAGCCATGCCTTGGTGAGAAACGATGGATGTTAAGAGTGCGGGGAGGGCCGCAGTTCTAAGGGTGGAAGCAGTGAGAGAGAAAGTGATGGGCAGGCGGAGAAACGGAGAGCTGTGTAAAAGGAGGCGCAAAATGAGGCCGCAGGAAGACTGGAGCTATTTGGAGTTTTGGAGAAGTACAGCCTGGCGCCAGGAGAGGCATGACTCAGCAGCTCCAAAGATTTTGGAAGCTAGTTCCTTCTCCCCACCACACCCCCTTTTTCCCATAACCACATCCACACATACACCCCGCAGTGCGGGCCTCTTGCAAGAGTCGCTCTCGGTGTGGTGGGAGGGGGGTTGTTGCTGTTTTGTTTTTTTAAAATGATATTTGATTTTCAGTCAGTCGTATTTATTGCACTCTTACTATGTGCGGAGCACTGTAGTAAGCACTTGGGAGAATACAATATAATACCGAACAGACACATTCCCTGCCCAAAACGGGCTTACATGCTTACTCTGTGCCAGGCACTGTATTAAGCACTAGGATAGATAGAAGCTAATCAGATTGGACACAGTCCATGTCTCACATGGGGCTCACAGTGTTAATCCCCATTTTACAGATGAGGTAATTGAGGCACAGAGAAGTTAAGCGACTTGACCCATTGTGGGAAGGGAACCTATCTACCAACTCTGTTATGTTGTACTCTCCTAAGAGCTTAGTAGGGTGCTCTGCTCACAGTAAGCACTCAATAAATACAATTGATTGACTGATTGCCCAAGGTCACACAGCAGACGAGGGGCAGAGCTGGGATTAGAACCTGGGTCCGCCTGATTCCCAGGCCCGTGATCTACCCACTCTGCTTCTCGTTCTGCCAAGATGTTTTATTCTGAGTAAGTAGTGGCCGAATATTTCCCCAAATGTCACCTGGGGCACAGTGTCAATGAGTACCGATTGCATCCGCTCCGGGAGGTATTCCAAAGGACGGTGGCCTGGGGGGTTATGGCTTCCCCAGCTGCTTCATTCTCTGCCCGGTCCCTGCCTTGACAAGAGGGAAAGACTGCGTGGCAGCCTTGGATGACGGCTACTTTTCAGATATCCACTTTCTTTAAGAACTGGAGGGCACAGACACAATCCCTGCGGGTCTCCCACATGAGGTGTGATACATGGTTAAGACGCTGAAAGTCAGGACTGTCCTCATGGGGGGAAAAAAGAGCAAGAGGAACCACTCCAGAAAAGGAATCAGAGGAATGGAAACAATAGGCCCGGTATTTATTGAGCACTCTCTGAGTATGATGCTCCTGGGAGATTTTGACAGAGACCACAAGCCCCGTGTGGGACGGGGCCTGTGTCTGACCCGATTATCTTGTATCTCCCCAGGATTTAGCTTAGCTTTTGGCACAAGGTAAGCACTTAATGAACAGCACAGTGATTTTTCTTTTGATGCCCGAGAGTAGAGATGGACCAGGGGCCCTGGAAGTCAGAAGGCCCTAGATTCTAACCCCAGCTCCACCACTTGTCTCCTGTGTGACCTTGGGCAAGTCATTTTACTTCTCTGCGCCTCTGTTACCTTATCTATGAAATGGGGATCGAGACCGTGAGCCCGATGTGGAACAGGGACTGTGTCCAACCCGATTTGCTTGTATGCACCTCAGTGCTTTGTAAGTGCTTCACAAATGCCATAATAATAATATCGACTGCAAAGTCTTTAGCAGGCCTGGGTGACCTGAAGGGAACTGAAAGGGCCTCAAGGACCATGGCGCTGTTTGCTTCCACATCTGCTCCCACTCACAACTATGGCTCCTTTCAGTTCAGTTTTGGACGGTGCTGGAATCTGGATGAAAGTTTAGCTTTGATTCTTAAATTGCTTTGGGGTTTTAAAGTGAATTTATGGCTGGAGTTGTGACCCAAAGTGCCTGGTTTTTAATTTAACTATTGCAGCATGAATCACTGTGGGGACAACTAGTCAGTCAACAGTATTTATGCAGTGTCTACTGCATGCTGAGCACTGTAGTAAGTATTTAGGAGAATCCCCTACCCTCAAGGAGCTTATAGTGATTTTTATTCCTAAAACGAAGAAGGATTTGCTTAGAGGAACTGAAAAATCATTTGTTGAGAGGTGTGTTTGGATCGAACCTTAATGATAATCATGTTTTTTCCTTAACTGGTTTCTGTGATAAGCAGGTGGCTTAGTGGGAAGATCCTGGACTTGGGAGTCAGAGTTAGTCATCTCTGCCACTTGTCAGCTGTGGCAAGTCACTTCACTTCTCGGTACCTCAGTTACCTCACCTGTAAAATGGGGATTAAGACTATGAACCCCATGTGGGACAACCTGATTACCTTGTATCTACCCCAGCGCTTAGAACAGTGCTTGGCACATAGTAAGTGCTTAACAAATACCCTTATTATTATTATTACTATGTTCCACGTGCTAAAAGTACAGTCATATCAGACACAGTCCCTGCCCCTCATGCAGTTCACAGTCTAAGGGAGAGGGATAATCCCTTATTATCAGGTGGTTTATCCCCATTTTATAGTGGAGGAAAGTGAGGCACAGGGTCACGGAGCAGGCAAGTGGTGGAGCTGGGATCAGAACCCAGGTCTCCTGACTCCCAGCTCCTCACTCTTTCCCCTAGGTCATCCAGCTTTCCTAGTTATCAAATGTTGCCCCCAAACCCACCGGGACATTCACTTCCTTTTCCTTATTCTAGCTTTCACCCATGAGCTCTTTTGCACGTTTTGGAGAGAGATGCCACTGTCTCCAGAAACTAGAATTCTCAAGGTGCAAATGAGTCTGGCCTCGCCTGCCTATCCAGAACCACTCCAGAAGTCTCCTCCACATTCCAGGTTCCACTGGCCCTGGGGACATGAGAAAATCACTCTCAATCCCCGTTTTACAGATGAGGCAACTGAAGAACAGAAGAGTGCAGTGACTTGCCCCAAGTCGCACAGCAGACAAGTGGCGGAGCCAGGATTAGAACCCAGGTCCTTCCGACTTCCAGGCCGATGCTTTAGCCACTAGAACATGCTGCTTCCAACTGATTTCCAACCTGGGTCTATCCTGCAGCTTGGGCGCAGACCAAGAATGGGGAGATGCCAACGGTTGTAGCACCTGGAGTTTGGTGTTTCCCCAGCACAATACCCCTTTGAGCGCTTAGTACAGTGCTCTGCACACAGTAAGCGCTTAATAAATACGATTGATTGATTTGAGAGCCAGGAATGTTCCAGCAGCCAGTCAGGGCGCATTGGGGCTGAGAGCTCTAGACCGGAAACTCATCGTGAGCAGGGAACGCGTCGACCACCTCTGTTGTAGAGTACTCTCCCAAATGCTTTGAACGCTGCTCTGCATCATCATCATCATCAATCGTATTTATTGAGCACTTACTATGTGCAGAGCACTGTACTAAGCGCTTGGGAAGTACAAATTGGCAACATATAGAGACAGTCCCTACCCAACAGTGGGCTCACAGTCTAAAAAGTGGGCTCACAGTCTAAAACACTCTGCACACAGGAAGTGCTCAGTAGCTACCACTGATGGATAGATTGAGCGCTGAGAGCAGGGAGCAGCTACAGAAGCTGAATCGCGAAGCGGTGAAAACCCATTAAACCCTGAGCCTCATGACTCTTAGGCCTGAGCTCTTGGCTCACCCTCCTTGAGGATGTGGTTTGGCCAAAAAACGAGTGGGGAAGGGAAAGAGGAGAGCCATGGGTCGGAGGCAGGGGACTGGAAAGGGAGGGCGGTTCGGTGGTCGGATTGAGAAGCGCTTAGTACAGTGCTCTGCACACAGTAAGCGCTCAGATTGGTTGAGAGGAGAAAGGGCATGAGGAAGGGAGGGGGCGGTGCAAGCACTCGGCTTTATTTCACTTCACCCTCCGACTGGCTGACCAACAAGCTAGAAATCAAGGGAATTGGGAATGGCCTTTTGTCCCGTATAAAACCCTCTAGATTGTGCGCTTGTTGCAGGCAGGGAATGTGTCTGTTTATTGTTGCATTGTACTCTCCCAAGAGCTTGGTACAGTGCTCCACACATAGTAAGTGCTCAATAAATCCGACTGAATGAATGAATCAATCCCGTGGGCTGGATTCGGTTTCCGGCTGACTAGAGTGAAGGGCCTAACCAGTGGTTTCTGAGGAAAAAGAGAGTAGGGACGGTCCGAGGCTTCTGTGAATACATTGTTTTAGAAGCAAGAAGGAGCGAAGAGGCGTAACTAGAGGACAGAGCATGGGCCTGAGGGTCAGAGGACCAGAGTTCTAATCCTGGCTCTGCCAATTGCTTGCTGTGTGTCCCTGAGCAAGTCATTTAACTTCTCTGTGCCTCAGTTACATCATCTGTAAACGGTGAGCCCCATGTGGGACGGGGACTGTGTCCAACCTGAAACCAGTGCGTAGAACAGTGCCTGATGCATAGTATGTGCTTAACACATACCATAAAAAAAAAAAGGAAACACTCAGCACTTTAGTCAGAAAACCTCAGAAACCTTCTGGTGATACGCTAAATGTCAAGTACATTAGAGCAGGGAGAAAAAAGGCTTTGGGCTTTGTTAGAGAGATGATAGCAGCTATTTGGTAATATTACAGGAAGTCATCATGTCAAAATAATATAGAAGTTACTGTCTAAGGAGGCCCCGCTTTGTAATAACCATTCTCACTATAAGAAGCGTTTAGCTCGTATCTTTTCATCTGCACGTAGCAAATCAGTAATTGGGGGAAGGGCAGCGGGTGGTGGCAGTACACTCCAAGCTAGACCTGGCTGAGAAAAGACGGCACTCCCCGATAGATCAGGGCCAAATCAAAGGGACAACGGACCACGGCCTAACGGGAGGAGGACCAGACCAGGAATCAGGAGGAGACACTGGGCTTTTAGGCCCGACTTTCTCGCTGACCTGCTGTGAGACCTTGGGTAAGTCACTTAACCTCTCTGAGCCTCCATTCCCTCCACGGGGGATAAGGGAGTTTCTGAGCCCTGTGGGGAATCGGAACTGTTTCCCATCTCATAACCTTATATTTCCATACTAAGCTGTTATTACACGTCACTATTATTACTACTAATAAGATGTACATGTCTTTAAATTTAAAATTATATATTGTAGATAATTTATATCTATATTATTGTCTGTCTCCCCGTCTAGACTGTAAGCTTGTTGTGGGCCAAGAATGTATCTGCCAACTCCGAGAGTTGTACTTTCCTGAGCAGTTAGTACAGTGCTCTGCACATGGTAATAGCTTAAAAAGTATCAGTGGAAAAAAAATAATCTATTGAACTCTCCCGACTGCTCAGTACAAGTGCTCTGCACACAGCAGGAACTCCTGCTGTGTGCAGAGCACTTGAACTGAGCAGTCGGGAGAGTACAATAGATTATTTTGATTGCTTGGTTGTTCCTTTGTGTCTTATTCCGGTGAAGGGATATTCAAAGAGACACCATCACCTAGTATTCCTGGGCAGAGGTCAAAATAGCCAGCACTAATAACCCATTTGAGCTCTCTTCAGAGGAATACACGTGTGAAGTCGAGTTGGAGCTTTCCTCTCCCTCTTCAGGGATTGTTATTAAGCACGCCCACTCGGACCCCTGATGATTCCAAATTTCAATTTTGGGTGGCTCTCCAGTCCCCCTCCCACCCCGCCCCCCATCCCTACATGGCTCAAGGGAGGGGATGTGATCCTTCTTTCTCCCCTGGCTGGACACAACGAAATTCACATCCTCTTGTGCACCTTCCCCTTTATACCTTGCGGCTAATCTCAGCTTACTGTCTCTTCTGAATGGTTTTGTCGCCGTCGGCTATGATTGCCATCCTACTTTCAGGCAATGTTTCATTATTTTTAGTGATATTTGTTAAGTGCTTACTATTACTTATTTCCCAGTAAGTACCGGGAAAAACTACATGGGTAAGTATAAAGTATGGTCTTTGGCTCTCAAGGGACTCACAATCTAAGAGTAGTGGTGGGGAAGGCATTGGAGACCCAAGGAAAGATGAAGCAAACGACCCAAAAAGAACATTAAAAAACAATGGTAAATGCTTAGAATAAAAACCCACAGACCAACAGTCTCATGACTGGAGGGGCAGAGTTTCAGATTCCTGCTGGCTCGGAGTCCAAAAGAGGCCAAGAGACAAAAAAAAGTCATTTTCTGAATGGAAATCTTATTATAGAGATGAGTGGGACCAATTTCCAAGGAAACATATACCACGGGAGAGAGTGAATCAGGGACAGAACGAAGGATCACCCGTGTTCTCCAACAGTAATCAGAGACGGTCAGGATTGCTCTGGCGGCAATGTAGTGTTGGGGGTGGCTGGACCCAGGGGGGTTAGTTTGGAGGGGTCCTACACGAGGTAGGAAGGAAGGAAAGGACAATGCTTGGCCTAAGGCAATTAGTAATAGTGACATTTGCTAAGTACTGACTATGTGCTAAGCACCGTACTAAGTACTGGGATAGATACAGATCAATCAGTTCAGACAGGGGCTTAACAGATTGAATCTCCATTTTACAGATGAGGAATCTGAGGCACAGAGAAGTTCAGTGACTTGTCTTAGGTCCTGCAGCCAGCTAAGTGGAAGAGTCGGAATTAGAACCCAGGTTTCTGACTCCCAGCCTTACGCTCTTTCCAATAGGCCACACTGCACTTCAACTGGAGGGAAGGCCAAGCCGCTTGAGGGTTTTCATCAGTCCGCCTCGTTCTCCCTGAAGATTCTCTGCTTAAGTGGGAAAACCTCCAGGCTGCAACTTTTCTATCTGAAGATTTAAACACACCTCCTTCCTTCTCTGCTGCTAATTGTGGTATGGGGCACCATTGCGGTATTTGAGCGTTTACTACGTGCTAAGCATTGAACTAAGAGCTGGCGTAGATATGAGATAATCAGGTTGTTCTACCCCCAAGAGAAACTGTAGGGACTTTCCTGCAGATCCTATCTCATCATGGTGAAACTGAAAAAAATAAAAAATAAAAAGCAACCGCTATGGAATTAGGCCACATCATCTAGCCGTTTAGATGTTCCTTCCAGTACACATGAACAAGGCTGGAAAGACGGAAGCAATCATCATTAGCTTTCCCTCCACACCCATCAGAGCCCCTGAATACTAACAAATGGCAATGCACAAGGCAGGATAAGAGTGATTCACTGGGGGTTGTTTCTCTGCGCCTCATTTTTATGCCACCTTTTCAACTCTCAAAGGAAAGAGGGGCTGGCCGTCCGCCGGGCGGCCTTCACCAGGGATGGCTTCATTCTGCTCCCCACCCTGGCACGGCTCCGTTTCCCAAAAAGCCATTTCCAGGCACCCGGAGGCTGAAGAATACAGGACCTTGGAGATATTTAAGGACGGGACAGGAAAAGGATCGCCCACACATCCCCTCATTATCATTATTAAGTGCTTATTAGGAAGCTGCGTGTTTCCAAGTCCTATAGTGGAGGAACGTAGATTGCCTCCCCTCCTCCGTCCCCGCCCTCCTCCCGACAGTCTTCTGAAGAAGGGAAGTGATCCCACAGTGAAGCAGCATGGCCTAGTGGATGGAGCATGGGCCTGGGCATCAGAAGAACCTGAGTTCTAATCCCAGCTCCACCACTTGTCTGCTGTGTGGCCTTGAGCAAGTCAATTCACTTCTCTGTGCCTCAGTTACCTCATCTGTAAAATTTGGATTAAGTCTGTGAGCCCTGTGTGGGACAGGGACAATTGTCCAGCCCAATTATCGTGCATTTACTCCAGCGCTAAGTACAGTGCCTGACACATAATAAGCGCTTAACAAATACCACAATTATTATTATTATTGTTTTCCAGATGGAGGAACTGAGGGAGATTTAAATGACTCTTTTGACCTACTGTTCCCCAACTCTGTCTTCATTCTTCCCCGGCCAACCTGGTTCCTTGCTCTCTACTGTCTCTCCTCCATCTCCTCCCTCATGCCACCCCCCGGCTTAAAACCCCTCCTCTCCCCCCATCCGACAGACCACCACTCTTCCCACTTTCAAATCCCTCCGCAAATCCCATGTCCTCCAACAGTCTTTTCCCAGTGGATTTCCCAGCACCCGGAGCCCTATCATCCCTTGAGCCAACTCTAGCATTTAGAAACTTATTTACACCCTTCTAATCACATGTATATATGCTTACTCAATTATTCATTTCAACCACTCTAATTGTAAACGGTTTTATCTTGTCTTCCCTGTTCGAGTGTGATGTCTTTATGGGCAGGGACCAAGTCTTTTCTTTAGTCTCTATCAGTCAAGTCCCTATTATAGTGCACTGCACTAAGGAGGTGCTCAATCAATTCTATTTATTGAGCGCTTAATGTGTGCAGAGATCTTGGGAGAGTGCAATGTGACAGTAATATAGAGAAGCAGCGTGGCTCAGTGGAAAGAGCCCGGGCTTTGGAGTCAGAGGTCATGGGTTCAAATTCCGACTCCGCCAATTGCCAGCTGTGTGACTCCGGGCAAGTCACTTAACTCCTCTGGGCCTCAGTTACCTCATCTGTAAAATGGAGATGAAGACTGTGAGCCCCCCAGGGGACAACCTGATCACCTTGTAACCTCCCCAGTGCTTAGAACAGTGCTTTGCAAATAGTAAGCGCTTAATAAATGCTGTTATTAAGCGCTTAGTACAGTGCTCTGCACACAGTAAGCGCTCAATAAATACGATTGATTGATTAATATTAGTAAATAGTAGTAAATACTACTACTACCACTATACTACAACACTTCCTCCTCTGCCCTAGATAAAAGGATCAGAAGGACTAAATTAGTCAAGAGAGTCCTGAAATTAATCCTGTTCTGCCTTGCTCCAGACAATGGTTGTGACATCCTCTCTCTCTCTCCTTTTGCCCCTTACCCCTTTCCCCATTTTCCCTCTTCTCCCTATTTTCCCTTCTTCAGTTTGCCCCTCACTCCTCTCCTTTATCTCTTCCCACAGCCCTGGCTCTTTCTCCCTAGGCCTCAAGTCACCTCAGAGTCTGAGATCCCATCAGGGTCTGTTGGCTGAGCCAAAATCTGAACTGCAACTGCCCACCCTCCTGCTTTGCCTGCAGAACCCCATGGCGTTCTCCTTGCTGCCTCTCGCCTGCTTTATTTCCTCCCTTTTCCACCGTGGTTTTCCTGGCCAAGTCTGCTGCCATCCCGGGCCCCTGGGCAGCGCCCTTTTTATTTATTCATCCATTCATTCATTCGATGGTATGTATTGAGCACTTACTGTTTGCAGAGCACTGTACTACGCACGTGGGAGAGTATGCTATAACAAGAAACAGACACATTCCCTGCCTACAACGAGCTTCCAGTCTAGAGGGAGTCCCATCCTCAACCCCACAGTACTTATGTCCATCTTATACTCTACCACTTCCTTGATCTTCCTGACTAGATTGTATGCTCCTTATAGGCAGGGAACATGTCTACCGACTATTTTATTGCCCCAACAGGCAGAGCAAAGACCGAACAGCACAGCTTTCTGAGCGACAGGGTCAGGGGCCGATAGCCCCTTTTCTGGCCTCGGTTTAGCTGTCCAGTAGAGTGGCTCCTTCCAGGATGCAGGGGCTGCCGTTGGAGAAGGAGGCCGGGTTCCCTTACCCACACACCGTGCCAGGCTCGATCCTAGCCAGCTCTCCTCATAGATGGCAAATGGACAGAGATGAAAAAGAGGCCAGCAAGCCCGCCAATGGGGCTCTATTCCCGGGCTTTCTTCTCCTCACTGGTTCTCCTGGGGCCTGCCAAGTCCCTCAGCCAGCAAACCGGAGGAGCGTTTTCAAAGAGGAGCCCTTCACCCTGGCTGGCAAGTTCCTCAAAGCTCGTCTGGCTCTCCCTGCACTAGGACAGTCCAGTCAAAGGCCTTTTATGTCTCAGGCACTAAATGGACACGTTGGAGGGGGTGGCACTGGGGAGGGGGGCAGGGGGCAGGGAGGGCACTTCAATGGGAACTACTTGGGTGGGGGAGTGGGATAGGCCGGAGGGGAGAGCTGGGAATGCAGGGTGAAGAAAGGAGTAAAATGGGGTGGGGAAACATCAAAGGAGACAGGGTAGATGGGACCAAACCCAACTAGCACCTTTAGAAGCCAATGGAAAAGCATCAGGGAACCTCTCTTCCTTGCTCTGCTGCTCAGGATCAATCAGTGGTCGTTACTGAGCACATATTGTGTGCAGAGCACTATACTAAGTAAGCATTTGGAAAAAAGGAAAATACAACAGAGTCTGGTAGACGCGATCCCTGCCCGCAAAGAACTTCTGGTTTAACTCGGTTCAAAAACGAAAGCCTGAGGCCTAGCAGGGATTGGCAGATAGGTAGATGGCTCTCGAGGTGTCGGGTCTGAGGCCGCGTAGTCCGTTCTATGTTCTTTGCAAATCATTTGTGAAGCCTCATGGGGCGGCTTGAGTTCACCATTCCCCCATTATAAAAAGAGCTAGATGAGTGGCTTGGAGAGAAACCTTCAGTGGCTAAAACGCCTCATCTTCCCGCCCTGTTCTTCCTCCCTTCTCTATGTAGAGAGAAGCAGCTTGGCCTAATGACTAGAGAATGGGCCCGGCAGTCAGAAGGTCATGGATTCTAATCCCGGCTCCTCCATCCTCCACTTGACTGCTCTGTGACCTTTGGCAAGTCACTTCACTTCTCTGTGCCTCAGTTAGCTCATCTGTAAAATGGGGATTAAAACTGTGAGCCCGATGTGGGACAGGAACTGTGTCCATCCTGATTTACTGGTATTCCTCCCCTCCGACTCCCTCACCCCAGCACTTAGTACATGCCTGGTACATAGTAAGCACTTAACAAATACCACCACAGCTACATCACCCACCTATCTGGGTCAGAACTCCCTATGCACCTTGATACTCCATCCTACCCTCATCCCCACAATACTTATTTTACACTCTACCACTTCCCTGACCTCCCCCTCTAGACTTTAAGCTCCTTGTAGGCAGGGAACATGACTTCCAACTCTGCTATACTGCACTCTCCCAAGGGCTTAGTACACAGCTTGGTACACAATAAGTGCTCAGTAAATAACACTGATTGATCGATTCATTGACATGTAATTTATTTTAATGTCTATCTCCCCCACTAGAGTGTATGCTACTTAATAATTAATAGTAGGAACTATAGTACTTGTTAAGCGCTCACTATGTGCCAAGCATTGTTCTAGGTGCTGGGGTAGATACAAGTTAATCAAGTTGGCCACAGTCCCTGTCCCACATTGGACTCACACTCTCAAGCCCCATTTTTCACAGAAGAGGTAACGGAGGCACACAGAAGTGAAGTGACTTGCCCAAGGTCTCATGATGGACAATTAGTGGAGCCGGGATTAGAACCCAAGACTTTCTGACTCCTAAACCCGTGCTCCATCCACTACATCATGCTGCTTCTCACATCATGCTGCTCGTGAGGGTAGGGATAACGTTCACCAACTTTATTGTATTTGTCTTCTCCCAAGTGCTCAATATAGTGCTCGTCACACGGTAAATTCTCAATAAATACAGAAAAATGAATGGAGAGGTTAAGTGAATTGTTCAAAGCCCCAAAAGAAGACTTCCACTTTTGTAAACTTGTGGCTATCCCAATGTAGCCCCTAACAGTGCTGAATAAATGCCATAATCATCATCACCATCACAGCCCATCCGGGGAGACATTAACTGATGGACAAACGTTTGTGACTTAATTCCCTAAGAGCCTTCTAGCTGAAACCTGAAGCGAAGGCACCCGCTCCGGCAGAACTGAGGGTGTTGGGGTTATGGCCAGCTAGTTGGTCTTTAGAAAGCACCTTGAAGATTTAAGAATGTACGAATACAGTCTGAGCAGTGCCATTCGGGAGAAGACCACGGAGGTCCACTTGGCTCAACTGATTCCAACGAGGCAGGAAATGCCCCTTGGGGTGGCATGGTTTCCCCTCACGATTAGGGCACACATCCTTCTGACTTCCTTCTCTAACTGTTCTATTTCCAGTGACCCAAACTGGAAATACCACCAACTCCCACTTCTTTGGGTTAATGTTTTGCTTCAGTACTATTAATTATTAAAGGGGAGGCCAGTATAGATGCATGTAGCTGCTAAATAGATCTGTTCCTCAGGCAATCACTTTCAGAGGCAAGCAGTTATCATCCATGCCCTTATGTCTGGACAGATCTTCCCATCTCAAATAGCCCCCAGGCCAGCTCACTCTGACTAGTCAGTCTCCCACTGTGGCTCCTATCACTACCATGTCTTTCTTTCTCTCGCCGCCTTCTTCCCCTTCCAAACCCCATTCCCTTCAGCCTTTTCCACTGCTTTCCCTGCCCCGCCCTTTCTATTTTAATGTCTGTCTCTCCCTGTGGACTGTAAGCTTCTTGTGGGCAAGGATCATATCTACCAACTTTGCACTGTCCTTTCCCAAGAGCTTCGTACAGTGCTGTGCTCACGGTAAGTGCTTGATAAATACCACCGATGAATTGATCTCACTATTTTTCATGTGTAGGCCCATAGTCTAACTGAGCCCATCCATCAGATCCAGAGTGGCACCTAGATACTTCTTTACCAACCTTGATATGTTAATGTGAACATTAATAACAATAATACTATTTTTGAAGTGGTTACTGTGTGCCAGAGGCTGAATTTGGCAGCAAGGAAGATACAAGATAATCAAGTTGGTTGTAATTCCTGTCCCACATGGGACTCACAGTCCAAGTAGGAATTGATTCCCCATTGAACAGATGATGAAACTGAGACACAGGGAAGGTTAGCGACTTGCCCACGGCCACACGGCAGGTAAGGGGCAGAGCCGGGATTAGAACTCAGGTCCTCTGACTCCCAGGCCTAAGATCTTTCCAGTAGGCCATGCTAGTTCTCAGCCTTTAAACACTGCCATTTTTTTTTGATGAGCTAGGCGCTCTGTAGGTAATGAACGGTTTGACAACTCGCGCTTCATCAGGTGGATCCCAAAGCTGTTCCCCAGATACGGAAGCGCCAGCTTCCTCTCAAGAAAGTCTAGGAGGGATCTGGAGCATTTATAAAGCTCTCCCCCGTGGATCACCTCCAAGGGCCAGCACAGCCTCACTGGCCTAAAGCAGAAGGCCTGGCTATTTTTACCGTCCGACGACCAGGACTCCCACACTATCTTGCCAACGTGTCGCTTCCAAAGGAGATGGGATCGGTTTGCTTTCGTAGGCCAGTCACAAATCAGGGCTATCGAACCCGCTCACAAGCCAAACAGAGCCCCGCAAAGACAATATCCCTTCCTTCCTGAGGCAGATATTTCAGGAGCCGGGGAAGCGGGGCTTCCTGTGTTCTCACACAGGCTCAGATAAAGGGCTGTTTCAGGGGGGCTCGGCTCCGAGAGGCCGGGGGTGGTTACTTTCCGAGGGGCTCGTGGCGGGGTTCGGCAGTCCTCTGAGGCAGGGCTGGGGAATCGGGACCTGCCCGAGGGAAGGAGCAGAAGCTGTGAGGCAGTGAAGGGTGGGGGTTACCTCATAGGTGGGCGTGAAGGAAGAGGGCAATGGGAGGTGTAACTGGAAGTAGTGACTGCCCTCCAACACGAGATCTGGTCATTTCACTTTTCCTTCTCTATTATACAAAAACTGCTCAGGCGCCTGTGAGAATCTGAATGCTTTCTGCCACTCTCTGTCTCTGTTTCTCTAGGGCTTCCTCTTGCTCTCCCTCCTTCTCTCTCTCTCTCTCTCTCTCTGCCTCTATCTTTCCCCTCTTTCTCTCTGTTCCTGTCTTTTTTCTCTCTGCCTCTACTGCTCTGCTTTGTTCTCTGCCTCTGCCTCTCCCTACCTTTGTCCCTCTGTCTCCTCTCTTCCTTTTTCTAACCCCCTGCCTCTCTGTTCCTTTCTCTGTCTCTCTTCTTTACACTGCCCCATCTCTGTCTGTGCCTCTTTCTCCGTCTATCTCTGGCTCGCTGATACTGTCTCTTTTGTGTTCTCTGACTGTCTCTCTGTCTTTGCCTCTCCTTTTTGCTCTCTGCTGCTGTGTCTCTCTGTATTTGCCTCTGCCTCTCTTTTTTTAATGGTATTTAAGTGCTTCCTTCCCTTCCCCACAGCACCTGTATATATGTATATATGTTTGTACATATTTATTACTCTATTTATTTATTTATTTTACTTGTACATATAATAATAATGATAATAATGGCATTTATTAAGCGCTTACTATGTGCAAAGCACGGTTCTAAGCGGTGGGGAGGTTACAGGTTGTCCCACGTGGGGCTCACAGTCTTAATCCCCATTTTACAGATGAGGGAACTGAGGCACAGAGAAGTTAAGTGACTTGCCCAGAGTCACACAGCTGACAAGTGGTGGAGTCGGCATTTGAACCCATGACCTCTGACTCCAAAGCTCAGGCTCTTTCCACTGAGCCATGCTGCTTCCCATAATAATAATGATGGCATTTATTAAGCATTTACTATGTGCAAAGCACTGTTCTAAGCACTGGGGAGGTTACAAGGTGATCAGGTTGTCCCACAGGGGGCTCACGGTCTTCATCCCCATTTTACAGATGAGGGACCTGAGGCCCAGAGAAGTTACGTGACTTGCCCAAGGTCACACAGCAGACAGGTGGCAGAGCCGGGATTTGAACCCATGACCTCCCAAGCCCGGGCTCTTTCCACTGAGCCACGCTACATATCTATTCTATTTATTTTATTTTGTTAATATGTTTGGTTTTGTTCTCTGTCTCCCCCTTCTAGACTGTGAGCCCACTGTTGGGTAGGGACTGTCTCTATATGTTGCCAACTTGGACTTCCCAAGCGCTTAGTACAGTGCTCTGCACACAGTAAGCGCTCAATGAATACGATTGATTGATTGATTGATTGATGTGCCAGGCATTGTTCCAAGTGCTAGGGTAGATATAAGGCAATCAGGTTGGGCACAGTCCATGTCCCACACCGGGATCACAGTCTTGAGCTCTGTTTTCCAGGTGAGGAAACTGAGATCCAGAGAAGCAAAGTGACTTGCTCAAGATCACACAGCAGACAAGTGGCAGAGCTGGGATTAGAACCCAGGTCCTTCTGACTCCTAGTCCTGGGTTCTATCCATTAATGCACGCTGCTTCTCTCTCTCCTCATTTCCTGCCTTCCATTTGCCATTTCTATAATAATAACAACGATGGCATTTGTTAAGCACTATGTGCAAAGCACTGTTCTAAGCGCTGGGGGAGATACAAGGAGATCGGGTTGTCCACATGGGACTCACAGTCTTAATCCCCATTTTACGGATGAGGTAACAACTGAGGCACAGAGAAGTGAGGTGCCTTGCCCAAAGTCCCACAGCTGACAAGCGGCAGAGGCAGGATTTGAACCCCTGACCTCTGACACCCAAGCCCGGGCTCTTTCCACTCCGCCACGCTGCTTGGTTAGCCACGCCACTTGGTTTGGTTTTCTATCATGGTGCGTCCTCTTTAAGATGTCTGTGGCGGTGCTCTTGGTTTTAATCATCTAAATTCCTAGAAGACGGGAGCGGTGTTTATTTCTTTGGCTCTGTCCGGTGCCTGCTGCCGAGGAAGCCAAACTGTGCTAACCCAGGCTGAGCCGTGCCTGTTCTGGAGAAAGCTCTTACTGCTGGCAGCTCTACCTCCATCTCGGCGGCTGACCTTTCCTCTAAAGGGGCCACCTGGGCCTGCTGGCTGCTCAGCTGCAATGGGTCCTCGGCCCGGGCTTTCCAGAAGCCATCGCTCTCTCCGCAGAGCCCTTCTTCAGGGACGGCTTACACAACCTGTCTTTGTGGTGCTTCTCGTAACTTGACCCGCAGTGGCCGAGCTGCCAAGATTTTGTCAGGCACTTAGTACGGTGATTGGCATGCGGTAAGTGTTCAATAAATAGCACTGATTGATTGGATTCACTTCCAGCTATCATCGCATTAAGCTTCTACTAGAGGGCCAATGCTGGGCAGTTGCCAACCTGGGAGAAGCGGTTGGGATCTTAACAAAAGGGACAGTTGTGAGAACCCTGGATAGGTGGGTGCTGCACTCCACCTTCAATTAGTGGTATTTCCTGGAAGGGTCTACTGTGTGCAAAGCGTCGCTCCAAGTGCTTGGGAGAGCACGACAAGAGGCAGAAGAAACAATCCCTGCCCTCACAAACTTACAGTCTATTGGAGAAGGTAATAAACTCTCCTTTTCCCAACTTCCTCTCCCTTCTGCGTCTCCTATGTACTTGGATATGTACCCTGTAAGCGCTTGATAGTCACCGAACCCTCAGCACTTACGCACATACCTGTAATTTATTTTTTTAATGTCTGTCTCCCCCTCTAGACTGTAAACTCCTTATGGGCAGGGAATGTGTCTACCGAGTCTGTTGTACTGTACTCTCGCAAGCACTTGGTACAGTGCTCTGCACACAGTAAATGCTCAATAAATGTGATTGATTAAGAAAGAGTCCGGGCCAAGATTTCAGCAGGATCTTCCCTCCCGGACCTGAGGTCGTAGACCCCCAACCCCCAGCTCACCGAAGCAGCGGTAACAACCTGCTTCGTGAATCTGTAGTGGATGAAACAGTTACAGTGTCTGATTCAGGACTCGGGGGAACTTGGCTCAGGATTTTCACGATTCTATCAGCACAGACACTCCTGGAAGAGGAGCTGGCACTTTGGAACGCTTCTCCGGTTTTCCTGCCATGAAGCGATATTTCCAAATTCCAATAGCAGAAGGAATCTGAGGCGTGCTGGATGGCCTTTGACTAGAAGCAAATGATCAGAATTTTGCTAATGGGCTGGCTGATAACTACAGCCGGGTGAACACCTGGGTCAGAGGCTCCAGGCCCAATTCCATGGGGAAGGCAGGGTAGCCTAGTGGAAAGAGCAGGTGCCTGGGAATCAGGAGACCTGGGTGTTAATCCCAGTTCTACCTCTCACCTGCTGTGTGATTTGGGGCAAGTCTCTTAATCAACCAATGGTATTTACTGAGTACTTACTGTGTGCAGAGTGCTGTGCTAAGTGCTTGGGAGAGTACAACACAACAGAACTGGTAGACACGTTCCCTGCCCATGATGAGCATAGTCCAGAGGGACCCTTTAGCTCTCTGGATCTCAGTTTCCTCATCTGTAAAAGGGGCATTCAATACATGTTCTCCTCACCATACCTCTTTCTCGCCTGTCCCGCCAAAGGGACAGTATCTTTGGAGGAAAAGGAGGAAGAAGAAGAGGATATCTATTCTATTTATTTTATTTTGTTAGTATGTTTGGTTTTATTCTCTGTCTCCCACTTTTAGACTGTGAGCCCACTGTTGGGTAGGGACTGTCTCTATATGTTGCCAACTTGTACTTCCCAAGCGCTTAGTACAGTGCTCTGCACACAGTAAGCGCTCAATAAATACGATTGATGATGATGATGTTATCCATCCTACGTAGATTGTGAACCCCATGAAGGACAGGGACTGTCTGATCTTATTGTCTTGCATGTACCCCAGTGCTTAGCACAGTGCTTGGTCCATAGTAGTGCCGGGGAAGGATGGCTCCCAGCACCACCTGCTCACAGAAGAGGAATGTGAGTAGAGGCTGCTGGGAAGGGAGGACTAGTAGCTGAAACCAACACCAGCCTCACCTGTGACTCAAGGTACAGAGCTTCCCTTCCCTTCCCTGTCCTTCCTGAACAGACTGGGATGTGGGAGGAGGTGGTATAAGCCTCATGGTGAAGTTGAGAGGGAATGTCATCAGACTGGTTCCTGGGGCAGCATGGAGGTGGTGAGGGAGGATGAAGACCTTTCTTCCTTCTTCCGATTCCTCTATTTGTGACTATCTCTCCCGATACAGTAAAGCTCCTGGAGTGCAGGGGAAATGCCACTTCTCTATTTTGCGTTTCTCAAGTACAGTGCACGTAATTAGAATAACAGCAACGATAATAATGGTATTTGTAAGCACTTACTATGTGCCAAGCACGATGTTAAGTGCTGGGACAACTACAGTACAATCAGATGAGACACAGTCCCTGGCCCATATGTGGCTCGGAGACCAGGGTGAGGGTGAACAGGTATCAAATCCCCAATTTACAGCTGAGGAAAGTGAGGCATTGAGAAGTTCAGTGACTTGTCCAAGGTCACACAACAGGGAAGTAACAGAGACCGACAGGCAGCCAGCACTACTTTTATCTTCATATTTACACAGAATGATTCTAGGGGAGCTCAGCCCTGGAAGGCTGGACCAGAG
This sequence comes from Tachyglossus aculeatus, assembly GCF_015852505.1. Lineage (NCBI taxonomy): Eukaryota > Metazoa > Chordata > Mammalia > Monotremata > Tachyglossidae > Tachyglossus > Tachyglossus aculeatus. Next base: position 7,952,188 of record NC_052085.1, on the reverse strand, counting down.
GACAAAAGGTCACCAAAGGTGTGTGTTCTTTCTTCAGATCTCCCTTTCATGTCTCATTTGGGGGGTGGGGGGGAAAGGGGGTGATCTTTGGATAAGTTGCCAAACTTCTCTGGGACTCATAAACTATTGAGCCTCCCAAATCAGGATAATAAAACAATCTGGACCATGACTATAATAATAATAATAATAATTTTGGTATTAAACGCTTACTATGTGCCAAGCCCTGTTCTAAGCACTGGGGGGATACAAGGTAATCAGGTTGTCCCACGTGGTGATCACAGTCTTAATCCCCATTTCACAGATGAAGTAACTGAGGCACAGAGAAGTGAAGTGACTTGCCCAAAGTCAAACAGCTGATAAGTGGCAGAAGCGGGATTAGAATCCATGACCTCTGACTCCCAAGCCCGCACTCTTTCCACTGAGCCATGCTGCTTCTCAATCATACTTTGTTTCTTTCAAATCCAGAATGGCATATCATTAATTACTCAAGTTTGCTCTGTGGTCCTCCAGGACCTCGAGATCTTTTTCAGCTGTGCTTTTACATAGCCTACCATTTCCCACTTGGTAATTGGGCGATTCCATTCTCCCCTGGGGGATGTGATTTTTTTTTTTCCCACCAGTCCCAATAAAGGGACCTGGGTTCTAGTACTGGCTCCGCCCCTTGTCTGTTGTGTAACCTTGGACAAGTCACTTCACTTCTCTGTGCCTCAGTTACCTCATCTGTTAAATGGGGATTGAGACTGTGAGCTCCATGTGGGACAGAGATTGTGTCCAACTTGACTACCTTGCATTCACCCCAGCTCTTAGTCAATTCCTGGCACATTGACTAAGCACTTACTGCTAGGACTTTGTGCTAAGGCACAAGGAACAGCCTCTGTTTCTCCTCCTAATCTGTCAGTCAGAGGTATTTATTGAGTGCTTATTATTTTCCCTGGAGTGCAGGGAAAATGCGACTTCCCTATTTTGCATTTCTCAAGTACAGTGCATGTAATTAGATTAACAGCAACGATAATAATAATGGTATTTGTAAGCACTTACTATGTGTCAAGCACATAGTATTTATTGAGTGCTTATTGTGTGCAGAGCATGATACTAAGCACTTGGGACAGTTCAATGCAACAGAGTTGGAAGACCCATTCCCTGCCCACAGTGAACTTAGAGGCTCCCTGTCTCTTAGGAAGCAGGAGTGTGGGGGTTGATAGATGGCTGTGGAACGACGCAGATGGGAAAGCCGTGAATCAGGACAGTATTAGAACTTGGCCAACCTCACCATGGTGATAGTAATTCTTTTTAATAATTACGGCACTTACTCAACACTTATTCGACGCGAAGCCCTAGGGTGGATAGACGGTTAACAGATCAGGCTCCATGCAGCACTCACAATGTGCCTTATCCCCATTTTGCTGATGAGGACCTGAAACCCACGGAGAGCAAGTGATTTTTCTCAACCTCTTCCAGCCCGCTGTTGGTAGAAGCGGGACAAGAACCAGTATCTCTGACTCCCGGCCCTTTCCATGAGGCCACTCTGCCTTGGAGTGTTGGGTGGGCATTCTTTTGTGTCCTTTCAGCTGTCTCTTCCTTGGCCTAGTGAGCCTGAAAGCTCAAGACAATTCTTGGATGGAAATATTGCCTTGAATTTTGTTGCAAGAGAAGCGAGTGTTGTTTATTTGATTACAAAATGCCAGTGATGAAAGTTCGCAGCTTCAGGCCCGCTCCTTGCCAGGAACGGAGCAAAGAGACTTGGGTGGGTGGGAGGTAGATGAACAGACACGAATGCTGATGACGCCAGGGATGAAATTCTGCAAAGGTCACCTCGAGAGGCTCTCAGATGAGCCTACTAAACCATTTTTAATCTGGCAAGGACCAAGTCCGGTCCCATTATGCTGGGCATGTACCTTCCTCTGCTTGGCATTAGGAGTTATAGAACATGGCTGTTTTGTATCAGTGTGTACCAGGGAAGCAGTGTGGCCTAGTGGATAGAGCATGGGCCTAAGGTGAGAAGGACCTGGGTTCTTATCCTAGCTCCGCCACTTGTCTGCTGTGTGGCCTAGTGCAAGTCACTTAACTGCTCTGTGCCTCAGTTACCTCATCTGTAAAATGGGGATTTAGAGTGTGAGCCTCTTGTGGGACAGGGACCATGTCCAACACAATTACCTTGTATTTATTCATCCATTCATTCATTCAATCAGTCGTATTTGAGAGCTTACTGTGAGCAAAGCACTGTACTAAGCGTTTGGGAAGTATCTACTGCAGCACAATTCAGTGCCTGGCACATAGTAAATGTTTAACAAATACCATTATTATTATTATTTTTATTATTATTATTGCAGTCATGACCTAAAGCTTGCCTGCTTTTCCATCTGTGTGGCTTGGAGAAGCAGTATGGCCTAGTGGAAAGAGGAGGAGTACAGGGAGTCAGGACCTGAATTCTAATCCTGATCCCATCACTTGCCAGATGTATCACCTGGGGCAAGACAATTAACTTCTCTGTGTCTGTTTCCTCATCTGTAAAATGGGAATTAAATTACAGTACTTAGCACACAGTAAGGGCTGAACAAATATCACAACTGCAATTAAATACCTGTACTCCCTGCCCCCTAGACTGTGAGCACATGTGGGACAGGACTGGGCCTGACCTGATTATCTTGTATCGATCCTAATAATAGTAATAACCATGGTATTTAAGTGCTTACTATGTGCCAAGAACTGTACTAAGCTCTGAGGGGGATGCAGTACATGCAGCTCAGACACTGTGCCTGTCCCCCAAGGACTCACAGTCTAAGTAGAAAGGCGAATAGATATTGAATCCCATTTTACAGATGAGGAAACTGAAGCACAAAGAAGTGAAGTGGCTTGCCCAAGGTTACACAGCAGGCAAGCGGCAGACCCGGGCCCTCTGACTTCCAGGCTCGAGCTCTTTCCACCGGGCCATGCAAGGTGCTTGGCACAGAGTAAGCGCTTATCGAGTATCCCAAATATTACCCGGAGATGGCTTGAATCCTCCAGGGAATCTTTCGATCCCTTCAAAGACTTTCTTCAGATACGGATCCAAACCCAATCCTCCTTTTTCGAGCGTCCAAGGATGCGGCTCTGGATGAGATTTCACAGTCTTCCGCTGGTCAGACCAACTGAAGGCTCCTGCCCAAAGGCTCAGGTTGTGAGGGAGAGAAGCGACGAGCCCAGAGTTAACCTTCACTCTCAGCTCATATTTCTACCCTGGCTAAGTCAGTCTCCAAGGAGATAAGGCTGTTGATGGTAACCCAAAATTGCAATATAAATGTCACGTTGTGCAGGTCCAAAAGAGCAAATTGTTAAATATCAGGCTGCTTTTCCCAAGCTTTCTGTCATGACCCTCGTGGCTGGTTTTCTTCAGAGAGGAAATATGGTATTTCCCTGTTTAGTTTTCCTCTAGTGTGTTCATTGGACAATGGGTTTTCAATGAAAGAAACAAAAGGATAGTATCGGGCTGTCAAATTTCAACTGGGGCAGGGGAGTGATTTGGTATTGGTTATGGAAATTTCTGTCCTCTTTGTCTCACCCATTTGGGCAGGAGAATTGGGAAGCTCACTGTTTCTGGAGTTTTTCCTCTAGGAGCCTGACTTCTCTAGAGGAATCAACAAGCTGGAATGTGGCAAAGACCAGATTTGGCCTCTGCAGGTCTAAGCGGAGCAGACATCACCCACGGTGGTGGTTCTGGGGGCGGGAGGGCTCCGCGGTTGTCTTTTAGTGCCAGCCGTACTGTGGTTTCCCGGTAGCAAACATCTTGATTCTAGCTGGGCCAGGATCCACGGGTCTTACCTGAGTTCGGATGGGCTTATTTCTCCTTTTCTAAAGCTTATCATTTCATTTCAATTTCAACGGTCATTTTAAAATTGGTTTGTGTGTCCTGAGGCCAGATCATTTAGAAAGAAGTGAGGATAAGTGTAAAAAAGCACCACTGCCTCCTGGAAAACGTCCTGTAATTTAGCCTGCATTTACATGACGGCTGTATAGGTGAAGATGGGGAAAGAATCAAGCTCAAAGCAGTGGCTAATAAAAATAATCTCTATCATTTAGGGTTGTGATTCCTTTCTCCTGCCCACATCCTGGTTGTCTGGTGGGGACTCTTTGGTGTCAAGCATTATCATTGATCGAAGCTCCTTGAGAGCGGGAGTCATGTACTGTACTCTCCCAACTGCTTAGTCCAGTGCTCTGCATGGAGAAGGCACATTGACTGTTGGGTTGATTGATGGTTAGAACAGGAGAGCCAATCAACCTAGCTTCCTCTTGTTATTCCCTTGGCAAGATCCTCTGGTTGTTTGTTTTGTTTTATGGTATTTGTAAAGTGCTTACTATGTGCCAGGCACTGTTACAAACACTGGGGTAGATACACAAGTTTGTCATGGATACAGTCCCTTTCCCACATGGGGCTCATAATCTTAATCTCCACTTTACAGATGAGGTAATTGAAGCACAGAGAAATGCAGTGACTTGCCCAAGGTCACACAGCAGACTAGTGGCAGAGCCAGGATTAGAACCCAGGTCCTTCTGACTCCCAGGGCCATACTACTTCTCTAGACTGTAAACTTGTTGTGGGCAGGGAATGTGTCTGCTTATTGTTATATTGTATTCTCCCAAGTGCTTAGTACAGTGCTTTGCACATGGTAAGTGCTCAGTAAATAGGATTAAATGAATGAATGGTTTAACCTTCTCTCCTTTCTACCCTCTTTGCAGGAAGAATTCCACCTCTGAGCAGCATCAGGCTTTGTGTAACATCCAGCGCTTCGTGAAGGGGTCGCAATTGATTGGCTCTGATTCTGGCAATCCTCTCAAGTCCAATCCCCCAGAGCAGCTGCACATTCAGGAAATCAGCCAACTCGAGCCACTGTCACCCGCTCTGTCACTTGAGTGGCCATCCCCCTGCACACCTGCCAATCCCTGCCAACTTCCTATTGTACCGGCTTGCTTGGGTGAGAGCTCGGAATATTCCAGGTGTGTGGCTCCTCGTGCCCTCCTCAAAACGATAGTCACTAACACCCATGAGTTCCTATCGGGTTCTCAGCTAAACAGATTGCCGGTCCATTTACCTCCTTCCTGGCTATTCGTGAAGGAGCATAGCCTAGAGGAAAGAGCACGGGATGGATGGTGAGGAGAATTCGTTCTAATCCTGTCTCCACCACGTGCTTGCTGTGTGACCTTGGGCAACACATTTAACTTATCTGAGCTTCGGTTTCCTCATTTGTAAAACCGGGATGAAATACCTGTTCTCCCTACTGTGAGCTCCATGTAAGACAAAGACAGTGTCTGATTTGCCTATATTATAGCTATCCCAGCTCTCCGTACCATGCTTTGCACAGTGTAAGTACTCAATGAATGCTGCTATTATTATTATTATTATTATTATTATTATTCATCTTAAAGTTGCCGAGTGCCTGTTCCAGGAATGTGAAATTGTTTTTGCTTTCATTACATAAGTTCAGGAGTAACTCTGAAACGGTGAGAGGAAGAAACACAAAAACTTGAATCAAAGAAAGTTCTCCTAGACCCCTCCTTTCTGAAGAAACAAGAACACTGCCATTCATGGCTGCTGTGACTCAGCCAGTGGTGAATAGTAAAAGAAATAATTAGTTCATGATAGGTTTTTCCTGTAGCCCTGGTGTTGGCTAAAGTATATTGTTTTCGGAATGTGGAGCAGACATTTATCACATCCTCTGTCATAATTATTAGTGACAAGTGGAGTCTGAATGAACACAAAGCAAAGGAAAATTATTGTTCACCCACTCCCCCCGCTGTGAATTCTGATAGTTCCATTTAAAATGGTTTCCATTTGGTGGCCTTATACTGTTGGGACATTCAAGTGGTCAGGATATTTGGAATCTAGAGAATGGCCAAGGTGGTTCTCTTTGGTGGGGAGAGAAATAAGAGGCCAGGCCAAGAATGAAGAACTCTCATCCATTTTACTCAACTCTGTTGTACTTTCCCAAGCACTCAGTACAGTGCTCTGCACACATCAAGTGCTCCATAAATGGTTTTGATTGATATAGTCACTGACACCGGCAATGTGGTCATGGCAAGTGTGACTTCTAAGACAGATCGGAGGCAATCCTCAGGGCTCGGAAGACCCTTCCAAATTCTGCTGCAGACTTGCTGGATATCTTGGCAACATTAAGCCTTCCCATTCTCTCTTGCTGGTGGATCAGGGTGGATGCCCCGAAGCAAGTGTATCTAAAGCTACTGTCACAAGGTATCTTTTCCCTGCTTCGCTTGATTATCCCTGCATCCTAAGGGAAATGGAGTGAGAGAGTGAGCATGTGATAGGGGGAATGGCTTTGACTTAGGGGTCAGAGCAGGGCATGGGGATGGTCCTTAATGGTCCTTAGTAGTAAGACTTCTAGGCAGAACACTGAAGGGCAACACATTCAAAACTAAACTCTGGAAGGCAGAATGTAGAACCAGATAAAGAAGAGATAAAGAGAGAGAACATGAGGATCAAATTTGAGAAGATACAGGATCCAGGACAGTTGAGAATCCTCTTGGTGGTGGGGAAAGGGTGAAACCATCTCCCCAATACCCACTCAGTTGTTCTGTATGACCTGGTTCAGCCACTTAAAACAAACAAACACACACACACACACACACACACACACACACACAAACCCAAAAGCCCTCTATCCCCCTCTCCCCTTTCTCACTCTCCCGTCCTTTCTACCCTTTCTCTAACTCCTCTCTCCCCCTCTCCATCTCCCCATTATCTCTCCCCATTCTATCTCCCTTTTCTCTAACTTCTCTGTCCCATTTTTCACTCTCTCCTTTCCCCCTCCCCATTCAATTTCTCCTTTCTCTCTCTCCTTTCTTTCCCTCTCCCCATTCTCTCTCTCTCTCTCTCTCTCTCTCTCTCTCTCTCTCTCTCTCTCTCTCTCCCCCTCCCCCCACCACCTTTCTTGCTCTCTCCTTTCCCTCCACCCCAATAGAGAACAGAAGCTGGCTACTGGGGTGGAACTAGCCCTGGAGCCGAGCAGGAAGTCCTAAGAATTGCCCCCTTGCGAGGTGGTCACTGTTTGCACAAGAGCTGTGTGAAGAACTGGAAAGCGGATCCATTGAAACGCTCAATTCCCTGTGCCAGATCAGACTAGTTGGCGCTCAATGTTTCTCTGACTTGCACTGCCAGTGTGGCCTGGGCTTGCTGTCAAGAAAGAACCACTCATGCCTGCCCACACCGGTTTGTTCCCTCCTGCCTGGGAATGTTCCCTTCATCTGGACAAGGGCAAGGTCACTCCGCTGTGAGCATCTGCTCAGGCTCTGGAAAAGTGGATGAAAAGCCACTGCGATGGGTCTCTAATAATAACTGTAATTGTGGTATTTCCGAAGCACTTACTATGTGTCAGGCACTGTTCTAAGCGCTGGGGCAGATACAAGCTAATTGGGTTGGAGACAGTCCCTGTCCCACATGGGGTTCACAGTCTTAATCCCAAAATGAGGGAACAGAGGCCCAGAGAAGTGAAGTGACTTGCCCATGGTCACACAGCAGATAAGTGGCGCAGCCAGAATTAGAACCCAGATCCTTCTGACTCGTAGGCCCATTTTCTAGCCACAGGGCTGTGTTGATTCTCCAGCATAGAAAGTGCCTGCAGTAGCCTGAATGCAAAGCGGCCAGTCGAGGCCTTATGGGCAGTGAATGTGTCTGCTGTACTGCACTTAGTACAGTGCTCTGGAAATAATAAGTGCTCAGTGACCACTGATGATGATGATAAGACATAGGGAACTTTACTAGGTTCCCCTAGTGGATGAGGACCCTGATCATGTGGTTGGAAGAGCTCTGAATTCCAGGCTCCAGAGGCTCCTAGTAGGAATGGGACACGGATGAATGTGGTTAAAGGAACCACATCCCTGTCTACATCCTCCATTCTTCCAGGTACTATTGTCCAGAACTGGTGGTCGCTCTCTCTCTCTCTCTCTCTCTCTCTCTCTCTCTCGACCTAGTGGTAAAGCATGGGTCCAGGAGTCAGAGGACCTGGGTTCTAATCCTGACTCTGCCAAGTCACTTCCCTTCTCTGGGCCTCAGTTTCCTCATCTCTAAAATGGGAATTCAATCCTTGTTCTCCCTCCCCCCTTAGATTGCAAGCTCCATGTGGGATGAGAAATGTGTCCGACCTGATTATCTTGAATCTATCCCAGTGCTTAATTCAGCGCTTGGCATCTTATAAGTGCTTAACAAATGCCACCATTATTATCATTATTCCTTGACTCTCCCGAACCAAATGAAGCTAGAACAACTGAGTTTGTGAGGTTTGGGAACTTGAAGAGTCTTACAGTCACCTTCCCCAGGAGATATGAAGAACATTAGCAGTAATGATATTTAATGATCACGCATTGGGTGCAATGCACTGGGCTTAAACAACTTGGCCTAGTGGAAAGAGCGAAGACAGAGAGCTACAAGACCTGGGTTCTAAATCTGGCCCTGTCACCAGCATTCGATGTGAACATGGGCTCATGGCTTTACTTCCTGGGGCTTCAGTTTCCTCCCCTATTAAATGGGAATGTAATACCTCTTTTCTCCCTCCCCCATAGATCATGAGCAGGATGGAGACCGAGTCTGATCTGCTTATCGTGTCTCTACCCCAGTGCTTTGCATGGTACCTGGAGCCTAGTAAGTCCTTAACAAACATCATTATTATTGTTAATATTAAGGGGACTGGACACTGACTGATAGAGCTATGACAGGTTGGGACCAAGTTCAACGGGCTGAACAACTTCAAATAGCACCCTCTCGACTGGGGGATTGTTTTTCTCACCCTCAGGGGAGGGTGCCAAAGGAAGCAGCAACTGACTCTTAAAAATTGAGGCACGTGGCTGGAACACGAGACTGGACTTTCTTCAATCCAAGAGACCAGGCTCAGCTTCTCGGGATACGGCATGTTCCCAGGGACAGTGAAATTCCATCTGGGAGAGAAGAATTGGCTCATTGGAAGAAACTCAAACCTCCTGGAAAGCTCCATCCAATGGCTCCCCCGGCTCCGGGAGGCTTTCTGGGGAAGGAAGACCCCGTGGCCAGTTGCATGAGGTGACATCTTCCCTCAGCAAGGACGAAATGTGAACCCCTGCTGGAACCAAACAGCGTCAAGCAGGCTTGAACACGACAGATAAGCCATTGAGTTCTAAAATTACTCACCCGGGACCGTATGTGCTAAATGGGTGTTGGGATCAGCGGGAGATATGATTACAGTTATCGGCCGGCTGGAAATCCAGCTTTGCAGCTCGGAGAAGTGGCGCGGTGTGATTGGAAAGCCCTCCCCTGAGCTCGCGCTGGCCCAGGGGCCACGGAACTGGAGGCCAAGGGCTGATGCGGCCGATTGAGTCGACACGATTTACCAGAGCTCTTCCCTAGGAAACCTCCAGAGAAGAACTTCAGAGTACACGGATGACTTTAGCTTTCAAGAAAGCACCGGTGTTTCAGGGAAATTCCCCTCTCTTTCCCGGGTGGGTAGTGGCAGGAGGAAACGGGGACATGGTAGGATTTGGCCAAAATCCAGGGCTTGTAGTCATTCCCTTCCAACTCTGTACCAAGTCCTTAGTACAGTGCTCTGCACACATAAGTGCTCAATAAATACACCTGATTGATTGATTCCACAGGAGGACTCTAATCCAACTCTTCCTCATATTTCCTCTCAGTTATTCAGTCAAATGGTCATTAGCATTTATTGAATGTTTACTCTGTGCTGCACACTGTACTAAGCACCTTGGAGACATAATCTCTGCTCTCGAGGAGCTTATAATAAACGGTGTCCTCTAGAGCAGTCTGATCCTGAAAATGAGGAAGAATGATCATCCTTAATAATAAAATGTGACATTTATTAGAGCTTACCATGTGTCACAAAGCACATTTTAAGAGATAGACTAGACATGAGGTGATCAGATATAATACGGTCCCTCTCCCACGCGGGAGTTGCCGTCTAAGGCACAGGGAGAACTGTGATTGAATGCCCACTTTAAAGATGAAAAAACTTAGGGCCAGAGAAGTTAACAGACTGGCCCAAAGTCACTCAGCAGGTAAGTGGCCACCCTGGACTCCTGACTCCCCAGCCTGAGCTCTTTCCAATAGGCCATATTGCTTCCTTTACTTGCAATAAAGAAAATGGGTTCAGAGGTTGCCCAAGGTTAATTCATAAAATTAGTGGAAAGGCTAAGATTGGGAGTCAACAGTTCCTCCTAACTTCTCTGGAGCTCAGTTTTGTCATCTGTAAAATGGGAATTCAATACCTGTTCTTTCTCCCCCTTAGAGTGTGAGTCTCGTGCTAGATCGGTTCTGTGTCCCACATGATTATCTTCCATCTACCCCAGAGCTTAGTATAGTGCTTGACACAGAATAAGCACATAATAAGTATTATTATTATTTTTAGTCAATGTGCACTAATAGTCCTTGGTCACTTGCAGACTGTGCGAATTCGGAGGTAGGTAATGGTAGAGCGGCGAGAGTAATTTACTTTCTTATTGGTTCTTGTGACCAGTTTTCAAAACCTGCTGTTGAATCTGCACCAGCAAGATTTGCATATGTTCCAGTTGCTCATGCAAAATGGGCAACTGTACCCAGAGAGACCCGTCCAACCTTTTCTCCTTTTCTTCTCTACCACCTCCACCTCCTCCTCCTCCCTTCTTTCAAACCTTCTCTCACCCCCACGGCCTGAATTTATTGGGTTTTTGCATGGCATTTGTTAAGTGCTAACTATGTGCCAGGCACTGTTCTAGGCTCTGGGGTAGGTACAAGGTAATCAGGTTGGACACAGTCCAATGTCCCGCAGTCTTAATCCCCATTTTACAGATGAGGTAAATGAGGTATAGAGAAGGGAAGTGACTTGTCCAGGGCCACAGAGCAGGCAAGTGGCAGAGTGGGGATTAGAACCCAGATCCTTCTAGCTCCCATGCTGTATGCACTAGACCACACTGCTTTCAGTTCGCTACTTAAGTTCTAGTGTGCCCATGGCCCACCCAACCAGGGAAGGTTTTAGTGGGCTCCCCGTTCATATGACTGCCTGCTTTGGGAGCCTGCAGAGGTGAAGGATGCTTTTTATGCCCAAGAGAGAGAAGTGTGATTCTTAAATGGCATCTCCCAGTTGAACAAGTTTTTGTGAACACCCCCGAAAGAACACTCTCCTACCACTCGAAATTAGGGACAAATATCTTTGTTCAACAAGCAAAATGCAACCTACATGTCTGAGTCTAATTGTCCTGATCCTTCCACCAGCTCAGAGCGGCCAGCACAGTCCAGTGGAGCGGACACTTCCCTGGGAAATCGGAAGCTGACAAATCTCTCCTCAGGTCACTCCACAGCCGCGTGACACCTGCAGGCTGATGGAGCCGTATTCCGGACCTTTCCAATTTCAACCTGGGGTGAGGAGGAGATGCCACCTCCCTTTTCCGGGGAGAGAAAGGGGAGTAAGAAAACCAATCTGAAATGACTGTGGACTGACCTAAAGAATAAGGGATTTGCTTATGTAGGCTAAATAAATGCTAAGTAGGAATCTCGAACATATTTTGGCGAACTGCCTAAGGCAGCCGTCTGACCTGGCTTAGCCTGGAGAGGGAAGACGTGAAAATCAATCAATCATCAGTCAGTCAGTCGTACCTGTTGAGCGTTTACTGTGTGCAGAGCACTGTAGCAAGTGCTTGTCTGTCCATTATCAGGTGGTGGTAGTAGTAGTAAGAGTGGTAGTAGTTGAAGAAGGAGTAATAGCATTTTTTGAGTGCCCACTTGGTGCGATTCACTGTACTTGGTGATTGGGACGTTCAACATAAAGTAGGGACCTGTTCCCTGTCTGCCCATAGGGACCTTCCATTCTAACGGGGGAAGACAGAAGAGGAAGCGTTCCCCAAGTGAAACTGCGTTTCAGCCGGCCTTCCCACGCATAACGTGAGTTCACTCTGCCTTTGGCACGAGCTCTGCTCCCTGACATGGCTGGGGGTGCTTTTATAAACTTCTTCTAAGTAGCCTTCCCCAATCAATGTACGATACCCTCAGTCACAGCAACCCAACAGCCAGTGTAGTTTATTTGCGTGAAAGACGCGTGGTCCTTGTGGGCGGAGAAAGTGGCTCATGTTTTTGTACTTTCTCAGAAACTTAGTACAGAACTCTGCACCCAGGGGTAGTCAGTCAGTCAATTGTATCTGTTGAGTGCTTACTGTGTGCAGAGCACTGTACTAAGCACTTGGAAGAGTACAATATAACAACAGACACAGTCCCTTCCCACAATGAGCTAACAGTCTCGCGTACTCAGTGCTTTCCATTACTACTACTGCTCCCATATTGTGCACTCATGAACATAGCTTTATATTCATTTATTGGTACATCCAACCGTTTATTCAGTCTGAAGGCAGGAAGGGGGGTCTATTCATTCTATTGGCCTCCCCCAAGCACTCAGTACAGTGTTCCGCACAGAGCCGCGACCCAAGAAACACTATCGATTGATCAACTGATTATTTCATCCTGACATCTACTTCCTCTATCTTCACGCTTTCCTCTGGCCTTCGCTATTTGCAAATCCCTTTTGTGCGTCTCCCCGCTTAGATTGAGAGCGATTTGAGGGCAGGGGATATGTTTTAGCTTCTGTTAGGAGTTAGAACTTGGTTGCTTTAGCAGCAGGGGGAGGAATGGGGGGTTGGTAGAGGAGGGGTTTGCGGATGTGACGATCACCTGCACCCATTAATGGCAGGGGAGGGCCCCTGATCGCAGTGGCCTCAGTCGAGCAGTCCTTCTGGCCCAAAGCCTCCAGGGAAAAGGGAGGGTTCGGCCACAGTTTGTCCCGGGGGACTGGTCCTATGGGTGAATTTTAAAGTTCTCCACTGCAGGCACCCAAATACTGACTAACCAACCACGGGGAACTGCATGTCTTTTTATAGCTTTGTTTCCCCTCTGGAGCATTCAGATCAAAACAAACTGATTAGGATATGCACATGGTCACAATAACAGGTGGTTCAAGAGGAAATCCCTAGAGACCCTGAACCTACTCTGCAGAGCAAGAGCAGAAGAAGCGGAGGAAAGAGGCTCGGGCCGACGTGTTTAGCTTCTGGGCCCCGTGACCGTGTTGGACGCTTAACTGGGAAACCAGCCGTGCGTGTCTGCAGCTGTGAACGGCTCTCAGTCCTTGACTCACAGAGTGAGTAACAGGGAAGTGTAGACAATGTAGCGAACAATGGAGCGGAGAAAACTGCTGCTTTAAGGAAGTGACATTCGTCAGGAAGAGTATTTTCCCCTTCCATTTATAGTGCAGGGTTTTCCGTTTGGGATCTTTCACATCAGGATCAGGATTTTCATGAATCGATCAGTCAATGGTACTGATTGGATGCCTTCTGTGTGCTGAGCACGGTACTGATGGATCGGCTAGGATGGAGTTGTGCAGAGAAGACGGGCTGCCTTTGTCTGAACTATAATAATAATAATAATAGCATTTATTAAGCACTTACTATGTGCAAAGCACTGTTCTAAGTGCTGGGGGGGGGATACAAGGTTATCAAGTTGTCCCATGTGGGGCTCACAGTCTTCATCCCATTTTACAGATGAGGTAACTGAGGCTCAGAGAAGTTAAGTGACTTGCCCAAGGTCACACAGCAGACATGTGGTGGAGTCGGGATTCGAACCCACGACCTCTGACTCCAAAGCCCGTGCTGTTTCCACTGAGCCACGCAGGTTACCTATGCACTGAGGCAAATCATAAAACACTATATGAATACAGAAAGAGAGTGTGTGAATGAGACCGCAAAAAGGATGGTGTTCAAGGATCTGACTATTTTCAGATAAATGAGTCTGAGAGTTTTTTCTTCTCCTGGCTCTGAGTTTTTGCCCAAACCATACCTGTAAATTGGAGCAATCTCTCTCTTCCTTACTCATTCCAGCACATCTCTCCCCTCCTTTTAGTCACAGCAAAACAACAACATTGCAAAAAACACCTCTTCCAGGAAGTGTTCCTTGACTTTACCCTTCGCCCAATTCACGGTCCGGTTCACTCCCCTGCTACAGTTTCATTTTTACAGGAATGTTTTTATGGTCATTTTTCCACTCTCTCTTGTTAGATTATAAGCTCCTTTGGGGCAGGGCCCGTGTCTAATTTTGACAGTGTAAATAATTGTCCGACATGACTACGTGAATGTGACTGATCAGTTATTCTTGCTACGGTATTTGTTCCGTGCTCACTAAGTAGCAAGCTTGGGCTGAGTGCGACACAATAGAATCAGATCCAACACAGTTCCTGTCCCACAATATTAGAAGTATCAGGTATCTTATCCCCATTTTTCCATGGAGGAAACTGAGTCCCAGAGTTGCTAAGTAGCTGGGATTAGAACCCAGGTCTCCTGACTCTCAGGGCCAGGCTCTTTCCACTAAGGTGCAGAATGGAAATTGATCAATCTTGTTTCCAGTCTTTTCAGCTACACTTGCCTTCATGAATAGGCTCTCACCTTCAGTAGCATCAGTTTTGAAAACAGAAGATACACCTTTCAAGAGCTCGATACAGCATTCTGCCCAGAGCAGGTGCTCGATAAATACAACTGACATGTGTTAAATGTTACACATATGACGAATCCAGTCATTTCTTCACGTGATCACTTATTTGTCTTAAGCTGCTGCATATTTTGGCCTAATGTTCTTGTGTGGGAGAGGCAGCATTAATTGCTTATCAGCAAAAGGTAGGCTGCAAGCTCTTGAGGGCAGAGATCATGTCTACCAACTCTAGGGAATTATCTTTTTTTGTGGGATTCGTTTAGTGTTCATTATGTGTTAAGCACTATTCTAAGCTTTGGAATAGTTAATCATAGTTACTGAGCGCTTACTGTGTGCAGAGTACTGTACTAAGCGCTTGGGAAGTACATGTTGGCAACATATAGAGACGGTCCCTACCCAACAGTGGGCTCACAGTCTAGAAGGGGGAGACAACAAAACAAAACATATTAACAATATAAAATAAATAGAATAGATATATACAAGTAAATAAATAAATAAATTAATAGAGTAATAGAGCAATCAGGTCCGACACAGTCCCTGTCCCACATGGGGTTCACAGTTTAAGTTGGAGGGAGAGAGCAGGTAACAAATCCCCATTTTGCAGTCGAGGAAACTGAGGCCTAGAGAAGTTAAGTGACTTGCCCAAGGTCTCATAGCAGGGAACTGATGGAGCTGGGAGTAGAACCCAGATCCTCGGGCTCCCAGGGCCAGTTCTGTATCCACTAGGCCACACTGCTTTCCAAGCACTTGGTACAGTGTTCTGCACAGAGCTGGCACCCAGTAAAGGCTGTTGAATGGTTGACTGGTCAGTCCAGCTAGGACTCTAGGACTTGTGATGAGTGAGCAGGGTAGCCAACCCCAAACCAAAGCAACAGCCTTTCTAATCCTGGTTCCACCACTTATCTCCTGTGTGACTGTGGGCAAGTCACTTAACTTCTCTGAGCCTCAGTTACCTCATCTGTAAAATGCGAATGGAGACTGTGAGCCCCACGTGGGACAACCTGATTACCTTGTATCTACCCCAGTGCTTAAGACAGTGCTTGGCACATAGTAAGCGCTTAACAAATACCATCATTATCGTCATTATTATTATTCTAACCTTCCCTGCCTTTCTGAACATAGAGTTTCTCTGGGCCAGTTGAGGAGCTGGTTGTGTTTTTGCTATTGAACTTGGAAGCTGATATCTGTTGAGTATTTAACGCCATACTGCACATAGCTGCATATTCTAGAAGTACAGAACAGACAAACTGTCCAATACCATGGGGTCTCTTCTCATAGGATAGGGGACAATTCCAAGAAATCTTATTCCAGGAGTGCTCCCCCTCTGAAGAATTTAGGCTTGCTAATGAGAGTAAGGGGCTATAATTAGCTTGAACACATGATCCAGAATAAGACACCAGAGAGTTTAGAAATGGAAGGATTTGCAATTCCAAACTACCACAGTGCATTTGGGCCCAAAAGAAAAAAAAAGTCCATAATGATAATAATAATTCATATATTTCCTAAATTTATAATCTGGCTTCAGAAGTAAAAGATGCCCATTCATATTCTTTGTTGTTATGTTTTGAATCTTAGTAAATCACTGTTCCGGTGCTTTTCTTTTAAGGTGACTGAAAAGACTTGAAATAGGGGGCTACGAGGTAGGTTTTCCTTAACTTGAAGTCCTCTAAGGGTGGAACCCCAGTGTATTAGGACACTTGGGTTCGGCGGAGAGGGGCAGTGTGCCTGAGTCTTCTCCTCTCCTGCTCCTTCAGCTGTTTGGATGCAAGAAAACAGAGGAACTAAATGGGAAATAAACGCTGCAAAAACCCTAAGGTCTTTTGGGCGCAGAATCAGGATTTGAAAGTATGTTGTGGTTTTTTGATTAAGCTAAAGAACAAGTTGGTTACTCTGTGGCTGGTTTGGGTTAGGAACCATTTTCCGCACTCGGGAGAGTCTGTTGAAGGCAAAAGAGACACCCCCTGCCCTCAAGGAGCATCTACTGGGGAAGTGAGACAGATCCAGAATAAATTCCACATAGGGAAAAAAAAGAGAGGGGAAGATGCATCAGTGAATAAATAAGTGCTTGAAGAGTAGGATGTGTAAATCGATATGTCCTAGAGTGGTACAGGTGGTGGTGCGGTGGTGGGAAGGAGCTAGAGAGCAGAAAATGAGCCAGGGGATCTGCCTCCAAGAGAGAGTAGGATGTCAGAAGGACTTTGAGGCCCTTAGAAACTTGGGAGAAAAGCTGTGAGCCTGTGAACTGAATCCCGGCCAACCCTTTGGTATTCCTTGGAAGTCTTCCATCCCTGTCCTGCCCCGATCTGACCTCCCTGAGCCTGGGAGAGGCAGCAGGGGCTGAGCGACAAGTGGTTTGGGTGGCCAAAGGCCAGGGTGAGCTGAGACTTTAGCCCAACTGATACCAAAGGTTGATCTCTTTCATGCAAATGAATTGCCCAATATCTATTGGAAGAACGGGATTTTGTTCCCAGTAGAAGCCCTCTGGCCAAAATATGCCTCTCCCACTTCAAGGGATTTTTAGCCCCACTTTGCAGAACCTGTTACGGGTTTCTCCACTTGGTCCCTGTCCATTTCAACCCTCACCGTCTCTCCCACAGAATTCTCCGTTCGTCATTCTTTCCCAGGCTGGTCGGTGAGATTATCCAGCCCCAAGTGTTACTGGGCTCTGGTGGTCGGGCCCAGATTATTAAGGGGTTGGAAGCGGGTTTGTGACAGGCCTTCGTGCTTCCTGGTCTTTCAATCCCACTGTGTTCAGAGAGAGGCCTTCTTGGCAAAGGAGAGTGGAGCTCAATTGCATAAACAGCAAATGGTTTTCTAAATTCCTCCCCAAAGCCCTGTTCACTCACTGCCAACAGCATCTCTCCTTGGAAAAAAAATTCAATTGGAAATGATTTCCCACATCCAGGAAGCTGTTCTATTCAGTGCTTTCCCACCACTTCTAACCTGAAAGACTATGAGATTGTCTCTTCTGACTCCTTTCCTTCCTCTTTTTTCCTTTCGGCCAGTCCCTTGCATCTTTCACATTTCTAATCCCCTTCTGATCTTGTCGGGATGGTCAGATCCTGGATTCCTGTAGCAAATATTGCCCCCACTGGAAGCTGAGTAGGAGCAGAGAGAGTGGGAGGGAAGGAGACAGGAGGAGAGGAGGTGAGCAAGGTACTGACTCATAGTATTTCATCGATTTGCCTTCCTCCTCCTTCACGCCTGTCAATCCGAACTCTCCTCAGGTTTTGTTTTTTTTTAAATGGTACTTGTTAAGTACTTCCTATGTTCCAGGTACTGTACTAGGCGCCGAGGCACTGGACTGACAGGTAAAATTGGGCTGATACATTGAGGGGAGAGAACAAGGTAAATGAGTCTAGGCACAGTGGCCTACTCTTAATATGATCCCGAGGTCCCTCTGGGGAATCAGTGAGTACTACTGGCAGCACCGGGCCAAGGTGATGGTGGGAATAGTAATAATTGTGGTCCTTGTTAAGCCCTTAATATGTGCCGAGCACTGCGCAAGTGCTGGGGCGAGTGCAATATAAGCAGACTGGTCACGGTCCCCATCCCACTTAGGACTCACAGTCTAAAGGGGAGGAAGATCAGATATTCAATCACCATTTTACAGATGAAGAAACTGAGGCCCAGAAAAGTGAAGTGACTTGTCTGGATTAGAACCCGGGTCTCTAGACTCACTTAACAAAGACCACAGTTATTACTATTTCCACCATCACCTAGGCACAGCCCTGCCCTGTCAGTAAGTACAAGAAGCAGCGTGGCCCAATGGAAACAGCATGGGCATCGGAGTCAGAGGTCATGAGTTCAAATCCCGGCTCTGCCGATTGTCAGCTGTGTGACTTTGGGCAGGTCACTTAACTTCTCTGTGCCTCAGTTCCCTCATCTGTAAAAAGAGGATTAAGACTGTGAGCCCCCTGTGGACAACCTGATCACCTTGTAACTTCCTGAGCACTTACAACAGTGCTGTGCACATAGTAAGTGTTTAGTGAATGCCATCATCATTATTATTATTACTACCACAGGGTAAGTGGCATGGCCTAGTGGATAGAGCATGGGCCTGAGAGTTAGGAGGACCTGGGTTCTAATCCTAGCTCTGTCATTTGTCTGCTGTATACCCTTGGGCAAGTCACTTCACTTCTCTGGGCTTCAGTTACCTCATCTATAAAATGGAGATTAAGACTGCAAGCCCCATTTGGGACATGGACTGTGTCCAACCTGATACCTTATATCTCCCCCAGACCCTAGAACAGTGTCTGGCAATTTAACAAATACAAAACAAAACAAAGACCTGTACCACTGGCTGATACAAAATGGGAAATACCCAAAAAGGGAAAGCTTTGATTGCCAAGGAAATAGCTGCAGGAATACTGAAGGCTCGGAGGAGGAAGATTAGAAAAGCCCAAGCCGTGAATGAGAGGGAGCTTCCAAAAGGCACAAAGGGAAAGGAAAACATTCATTAAAATTAAATGCGTCATGAGTGCGCGAAGGATAAAGGAAAACGCTGGCCCCCTCCTTTATCAAAGGGGTTGAGAGAGCTGAGAATTGAAGACTCTGAGAAGGCAGAAGGCTTTTCAGCAGCCACTGGCCCCCATGGCCATTCTGCCAAACACCCTAGCCCAGGAAGCTACCGACTCTATCGTACTATTCCAAATGCTCAGAACAGTGCTCTCTCTACAGTAAGCACTCAATAAACAGCATTTATTGATGGACTGCCTGGAAGTAGTTTGGGCAATGCCACCTGAAACTTTGTAGTGCTGGTCTATTGTTTCCTGGTTCTGATCCTCCAATGAAATTTGTACCCTTATTTCTAATGAAAATAACTGTGGTATTTCTTAAGTACCTACTGTGTGTCAAGCACTGTCCTGAACACTGGGATAGATATAAGACCCAGTTCCTGCCCCACACGGGACTCACAGACTAAGGAGGAGGGAGAATCGGCAGTGAATCCCCATTTTCCAGTTGAGGAAATGGAGGCTCAGAGAGGTTAAGTGACTAGCCCCAAGTCACCCAGCAGGCAAGTAGTGGAGTTAGGATTCGAACCCAGATGCTTTGACTCCTGGTCTTGGGCCTTTCCACTTGTTCCCTTGCCCCTACCCCAGCCCCAGTGCCTTTCCCTTCCCCCACCATGTCTCTGGCAGCATTTTCTCAGGCAGGATGGAGTTGGAGGTAACAGCGGTGGCTATGGAAACTGGAAACCGTGGTGACTGTGGCTATGGCCAGCTACGCTGCGGTGGATGTAGTAGAAAGAACACCGGCCTGACAGTCAGAGGACCTGGGTTCCATCCGCTGCTCTGCTATTAGCCTGGTACGTGACCTTGGGCAAATAACTTAATTTCTCTGGGCCTCAGTTTCCTTCATCAGTAAAATGGGGATTAAATACCTGTTTCCCCTTCCCCTGTGAGCCCTGTGTGGGACGGAGATGGGGTCCAATCTGACTAGCTTGCGTTGCATCTACCCCAGCGATTAATACAGGGCTTGGCGCTCAGTAAGTGCTTAACAAATGCCCCAGCTTTGTTGGATCTTTTTAATGGTATTTCTTCAGCATTTTGTGCCAGGCACTATACTAAGCACTCGAGGAGACACAAGCTTGTCAGGTTGAATGCAGTCCATGTCACACGTGGGCCTCACAGTCTTAACCCCACTATATAGATCAGTTGACTCAGACACAGAGAAGTTAAGTGACTTATCCAAGGTCAAACTGTAGACAAGTGGCAGTTACTATTATTGTAATTATTTTTTATGGTATTTGTTAAGCACTTATCGTGTCAAACACAGTTCTAAATGCTGGGGTAGGCACAAGTTAATTGGGTTGGATACAGTCCCTGTCCCACATGGGATTCACAGTCTGAGTAGGAGGAAGAACAGGTATTTAATCCCGACTTTACAGTTAAGGGACCTGAAGCACAGAGAAGTTAAATTCCTTGCCCAAAGTCATACAGCAAGCAATTGGCAGAACCAGGCTGATTCATTCAATCATATTTACTGAGCACTTACTGTGTGCAGCACACTGTACTAAGCGCTTGGGCAGTACAGATCGGCAACATACAAAGACAGTTCCTACCCAACGATGGGCTCACAGAACCCAAGTCCTCTGAATCTCAGGCCCATGCCCTTGGGAAGACCACGGTAGAAGAGAGACCGGCCTCGTGTCAGAATTAGAACTGGGACGGATGTCAAGGCTAAAGCTTGGCGATGGCGCACCGAGTCTGAACAGAGCTGCTGGGCGGCAGAAGCTGCAGCCCAGCCCTGACCATCCCAATAGCCGCCGTGAGGGAGGGATCGTGGATGGCAGACTCAGGGATGAAATCTCCCCACCCGGACGGCCCTCTCCAGACCCCGAACCGCAAGGCCAGGAGGACGGGGATTCTACTTTAATTTCCCAACTAGGTCAATTCTATAGATTCACTGTTATGAGGGTAGGGGAACCCTAAGTACCTAAGAAAACCTTCATTAAAAGGTTGCTGTCACTCACTGCGATGAATCACTTGAACCTTCCTATCTTCCTTTCTTTCCAGTGCAGTTTGATAGATGAGGGTGTGTTTGCACGTATGTGGTTGATCAGTCAGAACACACACACACACACACTCCCCCGCCCCGCCCAATTCAAGGAACATATAGATGATGTGTAATTTCTCAGCTGAAGTGTTTCAAGCACCAGGGATAGTCATGGTTAGCACCGTCAGCTGGTTTCCTATCATTTCGATTCCCCCTCCACTGAGGCAGACCACGTTAGCCCCACGTCGTAGTTTAGTGCTTACAATGTGCCAAGCGCTGTACTAGATTATAGGATAATCGGATCAGATGCCGTCTCCTGTCCCACACCAGGCTCAGTCTAAATCGGAGGGAGAACAGCCATTTACTCCCCATTTTAGAGGTGAGGAAACTGAAGTCCAGAGAAGTCAGATGACTTGTCCAGGGGCACACAATGGGCAAATAGCAGAGCCGGGATTGGAACCCAGGTCCCCTGGTTCCCAAGTCCATGCTCTTTCCAGCCACACGGCTTCTCTCTGGATCTCTTCTCTTGATTTCTGCGGGAATGTCATTTGATCTGGGAAGCAATGTCACCTAATGGAAAGAGTGTGGGCCTGGAAGTCCACATTACCTGGATCCTAATTCTGGCTCCACCTGCTGTGTGACCTTGGGGAAGTCACAACTTCTCTGTGCCTCAGTTCCCTCAGATGCCAAATGGGGACTCAATCTCTGTTCTCCCTCTTACTTAAACTCTGAGCCCCATGTGGGATTTGATTATCTTGTATCTACCCCGGCAAGTAGTGCAGCGCTTGGCATATAGCAAGTGCTTAACAAATACCACAATTATTATTATTATTTCTATCTGGGGGCTTTTCCATTTTGCACGGTTAATGAGGACGGCTCCATCTGTTCTTTTCAGTGAGGCATGACGGTCCTCAGTCTGGTGGCTTGCTTATCCTTGGCATTCTTCAGTTTTAGCATCCCAGTCATGGGACTTCTCTTGATTGATTTATATGTTGCCAACTTGTACTTCCCAAGTGCTTAGTACAGTGCTCTGCACACAGTAAGCGCTCAATAAATACAATTGATTGATTTATATCTATCTCTGGCTTTTCTGGCCTCCATTTTGTTCTAATCATGAGAGACAGCTTTGCCTAGTGGCACGAGTATAGAACTGGGGACTCTGGTTCCATTTCCAGCCCTGTGGCTTGGCTGCTCTGTGACTTTGGGCAAGTCACTTAACCTCTCTGTGCCTCAGCTTCCTCATCTGTCAAATCAGGATAAGATACCTGCCCTCCCTCCTGACTTGACTGTGTGCTCTGTATGATCCAGGGACTGTGTCTGATTTGATGATCTTATACCTACCCCAGCCGTTAGCATGGTGCTTGGCCCATAATACATAATAAATACCATCATTATTATCGCCGCAAAGGGTTGTTGATGCGCTTCTCGCCTTTCCATCAGTGGGTTTTTAATCTACGAGTCAAAATTGATTTACCGCGCTGTGGCAAAGATTTGCCTCCCGTTTTATTTTTGATCCCTTTCCTGAAGATGTGTAAAGTGTCGACTCCTGGACACGCTTACCTCCGTGTATCTGATGAGTATTTTGCCTGAGATTTTTTGACCTCCATGTCGGGAGGTGGCTACACAGGAAGTTTGGAAAGCAGTCAAGTAATAAATGCATTTGGGTGACTTTTTATACTTCAAACCAGGCTTCAACACTTTCTCTAATCAGTGGTATCTGTTTATTGCCGTACCTGCTGTCAATAGGACCGCTTTCTGAATTGCCTGTGCTCTTCAGCCTCACAATCTGCCTAATTTGTGCTGCTGTTTAGAACGTTCTTGAAAATGCCCAGCTAATGAGAAGAAAACATTAGGTGTCCAGGCAAAGCAAGATCTCATCTCTATATGCGGGGCTTTAAGCAGGCAGAAAGCCACATTAATGCTAATGAGATTTGTACACCAAATCCCCGTTCTTCAACAGCGGAATGGACCCCTCTGTGTTGAAACACATTTTCTCCTCATTAGCCCACCGTTTTCATTAATATTAACGATAATAATGAGAATTAACCAGACTGTATTCTAACGGGATTCAGTATTCATGGGAAAAAAAAAAAGATTAATGGCGGAGAGAAGGGAGAGAGATAGTTTTGCGGTGGATGGATGGCACCCTTCTGAGGCCCTTGTAAGTGTGAGACTGTTCTAAATGAAGTTTATGGCGAATCGTGTTAGCAATGCCATCATTAGTGCTAATGGGAGATACACAGCCGAAGCTCCATGTTTCCAGATGCTCTACCCCTTTAGCGGTTTTGTAGCTCAATGTGTGCGCACGTGTGCGTGTGGTGTGTATGTCCATCTTCAGTCTACCTCCAACCTAATCAAGGATTTACTCACCAAGAGAAGCTTAGCATGGTGGAGAGCATTTAACTGCCCCATTGGTTGACTGCACTGATGCACTGTTTAATGCAAACTCAAATATCCGCCGTAATCTACATTCCTTAATGGGATTTGAACAGGTTTAAATATTTCAAAGGGAAATCTGGTTTGAAGAGGGGTGGCGAGAGATAGAAGGGAACTTTCCTCTTTTAGTAGGATTCACGCAACTGGGAAATATGTTTCTAGTGAGAAGAAATGAGAGTAAATGCCGCCGCTACTACTACTTCTACTGGATGACTGTCAAATGTCATTATCACACACCCATAAAACCTATAACCTGGTGAAAAGTGTGCAGTTAAGAGAGTTGTCACTGCTAGGTAAATAGGACATCAAATGAAAATGCAGCAATTGCATTGGAGGATTTTGCCAGTTCTTACTGTGGATTTTTCTTCACTATCTGACTGACATCCACAAATTTTTAACTGCCGGCTCTTCCTTTATTTGGGGCTGAAAAGAGAAGCAATACCACTAATAATAACAATAAGGATGATGCTGATGGTATTTGTTAGGCGCCTACTCTGTGCCAAGCACCATACTAAGCGCCTAACAAGAAAATCAGGTTGAACACAGGCTCTGTCCCACATGCGGCCCACAGTCTAAATGGGAGGGAGAACAGGTATTGAATCCCCTTTTTTCAGATGAGGAATCTGATGCACAGAAAAGTTAAGTGACTTACCCAAGGTCACATAGCAGGCAAGTGGTGGATTTGGGATTACAGTCCAGTCCAGGACTATGCTCTTTCTGCTAGGTCACACAGTTTATTACTGCTACTACTACCACTATCTTGTATCTATACCAGTACTAAGTACAGTGCTTGGCTCATATTAAGCATGTAACAAATACCATCATTTACTACTACCAGTATTACTACTACTACTACATAATACTAAACAGTAACAATAAAAATAATTATAGTTATTATGGTAATTGTAGGGAAAGGGTCTGAAGGAGGTTTAGAGCCCACCAAAACCCCAACAGGAATTAGTGTTCTCCTAAGAGAATGAAGAATCCTTGGATTTCAGCAGATTTTCATTTGGACAGTTTGACTATATACATCACCTTTAAAGCATTTTGACATCCGTCTATAATCAAATGCATTGAGAATAGGTAGCATATAGGTCGACAGGCCTTCGACCCACTTATTTCCTAGAATTGCTCACATGGTCATGAGAAATCGGGCAATTTGCTCTTCCACTCTGATTTTTCTGTTCTCTTCATTGTTGGTTACCCACTTCCCAAACACCGTATTTCCATTTACTCTTCTGTAGAAGAGCCACCCCGGTAAAAGAGGTTCACACAAACTCCTCCGTGGAGGAGACATATCAGATCTGACTGACACATAAAGGTATAAAAACCTTAATATAGTTATTACTAACAGATCTCGATTCTAATCTGTTTCGTAAGTAGAAATGGTAGCAGTGAGTCATGAGGGCGGGCTGACTATTAGAAGAAATCCATTAGTAGAGAATGCTCTACCTTGAATCTTATTATCACGCTTTTATTTTCCAAAGTGCTTTATCTCATTTCGAGCCCCACAACCTCCCACCTCCCTACAAGGTAGGAAAAGATCGGTATTATCATCGCCACTTTACAGATGAGGAAGGTGAGGCCCAGGGTGGTTAAGTGACTTGGCCAAGGTGATGTGCAGCAGGATAGGCGCAGGGCTGGGACTTGAACCCTGGTCTCCTGATTCCAAGCCCACCGCTTAGTACATTGTATGGCACACAGCAAGTGCCAGGCGCTTCTTCTAGACTGTGAGCTCGTTGTGGGTAGGGAATGTGCCTCTTCATTGTTGTACTGTCCTCTCCCAAGAGCATAGTACATTGCTCTGCACACAGTAAGTGCTCAACAGATATGACTGAATGAATGAATCCTTTGTAAGTTCACAATTATTGTTATTTTCAGATTGCACTGAGTAAATACAACTGACCGACTGATCATCTAATCTGGGCAAAAGAGACAATTTGGCCTCATCCTCTCCATCGTGGTTACTTTTCTGGGTTCAGACCCTCCTGCCATGCAGCTCTCCTAATTGGATAGGACCTGCATCCGTGTAACTGCCCTCCTGCTCCCTGTTCGGGAAATCCCCACTGGACTTTAATAGAGAACCTGTCTCCAGGCAAAAGCAGTTGAACAGACTGGATTTGGCTACTGAACCAGGGCAGTTTGGAAAGCCACAGAGAGAACTGAGAAGTTCACTATCAAAGAGTAGTTTTTCTTGAGTCACTTTTATGGCCCAAACAAGTGACTCTTGAGAAGTAGTGGTTTGGGGGGTTTTGAAGAGAAGAAGAATATAAAACAACCACCACTGTGACTCTCGGAGTATGTGTGTGTGTGTCTGTCTGTCTGTCTAGGGAAGGTGCTTTTAGGAAGTAGGTGAGAGGTGTTTTTGAGATAATATTTTGATGGGTGGGAATTAAGATTCCCACAACAGACTTGCAATGGTATTTCAGAGGGCTGCATGCCTTTGGGTCCAATGCGAGAACAGACTACTTCACCTAAATCCTTTCACTGAAAAGAAAACCGCGTGGCCTAGTAGAAAGAACCTAGGTTGGGGAACCAGAGGACCTGGGTTTTAATCCCGGCTCCTTTACTTGCCTGCTGTGTGACCTTGGACAAGTCACTTAACTTCTCTGTACCTCAGTTCCCTCAGCTCTAAAATGAGGATTAAATATCTGGGCTCCTTCCTACTTTGACTGTGAGCTCTGTGTTTGTAAGGGATTGTGTCCAAGCTAATTATATTGACTCTATCCCAGCACTTAGTACAGTTCTTGACACATAGTAGGTATTTAACAAATATCATGGTTATTATTATCATTATTACTGAAGGACTTTAGCTGGCTAGACCAGGTTGGAAATTACCATTCTGGGATAGATACGACACAATCAGATCAAACATGGTCCTTTCTCCACATGGGGTTCACAGCCTAAGCGGGAGGGAGAGCAAGTATTGAAAACCCATTTTCTTAGGTATAGAGCAGTTAAGTGACTTGTCCAAGGTCATACAGCAAGCGACAGAGGGATCACCTGGTCGCCAATTCCATTAGGCCACACTGCTTGTTATCTTAATGAGTTTTGTTAAAATAATTCCCTAAACACATAGTTGCAGGGTATCTTTGTGCTCCAAAAGCATTATATCTCAGCTCAGGAGAGATTTCAGAAAAGAGAAATTGTGTTCAGAAGGATTCCCTCTCTCCATTTTTTCCTATAGTTTCTCCGCCCCACCCGCCACCCTTCCCCAATTTTAAAGAACAGATATAAAATCCAATAATTACAGAATTTATGTGGAAAAACTCATCCAATTCCCAGGCTCGTCTTCTGTTGCTCTGGCCCCATTCCATCCTCCCTTCCCCATGCCCACTGTGAATGCGATCCGATCTGAGATCCCGTGAAACCTTGCCCAATTCCAACTGGGCATGGGTCCACCCTCCATTCATGTACCACAGGTCTTGTAAACGTCTCCCCATTGGCAGGTGAATACAGAAGTGCTAACTGGTTCAGTGCCCACAACAAAAGCACCATTGTCTATTTTCCCGGGAGATGTTTTGAAATTGCAGGTTTCGTGTCTGGGATGATTTAAATCTCTCCCCACCTCTCCGAACCTTCAAAGCCTTATTAAAGTCACGTCTCTTCCAAGTGGCCTTCCCTACTCCCCTCTAGACTGTAAGCTCATTATGGGCAGGGAACACTTGTCTGCTAATTCCGTTGTACTGTACTTTCCCAAGTGCTTAGTACAGTGCTCTGCACATAGTAAGCACTCAATACAATTGACTGAATGCTTGATACTCCCTCTCCCTTCTGCATCACTTGATATCACCCCTCCCTTAGCCCCATATATATATATAAATTACATTATATTAAATTACATTAAATTATATATATGCAGTATATATTTGTAATTTATTTATATTAATGTCTGTCCTCCCCTCTAGACTGTGAGCTCCTTGTGTGGGGGGAACATGGTGTGTTGTCATCTCCCAAGTGCTTAGTACAGTGCTCTGAACGTGGTAATTGCTCAATAAATACTGATTAAATGTGATCCCCTACAAGGGCATGGAGGTATATTCAACCGACTTCTCTCCAATTCTAGTTTCATGAGGAAAGGGCAGAAACAATGAGAATTGGGTAGACTGGTGTGGGACGGAATGCGTAGATTGACATGTCTTCACGGCAGCCAGTGGGTGCTTAATGAATAGCACGTGTTAGAAGCTGGGGGAGACCAAACTGATGTGCTGAAAACGTTTACGGGGAGGCTTTTTGTGGGTACTGGCGACGGAGATGTGAAACTGAAGCTCAAGAGCTCAGCTGTATCTGGGTGGTAGAAGCCACCCATATCTTAACCGGAAAAGTTGTGACCGAGTTCTGAAACTGCCTTCTGCTCAGACCCGGCCCCAGAGACTGTGTCTGTTTTGTCACATGAGGGTCACGGAGCACTCAATGAGGAAACCAAGTCACTGATAAGGAAGACGCTCAACAGTTTTTTTAGGTAGTGCCAAAGGGAGTCAGAATCCAGAAATAGATGTCCTCTTGACCCGAGTCAAGAAAACAAATAAACAAACAAAAAAAGAGGAGAGAGGACCATTTGTTCCATCAACTAATTATAGAAGCCATTTTGTCAGGAAGAGGTGAGCTTGGAACACAAATGGTCCTCTGATAAGGTGGCAACACTGACCACTCCTTCCACTCTTTGAATGAGGACAACATATTGAAAATGTAATCCTAGCATGAGAGTAGCTCTTCACTTCAAAAATGCGGTGCTGGAGAGCAGTAATTCCATCATCCACTGTTGGGAGGCAGGAGATTTGGTGACTAAAAAGTAAAGGCCCAGAAAGACGTGGAATGACTTGCCCACCGCCACCCAGTAAGAAATATCAGAGGGGAGATTATCCAGGTGGATTCCCTCCCCCTGCCCACCTCCGGCGAAGCAGGAAGTTGACTTTTTCTACCTTAATTTTATGTTGGGTTCTGTGGGCAAGGAAATATTAGGCAGAACCTCTCTCCTGTGGTCCTGGTTAAAAGAACTAGCTTTTCCTCAGAATGCTTGATGTGGATTTGGGGAAATTGTGCCCTGGTCTTTAAGATAAAGTCCTAGTTACCCTAGGGGAAAAAAAAAATCCTTGGAAAACCTTACACTTGTTCAGTTTATTTATTTTCACCACTCTAGTTGTAAAGATTTTTGTATTTCCCACCCCATTCGACGGTAAGCTCCTCACAGGCAGGGAAAGTTGTCACTTTGTTTTTTTGTACTTCCCAAGCCCTGAGTACTGTACATCACAATCAATCCATCAGTAGTATTTATTGAACACCTACTGTGTGCAGAACTCTTGGAAGAGTATAATAGAGCTTGTAGACATGATCCCTGCCCTCAAAAAGTTTACAATCTAGAGGAGAAGACTGAAAATTTCTTGGAGATAAACTAATAAAACTCTTCTAGCCATCAGCAAGGATGATGCTAAGGTGTAGCAGGAAATTAAGACATGAATTACTGATCCCAGAAAAGAAGTAATCCTCCCTCTCTTAGCAGGCAAGAGGTCACTTCCTAGTGCAGAGGAAGGGAATTTTAGCTGTGACCATCCCCCTTTCCAGATGGTTGCTAGTTTTCCTTTCACGATGGCTTCTGCCTGCTTATTCAGGGAAGCAACATGGCTTAATGGAAAGAGCACGGACCTGGGTTCTAATCCCTGCTCCGTAACTTGTCTGTTTTGTAACCTTGGGCAAGGCACTTAACTTCTTTGTGCCTTAGTTTCCTCATCTGTAAATGGGGATTAAATTCTACTTACTTCTTCTTAGCCTGCCAATCCCATGTGGTTCAGGGACTGTAACCAACCTGGTTATCCTGTATCTTCCCTTGTGCTTGGTTCAGTGCTTGGCTCATAGTAAACATTGAACAAATACCATAATTATTATTATCGTCTAGTCAAGTCAAAAGGTTTGATGTGTGGTAATATTGACCCTGAATTTTTTTCTCAGAGCGGCATGGATACAAAATGCAGAGTGTTAATCCAGATTATTGCAATGTTTGTGCAAGTGCTAGGTAAAGAGCCCATCAGAATCCATATTCCGTTAATTAAAAGTGCAATCACATTCGAAAAAAACATTAAAAAAAAATTACCAAAGAATGTTAACAAAGAATAGGACCATTCATTCAATTTGTTCTGCATAGTTGAAAAATTATTTTAAAATGTGCCATGATAAAATGAAGCCATATTTTAGAGATACTATGCGAGATCTTATTTATGTCATTTCTGTCCTTATTTCCTTTCCTCTCCCCCACCCCGCCCCTCTCTGAAGGAAATACTTTTTAAAAACAAAAAAAAATTGGCAAAAGCTTCACAAACTGACCTTTCCCTTCAGAGGAGGAAGAAGTGATGTGCGCTGGGGCAGCTGAAGCGTGTGGGAGGCGAGTCGATGCCTTTTATGACACCATTTTCTTTTTGCCGCTCACAAGGGTGCCAAGTCAAACTCCTGTTGAAATTCCAGCTGTGGTGATGACAGGAAAAGTGTTTCCGCTCAGGAATAGTCATACAACCACTGGTCCCGTGAGAGTGACCAATGAACTGTCAAGGACAGTTCCTTCCCCAAGCCCCCCTCAGCAACGTCATGCTGTGCCATGTGGGCAGCTTCGATACACAGACCTTACAGAACCTTCGAATCCCTGATCTTGGGGACTGACAGGAATAACCAAGGAGACATGCTTAAATTCGGGGTTCCTGATTCAATTTACCCTCTTGGGAATCCCACTACCTCTCTGTGTTCAATCTTTCTATAACATCCGGACAGTCAACCAATGGTTCTGATTGAACACTGGACTAAGTGTTTCGGAGCGTATGCCAGAGTAAGCAGACACGAACCCTGCCCTCAAGAAGCTGACAATAGAGCAAAGGAGACAATCACATTTGTTACCAGGAAATTTGGATATTGTCATTCAGTCATTCAATTCCAACCTTCTCACCTCCCTCCTCAAAAACCTCTCTTGGCTTCCTATTTCCCTTCAGATCAAGGAAAGACTCCTCAAAGTTGGTTTAAAGATTCACCATCAACTCTTTCCATCCTATGCATCAGCTCTCTTTACCTTTGATTCCTCAGCTTGCTCTTTTAATTCCTCCCAAGCTCATCTTTGAATCTAGCTTATTCTTCTTCTCAATTCTCCCAGCCCCTAACTTTTGGCCTGGAATGCTTCCCCGGAGGCCAAGTTTCAACACATCACATCTTTCCTCACGTTCATAGTTCTTCTAAAATCCTACCCCCTCCAACAGAGGAGTCATCCCGGCGTCATCCCGGCTCCGCCACTTGTCAGCTGTGTGACTTTGGGTAAGTCACTTCACTTCTCTGGGCCTCAGTTACCTCATCTGTAAAATGGGGATGAAGACTGTGAGCCCCACGTGGGACAACCTCATTACCGTTTATCCCCCTCAGTGCTTAGAACAGTACTTTGCACATAGTAAGCACTTAATAAATGTCATCAAAAAACCAGAAAAACAAAAAAAAAACAGACCTTCCCCAACTAATTCCCATCTTTCACCTGTTTCAGCCCTTGAATATTTCAAAGTTTCGGGTTCATTAAATCCCAAAATTAACACAATTCTGCCCTGTGAAATCTTATGTCTTCCCTTTTTGCCAAGGAACAATATACCAAGTGAAATTTCTGCTTAGAATGGAGTGGGTATAATCTTGAATTCATAGTGTACCTGTCAATCAGTGGTATTTATTGAGTGTTTACTGTGTGTAGAACACCATACTAAGTTCTTGAGAGAGTACAACAGAGTTAACGGTCATGTCTCCGCCTTCAAGGAGCTTATCTGCTAGTTGGGGAGATAGGCAGTAAAATAAATTACAGATTGAAAAAGCAACAGAGTATAAGAATATATACAGAAATGCTGTGGGGTTGGAATTGGAGTGAGTATCTAAGTGTTTAGAGTGTGAGGACTCAAGTGCACAGGTGATGCAGAAAGGAGGAAGGAGAGTGAAGGGGAGATGAGAGTTTAGTCAGGGATGGCTTCCCAGCAGAGATAAGCTTTCAGAAAGGCTTTGATGATGGGGACAGCGATGGTCCTTTGGGTACAAAGAGGGAGGGAGGGAGAAAGGGGGCCACTGGTGAGACAAATTAGATCTAGGCCCAGTAAGTGGGTTAGAATTAGAGGAACAGAGTGTACAGGCTGGATTGTAATGGAAGAGGAGGGAGAAGAAGTGGTTGAGAAAGTTGACTGCCTTAAAGCTGAATTCCCCCACACTTTCTCAGTCCAGAAGTGTCTCATGGAGCCCTTTGCCAGGGGCTGGGGACACACCCAGTTCCTCATCCATTGAATTCTGGAAGATCAGAGGTGAGGAAACAGAAACCAAACAGGGAACCCCAAGTTTCACTTGAACCTCCAAAATATTTTGGGCTAAAACATGGGCTTGCTTCTTCTTTCCCAATTCATTTTTATTATTACTATGGTACTTGTTAAGCACTTACTATTGTGCTAAGCACTCTTCTAAGCGTGGGGGTCGGATGCAAGATAAGTGGATTGGACACAGCCCCTGTCTCACCCAGGGCTCACAGTCTAAGTACAAGGGAGTAGGGTTTAATCCCCATATCACAGTTGAGGGAACCGAGGCACAGAGCAGTTAAGTGACTTCCTCAGGGTCACAAAGCAGGCAAGTGGAGGAGCCAGGATTTGACCCAGGGCCTCCGTCTCCCAAGCCCATAATCTTTCCAATAGATCATGTTGCATCTCACAATGCTGTAGCCTTCCTCCAAATCATGCCTCTGTCATGTTTAGAAAAAAGACCCTCTGGATATGGTATGTAGTATTTCTCATGCTCTTTTCCTACAAACCAATTACAGGCATCAGCAGTGAACAAGGCTCTGTCCTTTAAGACTGTAGAAGGGATCCAGGCTTTGCAGGAGGGATTTCAATACCTTGACAGCAGAGCTCTTAGCTTCCTTTGGTAAAGGGTCGGCTAGGTCTGGACTTTCTTTCGTTAAACTTTTCTGGTAAGCTTTCCCCACACCATTAGACACCCAAGGGCCCTAAAGAGCGAGCCCAAGATCTCTGCAGCTCTCTGACAGTTGCTGAATTTTCAGCGGTGCTTCTGTCTTCTTCGCACATCCTACTGCACATTTGCGGCTGCACAAGGCTTGTCGATTGTCTTGCCAGCTAATAAAAGGGAAAGTAGGTGGCTCTGTAGGAGCACTTGTATTACCATCATCTAGCTGGGGGCTTTGTGCGCGCACAACATGAATAGAAGCAGATTTTAATAGAGGACTTGTGATTGAGTTTTTTACTCTCATCTGGTTTCCATGGAAAGCTTTTTTCAATAGAAAAGGATAACAGCTTCAATTCTATTTTTTTACAAAAGATACTGGAGAGAGAGAAGCTACAGATTTTTCTTGCTCTCTCTCTCCCTCACCTTAAAAAATCAGGAGACTGGGGTTTTTGGAAGATCGTAAGAACATGGGCTGGGTGGTCTGAATTCAGTCCTCCTCACTCTATCTTCCCAGGCTATAGCCCACAGAGGGCTTCCCCTGATCAGGAACTGTCCTGAGTTGGGGATTTAGGTGGTACAAACAAATTCTTCACTCCATTTGGGGTGTGGGGGGTTGACAGTGTGAAGGCAACTCTGATTCTAGTCTCAGCCCAGACTCTGTCCTGCAGGTGACCTGCAACGAGTCATTTAACCTCTGGGCCTCAGCTCCTGCCTCTGTAAAATGGGGAGATGATACTTGTTCTCCTGGCCCCTTAGACTGTGAGGCCAGGTGAGACGGGGGCTGGTCTGATTTGCTTAGTACTTAGCTCAGAGTAAACACTTCATTCAGGGGAGCTGTGTGGATCCTTCCAGTAGCACATGTGATTACTCCAAACTGGAGTAGCTCTCTCTCTCTCTCTCTCTCTCTCTCTCTCTCTCTCTCTCTCTCTCTCTCTCTCTCTCTCTCTCTCTCTCTCTCTCTCTCTCTCTCTCTCTCTCTCTCTCTCTCTCTCTCTCTCTCTCTCTCTGAAGACTGGAATACCCATTTTCCATGTAGGCAAGGCCTTAATTTTTGTGGTTAGCCCCCTGTGGAGTAATTGGTGGTCACAAAATGAGTCCGCCTGCAGGATCATTTGATGAATACTGAGATTAAATACTGATAAAGGTTTAATGGTTGAATCACCCTGAAGCTTTTTCCTTATGACTGACAGGCAGAAACTTTGTTATCTAAGGGTCTTTGTAAATCTCTAAGGTACACTGTAATAAAACCATGTTTATATAGCACCTTTCTCTGAGGAATTCAAAGAGCTTTATGCACATTATCTTATCAATCCTCACAGAAACCCTGGCAGCAACTATTATCAACCTCCCTCTTTAACAGGTAAGTCAGAAGTCAGTAGGAAACAGAACTCTGGTCTTTTGGGTTTTATCCAAGATACCAGGCTGCCTCTCAGTTCTACTAATGAAGGATAGAGTTCGGTTATTCCCTGTTTGACAAGGGCTGTTCATTCATTTCTGGGGCCCCTGTATAGGATAAAGGTATTGCTATTAATACTAGTAGAAATAGTAGTAACCGCCCCAGAAATCACCACTCCATTCATGCTTCAGAAACCCTCCCCCTTCTCCCCTACTCAGGGTGTGAATACATAGACATTCTTCCCCAAGGGGAGAATACAATTTAATAATAATGATTGTATAACCATTACAAACTCGGAGATTTTTATCTTGATAGGCAATTATTGGCTCTTGCCCAGATTTACTATTTTACCTGAAGCCCCTCAAACTTTGCTGGTTACATTTGAAGGTTGATTCTAAAATCTCTATCGGAATTTCCTATCACAGTTAACGTCTTTACCAATGACAGAGTAGGTGAGTTAATCATTATCATTCCTCTGGGGCTATAAAGTGATCAGTTGAAACTAAGACCAGATTAAGGGTCTGGTGGGGGGCCCTAGGGCACAGGAAGCTTGGTGGCCCATCCATCCCTGCCAAAGTTCACCTCCTCCCATCCTCCATTCCATGAAACACAGGGGCAATTTTTAGACTCCCAGCAACACTAATGGCAGATGTTAGACTCAGTAGGAGGCAGTGCAGGGGACCCAAAAATGAATAAATTCCTTGATGGGTGACAGGAACACCAAGAGGATGGTGGATGTAGGGCTGACCAGTGGTTAAATAAGAAGAGGAAGAAATAATTATAGTATTTGTTAGCTGCTTACTGTGTGCCAAACACTGTGCTAAGTTCCTAAAAATAAGTTAATAATCATGCTGTGATTCCAGAGTAGACCTTTTCAAAATAATGTTACATTGCACTTAGGTACAATGCAAACTCTGTTGCTTCCTACTATTTGAAATTTATTTTAGTGTCTGCCTCTCCCACTAGGTTAAGTGCCTGCCTACCAGCTCTACTGTCCTCTTCCTAGTGCTTAGAACGGTGCTCTTCACAGTGCCCTCAAATATTATTAATTGATTTATTGAGCTTGAGCAAATGAAAGATCACTTTAATGGAGAATTTTTAGAGATTTTTGCAAATTAGGACAGACTCTTCACCTATGCCATTTAGAAGGCATTGTAGCTCAGCACAACTATTTGGTTTTTGTTCTTCTGTTTCTTGCCCTTGCATTTGGATTTGTATCCTTTATTCACCACTCCTTCAGCCCTACAGCACTTATGTACATATCTAAAATTTATGTATTTATATTTAAGTCTGTTTCCCCCTCTAGACTGTCACCTCATTGTGGGCAGGGAACGTGTCTACCAACTCTGTTTTTTATACTCTCCCAAGCGCTTAGTATGGTCTCTGTGCATTGTAAGCACTCGATGAATATGATTGATGTCTTAGTGAGAAATACCAAGAGAAGAACTATGGAACATCCTCTGAAGATTGATCTTACCGTCATAAAGAGAGACCGGAAGAAAAATCTTCAATTTCAAGCTACTCATGGAAGAAAGTTTAAACTACAGTTTCTCTAGGTAAAATGGGACATCTTTAATTCAAAGTGGCTATGGCAGAATGTAAACTGAGAGCAGACCAAGTCCCCTCTTCCTTAGCTCCCCCTCCCTTCTGTGTCACCTTGACTCACTCCCTTTGCTCTTCCCCCCCCACCCCGCTTCCCCGTCACACAGCACTTCATGCATATATGTACAGATCTATAATTCTACTTATTTATATTGATGCCTGTTTACTTGTTTTGATGTTTGTCTCCCCTCCTCTAGACAGTAAATCCCTTGGGGCAGGGATTATCTCTCTTTATTGCGGTATTGTACTTTCCAAGTGCTTAGTACAGTGTTCTGCACATAGTAAGTGCTCAATAAATAAATACGATGGTGCCAGGTCACAGTGCTTGCTGGGAGGTTTCTGAGCTGGAAAAGGCTTCAATCAATCAATCGTATTTATTTAGTGCTTACTCTTGCCATGTGCAGAGCACTGTACTTAGCTCTTGTACAATACGACAGATTTAGTAGACCTGCTCCCTGCCCACAAAGAGTTTACAGACTAAAGGGGGAGAAATTGCTGAAATTTGGTGAAGCCACTGGTGAAGTGGCTAGAGGTGAGACAGAGGAAAAATGTTCCAGGATGGAGGGGTTCTGACTCCCTGCACCCCAAAAAGCTGACATTCCCTGGGGTGCCAAGCCCGTATATAGTGCTTCCAGAGGTAGAGCTCCTGGGAATCGGGATTCCTTGCAGAGGCACCCTTGGGCATTTCTCCAGGAGGACTCTGAGGTCCTTTCCTTGCTCACCTTGAAATCTAGCCCAAGGAAGCCCTGTTTCCACCAGACGATGAGTGATTTCATAGTGATCTAATGAGCTATATCCATTCCCAGTGGGAAGAGCACAGATTGGAGAGTCATGAGACCTAGATTCTAATCCTGACTCTGACACTTGCCTGCTGTGTGATCTCAGGTAAGTCATTTAACTTCTCTGTGCCTCAGTTTCCTCATCTGTAAAATGGGGCTTTAATATCTGTTCTCCCTTCCCCTTAGAACAGGAGCCCAGTATATCTGTATCTGAACTGATTGTACTGTATGTACCACAGTGACTGTCACGCAATAAGTGCCTCATAAATACCACAACTAACACTATTGCTATCAGCGGTCAGATAAGCTGCTAGAAATTCGTCCATTGCACCAAAGATTTTTGCTATGGGTCTTTCTCAAGGGTGTTCCAAGCTGAAAGGTTGACTCTGATCTCTGATTGGAGCTAAATTTCTAGAGGGGAAGAAAATGAAGTGGGCAGTCTGTATTTGGGGCTTTGCAACGACTTATAAAGCTAAAGCCTCGGGTTTTTTTTTTCCACACCCGGAAAGCCAAACTCCCTCCACAGCTGACACTGGAGATTAGATTCAAGCTTTAAGCCTGTAAAAGCCTTTGAGGAAAACCCTTAATGAGCAGCTGATCCTTTTAAACTCTGGTCTAATTACTTTTACAGCAACGTTTCTATTTTGGATACTACACCCGGATAACATTTCTTTATCCAGGCAGTGCCGCGCTTGTCCTTGCTCCAGACAAAAAGTAATCCGAACCCCCAGCCCGAACGAACCAAATCCAGTGAGAGAGGAAGAAAGAAAGAAATAAAACAATTGAAGAGCTAGCTTGGTTTCAAAGGATGCCGGAAGCTGAAAATTTGGATCCCAGGTTTCAAGAGTTTGGAAAATCTTTCTCCCGTGCCCTCCGCTCATCAGCTCCTTACAGCGTGACCGGCCACCGGGTATGGTTTGTGTTTTAGCCTGGTTCTTAGGGGGGCCAAGGGCAGAGAGAGCATTGAAAAGCTTTCTGAGGTGGTTTTATTGAGCTGGCAGAGACTCGGCTTTCAGTGTCATTCATTCAATCGTATTTATTGAGCACTTACTGTGTGCGGAGCACTGTACTAAGCACTTGGGAAGTACAGGTTGGCAACATATAGAGATGGTCCCTACCCAACAGCGGGCTCACAGTCTAGAAGGGGGAGATAGACAACAAAACAAAACGTATTAACAAAATAAAATAAATAGAATAGTAAATATGTGCCCATTGACTCAATATCATTGACGCTAATTGGATTTGTGCTCAGAGTTCTGCGAATTTCGCCTTGCCCAGGCTGCCCCAGACGGTGACCGAGTCTCTCCCGTCAGGAACGGTTCAGGAACAGCATGGAGGAATCGATGATCGCACAGGTGGCTGTCCAGGATGCAGTTGGCGCTCTCTAGTCCCTGCCTGCCGAGTTTCTGCTGGGGTACAGAGAGCAATGAACAAGAGAGCAGGCAGGGGCACAGTGCCTGCACAATGCCTGCGGAGGTCTATGATGGGTTGGGTCCACTGACAGGTAGGGGGCTATAGCCCAGTGTCAATGTGGCATGGGTGGTTGCCTTGGTAACCGCTCCAGTCTTTGCTCCCCATTTTGGCTGGGTATTTGGGGGGGATCCGTGCTGGGCCCGTCCACTCATTGGACACTAGTTAACTCTCTGGCAGAACCAGAGCTAGAACTCAGGCCTCTACATTCCCGGAGATTTGTTCTTTCCTCTGGACCAATGGCAGAAATGAACTTTCAAAATTTAACTTTTAAAGCTGTTGGGGCTCGAGTTTCCTGTTTCCGAGTTATCTGGGGATAATACACTATTTCTCCCTCCCTTTTAAATGGAAAGCCCTGTGTGGGACAGTGACTGTGCTTGATCTGACTGACTGTATTGCATCCAACCCTAGTCTTGAGCACCCAATAAAGCACATAACAAATATCGCTATTATTAGACCGAGAGCCCCTTAGGAGACAGGGACGAACTTGCTCCTACTCTCAGCGCTTGGCCTGTAGTAAGCATTTAATAAATATTGGTATTATACAGTTTCCCTTTTGAAAGGCACAGTGAAACAGTTTGCCTTTTCGCTTGCATAGTGCCTGAATGGAAGTAAGCAAGAGCCAATAAGGGCTGGTGACTGTGGAGCACAGAGAATGGACTTCCGTATTTGGTGAAGGGGCAACACACTTTGCACATACTACCCCATCTCCCCTTTCCAATCTAGGGTCTTCCCAGCACCAGGATGACTCAGATCCTCTCCAACAGGGC
This sequence comes from Tachyglossus aculeatus, assembly GCF_015852505.1. Taxonomy (NCBI): domain Eukaryota; kingdom Metazoa; phylum Chordata; class Mammalia; order Monotremata; family Tachyglossidae; genus Tachyglossus; species Tachyglossus aculeatus. Next base: position 7,913,824 of record NC_052085.1, on the reverse strand, counting down.
CATTGGACTGATGCAGGGGCGATAGTCAATCAGTTAATTTTATTTAATGAGCGCTTTCTGCATACAGAGCCCCGTACTAAGTACTTGGGAGAGCAAGATATAGCAGAGCTGTTAGACGCGTTCCCTGCCCACATTGAGCTTAGAGTTTAGAGGGAGATACTGGTTATTCAGGCCCTCGGTGGGGGCCCTCTCTGGAGAACAGAGCGGGACCTTCAGGCGATGCCTCATAGTGGTGGTGGGAGAGGTGGTGGGAGTAGGTGGTTTCGGGATGTAGAAAAGGAGGGCCGCCCAATGCACAGGTGAGAGGCACTGCCCTGGGCATCCCTATTTCCAAACTTAGCCTAATGAAATGGTGTTCCCAGTATGGCATCGGTGCGGGAATTGGGGCCTCGCTGTTTGCTTTGGCCCACGGCAAGTGGAAGTGATTGCACCACCAAGCCAGGTGTGAAGTGAGCATCCCTTATACCCCTTAATGGGGCAAGGCCTCCATCTCCTTTCCTGGTGTGGCCAATTAGAAGCCCACACCCATCACTAGTGCAGAATCAGGCACTGCAGCTGGTGGGGATGAGGTTTAATGCAGGATTGAGAGGCCTACTGTCCTCTTTTGAAAAGCCACAGACTCATGTAGCTGCTGCTGACGCGACAGCCAATACTTAGTGCCCAGCAAAGTCCACTGATTGACTTTGATTAAAGGATGGTCCAAATCCACTGACTTAATAAATACACGCCTGTCCTAAATGCAAAACTTAGTTTGTGTGCTGGGTGTGTGGGGGTGTGTGTATGCATGTGTGTGCGTGCTGGGTGGTGAAAAACTTCTTGACTGCTGAGATCTGAGCTTGGGCCCCCTCCCTTCCACTTGGCGAGTGCTGTTTGGAAAAGGAGAAATTGTAATAGGATTTGGAAGAGGGGAAGGAGATGCTAGCGACCTTGGTGTTCGGGTTCGGGGGAGGAGGCAGAGTTCATTTTGGGAAAAGAGAACAAGGTGTTTGAGTGCATGGAAGGAGTACATGATGGAAGAATTAGGGAGTGAACTGGATTTAGATCAAGTCGGTAAAGTATGTCCGGCAGCTGAAGCTAACTCATTACATATACAATAGACGGGAAACCACAAGTAACTCATTTATAGGATTTAACCATTTACAAGTAACCCTGCCTCATGTTCTTTGCTATTGCTTTTACTGTACTGGTTCTCCCAGACTCCCTGTGTCCCCTTGAAGGATACCCTGTCTTAAATGTATATTATCCCTAAAATTAAAGCAGCATGGCCTAGAGGAAAGAACACAGGCCTGAGAGTCAGAGAATGTGCGTTCTAATCTCCTTTCTTCCACTGGCCTGCTGCGCGAGACCTTGGGAAAGTCACTTAACTTCCTTGGGCCTTGGTTTCCTCACTTGTAAAACAGGGCTAAAATACATGCTCTCCCTCTTCCTTTTTAGACTGTGAGTTCTATGTGGAACAGATACTCTGACTTGATTACCTTTTATCTATCCCATCACTTAGTACAGTGCTTGATCCATAGTAAGAGTTTAACAAATACCATTATTAATAATAAAAAAACTACGTTCTTTTTTTCTCCTCAGTACTATCATCATTCTCACCTGTACTCAACGACAGCTAAATTGACAAATCTATCCACGTAAAGAATGAAAAAAGGCAAAATACACAGGCGAAGAGGCAGATAAACATGCGTGCTAAGTTGACTGATGGGAGAACATATCGTCTTCGAGCTTTGAAATAGGGGAGGGATGTAGTTTTAGGGAAGCTGAAGAGGTAGGGAGAAAAGTCACGGGTTAGAGATGGGAGAGTCGAGAGAGAGGAGCAGTTAGGTTAGCTAGGAAAGACTCTCTCATCTCCTCAATGCATTTTTCCTCCCTAGTGTATCACCTATATATCTGAGTCCTCACCCTCTAAGCACTAGGGTAGGCACCTCTCCCACCCCTCACTATGCTTATCTATATATTTATCTTTACACTCTGGTGGCTCCCCTAACTGTAATTTACTTCAGTGCACGAGGGCAGTACGGAGCACTTACTGTGTACAAAGCACTTAACTAAGCACTTGAGAGAGTATAATATGACATCAGACACATTCCCTGCCCACAACGAGCTCACAGTCTAGAGGGGGATGCTCCCAAGTGCTTAGTACAGAGCTCTACATGTAGCAAGTGCTCAAATGCCCCTGACTGATTTCCTCTAGGACAGCTGGAGAGAGAAACCTGACAGATGAGACAACCAGAACGTATGCCAGGTATCAAAGTTGATGAATGAACAATAGCCAGCTGGAATAATCATATTTGTATTTATCAGCCTCTGAGCTTTCTGGGCTGTTGCATGCCAATATGTGTGACAGATCTGCGATTATGATGTAATCTATAGCGAGTCCTGTTTTCGTAAGGCTAATTAAGAGACTCGAAACAGAGCCGGAACCTGGCAGGGAGGTCGAAGAGGGAGGAGAACTCTTGGATTGTCGAAAGAGCTAGTCAGGACCCAAATCATGGTGTTCTTCACTGGGATGGATAGAGCGTAGCTCCAGGGCGTTGGCATTTTAGAGCATGCTGTTCTGGAGAGTTCTAAAGGAGGACGTGTTCACTGCCTAATGATGTGGCTTTCTCTTAACTCCTCTGTGTCCTCACTGGGTTCGGGAAATTGCCGTAGAAAGCAATTCTGGGTCTTGGCCTTTGAGAGTGTCTCAATCACAAAGTTGAAAGGTTGGGGTGTCCAGACCAGACGATATTTGGCAGCTCTATAGCCAGTGCTTGATCTGTTATTCCCAAAGTATTAAAAATGTCCCTGTCAGAAGGAAACAGATGGGACCAATTTAGAGAATGGATATCTGGGGAGACCTTTGGTATCTGCACCCATGCTTAAAACAGTGTTTGGCACATAATAAGCCCCTGGAAAATACCATCATTATTGTCTGGTAACCTTTTAACCAAGTCAACTTAGGTAACTGCACATGTCCATATGCAATGTCATTTGTAAAAACTTTCGCTCTTTGCTGCCTGCAATTTAATTTCTACTCCCATCTCAGATGAACTACCAAATGTTTGAATTGTATGTGGATCTTAACATGGTTAGGCTATATTCAAGATGTTCATAAATATCCAAGTAAATTAAAAAGAGGTCTGTTAAAAAATGGTGGGGGAAGGGAGGGAAATAAAGTAGGGGGCGGGAAATATACCTTGTCTGGAGTGGGGCAGCCCCCAAAACATTGCCTTCAACAGCCCTTTGGGTCTTTCTTTTTTTTCCCCAACAGTATTTAAACACTCATTATGTGCCAGGTACTATTCTAAGCACTGGAGTAGATACAAAAGTAATCAGGTTGGACACAATCCATGTCCCTATATGGGGCTCACAGTCTTAATCCCCATTTTACAGATGAGGGAAGCTTAATCCCCATTTTGTAGACAAGGGAACTGAGGCACAAATAAGTGATGAAATCAGGTTTAGAACCCAGAACCTTCTGGCTCCCAGGCCTGTGCTCTGTCCACCAAGTCACAATGCTTCCTGTCCGAGTGTGGGCTTCCAGAACAATACCCAATATTAAGTAATGTTGGACAGAGGGATAGAGTCAGGGAGGAGGAAAAAAACGTGATAGTGTGCAAATAGTGTGGGTGGGAAACTGATGAGGTAGAGAGATCCAGGGAGCTCTATTCCTCCAGATGGCAGGAAGGGAGGAAGAGAAGGGAGGCCTTGGCCCTTTTGGGTGTGGGATGGGTTGAGAAGACAAAGGAGAGCCCTGTCTGTAGGCTGGAAGTGGAAAGGTGCAGGGGCATTCCTGTAGATGATTCGGCCAACAGAGAGGCCCTCTTCAAATGGGATGGGCACAGAGTGCCACTGCGGATGTTCGGGGGCTTTGAGAAGTATGGGTGATGTGTCCATTTTTTTAAAGCTTATCTTTTGGACTTGGCTTAAGTGGGCAAGGAGATGCATTTTGTCTTAAGTTGTTTCAAGAGTTTTAACCATCTTTGTTTTAACCTCACGCTATGACTGAATTGTGGGATGACTTTGGGGTCCAGGAGGAGAGTCAAGGGGACTTTGGCCTGAAGCCATCTCTGGGATCAACACAGAATGACCTGAAGAGAAGAGAGGAGGAGTGAGGGAGACAACTTCAGCTTTGTTGTTTCTCTCCCAAGTAAGGGCAAAGATTGCCTTTGTCCCTCCTACTTAGATTGTGAATCTCAAGTGGGACAGGAACTGTGTCCAACCTGATTATCTTGTCTCTATCTCTATGTTTAGTATAGTGGTTGGCACAGAGTAAACACTTAACAGCTGCATGACCCAGAGGAAGGGGCAGTGGCCTGGGCAGTCAGAAGATCTGGGTAATAATCCTGGCTCTGCCTTGGGCCTGCTGTGCAACCTTGGGCAAGCCACTTAGCTTCTCTGTGCCTCAGTTAATTCATCTGTAAAATGGGAATGAAGACTGTGAGCCCCATGTGGGACAGGGATTGTGTCCAACCTTATTAGCTTGTTTCTACCCCAAAGCTTAATATGGTGCCTGTTGCATAGGAAGTGCTTAAACAAATACCATTGAGAGAATGGACACATCTTCTAGCTCTTCCAAATGACCATGGGGTTGGTCTAGGGCAGTTGGCCCAAAGGGAAGGCCCCTTCAACACATCCCCTCTCCCCACACCCCCTACCAAAAACTTGAGTTGGGGGAGATGCCCTGATGTCTGTGTAAGCTGGCCTTTGTTATGATATCTCATATAATGGCAGGTCATTTATAAATATATTTCTTGTCTCTCCCTCCTGCTTTTCTTTTTCTTTCTGATGCATTCACCAAAGGGTCATCCTGTTCTGCGTTTGCATACCTCACACACGCGTCACTTCTGCAATCCCTTTCGAAGCATTAAAGTCTATTGTCCTGTAATAAGGCATTTTTGGTTTGTATTTAACTTGGGCAGGGTTTCAGAGTCAGCCATCTGGGCAGGCTGGAAGGGAGGTGGAAGGGTTTGTCAGCTATTAAGGTGGGGTTGGAGGGATGAAAGAAGCTGTGACTCTAACAGTTAGAGAAGTTGTACTGGGCTAGTATATAGACGAATTTGATGTTTCAAGTACAACCTGCACTGAACTAAACTAACTTTAGTTCCTCTCTAGTACATCCTCTTTGATAATGGACCAACTTTCTCGAAGAAATGGCAGAGTGGAAAGAGCACAGGTCTGGAAATCAGGACAACTTGGGTTCTAATCCCACCTCTGCCCACTTGCCTGCTGTGACTTTGGGCAAATCACTTTGCCATGCTGTGCCTCAGTTTCCCCATATGTCTAATGGGGTAAGGAACCTACCCTCCCTCCCTCTGATTATGTGAGTCCCCTTTAGGAGAGAGACTGTCTGATCTGATGATGCTGTATCCACTCCAGCACTCAACACTAGTAAGCAGTTAATAAATGTCATAATTGTTATCAATGCCAGGGAGTATTTACAGAATGAATATCACCATTCTTAGGGTATCAGATATTAACATTTGCAGTCCTGGGATCCATTTGTGCAAGAAAGGCAGAAAAGGCCAGTCTTCCTTTCTCCACTGAGCATATACTAATAATGGCATTGATTAAATGCTAGGCCTCATTACCTTTTAAGGCTCATGTATAATATTGCTGACCAACACCAAACTTTGCTTGAAAAAATACAAATACCACATAAAAATAATAATGGTATTTGTTAAGCACTTTCTATGTATCAAGCACTGTTCTAAGCGCTGGGGTAGACACAAGTTAATCAGGTTGGACACAGTCATTGCCCCACATGGGACTCACAGTCTTAATCTCCATTTTACAAATGAGGTAACTGAGGCACAGAGAAGTGAAGTTACTTGCCCAAGGTCACACAGCAGACAAGTGGCAGATCTGGGATTACTATTATTATTAATAATGATAATGGTATTTGTTAAGCACTTACTATTGCCAGGCACTGTATTAAGCTCTGGGTTGGATACAAGCAAATAGGGTTAGACACAGTCCCTGTCCCATGTGGGGCTCACAGACTCAACTCCCACTTAACAGATGAGGTAACTGAAGCATAGAAAAGTCAAGTGACTTGCCCAAGTTCACAAAGCAGACAAGTGGTGAGGCCAGCATTAAAACCCAGGTCCTTCTGAGTCCCAGGCCCGTGCGCTGTCTATCCACTAGGCCTTGCTTCTTCATCTGTTTTAGCACTGAGGGCTGACTGTTTCTGATGACCTCCCTGGTTCCTTTCTTAAAACAGTGTGAACTCTTGGTGCATAGATGTTGCCATTGTCCCTTCTTTCAAAATTGACATTAAAACAAAGGGTTTTTCTTAACCAATGAGTGAATCCTTTAAAGCACTTGGTGCTGATCCCATCTGTTCCAGGAACGCTCACTGCACTTAGCTCTGCTCTGCTTCCCATCTCACAAGTTGTTTGTGCTTCTAAACCCTCTATTTCTCCTTCTGCCAATAGAATCTTGGGGTGAGTCCCAAGGTTTCTGAATAAAATCTGTGAGTAAATCAGAGAGAAGCTCTCCCACCACTCCAAACTTATCTTTCGGTCTTGACTAGCCCATTTATGGGCTTCAATACCATGGAAACTCTCCCTTCCCTTCAGCCCCTGGATCGTTTCAGTTTTCTGTGGGCAAGGCTAGAGGCTTGGCCACTCCCCTACATCTTGAGTTAGTTGGTCTCTCTTTATTTCAGTGGTGAATTTCAAAGTCAGTTGTGCAGAATGAATGAAGTGATAGAATGTGTCCCCCCCACAAAAAAATTTGGCCTATCCCAGGGGTTCCCCAGCTTCTCCATAGCACTTGCTAAAGGGGAACAGAACTAAGGAATCTTAGCCATCATCTTGGTGGCTCTCAAGGTGACAGAGTTTCCAGTTTCATTCCTTATGGAACTTCCCTGTTGAGATACTTGTCAGCCTGGCATATAATAATAATGATAAACAACGATGGCATTTGTTAAGCACTTAATATGTGTCAAGCACTGTTCTAAGTGCGGGGGTAGATACAAGGTAATCAGGGTGTTCCACGTTGAGCTCACAGTCTTAATCCCTATTTTACAGATGAAGGAACTGAAGCTCAGAGAAGTTAAGTGAGTTGCCCAAAGTTACACAGTTGATAAGTGGCAGAGCCAGGATTAGAACCCATGACCTCTGTCTCCCAAGCCCGTGCTCTTCCCGTTAAGCCACGTTGCTTCTGTCCAAGGCAGTCAACTCTCTAGAACATAAGCTCATTGTGGGCAGGGAGTGTGTCTGTTGTTGTATTGCATTCTCCCAGGCGCTTAGTACTGTGCGTTCAATAAATATTGAATGAACGAAGGAATGACCCCCTTGAAAATGAAAGACTCTTGATCGCCTTTTGATATGTGACTACTGTCTCTTTTGTATTCTCCTAAGCGGTTATTGAAGTACTTTGCACATAGTAAGTGCTTAAATACCACGGATTCGACATAGGAAAAAATCCTACTGCATTGGGGTTCACCTAAGTGGACTCATTCATTTAATCGTGATTATTAAGTGCTTACTGTATGCAGAGCACTGTACTAAGCACTTGGGAAAGTACAAAACAACAACAAAACAGTGTCATTCCCTGCCCACAACGAGCTAGAGGAGTCCTTGCCCGGCCATCTGTTAGGTTCCTATCTTGGATCTGACTAGTGGGCAACCCTGCTTGCCCCTCCCCGCCTCCCCCCAAATTTCCAACGTTGCCCGCTTTCCTGGCCCACAGGCCAACTGACACAATTTCTGCTCCTGCATTATTTTAAAATAGTGTGACTTGGAACTCTATTTCTAAGGCTGTCTTTGATGTCACGCAAGAAAACGCAATAACACTGGAAAGCTCAGATGGTGTGTTGAGTTCATATAGCATATGGCATATCTGTTCCACCCAATAATAATAATACTAATAACTGTGGTATTTAAGCGCTTACTGTGTGCCAGGCACTGAACTAAGAATCGGGGTAGATATAAGATTACCAGGTCGGACGCTGCTCACAATCTAAGGGAGAGGGGAGACCTGGTATTGAGTCTCTATTTAACAGATGAGGAAACTGAGCCCCAGAGAAGGTAAGTGACTTGCCTAAGGTGACACAGCAGGCATGTGGCAGAGCTGGGATTAGAACCCAGTCCTCTGATACCCAGGGTGGTGCTCATACTGCTGCAATTCTACTCTTCTTAAGGATCCTTCCTTCTCTAGACTTTCTGTTCTTCATCTATCTCTTCCTTTTCCTCCTTCCTACCTGTTTGCTATTTTAAATATTTTATATTCTCTCTCCTCTCCTTCTCTCCCTCCCATCCACATGATGAATGTGAATGCTCAGAGATGCACGTGAGGATGAGGAGTGGATCATGGGAAACCGGACCCTGGTAATTGAAGCTGGTGCAACAACCCACCCTTCGTGGTGGGAACTTATGTTTTTGCAATTACGGGCTCGTACATCGTGTCCCACCTGGCTCTCGGCAAGGGGAATTTTCTGGCGAGAAGTCACCCCCCCCCACTCTTCTGATTCTATTTCCTCAGGAGCCGCTGACACGTAAAGATCAACGCGAACCTGGCTTTGTTTCTGCGACAGGTGAGGTATTCTGTGGGCCCGAGCACTTCCTCTGCGCTCACGTTCACGAGACATCCAAATGGAAACCTGAGGCTGAATGATTGAGGTGATGTGCCTCTGTGCCGTGTGACAAGCTAGCAGTAAATCCAGGATTAGGACACCCTCCTCTGCTTACAGCCAGCTGCTCAGCCCGGAGTACTGCCTTCCCCTCCCCATTCTCAATCACGAGAGCACCCAGCTTGTGAGCGCACAGTATCGATCCCCTGTCTCACTCAACTTGCAGCTAGCTCTGCTGGCGGTTCTGACTGAAGCGCTTATTTAGAGCGAAGCCTCGGGGTAGAAATAAGGCCGCCTGATCCTAAACAGTCCCTGTCCCATGCAAACTCCCGATCTAAGATCGAGGGAAGTGGACAGGTATCTTATCTCTGTCTAACCAAACTGAATTCCAGAGAGGTTAAGGGACTTGCCTCAGGTCACACAGCAAACCAATGGAACAATTGGGATTAGAATTCGGGACTCCTGCCTCCCAACCCCATGCTGTTCCTCTGGGACACATTTTTCCCCACTCTTAACCACGGGCGTGTGAGCAATGTGTCCAAGAATGGCAAAGGGGCTGGAAGCAGCACTGTACCCTCAGATTTATGGGTGCGAGTTGCTCATCAGCAGAATTATCTTCAAACTGAACAACTCTCCATAATTTGGTGGTAGGGGAAGGATGGGGGCTATTTGGAATTATTCTTCTGGCAGCGTTGTTCTTGCTAGGAATTCTGTGGAAAGTCCTATCTGCAGAAGGATGGGGCAAACACATTGGGTTGGTGGGGCTTAGTGGGAAGAGCACTGGATGGGGAGCCAGGAGACCCAGGTTCTAATTCTGACTCTGCCCCCGACTTGTGTGACCTTGGGCAAGTCACCTAACCTCTCTGAGTCACGGTTTCCTCATCTGTAAATGAGGGAAAAATAGCTTCTCTCCCCTCTTCTTATACTGCTGGAGAGAGACAGACTACCTTGACTATCATGTACCTATCCGTGATTTATTTTAATATCTGGCTTCACCTCTAGACTGTCAGCTCACTGGGGGCAGGGAACGTGTCTACCAACTCTGGTATATTGCACTCTCCTAAGCATTTAGTATAGTGCTCTGTACACAGTAAGCACCATATAAATAGGATTGATTGCTTGATGGATTGGTGTTGAGCATAGTGCCTGACACCTAAGTACTTAGTAAATAACATGATAAAGAATGAATAACAAGAAGAATAGTCTTGGTTTGGAAAAAACGGGAAAGTGAAAGTTACCCAGCAGAGGTGGCGGCTGATGGGATAATCACGATGACAAGAAGCCCAGGGCCCTAAATAGCATATCCACTCCTCTGTTCAAAACAAGCTAGAGCGATTCAGAGTACAGGTTACATTAAGACAATTGACTAAAAGCCATGAACAAATATCCCCTTAATCGGTGGTAACTGCGCTAATCTCCCCATGGATGGCAAATATTGCTGGGTGCTAAAAGCACTAATGCATTGGGTGCTGAGCTAGGGCTAAAATGCTGTTTCAGGACAAATGAATTCCCAGAAGGGAAACAGTGGCCGTTTGAATGACAGCGACAGCTGGAGACATGGCTGATTTCAATGATCGGAAACTTTAGCACCGAGGGGCAGAAAAATAAGGTATATGGTGGGGGGAAAACAACTGTGAACTATGTTGCTTCTAATGTCCTACTTTACTTATGGGCTGTTTGTGATTTCAAACTCAGCCCAAGTTTTCCCAGTTTTAGTGATTTCTTTTTTAAATCCATCAGACTGTCATAGTAAAATACATGTACATATATTTTATATATATATATATATAATATATACATACACACACATATTGACTGCTCTGACGTCTTTTTTGTAGTATTAAGCACAGTACTAAATGCTGGGGTAGATGCAGGGGTTAATCAGGTTGGATCCAATCCATGCCGCAACTGGGGCTCACGGTTTCAACCTCCATTTTACAGATGAGGTAACTGAGGCACAGAGAAGTGACTTGCACAAAGTCACACGACAGACACGTGGCAGAGCTGGAATTAGAACGCGGGTCCGCTTACTCCCAGACCTGTGTGCTTTCCATTAGGCCACGCTGCTTTTCTCTTTTTCTCCTTCCTCCTGTGAGCAGATAGAGATATGGTGCCTTCTATTTCTTAGGAATTATTCTCTAAGCATTTAGTTCAGTGCTCTTCCCCAAGCAGTGGGGACAGTACATATTATTAGTGATGGAGTCTTTCATCAGGTTGAGCCTCGGTGCAAAGATTTCAAAATTGATGAGATGATGATGATAATGATGTTTATTAAGCGCTTATTATGTGTCAAGTTGTACCATACCATAATCATCTCCATCATCATCAATCTTGAAATCTCAGCAACCTCCTCCCTTCCTTTGTTGCTCTCTCCAACCCTGTCACTCTCCCCTAGCTCCTTCACCCCAGCTTTCAAACCAGCCCAAGTCTTCTATACTGAAAAGGCCATCATGCCCCCTGCTCTCTCAACCTTTTTTTCTTTGTTCCTGTCCTTGAATGAGACATATACACCACTTCCTCTCACCGGCACCATCATGTCCTGCAATCTGGTTTCCACTGTCTTCACTTCACTAAAATTATCCTCATGGAGGTCTCCAATGACCTGCTTCTGGCTCCTGGAATCCACTCTGTCCTGGTCCACCTTGACCTCTCAAATTGACCCTCCTTTCTCCTAGAAAGAATCTCACCTTAAATCTTACTGATAGGATCATCTCTTCTTTCTTTTCTTATCTCTCACCACTCCTCAGTGTCCTTTGCTGGCTCTCCAACCTCTCCTCTGCTCTTTAAGGTGACTATCCAATATTTTTTAATAACTGTTATGCCAAGCTCTGGGATACATACTAGAAAACCACATCAGACACAGGCCCTGTTCCTCCTCTCAGCTTAGCCCTGTGTGGAACAGAGACTGTGTCTGACCTGATTATTATGTATTTACCCCAGCACCCAGTTCAGTACTTGGCATATAGTAAGTGTTTAACAAATACTATTATTATTAATATTAATAATAATAATAAAACAGGAATCATTCCTGAACATTATACTCCTAGCAAGGCAACAGAGATCCATAATTTGTCCCCTGAAATCTGTTGTCCTTTATATTAAAAGCTGACATCTCCTGCCAGAGGCAGAATAAATAGGAGGGCTTTGTTTTGAGGGTCTGTCTGATTTCACTTTACCTACCTAGGACAGCTGAATAAACCCCCCATAAAATTAAGCATAAATTGACCCCATCTCTCAGTCCCTACAATCTGGGTAATCTTTCCCCCCGATCATCCTTTACTATCTCTATATGCTTTACCTTCCTGGTTTGGGGGGCAGTCTTGCCTTCTCGGGCTCAAATACGACATCTCAGTCTCCCTCAGTGTTTATATTCTTCATCTTGCCATTCAGAAAACACTCTGCCCTCTGACTGGCCAGGCGTTCCTGGACCCTCATTAAAAAGCTTCCTTCCAGCCAGCTCACACCCGGCTTCTCCAAATGGCACGCTGAATGGACACAACCTGATCCCTCTGCAGCTTGTTCTATGACCTTTTCCTGGCTGTAATTATTCATTCATTCAATCGTATAGCCTCTCTTTTTCCATTCTCTTGCTTCTGGATGGCTTTGTTGAATCCCTGATGCCTCCCACCTCAAATCTAGCTCCATCGGTGTCCCCAAATCATCCTCTGTTGCTCCAACTGGATTACTCCATGAGATGAAGTAACAAGACCACCTAGTCTTCCCATAAATGCTGCAAAAAGCGCTACATGAGGGGCGGAGTTAGTTCGGTGAGGCTCAATGTTCCAAAAAACTCAAAAACCTGTGATGCCAACTTATCGTAGCTGAAGCTTGTTGTGGTAGGAACAGAAGACAAGCATTGAGTAAGGCATTCCACAATGTTAATTGGACCGCAGTGCTCCCCTGCTTCCCCCATTAGTACCACTCTATTGGCTCCTCTGATTCTCTAAAGTATTCAAGAGGTTATTTTCCAGTCATTCTCTTTGAGTTTTTAGCCATCTAGGGTACTTGAAGGGCCTGTTTATCGGGGCTAATTGAGACTCTTCTCTCGGGAGGACCCAGAAAATGATGATTTACAAAGAAACCTTTACCCGTCTGCCCCGTGACGAGACTTTTTTTCGTTTTGTTTTTGTTGTCTCTCCCGAGATCTTGGCCCAAGTGGCCATCTGTCCATAAACCTCAGGCCCTGAATGAGCAGCCAGCTCCAGACAAATGCTTAGAATTCCTCCGTCGGCTGTGAAAGGGACAGAGAAAGCCTCAAGGAATAAAAGCAGACGTGGGTCACTTTGGAACTCATCTTGTGTAGTCCCCAAAAGAATTCAATACCAAAGATTGTATTAAAATACTGAGTCTACCTGATTTGGTGGTTGGGCACCCAGAAGGAGCCCCTGCAATCTTAAATGCTTGTTGGGTAGGCAACAGTCGATCAGTGATATTTATTGAGCACTTCATGTATTGATCGCCTCACTAAGTGATGATAATAGCAATTATTATGGTATTTATTAAGCATTTACTATGTGCCAGGCACTGTTCTAGCACTGGGGTAAATACAAGATAATTGGTTTGGACTCGGTCCCTCTCCCACGTGTGGTTCACAGTCTTAATCCCCATTTTACAGATGAGGCAACTGAGGCACAGAGAAGTGACTTGCCCAAGATCACACAGCAGACAAGTGGCAGAGCCAGGATTAGAACCCAGGCCCTTCTGACTCTCAGGCCTTGGTGCATTTGAGGAACCATGCTGGGCTGCCTCAGTGGGTACCTGGGCATCTGCCTGCTGGACTACTCTGTCAGTGAGCTGGGGTAGCCCAGTGCCCAGGGTAACATCAGAAGACTATTCCACGCTCACCGACAGGGAAGAGCTAGGCCTCCTCCATCCTGCTTTGGGCCCTGAGGTGATTATATCTGGTTGAGAGCGCCCTTACCCCGTTCCTCTCAGAATCAGAGGGGATGGGGGCGGGGGGAATGGTTGGAAGTTCCTCTTCACTTCCCAGGTCCCTCCCGAGTTGCAGCACAACAACAGCAGTGAGTCAAAGACCTTTACCACAGTGCGGGGCTGGGCAGCCATCACCTCTAGAACAGTACTCAGCGCTTAGAACAGTGCTTGGCACACAGTAAGAGCTTAACAAATACCATTCTTATTATTATTTCCGCAAGCCATACAACAGGTAAGAGGAAGGGCACAGGCCTAGATGACTGCTCCTTGAGGGCAAGGGGTCATGCCTCTTCTGCTTTTATCCTTCCAAGTGCCTAGGATGGTACTGCACACTCAGGGGGTGCTCAGTAAATACCATTGATTGATTTACGCAAGTGGAGTAAGAGATGTACATCTTAAGTTTCGAATTGTTCTACCCAAGAGTTTTGAGTATTTGTTCTTTTGGGGTTTAGCTCACTTGTTGTTCTTGAAAACTGTTTGGATCTAATTTCTAACACTTTCTGAAACGTGAAAATGAAACAGTGTCAGTACAAAGTGAAGGACTGATGAAGTGAGCTTCAGTAAAATGGAAAATACAGCTCAATGGGTGTTGAAAACCAATCAGTAGTATTTACTATGTACATATCCTTGTAATCTGTTGCTTCCCGAATTTGTAATTTATTTCAGTGGCTGTCTTCCTTACCAGACTGTAAGTTCCTAGTGGGCAGAAACTGGGTGTACCAACAGTGTGGTACTCTCTCAAGTGCTTAGTGAAATGCTCTGCATATAGTAAGCACTCAGTTTCTTCATCTGTAAAATGGGGATTCAATATCTGTTCTCCCTCCCCCTTAGTCTGTGGGGCTAATGTGAGCTGTGAGCTAATCATGTAATCCCACTTGAGTAGCTTGTATCCGCTCCAGTGCTTGGCATATAGTTAGGGTTTACACACCACTAATTATTTCACTCCCCATTTTTAAGACTGATTCCCTATCTGGTTGACCCACGTGGAAGTCACTGTCTCTAGAGTCCCAGCTATATAGAAGCCTAGATCTTGGATTGTTGGTCTAGGCAGCTCTGCTTAATTGGCAGTTGGGACACAGAAGTAGTAACATAACGGAGACTTTTACAAACACCGGCAGTGACCGGGGCCTCCTTCTAAAACACCCTTGACAGGAAACACGGAACATTCCTTTCATCGCATTCCATAAAGTATAACTTGCCAGGAGAGGCAGCCTGGTCCCATTAGGTTTACCAAAAGAAAAAAAAAAAGGAGCTGGGAAATGGTAGGAAGTCTTCCACAAAGGATTTCCTCTAGTCATTGTTGCTTTTGCTTAGGGGGGGAGAAAATAAAAGTTGAGAGGAGGGGCAAGGGTTCTCCCCTGTTCTTGTTCTTAGAGAAGCAGTGTGGCTTAGTGGAAAGAGCACGGGCTTGGGAGTCAGAAGTTGTGGGTTCTAATCCCGGCTCCGCCACTTGTCTGCTGGGTGACTTGGGCAAGTCACTTAACTTCTCTGTGCCTCAGTTAGCTCATCTGTAAAATGGGGCTTAAGACTGTGAGCCCCACGTGGGACAAACTGCGTACCTTGTATCTACCACAGCGCTTAGAACAGTGCTTGGCACATAGTAAGCACTTAACAAATACCATAATAATTATTATTATTATTGTGAGATGGCTCCTCCAGTTTCACAGGCAAGTGATAGGGGTTCAGAAAGGGGCTAGCCTCCTTCCCTGGAATGCCTCACTTACTAGCCCACATGGTGTCTTTGTATGCTCCCCCCCAATGCTGGGACAGACCCTGAAGTTCCATCCTTGGCTTTCACTGGTCACGTGTGAGAGGAGTTGGGCTTTCTTTCGATGGGGCTCAGCGTTAAGGGAACAGCCATGTGTTGCCCTCGCTCTGAGGGATGGCCCCAGTCTCAAATCGCATCTTAGCCTCTCTGAAGACAGACACTGCCAGACTTCTTTAACTGGGAGACTTGGACAGGCACAGCTCGGGGGAGCTGGCTTGCTCTGGCAGCTGATGCTACATCCACATCCCTCCAGGATAAGGATTAACCAGAGATATATATGTATGTATGTATGTATGTGTGTGTGTGTGTGTCTGTGTATGAGAGAATGCTGCATGAAGGCCATTTTCTTCAAATAATAGTCATTTTTATAATTTCGTTTCCTCTTCCCCATTAAGAACTTGAGCATGGTAAAATTACCCCAGATTTGTAGTATACAAATAAGAGGATTTCTGAGTGTCTCAATCTCCTTCCTCCATGTGTCCTTTCTTTTTAAGCTTTCCTATATAGCTTGTGGAGTGAACCGTGAGGGAGAAAGCTGAGGCTCAGGTGGCCTTTAAACAGTCTAAATGAAAAGCAGTCTGTGACTTCTAAGACATTTTGACTCCTTCGGTTTCATTAAAAACAGGCTCCCCAATATTGTCAGCTGTGTGCTGTCTCTCCATTAAATTGGCCATTCCATTATAAAAGAAAGCTATTTAGCAAAAAAGCCAAACTATCCAGCGTGCTTTTTTGTAGCGGGAGTGGGGAAAGAAGGGGAGAGATACTGTGGCTCAGAAAATCTAAACCAAATAATAGTGGTGTCGGTTGAATGAGACTGAAAGAGGGGAAAGTGGAGCCAGTGGGAGTGGTGGTGAGGTGTCTTGAGCGTCATGGAGCTGGTGTCTAAGGTGCTATGGCCAAAGCTGTTGCGCTGAAGTGCCTGACTCACCCCTCAAAGTGGATGGCACAAAGCTAAAAGTACAAGACATACCATCATGGGCATCTTGACAGTGAGGCTTCTCCACTTTCCCTCTTGTTCTTCTGGGGGCTTGGATTCCTTCCTGTAAACAGGCAGACGAGCTTAAACATGACTGACTCTTCTAAAATGCAAATGGAACTCAAAATTCCTGCCCTCTACCTCCATTTTCCAGAATTCCAGTACTGGAAGACCAAGAAGTGCCTGGTATGGTGTTCTCTGAGGTACAGATCTTGTGGAATTATTTTTTGGAACTTCTGCCTCAAGGTAGTCAAAAAGAACTCCCTAAATACCTATATTAAAAGGTTTTTTTGAGAAAGGCAGTGTAACTTTTTAAAGAGAATAAGCATTTGCTCTCCAAAATGGTACTATCTTCCACCAACTCCTTGGAATCCCACTTCTTTGAAAGAAACTTTAAAGCCGAGTGACATTATGTATGGAGTAGTAACTGAGTCAAATGGTGATGGATGGTGTAAAGTGTCGGTCAATATGTGTATAGGACTTGTTTCATCATGGTAGTGTGACCAGGTATCCCACTTAAAGTAGGATGACCGTGAATTTTGGGGTTCTCTTTCCCCAACCCTAGAAGCCTACCCTCTGCCTTCCTCCAACCCTCTTTCCGGTTCTTTTAATCCTAGTCCCTGGAGGCCGCGTCTCTGAACCACCTTAAGTTGTCCGAAGTTTGGTCCCTGTGAATTAAGGATTCATTTTAATTCTGGGATTTAAGAGCTTACTATGTGCCAAGCACTGAAGTATATATAGGATAGCAGTGGAGTAGATGCAAGATAGTCAGGTTGGACCTGGTCCCCATCCCGAAAGGGGCTCAGTGTCTAAGGATGCGGATCTTACAAAAAAGATTGGATGTCATGCAGTCCTGTACATAACAGAGCACTAAACTCTTTAGTAAACTCACTAAGACAAGAACGGATGCCCTACCTGAAATTGCTTAGTTTACTGTGGGTAGTTTCCCGTTAGACCTGGGTTTATTAAGACAGCTGATTCCCAGTCAGAGTTGGGAATGAACTGGCAGAACTGCTTAGGGGACAAGTTATAATAGAGTTCAGACAAACAATAATGCAAACAAATTCTTGCCACAGAATCAGGATATAAAAAAAGTAAGGGGCTTTGAAGAGTCACCCATTTTTCCGCAAGTTCTAAAGTAAATTGTGTGTCTTTGGTCAGCAATAAAACACTCAGGAAGGTCCACGGCTATGTCTGAGAGTGTGAAGGCTGCAGTTGTACACCGTAAGCTCGTCATGGGCAGGGAATGTGTCTGCTAACTCTGTACTCTCCCAAGCGCTCAGTACAGTTCTCTGCACATAGTAAGCGCTCAGTAAATACCACTGATTGGCTGACTGTACATGTTGAACAGGTTGCCATTCAGTATTGTCTATGGCATGGAAGAAGACAGCAATGCCCAGCCTGACACTGAGGGATCACCAGATACAGCAGCTCCGACATACTGGGAGGGTATTTCAGCACGGTAGCAAGTGATGCCAGTGCTTCTCACTGCAGTCCTTCCTTTTAACCAGAGCAGTGTATGGGCCCACACGATAAACCATCTGGAATCAATGCCGGAGCACTACCAAAGTCTGCCTACTCTCTGTCCAGTAGGCTACCCCTTACTTGGGGAGATCGTTCATTCCTACTGTTTTGGAGTCTCGAGGTTAGTCTGCAGATTACATACAGTTCCTGCCCGTTGGGAATTGACAGTACAATGTAGTCTGATAAATGCAAGAAGGTGACCAATTACCAACTTTGTTTTGATTTTTGAATGTTTGGAGAGGCATTAAAGTTTTTGCTCCTCTTAAATGTAAAATATCAGTTTTCAAAACACACAGAAACCTTATCTTCTGCAGTAGTCAAAGGTCTCCTCTCAGGAGGGTCTTGGGTGCAGTTTCTGACTTTTCTCAGTTGGATTCTGGGGAATATTTGAGCAGTTGGGCAGTTCTCAGTGAGCTCTCTGAAGAGTCTTAAGACTAGGAACCCAAAGGAGAATCTCCCTTCCTTGTGCCAAAGGGGCTCTTTCAGGACACTAGGAATCTCCCAGAGAAACTATTTGGAGCTATAGAGACAAAATGTCAAGGATCCTAACATCTGCCACAATCTAAAATTTAAAAAGCTTCTCTTAAATCTTGTAGTTGAAGGTTCAGGAAGTTATCACTGCAGGTCTTTTAACCAACTTTTCGAAAATCTAGCAATGTGAAGTTTTGGTGTATATCAGGCAGTGGTATTAATGGAGAGCTTACTGTGAGCAGAACACTGAGCTAAATGCTTGGGAGAGTGCAATAGTTGATAGACATGATCTCTGTCTTTCATATTATTGTTCTCAATTTTAAAATGGAAGTGTTTTAAAAATAACGGGCTTCAAAACACCATAAACCAGATCATTGTTTCTAGTTTATTTAAGAGGCTTAAATCTGGATCGTGCTCCAAGCCCAAACACTAAAAATGAATAGTTGGCCTGATGGAAAAGAGCACAGGACTGGGGCTCAGGAGGCCTGGGTTGCCTCTGCACCTTCCTGCATCTGCTGTGTGACCTTAGGCAAGTCATTTAACTTCCCTGAATTTGTTTCCTCATGCTAAAAAGGGGATTAAATATCTGTTCTCCTTCCCCATTACATTATAAGCCCCATGCGGGTCAGGGACTGTATGAGGTCTGATTGCCCTCTATCTACCCTTGAGGCCTGCACAGTGCTTGGCACATTAGTGAATGCCACTATCATTTATTATTATTAATATCTTTATTATTAAAAACACAATCCCAGCTTTGGGAAGGTGCTTTTTTTGATTATAAAACGTGGATGTTGTCTACTTTCTAAAAATCTGAATGCCATGCTGTGCTCAGGTGGAGGTAATGTTAACGGTACAATTGCCATTGTATTACCACATAGTTAAACGCGGCTTCTTTAATTCAGCAGCAAGAAGTAAAAATGAATGCCTTATCCAGGCTAGAGTGCGGAGCGGTTTATATTGCTGTGAGAGGTTTTTGTTTCTCTCTGGCATGTGGATGTGCAGGCTTTGATGTTAGAATTTTGGCTCATTAATAACTAATTTACATTTCCCAGACAGCAAATTGTGATCTGACACAAATTTAAAAGAGAGCTTCAAATAGAGAAACTCTGTCATACAATGAGTTCTTTGTGATTTTCCAACTTAAGGAGTTTGTGCTTAAAATGTTAATACGATCATAGTCTCAGGGTCTACTTAAAAAATAAAAGCACCATCTCCCTTCTGCTTCTCAAAGATCATGGCAATGACTGATTTGTATGTAGTGGCTTCCTTTGACTGCTCCCAGTTGGAGATGACATAGAGGGTGCCCGTGGCTTCTCTCTTTGACTTTCTGACTTTTGATTTTTACTTTTGACTGGAGGGTAGCACTAGCTAAATCAGGCAACCCTCCAAAAGATCCTCTTTTACTGATTCAGATGCATCTACACTCTCAAGAACATGGACATGCTTATTAAGGCAGCAGAGACTTTTTTTCCCCTTGCTAAAGGGAGCTTTCAGCTTCATGAAAAACAGGTGAAGGCTTCTGTTTCTGCCCCCAACAAAGATATTTTTCAGCAAAGTATAACAGAGTTGTAAATGGGGCGAGATTCAAATAACATTCCCAAAAGTGAGATGGCCAATGGAGTTTTTTTGGGTGGAGTTGGAATGCTGTTTTTTTTTTTGTTTTCTTAACAGACCAATATTTATCCAAGAATATAATGATGGCATTGAGTATTTAGTATGTGCCAAAACACAGGAGTAGGTACCAGGTAATACGACTGGCAGAGTTTTGGCCCCTCACTCTGAGAGGTAGGGAGAGCAGGTATCTTATCCCCTTTTATAGATGAGGAAACTGAGGCCCAGAGCGGTCCAGTGATTTTGCCCAAGCTCATACAGTGGGCCAGTGGCAGAACTGGGAAGACCAACCAGATCTCCTGACTCCTGGGTCTGTGCTCCTTCCGTAGGGCCACACTGGCTCCTCAGACTCTGCTGGGCTGAGGATCCGTGGAGTTTGTGGAGGGGGTGATGGCTGGGAGTACCACACTGGGGGTCTCTGGGACGGGGGCTGTGTCCGATGGGATTATCTTGCATCTTCTCCATTGCTTAGCAGGGTGCTTGGCCCATAGAAAAGGGCTTAACGAATGCTACAATTATTATTACTATGACCTGGCTTTCCAGGGGACTTGGCAGTAGGAAAAGACCTCTTCCTCCCAATCAGTCAGTGGTACTTATTGAGCATGTACTCTGTGCAAAGAACCACACTAAGGTGAGCACCGTCCTCTCTGATCCCTGAGGGAGGCAGGGCAGCGTTTGGCCCGGTGACCTGGGCCACCCCGGGAGCCCAAATCAGAGACATGTGTGATTGGGCAAGGGGAACATGATGGTGACGTGTTGGGCAAAGAAGCCGGTCTTGTGGTCACTGCCGCTGTGTTCCAAGATTTGGTCCTACTTAGCTATGCTTCGCTGGTAAAGCAGCTTGGAGAGCAGCTGGGGACTGGAGGCCCACCCAGAAGTCAGGGGCTCTTTGGGCCGGCAGAACCTAGGCTGTCTCGGGCTGGAAGGCTCCGGCGGCAGGAAGAGAGTCAACAAGCCATCCCAGTTACCTTTATCTTTGTAACTGAAAGAATGTGTGAGGAATGATAGGCTGAGATCCCCACCTGGAGAAGATCCCATATTCCAGCTCATCTGTTCATGTCTTTTCAAATGAGCCTACCATGAAGCTACTCTTTTTTTTTAAACCATCACCTCTGCATTTCACTGGGGGCTCATTTAATCCTACCCCAAACAACCCATCTTTGGAGGTTTATCCCACATCTGGAGCAGAAGCACAAGTCCAGGACACCAAAACGGTTTAGTGGGTCGGGGGGGTTGGAAAATTTCAAAGGGAGCAGAAATTTGGCGTTGGTTTGGGTTTATTAGTCAAACTTGGGGCTATGCTCCCTCCTTGGGGTGCTCCCAATCTTGGGTATGAAGTGCTGGGGTGGATCGAAGGCAATTAGATGGAGCAGATTATAGGTTGCCTATGCATTGTACCCTTTCAAGGACTGGGTATTCACCCCACCCTTAGCCCCCTTAGCATTTTTGTATATATTCATAATTTATATTAACATCTGTCTTCCCCTCGAGACTGCAAATTCATTGTGGACTGGAACATGTCTACTGACTCTATTGTACACTTACAAGTACTTAGTACAGTACTCCGCACACCATAAGCTCTCAAACACCACTGGTTGATTGAGCACAGTCCTTGTCCCACATAGGACTCACAGTCTAAGAGGGAGGACAAACAGGAATTTTTAATACCCAATTTACAGATGATTTTACAAAGAAGTTATGTGACTTACCCAAAGTCACACAGCAGGCAAGGAGTAGAGCTGGAACTAGGAGCCTAATCCTCTGACTTCCAAGCCTGTGCTCTTTCCACTAGACCACACTGCCTCTGTTGTGGTAAAGGTCTCACAGACTCTTACGGGTCATACTGAAACCCTCGGTTTGGGGCAGGTCTGCAGAGTCTTGAGGCTCTTTTTCTCAAGAGAAGGACCTGGGTTCTAATCCCAGATCCACCACATTGTCTGCTCTGAGACCTTGGGCAAGTCACTTAACTTCTCTGTGCCTCATTCCCTCATCTGTAATATTGGGGATTAAGATAGTGAGCCCCATGTGATAGAGGGACTGTGTCCACCATGATTAGCTGGTATCTAACCCAGCACTTACTACAGTGCCTGGCACATAGTAAGTGCCTAACAAATGCCATTTAAAAACAAACAAACAACCTGCAGGTAAATTTTAAAAACAGGTTTCACATGGATCTTGGGCTCTGTTGGGACTGATCTATTGTACTCTCCTAAGTGATTGGCACAGGGCTTTGCACACAGTAGGCACTTAAATGCTACTAATGAACTGACCTATTGATATGAGGTTTCTAAAGTACACATTAAAAGAAATGAATGGATTCAATCTGAAATATCTCATACAGCAATTTGGGATTTTTTTTTTTAGTTTTAATTCCTGTATGGGGTTTGGGTCTCAAGAGAAAACATTCTTGTCAATGTCAGCATAAGGAAATCAGAGAGAGCAGACATGATTACGTATCGTCTCTCTGTAAATTGATGGGGAAGAGAGTAAAGCCCTTAACTCTGCTACGGTTCAAAGGAAAATGAAGTGAACATTGTTGGGGTCCAGAATCAATTCCTAGTCGAGGAGGAATCAATCAATTGCATTTATGGAGCGCTTATGGTGTGCAGAGCAGTGTACTAAGAGCTTGGAGGGGTATAACAACTTTGGTAGACCTCTTCCCTGCTGATGAGCTAAGTCTACAGGGAGACAGACATTGATATAAACAAATTATGTGTATGTACATAAGGGCTGTAGGGCTGAAGGAAGGATGAATAAAGGGTGAAAATCTAAAAGCAAAGGTGAACCAGAAGGGAGTGGGAGAAGAGGAAACAAGGGCTTACGGAAGGCCTCTTGGAGGAGATATGTTATTAATAAGCCTTTGAAGCTGTGAGACCAATGCAATAATAATGTTGGTGTGGGTTAAGCATATATTTTGCGCTACGAATGAGGTAGATAAAAGATAATCAGGTTGGACACTGAGCGTCACATGTGGGACAGGGATTAAGCGGGAGGAAGATGGGGTAAGGCAAGTAAGCTAAGCTGTGGTGCTCTGTACACTGTAAGGACTCAATAAATATCATTGATTGATCCAAGTATCCAGCAATACATTGGAGTTCACCATCTTCAGTGGCACTACTATGGCCTAATGTCTAGTGGAAAGAGCTGGGGACCAGAAGGCAGGAGATCTGAAGAGTGTGTCTACTCCCTTTGCTAATGAACTGCTGTGGGATTTCAGGTAACACACACAATCTCTCTGGGCTTCCGTCTCCTTATCTGTAAAATGGGACAATATTACTGCCTCAAGAATGTCATGCAGATAAAATCAGCTGATAGTGGGGGTTTTTTTGGAGGAGCACTCAAATTGAATATATTAATAATAACATGGTAAGAAGCACTATGTAACAAACACTTTGATAAGGGTTGGATAAAAGAGAATCAAACTGGACACATTTCCTGTCTCAAATGGAGTTTACAGTTTGAGGGAGGGAGGGACAGGTATTTTTTCTCCATTGAACAGTGAGGGAATGGAGGCAAAGAGAAGTTAAGTGACTTCTGCAAAGTCACACAACAGGCAAGTGGCAGAGCCAGGATGAGGACCCAGATCTCCTGATTCTCAGTTCTGTGCTGGAACAGAGGCGCTCAGTAAATGCTGCTGCTGACTGTGGCCAATCACATGCCTGGTGACCCAGGAGGCCTGTTTGGTGTAGTTAGATACCAAGACAAGACAAGAGAGGCAGCATGCCTAGTCAATCAATCAATCAATCGTATTTATTGAGCACTTACTGTGTGCAGAGCATTGTACTAAGCTCTTGGGAAGTACAAGTTGTCAACCTATAGAGACGGTCCCTACCCAACAGTGGGCTCACAGTCTAGAAGGGGGAGACAGAGAACAAAACCAAACATACTAACAAAATAAAATAAATAGAATAGAATAGATATGGCCTGGGAGTCAGAAGGATTTGAGTTCTAATCCTGACTTCACCACATGTCGGTTGTGTGATCTTGAGCAAATCACTTCTGTGTGCCTCAGTTACCTCAACTGTAAAATGGGGATCAAGACTGCGAGCCCCATCTGGGACACGGACTGTGTTCAATCTCATCACCTTCTGTCTACCGCAGAGTTTAGAACAGTGCCTGGCCCACAGTAAGAGCTTAAAAAATACCGTTAAAAAACAAATCACACTGATTGCATTGGCACTTCATGAGCACGACTTAGGTCTACAGTTCCTTATCTCCGTGCTTACTTTTTTCACGGTAGTGTTTCCAGCTGGAACGGAGCCGGTGTGCCTATTTCCACCATCCATGCCACTTAGTTTTCTCTTTCTGGCATCACGTTTGGTTCAGCAAGCTGGAGTGGACTTGGGCACGTATTCTCACCCAGGCAGTCCATCACCGCTGAGATCTCCCTTCTCTTCCTGAGAAAAGAACAAAAAGCTTCCAGTTATCACTCCCTCTCCCGGAGAGGGGTAGCGTAGAGACGACAGATCATATTTATTGAGCGCTTACTGTGTGCAGGGCACTGTACTGAGCACTTGGGAAGTACAATTCGGCAATAGAGACAATCCCTACCCACAAAGGGCTTACAGTCTAGAAGGGGGTGGACAGGCATCAAAACAAGAAAACAGGCATCAGTAGCATCAGTATAAATAGAACGCCCACAAGCAGCATGGTTTAGTGGAAAAGGCATGGGCTTGGGAGTCAGAGGACCTGGGTTCGAATCCCAGTTCCTCCACTTGTCTCCTGTGTGACCTTGGGCAAGCCGCTTAACTTCTCTGTGCCTCAGTTACCTCATCTGTAAAATGCCCCATCTGGGGCAACCAGATTACGTTGTATCTACCCCAGCGCTTCGAACAGTGCTCAGCACATAGTAAGCGCTTAACAAATACCATAATTTTTAATTATAGATATACACACACATCAAAACAAACAGGAATTAATATGAATAAATAGAATTATAGATGTGTACACAAGTGCTGAGGGGTGAGGGGGGGTT